>NC_138162.1:53885570-55085570 GCF_964165515.1 Mesoplodon bidens
ATAGTGATGTGTGAGACACACACACACACACACACACAGAAAATAGAAGCCACAGCATTTAAAAAAAAAAAAAAAGGAACTCTGGTTTATCTTCCTTATGAGCTCTCATAACCCACAGAGAACACACAGTCATGAATGCTTGGCCAGCACAATGTTTTGTGATACAAATTGTATCATCTATCTTAGCAGGAGTGTTTACTCCTCTGAGTTCT
This sequence comes from Mesoplodon bidens, assembly GCF_964165515.1. Taxonomy (NCBI): domain Eukaryota; kingdom Metazoa; phylum Chordata; class Mammalia; order Artiodactyla; family Ziphiidae; genus Mesoplodon; species Mesoplodon bidens. The sequence goes on from NC_138162.1 coordinate 53,885,783, forward strand.
GGGGTGCTACTGAGGTGTCCTTAGCTCCACTGTTACTGACCTTGACCAAGATTCTTTCCTGAGGCCTCTCTGCAAGGGAACTGTGTGCTTGTGGCCTTGAGTGCTGCACATTTGGCACAGCATCTTTTAAAACCTAAACTCAGGAGTGCATACCATCTCTTGCGCCATATTCTGTTGGTCACAGAAAACCAACTCTGGTACATTGTAGGAATGTACCATACAAGGGTGTGACTACCAGGAAGGATTATTTAGGGCCATTTCAAAGGCTGGCTACCACAGCAGTGAAACCTATTCACTGAGTTATTAATGGGAATGATTATATTTTTCTTTTCTGGATATCTTTTTTTAATATGCTTCCTTTTTCTCTCTTCATATTTTTAATCTCTTACTTTAAAAATACATCAAATATATTAATTTCATATTTTATGTCTGATAACTCCACTATCTGAAGATTTTTCTAATCTGAATTTTCTGACTATTGTTCTTCTATATGTCACTCAATGTGTCTTGCCCAAGTCTGTATTTTGTTTGGTTTTTTTATGCAACATTATTTTTCCTAGAACTTAATTAGTAGGAATTCTTTGAGAACATATATGGGGCGTGCTCTTTCAGAGAAAATTTACATTTGATTTTGTCAGATGCCAGGGGGCACTTTTAGCCCAGAACTACTTTAAACTAAGTTCTTGGTTTTGTTTAGTTTTTTAATGTCACTCAGGTAATATAAATTAAGGCAAAACTTCATGAGGATTAGTTTATGTTTATAAATTCTGAGGGAAGTCTCCCTCTCAATCAGTATCAAATTTGAGATAAACAATTATCCTTGCATTCACTTGACTAGGCTTATTTTTGGTTTGCCCTTATACTAAGGTCAGATGCATTTGGAATTGCAACTTCATGCAGAGGAGTCTTCTATTAGACTGCCCACTTTGGGTGGACCATGATCTCATTGTCCTCTGTGCCCTTCATTGGTGTAAAACTAAAGCTCAAGTTTGCTTGCAGCAAACGTGCTCAGAGCTCTACTTCTCTGCCTGACTTCCTAATTTTGCCTAGTTTATGGCCTCTGAGCATAACTTGCTAACGTATTGGTGCATTTTTAGAACCATACTCTTAATAGCATATTTTATTCAGTATTTTAATTACTTTCAGTTGGAAGGGTTGGCCGTCATGTCTCTTCCCCCATGTTGCTGGAAGTAAGTTTTCTCCTCTTCGTTACTTTCCAAGTTCTGTTGGATTTCATTATATATAGCCCAGAATTGGAATATCCTGATAGCCTGCATGATGTCTTTTGACTGTTTTTGGAAGATTATATTCCAGAACAATGTGCAAAGAATAGTTGCTGACTATCTGATATTCTCAGTAGATATTGAAAAAGGATGTCCAGATTTTCTGTGATTTAATAAAATTTCTACAGCAGAATTTGCTGGCCTTGGAGAAATTTAACTTCTTTATTTTAGTAAGTATATTCTGAACTTTTGAAATGTTTAGAATATACAGTGATCTGAATAGGAATCCAAAGTATCATTCTTTCCAAACACAGAAGGGTGGGCTAATGATAATGGAGAACCTTTTAAAACTATGATTTCTCATTTATTCTTGATATTGTATTTTCTCTTCCTGGTTCCATCTTTCACATTAAATATCTAATTTTAAATTCTATTGTCTAATTGATTTAATGGTTAAGAAAATGTTCCTGATATTCAGCATAAATTTTCTTCCTAATTTATTCCCATTACTCCTGGTTAAATCTTGAATAACTAGGATTGATGAGGTGCTGAGGACTAATTAATTGATCTCTAAAGCATCATGGTATTTTCCAATTCCACAGTGAATTCTCTTAGTTTTAGAAACACTTTTAACAGTAAACTTCATTGTAAGGCTGTTTGTTTGTATGTTTGTTGTTTTTTATGTATTTTTTTAACAGACAAGTTAAGTTCAATATTTTCCCCAAAGGTGTCACATGAAGGCATAAAGTAATAAAAAGGTTAATTTTGGCTTAGAGGTATTCACTTGTTCTTCTGTAGTAGAGTTTATCATATTTGTGGAAAAGGTTTTCCAATCTCAGTGACCCTCAAGGAACCACATTCTTTTTCTCTTAATTTTAATTTTTAAATTTAATTTTATTTTTTTATATAGCAGGTTCTTATTAGTTACCTATTTTATGCATATTAGTGTATATATGTCAATCCCAGTCTCCCAATTCATCCCCCCCCCACTTCCCCCACCTTGGTGTCCATATGTTCATTCTCTACATGTGTCTCTATTTCTGCCTTGCAAACTAGTTCATCTGTACCATTTTTCTAGGTTCCACATATATGCATTAATATACGATATTTGTTTTTCTCTTTCTGACTTACTTCACTCTGTATGACAGTCTCTAGGTCCATCCACATCTCTACAAATGACCCAATTTCGTTTCTTTTTATGGCTGAATAATATTCCATTGTATGTATGTACCACATCTTTATCCATTTGTTTGTTGATGGGCATTTAGGTTGTTTCCATGTCCTGGCTATTGTAAACAGTGCTGCAATGAACATTGGGGTGCATGTGTCTTTTTGAATTATGGTTTTCTCTGGGTATATGCCCAGTAGTGGGATTGCTGGGCCATATGGAAATTCTATTTTTAGTTTTTTAAGGAACCTCCGTACTGTTCTCCATAGTGGCTGTATCAGTTTACTTTCCCACCAACAGTGCAAGAGTCAAGGAACCACATTCTTGATGATACCTTATAGGTGCCCTTTGAACATTAAATGACTCTCACTGAACATGCTGTCTGCTCCTGTGTCCTAAACTTATTCTGTTTCTTCTTACTCTGAACTCTTCTTACATTCTGCATTGTACCCTTAAGTATAGCCCTGTGTGGTTTTCTTTGGTGAGTTTTCCATCCCCAAGGTGACTGAAGCTCCTTGAAGGAGAATCTTGTGGCATCTTCCATTTTCTAAGGACTGTGCTGGAAAATGCAATAATAAGTTCTTAGTTAGGGATAAAGTGTGCCTTTAATAATCAGAATAGTGATAGTAACTTAGATGTTAAAATCAGGAAAGACTCCTGAAGGAAGTGGGGTGTGACCTGAATCTAGATGGTTGAATAGGATTTAGGCAAGTAGGGAAGTGAAGCCAGGCTTTTTCAACAAAGGGAGGGCGCTGACTGTGGAAATTCACTGAGGCAGGGGCTGTTTGGGAAATTGCTGGTGGTGGAGCAAGGGGTATGTGGGTGAGGCAGGTGAGCTCAGGTCTCAGAGCACCTGTGTGCCATAACTCATTTGATCCTGAATGAGATGAGTGTGTTCATAATAGGGGACTTCATAAGTATTTGTTGTTGTTGATGATGACTTTTTATATTTTTGTTCAAAAGGAGTGGTTTGAATGGAAGAAAAACCACTGCATCTTTTATTTACCACACGTATGTGGTTTGTAAGCTGCTGCAAGATTCCACATCAAAACACTGCTTTACTTTTCCCTTTTCAGATATTTTTAATGTCCTATTTATGAGAGAAATTCTTGTGGGAATTCCAGTCCCCCTCCTCCCCACACCAGCCCTGCCCCCCGCCATCCAACATGTCTTGGGGAAGGAAAGAAGAAAAAAAAAAAACAATGGGAATTTGACAGTTCTGGTATGTCCAATTCTTAGATAATTAGCTGACCTGGAGGACTGTTAGATATTTCTTTTCTCATCTGTGTGACAGACAGGTGAGGCATATCACTGGATATAAGGAAAAAGCATGAAAAGGATAGACTTTAGTTTTTTTTTTTTTTTTTTTTTTCTTTTTGCGCTATGCGGGCCTCTCACTGTTGTGGCCTCTCCCGTTGCGGAGCACAGGCTCCGGATGCGCAGGCCCAGCGGCCATGGCTCACGGGCCCAGCCGCTCCGCGGCATATGGGATCCTCCCAGACCGGGGCACGAACCCGTATCCCCTGCATCGGCAGGCGGACTCTCAACCACTGCGCCACCAGGGAGGCCCTAGACTTTAGTTTTATAATTTGAATATTATTAGCCGTAGAATGGAAATGGGATATATTTTTATTGATTTGTCAATTTTTAAAAAAATTTTCCTTATTAGCCTTTAGAAAAAGGCCTTTCTTTTTCTTTTTTTAAAATATGGCATGGTATTGAAGTCTGTCTTTTTAGTAGTCTTCTAGAATTTTAAGCTTCTGTTTTCTTTCTGATGAGATCTGGAAAATGTAGCCTTGTAAGTGCCTTATCTTGGTATTGTAATAAAACATGACTGTGGCATTTATAAAATTACCTCAGCACAGTGCCCAAAGGATCCTTCTGTTGTTCGCCTTTTCCTGCTAATGAGCAGTGTGTGGAAAGCAAGCAGGGTCAAGTTTATTCAACCATGTTTTGTATATAGGTTTTGTTGGCCAATATGGGATTCATCTTGATACACTCAGACTTTATTGGTTGGCAACTATATTAATAAAGGAAAATAATTTTTTTTCCCTTCAGGGAGCTCTGTTAGAATCACTGTGAATTCTTTTACAGGCTGTTAATTTAGTTTTGGAGGAGAGGGTCACAGATGTTCAACACCTTTTTTCCCTTCAGCTCTTCCTGACTGCTCACTCAGGTATGTTGGGGAGAAAAGAAAGAAGGCATTCAAGGAGTGAGAAGCTGGAAGGTGAGAGATGGGGGAGGTGGAAGAGAGGGGAGTGGAGATGGGAGGAAGGAGAGGGAAGGGAAAAGAGGGGGAAATGAAAAAAATGGGAGGAGAAGGGGGAAGAGAAAATGAAAAAAGAGATTCTCTTTTCCATATTTCAGCATTTCTGTTTACACGACACGTACACATGGAGCACTGCCTTGGGAGCATGGAGGAATAAAGGGAGACTTACTGGGTACTAAGCAAGAAAATTCAAATGAACTCATGGCCTCTGAAACAGTTTGAGACAGCAGCTGTAAAGAAAAGTAATAGGACTAAAATACATTGGACACGTGGTTGTAACTTTCATTTGTATGAAGGCAAAATGCGTTCGTGATTTATGTCCTTTTTGATTAACACCTTGAGATGTATATGTGTACGTGCATAGGCATAGTTTATTTACAGCTTTGTTTTGGCAGTCATCTGGCATCTAAACCACTTATTGAAATATTGCATAGGGTCAAAGAAACAATTCTAAAGTTGGTAATAATAGAAATTAAAAAGGGGAAGGAAATGGAGGAAGGCAGTTTACCGCAGAGATATCAAGTTTTATTTTAATTTTTCAGCTTGAAGTTTAACACAAAAGATAAATCTTTCCTGACAGGATAGGCTAAGGAATATATCATATCAACTCGCAAGTTATTAACTGAGTTTTTGGAGACAGATATCACCTCAGTAACGGTTCCAAATGCATTTACTTTATTTTAAAGGTTGTTCTTTCCATTATTAATGCCATACTGAATCACAGAGCTGTTCATGATGAAGTGTGCTACTCTAAAAATCCCATAAATGCATCTGCAATGGTGGCTGATGTTTCAACTCATCCTAAGATATACCGTAAATTTTTGGAAGATGTTTTTATCTTATTGCATATTCTCTGAAGACTGTTAGAATCCAATTTATTAACTCTCTGGAAGTTGAAAGCTATGCTTGAATAAAGGGATACCAATATTTGTCAGGATTGGCTCAAATTATGTATTTTATGAGATAACAGCATAATTCCAGACTTTGAATGTCTTACATCAGTAATGATTCTGGTGCAGGTAGTGTAGACAGGTTTTAACAAGCTTCAGGAGGCATTTCTTTGCTCATTAAAGTCAGAAAATATCTTCCCTGTAGTACTTTCAGTGTCCCCAGTAAAACTGGGAAATTTTACTTAAAGAAAAGAGAAGACTTTAATCAACCCCAGAAATGGTTTTAAAACTTACTCAGCTATAAAGATATAGGGAGAAGTGGTGTGGGAAACCTCAACTGGGATCCCAGAGGCCTGAGTTTAAGTAACATTTTTTTTTTCTCTTGCTGGCTGGACAACTTAGGCTAGTCACTTAACCTCTCTGAGACACAGTTGCCTCAAGTATAAAATAGGCAAGCTGAAAATGCTGATCTTTATTTTAGGACATTTTGTCTGGGCTAGTCATCTCTCTAGACCAGGTAGGGTTTCCCAGGGTGCTCAAGCAGCAAGAGAGTGAGTAGATGGTCATTTACTGAGATGTGTGTACCTGTGCCATGACAAAGCTACTTAAGGGAAAAAAGAAGTAGATAATGTTAATCTAGATACCAGATTTAGATTATAGGGCCATAAAAGGCAAAATGGCTGATCTGTGGACTCTCACTGAGATCACCGAGGTCAATTGGATCCATGCTTCTCACTTTACAGATGAGGAAGCTGAGTCCAAGAAAGAATGAAGGGCTTGGAAATCTCACACATCCAGCCAATGCTGGCAGGGCCTGGAATCCAGACTCCTAAGCCCCTTTACTGGATATTATTTGATAACTTGTTTTCCCTCGGCTGTTCCCTTTTCAGAACCTGCTCACAGGAAAGGACAGCGTAACCTCATTTTAGGCACAGATGTAAATGACTCATAAGTCTTCAATTATTTTTCTGTGGAGCACTGTAATGAAATGTGATTACTGACAGCAGTAAACTGGGAGGGGTCTGGTATTTGGAGGGCACATGAACACTTTTTTTCAACATCTCACAAATCAGCCCTTCATACTTTCTTACTACCCTTGTCATTATTTGTTTTCCTTCCCTTGCTGTTCAGGTAAAAACAGATCTCTATGCAAGCAGTAGCTGAAAACTTCACAGGCCTTGGTCCGCATGTTTTCAGAGCAAGAAGACCAATCTTTCATTTATTTAACAAGCATTTATTGAGGATCTATTATCTCCAGGTACTATCTGGTTCCTGGGGATCATAGCAATGAGCAAGACTAAGTTTCTGACCTAATAATTTTTTAGCCCAATGACAGATGTCATGCCTGTTTCTTGGGCTAGCAGAAGAGGAATCAGCTATGAGATACTTGTTCAGGAGTTCCAGAGTGAGTCTTTGCCATCCTGTTTTTCTTTACCTGCTCTTTTCAGAGATAGAAATGCCTTCAGGAGGGGTAAAATGAGAGAATTCTTTTTCACCATCATTTTTCTTGGTGTGCATTCTAAATATCAGATTTTCCTAAAAGAAATGACTTAATATCAATTCATTCCTCCTGATTTTTTTTGCAAAATATGTTGAACCCAAACTAGGGAACACAAAAGTGGGCATCTTCAGAATCCCAGGATTCAAAAGTGGTCTATACTCAGTTTGCAAAGGGAAGCACAAGACAGACTGCATCTAGTATATTTTCAAAACGCGCAGCCCACAGTCTTTGTTACTGCAATATTTTGGTTCTGTTTCAAACAATTTCTTCCACCTTGTATAATCATGGCACTGAATAAACGTTCAACATTAAAACAGTTACTGCTTTTCAGCTCCAGGATGGCTGTATTTCAGAACTGAGGGAAGCATGTGCCTTCTGGATGAAAGGTGTAGTATAAATGCAACTTATTACCATTTTAGGCAGAATTCCCAGGCTGGCATTTAGCAATTAAAAAAGCAAAGCTAAACAAGCCCAGGAAATCAACATTCCCTTTTCTTCCAACCCAAGATGCTCAGTTATTGTGGACAAAGAACTAGAGGGTCCCACTGTCCTTTGTTGACTCTCTTCGGAGTCTCTAAAGCAGCGCAGGCGGGAAGGGAGAGAATTAGTTTTTCCGTTTCCATTAATCAATGGAGAGTCTAAATGAAGAGGTACAAATGGCTCTTTTAAGAATTCGTCAAAGCAAAATTCACATTATAAAAGATTTACTGATTTTCTCCTCTCAGTTGAATAATCTCTCTTGATATTTCCAAGCCTTTATCTTCTCTTCAAAGAATGCTCTGTCTTGGGCTTAACTTTGCAAGGTGCATAGTTGAGTGGCAGAGATTAACCTTCACAGGAAAATGTAGATTTAGAAAAATTTACTTCTGGGTGAGCATGGTTTAGTAAAATAGACGTTTTCCTAATTCAAGGAAAACAAACTTGGCATTTTTAAAACCTCATATACTGGTGATTCCTGAGTGATGGATAAAGTATTTTCCTCAGAGATATATATTCTTCTCTGTTCGGATTCAGGAATTTGCTGTGAGACTAAGTTTTTCTCCCAAACATTGTTACCTTTAAATATTCAGTATTGATTTCTGCCTATTCTCTTTCCCAAGTTCAAGGTTATGAGCTCCTAGACTAATTTGTAAGGTATCTGTACTTGCAAGGAAATGTGAGGTCTCCTTTCCAGGGACTTTTGTAATCTTCTCTCTAATTCTGCTGATATAATGAATCTGGGAACCCTAACCTTAAGGTCAACTAATTTATTGTTAGTGACCTGTATTGAGGGAAACACAGCAACAGAGGGATAATGATAATTTTTGTCATCAAAGCAAGTGTACTGCTTACAAGTATATGAACCTAAATTTCTCTTGAACATATTTTTAAATCTTTTATCTGTAAATTTTCTCAAGAGTAAGCAACAATAGCATAGAAATATATATTAAGCTAAAGGAAAAAATATCTTTCAAATGAAGCCCTTGTTGCTACCTTTTTAACATTTTTATTCTGTTTGCTATTTATTAGGTACCATAAATGTGAACATGGTTTTAATTCTTCCTCAAGTCTCAAGCTCAGGTGCTTCATTTGATGTTTTTCCTGGAGGGCAGCATCTCATTACACCACATGCTAAAGAACAAGTTGGAGTGTTATATACCCAGAGAAAGGCCCGTACAAGTATTCAGTTACAATCAACTTCAACGTTAATACTTGGTATTTGCTCTAGGTCTAATGACAATTAGATTGAGCAAAGCAGGCATGGGGAGGACATTGCAGCCACTAAAGCAATTGCATGACGCAAGAGCACAATATTCTAAGTCCAGCCAGAACCATTCTGTATGACCCTGTAATGATGGACTGTACATTGTCAAAAGCCCATAGAAATTTACAGCACAGAGAATGAGCCTTAATGTATATATTTCTTACATTTGAGAAAATCATTTAGGAGGTCAGAGGATCATAGGGTGGATTGCAGTCTATGACAAAAGAATCTAACTGCATTACAAATGTATGAAACAATATCACTAAATGAGCTAGAGAAAAATGGTCTGAAAATACCCAAGAAAAGTGTTCCAGCTAATAGAGGACTAATGCACCAGTGATATACACAGGGCTTTTTTTTTAGTGCGGCCTGCATCAGAATCACCTCTGTAACTTTTAAATTCTATTTTTAAATAAACATGAAGCTATCCCCATTTTTAGATATTCTGAGTCAGTAGGTGTTGGGTGGATCATTCATTAAAGAGTTCAGTGAATGCTAATAAAACAAGAACCTAATATTAATCACATAGAGGATTAATATTCATACAGAATTGGGATGAATTATGCAGAAACGTTTAATATCTGTTTCTTCTCCCTTTTCAGCTGGGTTTCAACCAGAAATGTGGTTACACATTTCTGTGTAATGAGTTACACATTCCCTGAGGCTGAATTGACTTGTTTATGTAATTGCCCGTTTTCTTCTCCAAGTTAAAATTTTTATGATGGAACATACGTTTCTTTTTATTCTGTATTTTTCCTTCTATCAAGGCAAATTTCTGCATTAGACTGCAATGGTTATGGGACAGGAAAATCAAGTATTTAAAAAAATTTTTTATTATAAAATCTATGTGAAAAAAGATTTTTGATATATGGATATTGGTTCTTAAAAATAATACATAAGAAATTAAAATACACACACCAGGAATTTGGAATAGTTAGAAATGTGAAATATGTAGGGCTTCTGAATGATTTTGCAGTGGTAGAAAGTCATAAAGAAGATCAGACCCCTGACAATGCAAATTTCACAAACCTCCCTCTCCTGGTTCTGGTGTTACTGATTCTAGTTGTTTTCAATGGAATTTAGGTTACTTTAGTGATGAGTTCAGGGAGGAATTGGGAGATGACAGTCAAAAATATTGTAACACTGGGCAGCGCCTCTTCATAAAATCTTTTTTTTTTATAGTTTCCTCATTGGATAATTTTATTTTTTAATTTTCTTTTAATTGGAGTAAAATTGCTTTACAGTGTTGTGTTAGTTTATGATGTACAATGAAGTGAATCAGCTATATGTATACCTATATCCCCTCCCTCTTGGACCTCCCTCCCACCCTTCTAGGTCGTCACAGAGCACTGAGCTGTGCTCCCTGTGCTATACAGCAGGTTCCCACTAGCTATCTTTTTACGTCAGTACTACTCTCTCAGTTCATCCCACCCTCCCCCTCCCACCCTGTGTCTACATGTCCGTTCTCTACGTCTACATCTCTATTCCTGCCCTACAAATAGGTTCATCTGTACGATTTCTCTAGATTCCACATATATGCGTTATAATATACAGTATTTGTTTGTTTTTCTCTTTCTGGCTTACTTCACTCTATCACAGACTCTAGGTCTGTATGACAGACTCTAGGTCCATCCACATCTCTACAAATGACCCAATTTTGTTCCTTTTTATGGCTGAGTAATATTCCATTGTATATATATATATACCGCACCTTCTTTATCCGTTCGTCTGTCGATGGACATTTAGGTTGCTTCCATTTCCTGGCTATTGTAAACAGTGCTGCAATGAACATTGTGATACATGACTCTTTTTGAATTATGGTTTTCTCAAGGTATATGCCCAGTAGTGGGACTGCTGGGTCATAAGGTAGTTCTATTTTTAGTTTTTTAAGGAATCACCATACTGTTCTCCATAGTGGCTGTATCAATTTACATTTCCACCAACAGTGCAAGAGCATTCCCTTTTCTCCACACCCTTTCCAGCATTTATTGTTTGTAGATTTTCTGATGATGGCCATTCTGACCGGTGTGAGGTTATACCACATTGTAGTTTTGATTTGCAGTTCTCTAATGTTTAGTGATGTTGAGCATCTTTTCATGTGCTGCTTGGCCATCTGTATGTCTTCTTTGGTGAACTGTCTATTTAGGTCTTCCACCCATATTTTTAACCGGGTTGTTTGTTTTTTGATATTGAGTTCCATGAGCTGTTTATATATTTTGGAGATTAATCCTTTGTCCATTGCTTCATTTGAAAATATTTTCTCTCATTCTGAGGGTGTCTTTTCACCTTGTTTATGGTTTCCTTTGCTGTGCAAAATCTTTTAAGTTTCATTAGGTTGCATTTGTTCATTTTTATTTTCATTACTCTAGGAAAAGGTCTTCTGTGGTTTATGTCAAACAGTGTATTTCCTACATTTTACTCTAAGAGTTTTATAGTGCCTGGTCTTACATTTAGGTCTTTAATCCATTTGGAGTTTATTTTTGTGTATGGTGTTAGGTAGTGTTCTAATTTCATTCTTTTACATGTAGCTGTCCAGTTTTCCCAGCACCACTTATTGAAGAGGCTGTCTTTTCTCCACTGTATATTCTTGCCTCCTTTGTCATAGATTAGTTGACAATAGGTACATGGGTTTATGTCCGGGCTTTCTATCCTGTTCCATTGATCTATATTTCTGTTTTTGTGCCAGTACCATACTGTCTTGATTACTGTAGCTTTGTGGTATAGTTTGAAGTTGGGGAGCCTAATTCCTTCAGCTCTGTTTTTCTTTCTCCAGATTGCTTTGGCTTTTCAGGGTCTTTTCCATTTTCATACAAATTGTAAAATTGTTTGTTCTAATTCTGTGAAGAATGCCGTTGGTAGCTTGATAGGGGTTGCACTGAACCTGTAGATTGCTTTCGGTAGCATAGTCATTTTCACAATATTGATTCTTCCAATCCAAGAACATGGTATATTTCTCCATCTGTTTATGTCACCTTTCATTTCTTTTATCAGTGTTTTATAGTTTTCTGAGTTTAAGTCTTTTGCCTCCTTAGGTAGGTTTATTCCTAGGTATTTTATTCTTTTTGTTGCAGTGATAAATGGAATTGTTTCCTAATTTCTCTTTCTGATTTTTCATTGTTAGTGTATAGGAATGTCAGAGATTTCTGTGAATTAATTTTGTATCCTGCAACCTTACCAAATTCATTGATTATTTCTAGTAGTTTTCTGGCGACATCTTTAGGATTTTCTATGGATAGTATCATGTCATCTGCAAACAGTGACAGCTTTACTTCTTCTTTTCCAACTTGTATTCCTTTTATTTCTTTTTCTTCTCTGATTGCTGTGGCTAGGACTTCCAAAACTATGTTGAATAACAGTGGTGAGAGTGGACATCCTTGTCTTGTTCCTGATCTTAGTGGAAATGCTTTCAGTTTTTCACCATCAAGTATGATGTTTGCTGTGGGTTTGTCATATATGGTCTTTATTATGTTGAGGTAGTTTCCCTCTATGCCCATTTTCTGGAGAGTTTTTATCATAAATGGGTGTTGAATTTTGTCAAAAGCTTTTTCTGCATCTATTGGGATGATCATATTGTTTTTATTCCTTGATTTGCATATATTGAAGAATCCTTGCATTCCTGGGATAAATCCCACTTGATCATGGTGTACGATCCTTTTAACGTTTGCTAGTATTTTGTTGAGGATTTTTGCATCTATGTTCATCAGTGATACTAGTCTGTAATTTTCTTTTCTTCTGAAATCTTTTTCTGGTTTTGGTATCAGGGTAATGGTGTCTTCATAGAATGAATATGGGAATGTTCCTTCCTCTGCAATTTTTTGGAAGAGTTTGAGAAGGATGGGTGTTAGCTCTTCCCTAAATGTTTGATAGAATTCACCTGTGAAGCCATCTGGTCCTGGGCTTTTGTTTGTTGGAAGATTCTTAATCACAGTTTCAATTTCAATACTTGTGATAGGTATGTTTATATTTTTTAATTTTTCCTGGTTCAGTCTTGGAAAATTGTACCTTTCCAGGAATTTGTCCATTTCTTTGTGGTTGTCCATTTTACTGGCATATAGTTGTTTGAAGTAGTCTCATAATCTTTTGTATTTCTGCAGTGTCAGTCGTGATTTCTCCTTTTTCATTTCTAATTTTATTGATTTGCGTCCTCTCCCTTTTTCTCTTGATGAGGCTAAATGTTAATCAATTTTGTTTATCTTCTCAAAGAACCAACTTTTAATTTTATTGATCTTTGCTATTGTTCTCTTCATTTCTATTTCATTTATTTCTGCTCTGATCTTTATGATTTCTTTCCGTCTACTGACTTTGGGTTTTCTTTGTTCTTCTTTCTCTAGTTGCTTTAGGTGTAAGGTTAGATTGTTTATTTGACATTTTTCTTGTTTCTTGAGGTGGGATTGAATTGCTGTAAACTTCCCTGTTAGAACTGCTTTTGCTGTATCCAGTAGGTTTTGGGTCATTGTGTTTTCGTTTGTCATTTGTTTCTATGTATTTTTTTGTTTCTCCTTTGATTTCTTCAGTGATATCTTTGCTATTTAGCAGCACACTGTTTGGCCTCCATTTATTTTTTTTTTTACAATATTTTTCCGTAATTGATACCCAATCTCATAACACTGTGGTTAGAAAAGATGCTTGATACGATTTCAATTTTCTAGGGCTTGATTTGGGACCCAAGATGTGATCTATCCTGGAGAATATTCCATGTGCACTTGAGAAGAAAGTGTATTCTGCCACTTTTGGGTGGAATGTTCTATAAATATCAATTAAAACTATCTGGTCTGTTGTGTCATTTAAAGCTTGTGTTTCCTTATTTATTTTCTGTTTGGATGATCTGTCCATTGGTGTATGTGGGGTGTTAAAGTCCCCTACTATTATTGTGTTAATGTTGATTTCCCCTTTCCTGACTCTTAGCATTTGCCTTATGTATTGAGGTGCTCCTATGTTGGGTGCATAAATATTTATAATTGTTATATCTTCTTCTTGGATTGATGCCTTCATCACTATTTAGTGTCCTTCCTTATCTCTTGTAACAGTCTTTATTTTAAAGTCTATTTTATATGATATGAGTATTGCTACTCCAGCTTTCTTTTGATTTCCATTTGCATGGACTATCTTTTTCCATCCCTTCACTTTCGGTCTGTATGTGTCCCTAGGTCTGAAGTGGGTCTCTTGCAGGCAGCATATATATGGGTCTTGTTTTTGTGTACATTCAGTGAGCCTGTGTCTTTTGGCTGTAAATTTAATCCATTTACATTCAAGGTTATTATCGATATGTATGTTCCTATTACCATTTTCTTTATTGTTTTGAGTTTGTTTTTGTGGGTCTTTTTTTTCTCTTGTGTTTCCCGCTTAGAGAATTTCCTTTAGCATTTGTTGTAAGGCTGGTTTGGTGGTGCTGAATTCTCTTAGTTTTTGCTTGTCTGAAAAGATTTTGATTTCTCCGTCACATCTGAATGAGATCCTTGATTGGTAGGGTAATCTTGGTTGTAGGTTTTTCTCTTTCATCACTTTAAGTATATCCTGCCACTCCCTTCTGGCCTGCAGACTTTCCACTGAAAAATCAGCTGGTAACATTATGGGGATTCCTTTGTATTTTATTTTTTGCTTTTCCCTTGGTGCTTTTAATATTTTTTCTTTGAATTCAATTTTTGTTTGTTTGTTTAATATGTGTCTTGATGTTTTTCTCCTAGGGACTCTCTGCACTTCCTGGACTCAGGTGACTATTTCCTTTCCCTTGTTAGGGAATTTTCCACTATAACCTCTCCACATATTTTCTCAGACCCTTTCTTTTTCTCTTCTTTTTCTGGGACTCCTATAATTCGAATGTTGGTGCATTTAGAGTTGTCCCAGAGGTCTCTGAGATTGTCTTCAATTCTTTTCATTCTTTTATCTTTACTCTGCTCCTTGGCAATTATTTCCACCATTCTGTCTTCCAGCTCACTTATTCATTTTCTCCCTCAGTCATTCTGTTATTGATTCCTTCTAGTGTATTTTTCATTCCAGTTATTGTGTTGTTCATCTCTGTTTGTTCTTTGGTTCTTCTAGATCTTTGTTAAATGTTGCTTTTATTTTCTCAATCCATGCCTCCATTCTATTTCCAAGATTCTGGATCATCTTTACTATCATTACTCTGAATTTGTTTTCAAGTTAGTTGCCTATTTCCTCTTCATTTATTTGGTCTTGTAGGTTTTTACCTTGCTCCTTCATCTGTGATATATTTTTTTGTCATCTCACTTTTTTTTTGATGGGTGTGATTCTGTTCCTGTCTTACTGGTTGTTTGGCCTGAGGCTTCCAGCGCTGGAGTTTGTAGACTGTTGGATAGAGCTGGATCTTGGTGCCAAGATGAGGACTTCTGTGAGACCTCACTCTGATGAATATTCCCTGGGGTCTGAGGTTCTCTGTTAGTCCAGTGGTTCAGATTCAGAGCTCCAACTGCAGGAGCTCTGGTGAACCAAGATCATGCAAGCCATGTGGGGTGGCAAAAAAAAAAAAAAAAAAAAGAAAGGAGCAGAACAATAAGTAAGAATAAAAAATAAAATTAGATCAGAAAACTAACAGATGTGTTAGAAAGAATAAAAAAGTAAAAATATTGATGAAACAACAATCGGAGGTAAAACAGAACCACAATAGTAAAAAAGAGGAGGGAAAAAAAAGCCAGAAAAGGCCTTGGCTGTGGGGAGTGGGGCTTAGGCAGGGACAGGGTTTGGGTGGTGGGCGGAGCCTATGCCTAGGACCCACAGGGCTGGAAAAGGCCCTGGGGGACGTGAGGGTGGGTCTTAGACTCAACGCAGCAGAAGGGGCCAGGTGTGCCTCTGGCCTTGGGAGGCGGAGGACCAGGTCCATGTCCCCAACAGGCTCACTGGGCCCAAGTGGGCAGGGGAAATGCTAGATGTGCTCCCCCCGATCCTCTGATCCCAGAGGGCCCATCCCTGTCTGCCTCTCCTTTTCTCCCCCTGCCTCCCTCCTATGCCCCTAGGACTGCCACAGCTGGAGGGGTCCTCAGAGGGTGGGGGACCTGGCCTGGGAGCCCAGCAGCCTTCCTGGGGCCAAATGTGTGGGGGAAATGCACACTGTACCTCCCCTAATCCTACCAAAGTGTTTTTTATTTTTCCTGTCCCTGTTACTCATGAGATGGGGATCAAGGGTTTTCATTGGAACCATAGATAAGGCATCATGAGATCAATTAAACCTCCCCAAACTGTATGTCCATCTGGCCTATGCTCATTCCTCTGTTGTGTAGTAACCCCAAGAGGGCAAAGGAGAAGAGCTCTGGTATTACCCTCGACTCCATCTCTGGACTGTTCTAGGAGGTACTGAAGGAAACAGCACTTTGAAAGTCTTCTGGGAACCTTCTATTCATTGATATATTATGTGAAACTTGGTATAACGTGAAACTGCATTCATATGATGGTATCTATCTACATGAAATTTCTATAGAGTTGTGTTTTGGGAAACAAACATATTCTTCATAAATGCACACACACATATTAGTAAAGAGTCATAAGTATCAATATTTTATACTATATTTTAACTTTTGTATATGGGAGTGACTTCAGAAATCATCTATTTAGGAAATCTGATTTTACAATGAGGAAATCGAGATTCCAGAAAGAAACACAATGGCAATTCTTATTCCCACTAGAATATGGGTAGGCAGGGCTTAAACCCACAGCATAGTGCTCTTTCTGCCATAATTACAAGAAGATATATATATATACCTGTAACACAAAATTGGTTGGAAACAAATAATTTCTAAACAATCTGTTATGTTTCAATGGGGTATGAAATAAACCCCATAGATTCTAGCTTGAGTTGAGTGGTTTGTTTTTTATTATTTTTTTTACTGAATACATACATTCCATAAAGAAAAACAAATACTTAAGAGGCCGGATAATCTTGATTACATATTATCATAACTGATGAAAAAGGGCTTCAACAAATGCTTTAATTTTGTAGATCCTGTGCAGTAAGACTTGGTAACCTTTATAGTACTACCACAGAGTTTTACCTATTAGTAGTTCTCAGTAAATCTATGTTAATTAATTGAAGGCATAAAATGCAGGCATCTCTTAATTTGTTGTCTGTGAGAAAAAAATTTATCTCATCTCATCACAGATTTATATGGAGCTGCTATGTGGATGATTGCATCTTCATGTGTTTAAAGGAAAAACTAAAGAAAGTACATTGTAATAAATGCCTACTAAATGACAGTCATTTTATATCTATTATCCCACTTAATCCTTAGCACATCCTTATGCCATAAAAATATAGCCTCTACGTACAGGTGAGAAAGTTGAGGCTTATGTCTACCAGTAAGAAGGAGTATTTTCAGGGTTGGAACCAAATTCTCTCTCACTACAAAGCCCATCCATTTTTTACACTATAATCAAATCTGTGATATAGTAAAGAGGCTTCATAACATGCTTTTCCTGTTGTTATTTTCAAATATCTATGTGCCTGGGTGGGTCATAAAAAGAAGAAAAAGAAAGCAGAGTCAAGATTTTGAATCCAAATGGTATATATTTTTCTTTCTTTGTGTGACTCTCCAGAGCATCCCAATATGGTGCAACTCTATTCATCTCAAGCCATATGGAAAGAGTTTTATGTTTTAAACAATTAGACTTGACAGCACTATTGTTTCTTTCTTATTTAATACCCCTCGTCCCTGGAGCCCAGCCAGAATCTGTATTCTCTCTCTAAATTTAATTCTTATTCTTCGTACATATCACTCATTTGTCAGGAGACAGCAACTTAATGGCATTTGTTCCTGTGGCTTAGGAGCATCTGGGTTATGTCACTTTTTTAGCTGACCTCTTAGCTCAGAGGGAATAAAGTTCTTTGTCTAATGATCTTTAAAGGGCCCTTGTCATTGGTGTTTTTGCTTTCCAGATCCTATGTTGTTCTGTAAATGTCATGAGATGACAAGATTTCTAGATATTTATTTGTTTCTGCTCAAAAGAGGATGGCAGTTATAAATATAGAAGGAACAGTGAACAAGGATATTATAGAGGAGAAACTAACAAAGTCACAGTTGTTGGTGTGTAACTTGATGGACTGACAAGTCTAAAACTCCAGAGGAAATGGAAACAAAAGGTATGTAATGGGAAAAAAATGCATCTCTACATTTTGTGTCATTTCAGCTCAATTCAATTCATTCAATTCAGTTCAGATCAATTCACTTCAACATATATTTCTTTGAGCCCTCAGTGAAGAGCAGGTACTATCCTAGATGCTGAAACAACTTATGTTTCCTTAAGGTCTTATGTGGCCAAGCAAAATGGAACCACACTGTGGATAGCTTTGAGAAAGTCCCTTTACCTCCTTGGGTTTCAGTTTCCTCATCTGTTAAAGGGTGATCTCTTCCAGTCATTCACATTACGTGACATTCCTTACGGGAAGGTTACGCTATAATTGAAAGAGCACTTGCTTTAAAATTGGTGATTAACATTTTAGTCCCAACTCTGTTACTGTTTAGCTGTTTGCACTTGGCAAGTCACTTGGCTTTTTTGGGTCTCCTCCGAGAGATCAGAGAAAATGATTTTGAAGTTTCCCTTTTTGCCATATATTTCTATTAGACTGGCTATAACCTCACATGTCCATGTTCATATTGCATGGAGTAAGTAATCAAACCATGAAGATTTTTGTTGTTGTTGTTGTTGAACCTAATTGTTATTCTTTACTCACAGTGGTATCCATACTGGTTTGGTTTGTAAACTGTGACCACACAGACATGCAACTGGTGCCTGTGGCAGAAATCATGACTTTGTGAAAAAAGTCAAAAATTTCCAAAATGGATATCTCTTTGAATAGCAGAGAAGTTTCTGGTCAGATTTTAATTGGTGTGGGGTTTGTGTTTGTCAACTTGCAGCAAAGAAATATTTTACTAAATTAATACTTATTGAGATCTGTTGTATCTATTACAGATCACTAAATATTGTAGTTTCCCTCTCTGTAGCATCCTTTCTGCATAAGGATTTCTCACCTGATCGACATCAGGCTTTTCCATGTGACTTGCCTTGGCCAATAAATGTGAGGAGGAGTTAGATGTGCCACTTCTGAATGGAAGTTTTAAGAGAGGAAGTGAATAATTACTGGGTTCCCTTTCTCTCTACCCTGAGATAAGCAATGTCATAGGGTCTGGGGTGACATGGGACTTGGCGTGGAAACACTGTGGAGCTGTCCTGTGATTATTGTAGTGTGATCAAGAATTAATATTTTTTAAAAAAGGCTTTGCCCAAATCCATCTGGGAGTTTGGGCTTTTTGAGCTCTAGCTGTCCCAGACTCCTTATATGGTACCTTAGAGTAAACACTGCACTTTCTTTCACCACACACACAAAAAAGGACTAGTCTTTTGTCTTTGTAATTTGCTAGGATTTCTTTTTTCTGTTGCGTTATAATCCGGTCCGCCCTGAGTCCTTGTGCTTGCTACTGAGAAATACAGTGGTGAGCAAGGCAAATCTAATCTTGGGTCCTGTATGAACATTTCAGTCAAGCAAGATGTTATAGTAATGTATCATGCATATTATAGTAGAGGAAGTATGCAATTTATGCATATATTGGGGGAAGCAAACCTTGATAATATGCATTTAAGCTGACAGTTTATAAATTAATAGGAGTGAAACTGGCTAAGGGCCAAGAGGAGGCAGAGAGTGTTAGCAACAGAAAAAAAAAAAAAAAAAAAAAACAACCCACACAGGCCAAGGCATAAGGGCTAGAAAGATCATGGGAGAGTTCCAGAACTCATCGCTGAGTGTGGCTTCAAGAGAGTCCAGGGGAACAGAGAAGAAACAGGGCTGGTTAGATACCACCAATAATAATAATATTAAACATTGATTAACTTTGTTCTAAGGGCTTCACATACATTTTCTTCACGATTATTACCACCATTTTTATAGAAGAGGAAATTGAGCCCGAGAGAGGTTTAATAACTAGCCTGTAGTCACACAGCAGGAATGTGATTTTATCTGAAGGGCAATAGGAAATCACTGAATGGTGTTACACAGAGGCGCCTCGTGAACAGATTCACATTTTAGAAAGATCATCCGGCTGCAATATGTTCCCAACTCCAAGTCCCATTCTGGGTGGAGGAAGCATGGGTCTCAACTTGTGCTTCTCTTATCAATCTGACTCCATTGACTAAAACAGTTGGCAAGATGGAAGCTGATAGCCAGCTAGAGCACTGCAGAAAAGGAGGTCACTCTTCAAAAATGCTTTTTAAAAAATTAATAAATTTTATTATTTTTTAAAATTTAAAAGATAGGGAGTGCCTCACGAATTTTCATGTCATCCTTGTGCGGGGGCCATGTTAATCTTTTCTGTATCGTTCTGATTTTAGTATATGTGCTGCGGAAGTGAGTGCAGAAAAGGTGGTGTTTTGAAGGAGTGGGGTGTTCTATGCGAGGAGAAATATATTGTGGGTCTCGAGCATTTAGATTTGGGTAATAGTTTTAATAACAATATAAATATAATGAATGGATCCTCCCAATGAACCCTTGTACCTAATTCAACTAATGGATGTGATGTTACATCAATATTTTGAGCATTTCAATTTACTTTTGACTGTAAAATAGATGATATAGTGCACAAGTTAAAGGCAGAGCCAAAAATCCTTAAAGCAGATTTAGTTAGTGGTCCACGTGTTCTGCCCTCCTTGTTGACTGACATTGAATAATAGTGGTCATAATCTGCGTTTCTCTTTGTCATAAGTAGAGAGATGTATAGACCTCACAGGGAGAGAGCCATTTGTGGATGGCAGTGACATCTCTGACTGTTTTCTGTGAGTTGTTTGGTATCCATCAGAAGCCTCCAGAGACTTGAGCCTGACTGAAGAGGTCCCCAAGTCAAGATGCTAGGGGCTGTGATTAATATGTATGCTCTTCAGGATTTTGTAGATCTCTTCTGTTTCAACAGACTTCAAAGAAAGAATTGTAGGTAATTTTGACATTTCTGGTTTGCTTTCTATAACCTCCTCTATACACCATCCCTGGAACCCTGACTCTTTCTCTTTCCCCTTCTCTTTTCCTTTTCTCCCTCCTCTTTTTTCTTTCTTCTTCCCTTCCCTGCCTGCTCCTTTGACTCCACTTTTTCTCCTTTTAAAACAGCCAGTGTCTGTGGCAAATAACATGCTAGAAATGAGCTGACTGCCAATATGCATAGGAAGATTTCTTACAACAGAGAAAGGATGTTATGAGACATCGCACATACTAATCTTTTCATTTTGGTCTGTAAAGACCCGGGTTCGGCCACTTTCACTCATATGCTTTTAAGGATTTGCTGTTAGGTTGGAATAGGAGATTTGCGGGGTGAGAGGCAGAGATTTGCAGCTCAAGTGTCCAGGAACACAGGTCGACTCTGCAATTGTGGCCTGTCTTTAACGGCCACAGGCAATGCGTCCTTTGTGGTACCATTTCGAGGGGCAGGCTTGGCAGAGGTTTTTTTTTTTTTTTTTTTTTTGCGGTAGGCGGGCCTCTCACTGTTGTGGCCTCTCCCCTTGCAGAGCACAGGCTCCGGATGCGCAGGCTCAGCAGCCATGGCTCACGGGCCTAGCCGCTCTGCGGCATGTGGGATCTTCCCAGACCGGGGCACGAACCCGTGTCCCCTGCATCGGCAGGCGGACTCTCAACCACTGCGCCACCAGGGAAGCCCCTAGGCAGAGGTTTTTATTGCTACCCTTTCCAAACCAACTGTCCGGCCAGGGAAGTTGTCTGAAAAAATCAGTGCAGGTTTAGGGATGGTTTTTTGGAATTTTCCTAAAATAACCAATACTGAGTTGCCAGATTTGATAGCTTTTTATATATCTTGCAGCAGCTGGATCAAAATCCAATGAAGATGTCTGCATCTGACAATGGCAGGCCTGCACGTTTCTATCCTATTTCTTGAGTGCGCAAATGCATTTCATTTGGAAACATGAAAGGCATATTTAGTGACAACTGATGATTCTTTGTTTTTTAATTCCCAGTAATGTCTTCAGTGAGTGCTTTTGTTAACATTTTTGCATTATACAGTAGGTGACACAGGAAGAGAATCAGTGTGCTGAAAGCAATGAAAGAGTTTATATCCAACTTGTTCTGCCTAGTAAATGGATCCATTCGGCATAGAAACACATTAACATCTTTACAGTGGAATGATTGTGGAAACAGGTTATTCATGGGGCCTGTGCATCTTCCTCCTGCTGCCATAAGACATATCTTCTAGATTGGAGAAAAGGAATGAGCCGTTTTTCTCCCCTTGGAACTGTAAACAGAAGTAAAACTATTAATAGATGCTGTAGCTAATCCTAAGAAGCTGCAACCGAGAGATTAAATAACGTTGTGAAGAGAGAAAACTGGAATGAAAGGGGGGGGGCGAGTTCCCTGATCACTGAGGTACATTAAACAAGGACGAACTGAAGGACTCCAGCTGATCAGAGGATTGACAATTAGTATAAGAGGGGATTCCTGGTTTCAGCAAAGTAAATATCAGTTCATCTATTTCCTGAAAACTATTCTAAGGGGAAGAGTTATGTTTGATTTTTTAAGTAGTAGTCAAGATGATTTTAAATGGAGTTTGGATGCCATGGTGATGCAGCTGAGCCTAAAGAGGCTGCAAGGAACTTGTGAGCAAAAAATTGTGTTTTGTGATTAAAAACACAAAACCCGGAGAACTGGGAGGCCTTTGGGTACATTCACAATTTGAGACTGGGACCCCATTTTAATTGCCACAGAGAATGTATTATAACAAGGGGGATTGGAATGTAATTACATCTTGTACCTGGTATATTAGAAATGGTTAAATGTCCCCATGTTTTCTTCCTACTAATACTCTTGGACTTTTGTTCTGCCTCTCTTCAAAGAATACATGTTGATTGAGAGGCATTATGAGTCAGCAGCTCTGCTAAGCATCCCGACATCTCTTCAGATCTTTACGCAAATTGTGAAGTTGGCATTACTGAGACAATTTAGTACTATTCAAAGTGTGGTCCATGGACAGCATCATCATTATCACAACTTGAAAACTAGCAATGCAAATCCTCTGGCTCCACACCAGACCTAATAAAACAGAATCTCCAAGCTCAGGCCCCAGGAATGTGTTTTAACAGGCTCTACAGGTAAAGTTTGAGAAGCAACATTTTAAAGTTGAGGAATCTGAAGCTCAGAGTGTTTGGGTGATTTAAATAGTAAGACCACACACTGTCAGAAAAGCAGGGTTGAATTTTGGCTTATGTCTCAAGTGGGATCTTTTACAGGATCACTGAACTATCTGGTCAGGGTCACACTTGGTCTCTGAAGGTGGTTTTTCATTAGGGAGTGGTGACTGAGAATGCTTGAGCTGTTTGTTCTCTGCCAGAATATAAATTCTCTTGTCTCTGCCAGTGTGCCTCACTTTTGATAGAGGCCAGACTGGCCCTGCTCCTGTTGTGTAAAGAGACCAGTAAAACTCAAATAGTGATTGGCTGTTTGGCTAAAGGGGTAAAGGATGAGATTATATGACCCCCATCTATTTCACCTATTGAAACATGGAGAGGACTGAATGTTGATCGTCTCTCAGCATTTTTATACCTATTAAGCTCTGGGGGTAAGAATAGATCCTGGCATGTTACAGAAGTGAAGAAAATTTATTTGAGATTGCAGATCATTAAAAATCAGCAGTGAGGGCTTCCCTGGTGGCGCAGTGGTTGAGAGTCCGCCTGCCGATGCAGGGGACACGGGTTCGTGCCCCTGTCCGGGAGGATCCCACATGCCACAGAGCGGCTGGGCCCGTGAGCCATGGCCACTGTGCCTGTGCGTCCGGAGCCTGTGCTCCGCAACGGGAGAGGCCACAACAGTGAGAGGCCCGCGTACCACAAAAAAAAAAAAAAAAAAAAAAATCAGCAGTGAATTGACCTAGATCTAGGAGTTCATTGGGTGCATGAGAATATAGACCAGCACATGGTAAGGAGGCTTACTGATGTCTGGTCCTATTGACTGTCATTCTCCATGCTTGAATAAGCATTAACTCAGGCCTTTGGTATTCAGGCTGCACTGAGCCTTCAGAAAGAGCCAGATTCTCATTAGGATGTGACTGCCTTTACTGGCCTAATTTTGCTTTCATTTCACCCATTTTTTTTGCCCTCTTTCTTGATAGCATTTGGAAGTCATGACCCAGAGCTTGATATATGTTATTCACTCAATAAAGGCAGGCTTTCAAAACAAAATTAATGCTGTGGTTTGGCAGCTGGTATCATGACTAACAGGTTTCAAGGAGGGGAGAACCTCTTGCATCTTATAGACTGAGGTTCAACCCTGAGTCTGCCACTTGCTAGTTTGTATGTCCTTGGACTTGTCATGTTTAATCCCTCGGAATCATCATCTCCTCCTGTAGAATAGGGAGTATTTTATATCTCATAGAGTGATTACACTGATTAAACATGGGGGAACCATAGATTCAGTTTGCCCAAGACCATCCAGAATTATACCTGTTGTCTTGATGTAATTATGCATAGTATTCCCTTTCACTCTGAAAGTGTCCTGATTTAGATGATAAATTATACAGTCATGCTAATTAAATAAGATACTGTATATAATGTGTCATATCCCATTGATATTCAGTAAATGAGAGCTATTATTTGAAATATTGCCTCTGGGAGTCCGTTGTACCTTCCTACTAAGCCAGACTTAGTTTTCCTCTCTGGAAATTGAATGTTGGAACACTCAGGCCTGTGCCTATCTGTGCTAGAGGGTTTGAGGAGGCCGTGCTTCCCTTTCCCCCTCCTTCAGCAAGAGCCTGGGGCAAAACTCACTGGTCACTTCTGCAGAATCAAGTGTTGCTCTCGCTTATGGATAATTGGGCCATTGCTATAGTGTTCTGGAACTTTCAGATGACAACTCATGATTCAGCATGAGGTACTCTAAATCTCTTAACTTAAGATGGGCATTATTAGTTCCTTTTTACCCACAAGAAGCCCAGACTCTGAGATGTTAAGAAATGTTTTTAAGGTCATACCTTTGCTAAGAAGAGAAGCTAGAAGTTAAGCTCTTGTTTTTCTGTCTCCTGAGCTCTTTCCACAACAGTGCTCAAATGCCATTCATGAGGAATAATTCTAACCACATGAAATGATGAGTAATACCAATCAGTTTAATATTATCCATGGCTTCCTATCTTTGACAGGTGGAGTAGACACTCCCTGTCTCAAGGAAGGAGGATATTTCTAAAACCAACCTGTCACAATTTCTTTGATCTTAATGTTTTTCCCCCATATGCCCAACATAGATACAGCTTTTCAAAGATCATTGAGCATCCTGGGTATAAATTGCTGCTATCCTGCTGTCTCTGCCACACATCCCCAAATGAGGATTATTCAAAAGCAGAAGGTTTCATTTGGGCTTGATGTGGGAGACACTAACGGACAAAAGGAGAGGAAGAGGAGAAAGAGAAAGAAAGGCAGGATGACGGTCAGATCAGACCCATCTCCACATAAACAGATGGAGACTTTTTGGAGAAATCCATTCCTTCCCACTTCTCTAACCATTTTAGCCTAATTCCGACCTGCGTTAGGTAGATAAAGATAAATGTGAATTTTAAATTATATTTAATCTTCATTAAAGTAATTATCTCTCTTAATGAAGAATTTGCTGGGTTGTGGTTGTGCAATGGAGTATAAAATCCTAAGTGAATAAAATCAATTTCATTTTCAGGCTAGCTTTTCTGTCCATTAATAAACAAGGCACAGAAAATATATTTGCTCAGAGTCCTGCAGCCTGCTCATAGCTCACACAAAGCCAATACCACTTACAAAAGCAAGAAATTTGGTTGTCCATTTCTTAGCCTTCATTTTTCATCCCGAAGGAGAGTTTTTGCCCTGAGGAAGTTCCATGCTTTTCCATATTGGGGCTGTTTACTGAGCCCAGCAGTGAGACAACTGTGGGTGATATCTCATACGCAAACGACTGCTCTAATGCAATAGTGTTCGTATGGTACAGTGTATTTCATCTAAGTGCTCTGGTTTATTAATCACATAAGTATAAATTAGACTCCGGCATGCTTATGTTTCCTAATGTATGAAAATTGCTTATTTATTTCCATCCTGTTACAATGGAAAGAAACAGACTGGTTCTAAATAGCAGTGTACTGTAGTGTGAAGCAATTAAGTGAGTTATGCATGCCCTTCAGGAAGAGGATAATGGGAAAGTGGTGCCAGCTAGTCCTCATGGCTGCTGGTAAAAGGAAGAAATGGACATGTCACAGAAGAACAGAGACTTGTCCATATTTCACTGCAAGCATGTGAGCCTATTACTGTAGTTGAATCTCAAGATTTAGCTCTCATAAACTTGCTGATTGCCTTAGCTGCAACTTGGAAAAAAATACAAAAGAGGTGAAAAGTGCATAACCCATGGGTAAGAATTAATGATGTTAATGACAAACTTCACCTTTATTTTTACTTCTCTTTCTTTTAGGCACCACTCTTCCTCCTAAAACTTGACAAAAACAGATGCAAACCACCCTTCAAAACATAGTATCCACATTTTACCACCCCTGCTGGTGGAGGCAGCTGTAGTTCAGTGTAAGAAGCTGCTCTACACTTCCTTCCATGGAGTATGAATTTCCATATATTGGGTTACTGACTTATTTGTTACTTATTATTAATTAAATTACATAGTATTTATTATATGCCAGGTTCTGTTTGAAGTACTTGTTTACTTAATCTTCATAACAACCCTATGAAATAGTTGCCCTTACCATTCTTATTTTACATATGTGGAAACTAAGGCACAGAACGATTAAACAACTTGCCTAAGGTTACATAGCTGGTAAGTGGCCGAGCTGGGATTTGAACCCTGCCAGCCTGGCTCCAGAGTCCATGCTCTTTACTGCCACGCCTCCTTGATTCTATCATTTTTGTGTGATCAGAGTCACATCCCTGAACCCCTCAGAGCTTTGGTCCTTTCTTCTGTGAAATGAGGGAGGTAACATTCACTGAGGGCTTCCTCACGTCCATGTTCGGCTCTTTATAGATGTCATCTTATTTGACCTTTAACCCTTACATTTTACATGTGAGAAAACTGGCTCAGAGATATTTTGTAGCTTCAAGGTCACATAGAATGTAAAGGATGGAGCAAAGTTTCAGGCTCAGGTTTGCCTATTTTAAACTTTGCATTTCTTCTCTCATATTGTGCAATTAGGGCTCTGAGGGGTCATGCGGGACAATATATGTGGACGCAGCTAACACTTACTGGCACATTAAACACCCAATAAAAGTTGACCTTGCAAGTTCTTGACAAATGTATAGAAAGGTTTGTTATTATTGTCAGTATCTTGGTCTGATGGTAACAGAGCAAAGCGTTCTTAATGGGAGGATGTGCCCTATAGAAGCCTGATCTATTAATAGCCAGTAGTGATGCTTACTAAACTTATCACTATGAGACTTTTGTTCAGAAGGTTCTGAAATGGAAAAACTGATCCAGATTGCTTAATCACAATTATAGACCACATTCCTCTTGAATTCTCTACTAAAGACATGGCTTCTGTGGCTATCCAGGAGCTGGATAGGCAAATTGCTTTTTGAAATATTTTTTGGATTGACAAAGTAACACAGAACATACAAGGACACTGCATCAAACGCCATGTACTCACTACCCAAGATGAGCACATTTTTAGTAATACTGGTTTCAGATCATTAAAAAATAATATGTAACTGCAGATAGATTAAATTCCCCTATATTCCCATTATAAATCATTATTACCTTTCCTCTTTCCTTCCTTGTTTCCTTCTGTTCAACCACCATCATAAATTTTGTGAATATACAATCCATATCATTTACTTTTTAAAAAAATTTATTGAAGTATATTTGATTTACAATGTTGTATTAATTTCTGCTGTACAGCAAAGCGATTCATCCATGAAACAGAAACACAAACAGACATAGAGAACGGACTTGTGGTTGCCAAGGCGGGTAGCGTGGGGAGAGAAGGATTGGGAGTTTGGGATTAGCGTATTATTTACTTTTTAACTAATATGTATGTAACCACAAACAGCAGATGTCAATACACATATCTCTAGTTAATCCGCTGATTTCTGGATAGCATTTCATTCTTTGAATATGACAAAATTTATCAATATCCCTTTTTTTGGACGGTTGAATTATTAACAATTTTGGTCATACATAATTGAATACTGATTTTTAGTTTTCATGATTAGGATTGTGTCAGTATGGCTCACAGCTTCATCATTAGGTTCCCATTTCTTTTTCTCTTGGTAATATCATTCCTGGATTCTTTGGCCCTCTTGCTTTGACCTGTACAGGACCTGGTGTTTTGCCGTCCTCCCAGATTTCTCTTCACTATCATCCTGGGAATCTCTTTCCTTTCTCTCTGGTTGGCCTGTTTCTGGGTCCCACATCTTGCTGTTCCTGTGAAAGATTGTCTATTGTACTCATAGCATCACCATCATCCTTTTTTTTTTTTTTTTTAATATTCTCTGCATTGCATGGACGGAGTTTGAAATTCCTTTTTCCATAATTCTTTTTCTCATAGAATTTTGAGTTAGAGCCTCCCAAAGACAGGTACTTGCATGAGATTTTTGGAAGGCAAAGGAGAAGACGTTATTCTCTAGTGGCAGTTACATGCAGACCTAGATGAACTGCAAGCTCTTGAGAATAGCCCTGGCCGGGGGAGGGGGGCTGCAGGCAACTGCGAAGGAATTCAGCTCTTTCTCTGAAACCCACTTCGCTAGCATCACCATTGGCTATGTAATCTTCAAATTCCCTTTATGAAAGCCCTTTCTACTTGGAATATCTACACTGATTTTTGATTGACTATTGTACTGTGTTTGAGCACACCCTCCAGTAGCTAACCTTACACTTGATTGATAGCTTGCCGGGTACAAAAGTCAAGATCAGAAATATTTTTACCTTGGAATGTGTAAGGTATCTATACACTGTCTTTAAGCTTTCATTTTGTTTATTATTGGTTGTTTGTTGTTAACAAGTCTAAGAAGTCTGATATTCTGATTCTTGATTCGTTTTTTCTTTTTTATGATTCTTGATTCTTTACATGTGAAATCCAGCCTCTGCCTGCTATCCCTCACCCCTCTGCCTCAGAAGCTTATAAAATTTCTCATAATGTCCTGTTTCAATAATATGAAGATTGTGTGTTTTCATATGGTCATTATCCTGGGCAATCAATGGTCCTATTCTATTTGGAAACTCTTTCTCTTTAGTTCTGGGAAACTTTGCATTTTCATTTTTGGTAACTTGCTTCCTTCCCTTTTCTTTGCTTTCTCTTTCTGTCACCTCTATTAGTCATAGATTTATGATCCTGGCTCTGTTCTTATATTTATTTTTCTCCTATTTTAAAAAAAGAATCTCTTTTTCTTTTTGTTTTAATTTTGGAGAGTTATTTTTGATTTTATTTTAAAATGTTTATACTGATTTTTAAAATTTGGTAATTGGGGATATTCAGCACTACTGGTATTTCTATATTGATGTTAAATTTAGCAATTTTATAGAACTATTTTCTATTTTTTTCCTATGAATTTTCTTGGAATTTTTAATGGATATGTATTTTTCCATCTACAAATAATGACAGTGTTTTTCTTTTTTCCCTCTCAATCTTTATGTCTTTTTTGGGGGTGGGGGGGCCTTTTTTATTGTCTAGGAACTCTAATATAATGTTGCTACTGCTGGGGAAAACAGGTATCCTTGCCTTAACTTACTGTTCATGGGAGAAGTTGTACATTTTATCGTGTAACATGTGGTTACTTTTTGCACTCTTTGACTGCAACCCTTTGTAAATTTAAGAACAGTTCATTCCAAGACTAATTTACTAAGAAATTTAGTTATGTATTTTTAAATAATATAAGAATTTTACATCAGCAGTCTTCTTTCTGCATCTACTGAAATGACTATTTAGTTTTTCTTCTTTGTACTATAATTCATGATGTATTTCTTATTTTTCTATTTTTGAATAAAGATGACCTATTTCTAAAAAACTATTTTGGGCCTATTGTGTTAAGAGATACTATAGACCTTCACTTCATAAATCAGGTTTTAAGATATTTAAATTTATATAATCTATATTTTAATTATAAATTATCAACTTTTAAATTTATTTTTTGGTCTAATGTTTTGTAGTAGTATTATTAATATCTTTTAACTATAACTGTGCTTCTAACATTTTAACTCCTAATATATATTTTTACATTTTTCTTTTATCCTTGATAAACCTTCCCAGAGGTTTGCACATTTTATAGGTCTTGGCAGGAAAAAAAAGAAAACAAAACTTTAAAAAATTTGTTTTCATTTTCTTGAATTTTTGCTTTTATCTTTATTATTTCTTTTCTTCTAAATTTAGTAAATTGTACATTTTACTTTTTTTTTTCCTGGTAGTTGATTTGAATGCTAAATGGATTTATTGTCAATATTAAAAAAAAAGAAATTTAGACCTATATATTTTCTTCAAGAATTTATTTGGCTGCATTGTAGAATTTTGAAATGTGGACTTTCTTTTTAAAATTAATTTCAAAATATTTGAAAAATTTTCTTGTACTTTCATATTTAACTCATGAATTAGAGTACATTTTAATGATCTAAAAGTTTATTTTATCTTTTCTAAAAGTATCTTTTGTTGTTTTCTTATTAACTAGCATTTATAGTTAAAAACTATTAATATATTTATTTTAGTTGAAATTTTTTGTGTGATTTATTATATAATCTATTTTCAGAAATAGGCTCTAAATATATTTGTTAGATTAAGCTTAATAATTGATCTATTAGTTTCTGGTGTGTATTTTTAAATACCCCACTATACTTGTGGAGGTAACAATTTCTTCTAGTAATTCATTCAGCTTATTCTTTATATATTTTAGAAAATGTTGTTAGATGCTTACCAGTCTATAGTTGTTTTATTTATTTTGTGAATTTCTGTCTCCAGTTTTATGTCATATCCCTCTAGATTGCTACTAGTGCATTTTGTTTTCAATTTTGTTTCACCTAACAGAAATATTGCTCTGCCAGTTCATTCATTCATTAATTGATTAGCAGTTTTAATGAGGCAAAATGCATAAAAAGTAAACTGCATATATTTAAAATATACAATTTGCAAAGATCTCTGAAATCCTTACCTCAGTCAAGAAAGTGAACATATATCATTTCCCAGAATTTCCTTGTGCCCCTCTGGAATCATCCC
Organism: Mesoplodon bidens; assembly: GCF_964165515.1. Lineage (NCBI taxonomy): Eukaryota > Metazoa > Chordata > Mammalia > Artiodactyla > Ziphiidae > Mesoplodon > Mesoplodon bidens. The sequence goes on from NC_138162.1 coordinate 53,916,714, forward strand.
CTCCTGGATTTCTCTGCCTTCTACCTTGACAACTACTGATGTACTGTCACTATAGGTTAGCTTGTATTTTTCAGAATTATATATAAATGTTATTATACATTATATAGTCTAGTTTGAATGGCTTCTTTCACAGAGTATAATTACTCTGAGATTCTTATTATTTGCATTCTTACTGTTGGCACCAATCTTGGTCTTGTTTTTCTATTCAATCTGACAGTCTCTGTCTTACATGAGGTGTTTAGACCATTTACATTAAAAAAAATTGTTATTGGAGTATAGTTGATTTACAGTGTTGTTTAGTTTCAGGTGTACAGCAAAATGAATCAGTTATAAATATACATATATACACTCTTTTTTAGATTCTTTTCCCATATAGGTCATTACAGAGTACTGAGCAGAGTTCCCTGTGCTATACAGTAGGTCCTTATTTGTTATGTATTTTATATTAATATATAGCAGTGTGTATGTGTCAATCCCAATCTCCCAGTTTGTCCCTCCCCTCTTTCCCCCCCTGGTAACCATAAGTTTGTTCTCTGCATCTGTACATTTGTAAACAGACTGTATTTCTGTTTTGTATGTAAGTTCATTTGTACCATTTTTTTTAGATTTCACACATAAGTGATATCATATGGTATTTGTTTTTCTCTGTCTGTCTTACTTCAATCGGTATGACAATCTCTAAGTCCATCCATGTTGCTGCAGATGGCATTATTTTGTTCTTTTTTATGGCTGAGTAATATTCCATTGTATGTATGTACCACATCTTCTTTATCCATTTAGGCAACCTAAATGTCCATCAATAGACCATTTACATTTAATGTCAATTTGTAAGTCTACCAACTGGCTATTCATTTTCTCTTTGTCTCACCTATTTTTTGGTTCCCCTTTTCTCTTTCACTGCCTTCTTTGGATTAATTGAATATTATTTATAGTTTCATTTTACCTATCTTTTTGGCTCATTTGTTATAATTCTTAATTATTTAAGTATTTGCTTTTGGGTTCAAAATATACATAATAAACTTTTCAGTCTACCTTGAAGTGATATTATACTGCTTCATGTATAGTATCTAGATTTTATTTCCCTTATTACGTTTTAAAAATATCCATATTTATAGTAGGACTTCTAATGGTCTAATTTTCATCTCTCTCTATTCTTCATTAACATCTGCCTGCTTTTAGCTTACAATTTTTGTAATTTTTATAGATCATATTCTTTATTTGAAGACATTAAGCCTATTTTATGTCAAGGTTTTTCTGAGAGTTTTCCATTATTTCCATTTTATTGGGCTAAATTTATCTCATTTATTGTTAAGTTTGTGGCTATCTTTCTACATGTTCTGAGTATTCTTAAACTTTTTTCTTCCCTTATCTAGCAGGCAGATACTTGCATCCACCTAGTTTTCCAGTCCCTCAGTCTCATATTAATGGCTCAGGCTCCTGTTGTGTTTCAATTTTAATCTTAAGGAAGATGCAGCCCCTGGACCAGACAGCAACTTGGCTCTGTTATTCTTTGTATCTGTTCATGTATGTGTGTGTGTGTGTTTTAACACAGTGGTTTTCAACCACATTTAGTTCTAAAAGCACTTGGAACTTTTAGTCAGCCTTCTTCTTCAGGAAGGAAGCTTGCTCTAGCCCTCAGTTCAGTTAGTGATTCTATCTCTATTTCATATAAAGAGAAGTGTTGTGTTTTTCCCTGTCACTGTGCAGCAATACAGGAATTAAATGTATAGTTACTTTTGTCTGCTTGCAGACCTGGAGCTCAGCAGGCTCTTGGCTCCATCCCTGCTCATCATTATGAGTTTCTACTCCATTTCTTGTTCACTGTACTATCTATCTAATACTATACTATCTGTACTATCTAATTTGGGGCCCTAAATATGTCTTTAATTTTCATGTTAAATATTTTATGTTTCATTTTATTTTGGAGCAGTATAAGGAGAAACTCACAGAGTCATAGTTATTTAGAGTTTCCTCTCCTTTTCTTTCCCAAGACATTGATGATAAATAGTTTCATTCTTATTACAAAAATAAAAAAAATCTATAAAGTCACCAAAAAGTGAGTGGAACTCACTTTACTTTGTTCCTAGAGAATCTTATTTGTGATATGAATATGCTTAGTCCTTTCCTCAACTCCATATAAATTTGCCTTTTGGAGTAAGAATTTGAGAATCAGAAAATCAATTAGGTCTGGTATGACCTATACTGTAGGGTAGTGAGGGATGATTGGTAGTGTTTTTCTTTTCATAGTTATATTTCAAATTTAAAATTAAATTGAACTGGAAAAATAAATTACAGAGACATGGCATTCTCTCTGAGCAAAATAAGCCTTTCCAATACAGTAGAAACAAATCCAAGTCTTCCTGGGGCATTCTGGGCCTCTCTCTAGAATTAGTACTTCACCTCTTATATTTCCTATTGCCAGTCTCTGCTTGCCTCTACCAGTAGGGGCTCTCACAATTATGGAAATTTTTAACTTAGAAGAAACAGTTTGTTGTTTGCTTCCATCCTACATAGTGCTGTGATGTGTCCCTTTTTTCCCTCAGATAAGCTGGAGATGGAGGGAAAGAAACACCTCATTTTCGCTATTCTCTTTCCCAACAAACTCTCACATCCTCATTAAAGCTCCACAAACATGACAACACCTGCATTGGGCCACCTGCTTCTGTTTGTATGACATAAATAAATTCTTCTCAGAGGTGACATTGGAACTACTATGATGCTTCTGAAGATACAAGGGATTCTTGATCTGATTTCCTTTAGAAAGGAGTTGCTTGCCTTGATAGAATTTAGGCCTTTATATTTGTATTCCTAATAATTTAAGAAAAAAGCTTAGCTGAAAGGTGAAAAAATCTTCATTTAAACACTGAACTATTTAGCAATGATTAATAAGTGATTTTCTAAGATGATCTGAATATTTAGCTGTTCACTTTTGAGGAGTTTCCAAGAGCCTGGATTCTGGAGTCAGGCTATCTGAGCTCAAGTGGCTCTGCCATTTATTAGCTGTGTGGCCTTGAGCAATTTACTTAACCCCTCTGTGCCTTGCTTTCCTCATCTGTAATATTTCAGATTGTAGCTACATTATATGATGTGGCATGTATTTAATGAATTAATATACGCAAAACACTTATAACAAAGCCTAGAGTATAGTTAACATCTAGTAAATGAAAAATTTTAAACTTTTTTTTATCATCTATGATGTGTTAAGCTTTAGGCACTAGGGATACATTAGGAAGCATGATACAGAAGTTCTCTGCTGTCAAAGAGCTTCCATTTTAGTGGGAAAAACATAGTAAATAAGTGGAACAAGTAATCAAGATAATTACAACTAGTAGTATGTGCCATGGAAGAAAAGAAAATAAGATTCATAATTCCTAATACTGAAATTGAAATTGCTAACTGAAGTTGAGCAAAATATAAACACTTCTCCTCAGATTATATCAAATTCTCAGAACTATTTGGCCTGCAGCCATATAAGAAGTATGGATGGTAGCTCCAGAACTTGAGCCTAATTCTGTGTATACCACCCTCTTATGTTGGAGAATTATGTGTTTATCTTTTGTCACCCTCTTCTATTACTATGAACCATTCTCTCTGTAAGGATTTCCCCTTAGACCACTGATCCTGATTATTCTCCACTTAATAATTTTCATATAAGTGAGATCACTTGCTTCCAAATTCACCATTGCAGTGGGCTGCAGTCCACATCAGGGCTGCATCAATATTATTTTATCTTATATTTTTTTCTTGTATTATGCTTGATTCCAATAGGTATATTTCATAACTGATGAGCTCATGTATAAAAGTAATAGAAATGGGATTACTTCAGGAATATAAATATAAGCATATAAAATTGTGTAACTAAAAAATGATGGTGTACTTTATTTTGCCTATTGTGCAGATGGTGGACTCATAAGACCCCAAATGATAATACTTCTGAACCTACAGTTTATTTTCAGAAAAGGACACACAATAGCAACAGCATATTGTGTTAGAATAGCAGTAAGGATATTCATTGGAGCCAGGGACTGCTTCATAGCAAAGGGTTTGATGAAGCCGGAAGTCGGCTCCTATCCTCCTTCCTCTGCAGGGCCATATCAGATATGCCTTCCTTCTCAGATCAGGAACAAATTTTGTGTGCGTGGAAAGCCTCAGAACCAGAAAGCCCAAGATGGCGTCTCAAGTGTGGCTTATACTCCTGTTGGGTACGTAGGTACATTATTGCTATATGACCAGACCCAATGGCAGAGTCGTCTGGGTCTCACCGAAACTGCATGCAAACCATCAGTCTTGCTCTAATTAATAAACAATGCTGATGGGCTGGTACAGATGGCCCCCAAAACTTGTTCCAAAACCACACTATTAAAAACTGCATTTCATGCCTTGACCAGATGTCAGTGCCATGCATGTGTTTCAGAAAAACAGATCAGACCAATTCCAGGCCTGCTGGAATTAACCCTCTTAGCACACCTATTTTAATGATGAGTTAAATCTAATCCCTTCAAGGTTTCTACAGTTGCCTCTATATTTAGTATAGAAAAAAATCACCACAGATTTCTGAGTAAGAGTATTGTATAGAATATAAATGTAGCTCTGCTCTGAGGAATATGGATAGTAGAAATACAGAGTGATGGATTTTAACTGTTTTCTATTAAAATTCTCAGAGTATTAAGGGATTTGGGAAGACTTAAAAAGAGAAAACACTGATCTCCAGACATCACTGAGGGTTCATTAGAACAAGTCACACCACCGAAATTTATTTTCTGATGTCTAAATAATACAACAGTCTGCTGCATATTCATAATCATTTTAATTTGCAAAGCATTTGACAAAGAATGTTGTGATATTTTTGTGGATAATGTGGAGTAATATGGTATAGACAAATGGAACTTATGTCTGGTGGAAAAACTGTGCCCAATATGTTTTTGTTAGTGAATTGGTACTAACGTGGGAGGAGATCTCTAAGAGGCATGCCACATAAGACCCAACGAGACACAAATATGGAAGAGATAGTTAATATGCTCCAAAGATGCAGAGATGGTAATAAGCTGTAAAACTTGCCAAAATGATTAAAACTGCATTTAATTGGCATCTATCTGTCATTTAACACTAGCTACTATTTATCAAATACTTCCTAGATGCCAGACACTCTGCTGGCCTTTATAAGTGTTAACTCACTGTGTCTTTATAACCTGATAAGGTAGGTATTCTTACTGCCTCTGGCATTGAGATGTGCTCACCAAGGCCCAGGGAGCTTAAATAACTTGCTTGAGGTTATACAGCCTGTAAGTGGTGAAGACAGGTTTCAAACTCAGGCAATTTGATTCTAAATCTCCTAGGTCTCAGTTGGAATCAAGAAAAGGATTAGGAAAACCTGATTGATAATCTTAACAAAATATTTGAAGTATACAACATGCTCAATATAAACCCAGTGAAATATCCTCTACAGCTACTGAAAAACAGGCTGCATTAATTTTCCTCCCTCTTTTCCCCCATTCATTCACATTGCTTTAAGAGTAGGTAATAAATTCTGTTTTTTTGTTAGCACTTTGCTGAAAAACTTTTGATAACTCTCCATTGCTCACTAAAATCCTTTTGCTCAACTTTCATTTTAGCCTCATCTCCCATTTTCCTCCCCACACTACACAGTAGTCCCTTTGGGCCAGGGGTCCCCAACCCCTGGCCCTGGACCAGTACCAATCTGCGGCCTGTTAGGAACCGGGCCACACAGCAGGAGGTGAACTGCGGGAGAGGGAACAGAGCTTCATCTGCCGCTCCCATTGCTCCCCATTGCTCCCCATTGCTCTCATTACCGCCCGAATCACCCCCTCCCCCCTCCCCATCGGTGGAAAAATTGTCTTCCAAGAAACCAGTCCCTGGTGCCTAAAAGGTCGGGGACTGCTGCTTTAGGTTATTTCTGTTTGCTCAAAGTTGTCCTGGATGTTCCTGTTCCTTTGCAAATTAAACTATTGAAACCTTATCCTTCTTTAAAGTCCCAGGTCAAATTCTCTCTCCTTCAGGGGTAGCTGAGATGCTGACAGAACTATACAAGAGTAGAAATTATTGTCATGATAATGATGTATTAATTATTTATGTGCCAAAGGATACCACACTAGGAAGTATTTGATAAATAGTAGCTAGTGGGTTTTTTAGTTCAACCACCCACTGAGTCTTAGTCCTGCTTTACTCTTGAGAGAAACTGGACTCACGTATGCTGGCCTTTTATACAAAAATGGATAAAGCCCAAACACAGTCTATCTAAGGCTGTCACAAGAAAGCCACCATGAACAGCTATTGGTGCTGTCATGATGCTTTCCCAGAGTACTATAGCCATGTAATGGGCCCCAGCTATGTAGTCCTACGTAATGTCCTCTGGGTTTTAGACGTGGAGTATACTGAGTGTCTCAGAAGCCTATCAGAGTTGTCAATAACCTGTACCTGGAAATTTTCCACATGAATTTTCCCCCAAGAAGTTTCTTAATCTTGCCCCTAATGCCCCAGTTCTATGAATTATTTTTGCCATCTGTTTCTTATATGATTCAAAACACGTAGTTATCTATAAAATAACACCAGACACTTAAAAAAGAACTTGTAGAAAACATTCTATCTCAATTCGAAGGATAGATGTGATTCTTCTTTTTTTTACTGCAACACCTGCCAGGAATTGTCTTAGATTTAACTAGACATTCGTTTTTATTTTATTTTTTAAATGAAGTATAGTTGACATACAATATTATATTAGTTTCAGGTATACAACATATTCCTTCAACATTCATATACATTATGAATATTATAATCAACATGATAAGTTTAGAAACCATCTGTCATCATACAAAGTTATTACATTATTGTTGATTATACTTCCTATGCTGTATATTATATACCTGTGACTTATTTATTTTATAATTAGAGTTTGTACCTCTTAATTCTCTTTGCCCAACTCCCCACCTTTTACTTCTCTGGTGACCACTGGTTTGTTCTCTATATCTGTGAGTCAGTTTCTGTTTTGTTATATTCACTTGTTTGTTTTAATTTTTAGATCCCACATATACATGAAATTCTATGGTGTTTGTCTTTGTCTGATTTATTTGACTTAGCATAATACCTCCAGGTCCATCCATGTTGTCATAAATGGCAAGATTTCATTCTTTTTTATGGCTGAGTAATATTCCATTGCATATATATACCACATCTTCTTTATTCATTCATATATCGATGGACACTTAGGTTGTGTCCATATCTTGACTATTATAAATAATGCTGTGATGAGCATAGGGTTGCAGATATCTTTTCAAATTAGTGTTTTTGTTTTCTTTGGACAAATACCCAGCAGTGACGTTGTTGGGTTGTATGGTAGTTCAATTTTAATTTTTTGAGGAGTCTTCATACTGGTATTCATGGTGGCCACACCAACAGTTCACAAGCGCTCCCTTGTTTCCACATCCTCACCAATACTTGCTATTTCCTGTCTTTTTGATAATAGCCATTCTGACAGTGTGAGGTAATATCTCATGGTGGTTTTAATTTGCATTTCCCTGGTTATTAGTGATGTTGAGCACCTTTTCATGTGTCTGTTTTCCATGCATATGTCTCCCTTGGAAAAATGTCCATTTGAGTCCTCTGCCCATTTTTTAATTGGGTTGTTTGTTTTTTGATGTTGAGTTGTGTGAATTCTTTGTATGTTTTCGATAGTAACACCTTAATGGATATATGATTTGCAAATATCTTCTCCCATTCAGTAGGTTGCCTTTTTGTTTTGTTGCTTGTTTCCTTCACTGTGCAAAATTGATGTTGTCTCATTTGCTTATTTTTGCTTTTGTTGCCTTTGCCTGAGGAGACAGAACCAAAAAGTATTGCTAAGACTGATGTCAAAGAGTGTAGTGCCTAAATTTTCTTCCAGGAGTTCTATAGTCTCAGGTCTTACATTTAATTCTTTAATCCATTTTGAGTTTATTTTTGTATATGATGTAAGAAAGAAGTTCCGTTTCATTCTTTGGCATGTAGCTGTCCAGTTTTCCCAATACCATTTGTTGAAGAGACTGTCATTTCCCCACTGTATGTTCTTGGCTCCTTCACTGTAAATTAATTGACCATATAAGCATGGGTTTATTTCTGGACTCTCTATTCTGTTCAGTTAATCTGTGTGTCTGTTTTGTGCCAAAATCATACTGTTTTGATCACTATAAATTTGTCATGTAGTCTGAAATCAAGGAGCAAGATACCTCTAGCTTGTTCATCTTTTTAAAGATTGCTTTGGCCTTTTGGGGTCTTTTGTGGTTCTATACAAATTTTAAGATCATTTGTTCCAGTTCTATGAAAAATGCCATTGGTATTTTGATAGGAATTGCAGTGAATCTGTATGCTTTTGCTTTCGGTAGTATGGACATTTTAACAATGTTAAATCTTCTAATTCATGAGCAAGGTATATCTTTCCATTTATTCGTGCTCTCTTTGATTTCTTTCAGCATTATCTTATATTTTTCTGAGTACAGATCTTTCACCTCTTTGGTTAAATTTATTCCTAGGTATTTTGTTCTTTTTGATGAAATTGCAAATGGGACTGTTTTCTCAACTTCTTTTTCTGATAATTTGTTATTAGTGTATAGAGATGCAGTAGATTTCTGTATATTGATTTTATATCCTGCAACTTTACTGAATACATTTGTTAGTTATTGTTTAAACTTTTGGTTTTTGGTGGAATCTTCAGGGTATTCTACATATAGTATCATGTCATCTGCAAATAGTGACAGTTTTACTTCTCTTTTTCCAATCTAGATGCCTTTTATCTCTTTTTCTTGTCTGATTGTTGTGGCTAGAACTTCCAGCACTAAGTTGAATAAAAGTGACAATATTGGGCATCCTTGTTCCTCATCTTTCAGCTTTTCACCATTGAGTATGATGTTACCTGTAGATTTTTCATATATGCCCTTTATTATGTTGAGGTATGTTCCCTCTATACCCATTTTGTAGAAAGTTTTTTTTATCATAAATGGGTATTGAATTGGTTGTATGCTTTTTCTGCATCTCAAGATAATCATGTAATTTTTGTCCTCTGTTTTGTTAATGTCATGTATCATGTTGATTGAATTGTGGATATTGAACCATCCTTGCATCCCTGGAATAAATCCGACTTGATCATTGTGTAATATCCTTTTAATGTATTGTTGAATTCAGTTTACAAATATTTTGTTGAGGATTTTTGTGCCAGTGTTTATCAGGGATATTAGCTTGTAATTTTCTTTTCTTTTTTTTTTTTTTTGTAGTCTCTATCTGGTGATGTAAGTGGGGTATTAAAGTCCCCTACTGTTATTGTATTTCTGTCGATATCTCCCTTTATGTTTGTTAATATTTTCTTTATGTATTTGTGTGCTCCTATGTTGGGAGCATAGATAATTACAAGTGTTATATGCTCTTGATAGATTTATTCCTTTATTGTTAAGTAATGCTTTTCTTTGTCTCTTGTAACAGCCTTTAAGGTCTATTTTGTCTGATATAAGTATTGCTATCCCCCAATTTCTTTTCCTTTTCATTTGCATGGAATATATTTTCCCATCCCTTCCTTTTCAGTCTGTTTATGTCTTTAGATCTGAAGTGAGCCTTTTGTAGGCAGCATATATATTCATCTTGTTTTTGTATCCATTCAGCCACTCTATGTCTTTTGATTGGAGCATTCACTCCATTTACATTTAAAGTTATTATTGATAGGTATGTACTTATTGCCATTTTGTTAATTGTTTTCTGTTTATTTTTACAGTTCTCTGTTCTTTTTTCCTTTCATTCTCTTCTCTCATGATTTGATGACTTTCTTTAGTGTTGTATTTGTGTTCCTTTCTCTTTATTTATTTACTTATTTTTGTGTATTTGTTATAGGTTTTTGGTCTGTGGTTGACAAGTGGTTCATATATTATGACACATGTATATAGCAGTCTATTTTAAGTTTGTGGTTGCTCAAGTTTGGGTGCATTCTAAAAGCACTATATTTTACTCCTCCAGGCTACCATGTTTATGTTTCTAATGCCATATTTTACATATTTTGTGTATTGCTTAAGTAGTTATTTTCAATATAGATAACATTACTACTTTTGTCTTTTAAACTTCATACTAGCTTTATAGGTGGTTGATCCACTACTTTTACTATTTGTTTGCCTTTACCAGTGAGATTCTTTCTTTATCATTTTCTTGTTTCTAGTTATTGCCTTTCCTTTCCATTTAAAGAAATCCCTTTAACATTTCTTTTAAGGATGGTTTACTGGTAATGAACTCCTTTAGCTTTTGCCTGTCTGGGAAAACTCTTTATCTCTTTTTCAATTCTGAATGAAACTTTGATGGGTAGAGTATTCTTGGTTGTACGTTTTTTCCTTTCAGTACTTTGAATATATTTTGTCAGTTCCTTCTGACCTATAAAGTTTCTGCTGAAAAATTGGCTGGAAGTCTTATGGATATTTTCTTGTATATAATTAGATGTTTTTCTCTTATTATTTTTAAGATTCTCTCTTTAACTTTTGACATTTTTATTATCATGTGTCTTAGTATCTTCATCTTTTGGGGACTCTCTGTGATTCCCGGACTTGTATATCTGTTTCCTTCACCAAGTTATGAAAGTTTTCAGTCATTATTTCCTCAAATACCTTTTCTGTCCCTTTCTTTCTCTCTTCTCCTTCTGGGATCCCTATAATGTGAATGTTAGGAAACAGTGTTGTTCCAGGGGTCCCTTAAACTATCCTCATTTTTAAAAATTATTTTTTCTTTCTACTATTCCAATTCTGTGATTTCTACTACCCTGCCTTCAAGATTGCTGATCCATTTTTCTGCATCCTCTACTTTGCTGTTGATTACCTCTAGTGTATTTTATTATTTCAGTTATTGTATTTTCCAGTTCTGCTTGGTTTCTTTTTATATTTTCCGTCTCTTTGTTAGAGTTCTCATTGAGTTCATCCATTTTCCCCCCAAGTTTGGTTAGTATCTTTTTAACTATAACTTTGAACTCTTTATCTGGTAAATTGCTGATCTCCATTTTGTTTAGTTCTTTTTCTTAGGTTTTGTCTTGTTCTTTCATTTGGAAGGTATTTGTCTCTTCATTTTACCTAACTCTATGTATTAGGTTTATCAGCCACATCTCCCAGTTTTGAAAGAATGAGTTTGTGTAGAAGTTGTCCTCTGGGCCCAGTGATACGCTCCTCCTTGGTCTCCAGAGCCAGGATCTCCAGGGATATTCCTTGTGTGGGCTGCATGTATCCTCCTGTTGTGGTTTGGCTGTGATTGCTATGTGCATGCTGGTTGGCCTGGCTTCTGGCCCAGATATCTGCAAGGCCTGGTTATGACTACTGCAGGTGTGCTGATATACAGGGGTGATTCCCAGCATGACTGGCTGTGAAACTTGGCCAAGACTGCTATGGGCATGCTGGTGTGCCAGTCTGGTCCCCCAGAGTGAGAGACACTTTGGAGGTGTCACCTGGGGCAGGCAGCTTGGCTGGAGGCTGGTCCGCAGGGAAATGCTTGGGTGGGGTGCACGGTGTTAGCTAGGGTGATGGAGAGTGACAGAAATGGCACCTGCCAGCACTGGGCCAGCTAGGTGGAAGGAAAGTTTTTAAAAATGGTACCCACCAGTGCTACTGTCCCTGTAGAAAGTTCCACCAGATCCCTTCCCCTCTGGGGGAAATTAGTCAGTGAATCTCCTTCATGTAAGGCCTAGGTGTCAAACTGCTGCCTTGTACTGGGACTTGGAGTGAGTGAGTTTACACATGAGACTTTCAAGAGTGGAATCTGGTTTCCCACAGCCCTCTGGCCCTCTTGAACATAAGTCCCTCTGGTTTTCAGAGACAGACATTATGGGGGCTCATGTTCCCAGTACAGGTCCCCTGGGCTGGGGAGCCACATGTGGGCCTTGGACCTCTTGCTCCTCAGGAGGGACCTTGGTGGCTGTGATATCACTCCTGCTTGTGGGTCACTGCAACTTGGGGGGGGGTGTTCTGATTAGACTGTGACTCTGCCCCTCTTACCCGTCTCAATGTGGCCTTTTCTTTATATCCTTGGTTCTAGAAAATATTTTCTGCTAGTCTTCAGGTTTTTATAGAGATAGTTGTTTTATATGTAGTTGTAGTTTTGGTGTGTCTGTGGGAGGACAGCTCAGGATCTTCCTACTCTGCCATCATGATCAAGGCTTTTAACTAGACATTCAGACTCACCAGACTTTCATAAGCTACCCTTGACATTAGTCTAATCAGAGGATGTAGGATAAAACCACAGCTGGAGTCCTTGCAGCAGTCTATACAGCAGTCTACACAGCTACCCATGGTCAACTCCCTTACAAGGAAGTGAAATACACATTGAACTGCTGCCTTGGCTTAAAATCCTTATATAAGCCTGAGAGGAGTCAGGATCTCTTGTGACATCTCCATAGGCATGGCTTCTAGATTCCCCACAGAGGACAGACCAGAGTCACCACATTCAGAGCAGCCCAAAGTTTGGCATCATATCAGGGATATATTGTTCTCTCAGGTTAGATTCAATTTATCTCGCATTTTTTGGGTCATAATTAATGTTGCCCAATAACAGTTAACACATATGATCTTTGTTCATGTCCAAGGAAACAACAAGGAAGTGAACCAAAAATCAGACCCTCACATAGAAGGGGTAAGTTTTTGACCCTTTGCCCCAACTTAGGGACTTTTATAACTGCTAAATTTCTGAATTTTTGTAACTGCTTTTATTTTTTGGGGTTGATTGCTAGGAAATTTGAAACACTGTGACTAGGAGGCAAGGTACAGAGTGAAGGATTTATGATCACCTAGCATTCATTTCCTTAGATGATAGTTGAATGTCGTATCACTTACAACTTTTTGAGGTGGTATAAAATAGTAGTTTCACAATTTTAAGGAACTTTTTGAAAGATAAATACTATAGTTTCCCTAATTACAACAATGACTGTGAGCCAAATCTCTTTAATTATGCTATCTCATGGAGTCTTCACAATGATAGGAAGTAACCCCACTTTATTAATGTGACATTAGGACTCAGTAAGACTTAACCATTTGTCTGTTTCCTATAGACAAACCTATACATGTTATTAATCAGATGATTTAAGGTATCGCTTCTTGTACTAAATTAAGTGTACATGATTTTTAAAGGTTGTACAATTTTATCATATTTTCATTTAACATTATATCATAAACATTCCCAATAAATTTACCTAGCTTTAATGATCATTTATAAATACTTGCATACTCTTGTAAAATACTAAAATAAAATAATTTACTTAACAATACCCTGTTCTCACACATATATTTTATTTCCATTGTTTTAATTCCATAGTTAATGTTTCCAGGACATCTTCTTGCATATAATTTCTTTTTTTGAGTGGGGGGCGGGTTGCTTTCTAGTTACTCCTTTCATAATTTCTTCTGTTGTAATGCAGAGAAAATGATCATCTCTTCTGAGATCTGATAAAGCACATTGTATTGTGCTAATTTTACCATGATTTGACTTTTTTATATTTAAATTTTTACTCCGTATGAGATACTTTACTTTTCAGAGAAAAATACAGATGACTTTGTTCTTTTTCATATTGCTAACCCAAAAGTTCAGTTCATATTTAAAATAATCATTTCCTACTTATTTTCAAAAGTGTCATTGTAATATAGAATGTTCTTATATATATTTGGGCTAATTCTAATCTTTCTCTCCTCTAATCCACTGTAGAATATATCCACTTCAATAGTAGTGACATGGAGTTTTATTTGTTGTTTCTGTGTAACACATTCTATTACCTGCTAAGGTAGTCCTTCCTTTCCCCCTACACACTGTTGATGTTATTTTAGTGTATTACATGCTATTTTCCTTGTTTATTTTTCAAAATAAATTTCAGAATCATTTGGCTAAGTTTCACACACACACAGACAAAAGTCTTTATCAGATTTTAACTGAGTTCCATTAACTCTATAAATTAACTAGATTAGACATGATTGCAACATTTAGTTCTTCTTTTCTGGAATAAGCACACTTATCTACATTTTCCTCTCTACTTCTCTCTCTGTGTCTTTGTCTTAAACTTCCTTTATTTTGTCTTTTTCTTAAACTGGGTTATTCATACCTCTTTAATTATTTCTTTTCTTTTCTTTTTTTTTTACTTTTGTTATTCTGAATGAAACACCTTCTAAAAAATTTTTGTTTAATTTCTGGCTGTACCAGCACACCAAGTATAATTTTTTGGTGTAATTATTTTACATTCATGCATTTATGTATTTCTTACTATCTCAAAAATCTTAGCAGTTTTATAATAATTTTAGGTATATTACAATAATTTCAAAAATAATTATTTTTTAAATTTCTAATACTTAACTTGATAATATTAGTTTTCATCCTTATCGAATTTCCCAGAACTCTTCAAGTAACTCTTCTTTTCCCCCCTTCAAGGCGAGGAGGAGAGGAGCCTCAGATTGCCTGTGTCCAGTTCATTGGTCATCCAGCAGTCACATCCTCTCAATTACTTCCTCCATCAGATCTCAGGATGTTTTCAGAGATAGAAGCATCACAATGTGCTATCAATACAATAGCTAATTACAATGACTACTATGAATTGAATTGTGTGGTAGTGAGCGTTCATTCAAAGTTGTTCCTTTTTTCTTGTCCTGGGATGGATTCTCTGTGGACGGAACATACTTGCCTGCCACACTGACTTTGGGGGTTGCCCATGTGACTCACTGTGGCCAATTAAAAGTGTGCAGAAGTGATAGTGTGTGAGGTCTGAGCAAATTTCCTCCTGCTTTCTCATACTTCTGCTATCCACAGTGAGAAGAGCATGCCCGAGACGTGCATTGTTCTTTCATCCTGAATCTCAGATAGAGAGATTTATGGAGCAAATCTGAACCCAAACTACACATGGGAGCCAAGTGCAGTTGAACTGGACAGGTAGGCTCAAACCCATTCAGCAGAGCCACAGACAACATGAAGATTCCTGAACAAGAAGCAAATGTTTGCTCTCGCAAACCACTGAGATTTCAAGATAGTTATAGCTTCCTTTTTTAAGCAAAACCTGACTAATACAAATGTCTAATTTCCTAGGTACTAGGAGCTCTATTTTTGTTATTTTAACCCTTCAAAACTATTATAATAAACTATTATAACAATATTATAATTATTAAAATAAAGTGATACTAATATCTCAATGTTATAAATGAAAAGACAGGCTCAGAAGGATGAAAAAACTTAACTTACGCCATGCAGGTAATCTGTGGTTTAATTGACGTTGGAATCTGAATTGTGTCTGAATCTAACAGCTGTTTTCTTTCTACTTCTTGCAATATATTTAGGAAAGGATTAATTGTTTTCCTTGTGCCCATTAAAGAGCCATGGTCAAATATGCTTCATGTTCTGATAGTCAGAAGTTTTTCTGTATTTGGAAAAAGAGATGTTAGCTTTTTGAACTAAACAGCATTTTTGGTTGTTGTTGTTGTTGTTTTTTTTTTTTTTTTGCGGTACACTGGCCTCTCACTGTTGTGCCCTCTCCCGTTGCGGAGCACAGGCTCCGGACGTGCAGCCTCAGCAGCCATGGCTCACGGGCCCAGCCGCTCCGCGGCATGTGGGATCTTCCCGGACCGGGACACGAACCCGTGTCCCCTGCATCGGCAGGCAAACTCTCAACCACTGCGCCACCAGGGGGGCCCTAAACAGCATTTTTTGAGTATGACTGTACATAGGAAGGTGTTTGCAAATGCATAAATTTTGGCTGTTAATGAATTATAACATAAAAACGTACATTGAAGTTACTTCAAAAGTACAATCCATGCGAAAGGATAATATGTGGCCACCACAGGCAATAAGTGGAGATGAGATGAGAACATCATTCTGTTACACTTACATTAGCTCTAATCACATTTTGTAGCTGATGCTCTTATGAGAGCTGCCAACTAACATTTTAGGTAAATGAAGAGCTAGGATATATAGCCTTCAGGAAGCAGGCACCTCTCCTGTCAAATAGGTAATTACAGAGGCTATGACTCCATTAGGAAAATGGTGGCCAATCAATGTAAACCCTAAGAGCTCAGGTCCTTTGTAATTGATTGAGAGATTCAATGACTTCAGTGCAATTGAGTTTCAAATGTAAGAAGCAAATATTTGGCCAGAATGGCTGCCGTGAATTCCAGAGGGAGTGTATGAATTTTAATGAGAGAGATGGCTACACAATTTGAGTCACATGTGCTAATACTGAATGAAATATGCAGATCAATATTGAAACTGCAACCTGGGGTATCCAAGCTTTCATTTGTTATATCCTAATACTCATGTTTATTTCTGCAGGTATGCAATTGCTTATCATACAAGTTCTAGAGGAACTTGTTAATGCAAATCACAATTGATATTTGGGATTGTAGCCTACTTCTTATTTCTGCCAAGATGACCCATTACATAGTTTAGGATAATTTAGAGGTTCTATTTCAGAAGTATCCAGTTTGTGCAAGCAAGATACATTTAGGTTTATTCATTCACTTAGATCCTGTGAATAAGATGCAGGGATTGGGAATAATCCATAGATGAATCAGACATGATTCTGTCCTAGAAGAGCTTAAAATAATTTATTTAGCTGTGCATTTATGTGTACTTTCTCTATATGTACTATATAGCACAATAAAAGTGTACAAAAGATATACAAGAGCTAAAACATGTATTTCTATCAGATTCTGTAGAATATGTTAAATCTATGAACGTATTATTTTCTCCAAACTTTCATGGCAACCTTAGGAGATAGATGATGTTACTTTTTCACCATACAGATGGAAGAACAAGACAGCTAAAAAAAGTTTATGGTCACAGAGCTGGGAAATAGCAGAGCCAGGTTAACAAACCTAGATTTGCCTGCCTTCACCCTGAGCTCTTAACTCTATGCTAGTAAAGGCTTAAGTCTCTTTGAGGAAGAATTGTTTCTGCCGGTTATGTCAGTGATGTTGCAGTGGCTAAATCTTCTGATCCAGCTACTGATGCTAGTCGTTCTTAAAGAGATGATGATTCTATTCTGCTGGTATTGGGTCTCTTGGTTCTCAGCCAAGGGATTTCCATGGTAACTTGACTGGGGCTTCTAAACTGATAGTTGGGTTTATCCACAGTGTCCTCTTTAGAGCCCAAGTGTGTCCTGGGGTGGGGGTGGGGTGGGGGGCACTGGGTCCCAACTAATGGAAACTTCTAGTTCTCTTTTCCTCCTTTGACTGCAAGGAGGAAGCATATTGCTCTGTAGCTCCATGGTTCTGTTATTTCAGGAGCTTGGTTGCTTTTTTCCACCATCGGGTCCTTTTCTTCTCAGAAAGTGCTCTTCCCCCAGTTTTTTATGCAACTTGTTCTTTCCTTGCTCTGCACCAGAGCTTGGGACTCCAGGGGATGTTGGGAGAAACAGACTTGGCCAAGCTATGGAGACAAAGATCCTTTTATACTTTTCTCCATAGTGATGGCACAATTTGCCCTACAATTTTGCAATGAATGCCATCCAAATGTTTCTTCCAGAAAATAAGGATTTATTTGGAGGTCATTTGCTGGCTCTATTTCTAGATATAGAAGTGGCTGGCATTTTCAGTTCTCACCTCTCTGGTTTTAAGAAAAACAGTTTGCCTCACTAGGCATTCTGCCACACATCGCAAACAGTGAGGCTCTGCTTTAACCCAAAAAAGTTCCATCAACAGCTGTTTGTGTCCTTCAATGACTTAGTATTCAGTAAAACAAAATAAAACTGCACTGTGCAGGCCATGGTAATCAGTGTCCTACTGTGCTGGCCACACACAGTCATTCTCTCCAGCTGTGCACATCACATTAAATTCATTCATTTAATGACGTTAAAAATGAAATGGAGCATGTCTGGGGGCATGGGGGCTGGAATCTACATTAGGAGAAATAATTCAAGGAATTGGGCATGTTTACAGTGGAGAAGTGGAGACAAAAGTAGCGGGATGGCTCCCTGAGTCACGATGGGAGGATCTGCCAGGTGGTAGGTAGAGGAAGATTGTAGCTGAATGTGAGTAGACTTTAGCTAATGTACCAAGGGAGATGTCCCGCAAAAGAAATGGACTGCCTTAGGAGCCATGAGTGCTGTCAGTAAATGTGTGTAAGCGCTGGGGATTCAGCCATCTGTTACAGAGGTTAGATACAGGGTATACAATATGGGTATAATCATATGTGGACTCGTCTCAGAAGTCAACAGCTACAGTTTCCATGGGAAATATCTTCTGAGCTTTAATCAGTTAATGTAGAACTTTAAGACAATGGCCCACTTGAAATTGGGAGTTTCATATATTAAATTTTATGTTTTCTATGACTAGGAAAAAATGGGAAGAAATTTTTGGACTACCTCACTGACCTAGGAAAGAAATCTAAGACTGAATTGGTATTCAAAGTTTTCAGGCATTATAAAACTTGAGGCTCAGAAAAGAGCATGGGGATTTTATTTCTTTATTTCCTTAATCGTGTTAGGCAGTGTCTTTATTTTTCGTTAACTCTCTTGCTAAATTGTATAGCTGCCATGATATGCCATGTGAAGTCCATAAGAAGTCACTTTGCTGTTGAGTTGATAAATGATGTGGCACAGACCAGTTTAACCCAGAATTTGATCAAGAATTTGTGCTTTGAGTGTTACGTGTGGAAAGAAAGAAAATATGCTTTGAGACATTGCTTTCTGAAAACTGGTATTGAGTAAACACAGCTTTCACTTACCAGAGGAAGTCTTTTAATAATATGGAAGTGGGAGCACTCCAAGCTCTCTGATTCCTGCTTTTCTGACCTATTTGGTATTGGAAGTTAAAGAGGCTTGGTTTTTCTAATCAGTTTTATCTCAGTAATCTCTGACTTCAGAGACAGCAGTAACAGAACTAACTGGGCAGAAAAATATTCCCCTGAGAACCATTTCAATCTGTAAACCCTTGGTAAGCAGTTTAGCAGAAGGATCTTCAACCCTGGAGGAATCATATCAAGGTTTAATAAACCTAAGCCACAAAAGAGACTTTTAGATCTGCAAGATTTTATTTGAAGGCAAAAGTGGAGACAGTGGCGGGGGAAGTAGACTTCTGGTTTCAACTGTAGAACAAAAGCCATTGATGGTTTTATTTTTAAACTTAATCACAGCTTAAAAGAGTGATAATTCACCTTAGGTTTTAGATTTTTTTTTTTTTTTTCACTCTCTGTGCTTGATGACCTGAGCTGCTTACCATCTTAATCATATGCCTCTGAGTAGGTGGATTTGCACAACAGAAGAGAAATTCTCTCTTTCCAGGACAGGAAAAAAGTTAGATATGGAAATGTGAGTTCCTTTGACTATAGTACCCAATTCCTGTGCTTCTCCTGATTGAAAGATCCATATTTTACATTTGTAATGTGCAAAACACAAAGGTTTCACATCAAAGTTTTTGTTGGTTTAAATTATTTCTTGAGTCTGATCACGAGGGGGTTTCTTCCTCTTCCTCTTTGAAATTTCCACCATTTACACTCTAGCTCCAAATATTACAAGCTCTGGAATGACTGCTTTTATACTCAGGTTTTAGATATGTCTTTTTCTACTTGTGTATGCATTAAGCATTACAAGCAATACAGAATCTTGGTGAAGTTTCCCTCTTAAAATGATTCCCTAGGAGTAAGGTATAAATGAGGGGAGAGAGGAGGATGGGAGAGAGGGTGAGCAGGGTGATGGATAAGTCCAAGGGAAAAGCTTGGAATATTAAAAAATAAATTGCAACTTAGTTGCATTTTTTAGATTAATTCCATATTGTTCAACTTATTCTTGACTATAGGCATTTTACCCAAGCCTGTGACTGTATCATTGTCTTACTTCTCAGCAAGTCTGTCAGCTGGGATCCTACATTTTATAAACAATTTATGGAGGTAACCATTTCCTTTGTCATGGTTTTTCAGACTCCAGGAGTGATTAGATTCAGGGTATTCTTTTTAAGGCTCATTTATATAAATGAGACAAGTCAAAGTGACAGGAATATATGGAGGGCAATATGAAAAATGCTCCGTTTTAAGCACTGGATGGTCCTTTACAAAAGAAGTTTCTTATGTGAGTGAATTTATAGCTGGCCTCCGAAAGACTAGTCAGCCCCATCTAATCACTTTAATGTTTTCAAAATGTCTCCTACTTTCTATGTTTTGGAATAATTTCTGGTATAAGTTTAACAGTTCTGAGACCACTCTTGAGTACTTATGATATGCCAGCCACTGTGCTAAGCACTTTTGTATGAATTACATCATTTAATCCTCATAAGAGGGTCATCATTTAATCACGTGTTGGGTTCTATTATTATTTTGATTTTATAGATGAAGAAGTCACTGAGGCTTGGAGAGGTGAAGTTACTTGCGATCGTAGGAAAAATGCTCATACAGCTGGTACACTGAGCAAAGCCTGAAGGCCAGGCAGCCTAGCTAATCACTCTGCTCCACTGCATCCTGATCAATTATTTCATTGACCCGTTCATAGATAATGGGAAGGTTCAAGTATATATTATATATCTTTACATATGTATACAGTATATATACATGCATATGCAGTATAATCAGTATCTTCATGATATTTCCTGTCAAAGTTTATGACTTCTTTAGGGGTATATTTTCCTCTCTAGTAATAGGCTATGTGTACTTTTTAATGAAACTAGACAAATAAATGTTGTCCAAATCTCCCTTCTGGCAAGTGTGCTTTATAAGCTTAGTTCCGGGTCAAAAAGAGGTATTGTTTTATTTTCCCTTTAGGCCCTTCGTATTTCCCCAGGGGCTGCGTCAGCTTGCTCCTATCACAGGCAGAGACTAGGAGGAAGACTGCGCTAACAACTTTTTAACAAATTAACAAACAAAAACAGCAGTTGATTTTGAGACCACTTATGAATATGAACTAGGATTAGGCTGTGCTTTGGCAAATGTTTTTCGGTTCGTGTGTGCACACCCGTGTGTGCCAGGGCACGTATATTTTTCACAGCGCAAACATTCTGAGTATTTTTTTCGTTTCCAGGCACATTCAAGTAGTGTATAACATGCTGTATGCCTTTCTTCAAGAAGCTCATTGATAAATATACAATACCTTTATTATCTGGAATTTTGTTGAACAATATAAAGGCCAGAAAATGATCATTTCCCTTCCCAGCCTTCTATCTAAACATGTCCTTTTGTCTCCCTAATATGATCCCAGCTTTCCCAACTCTCATCCCCTAAAATTTTGATTGTTTTTTGTTTCAGTTTCTCAGTCTTTATATCGTGTTTTTTTTTTTTTTTTTCGGTACGCGGGCCTCTCACTGTTGTGGGCTCTCCCGTTGCGGAGCACAGGCTCCGGACGCGCAGGCTCAGCGGCCATGGCTCACGGGCCCATCCGCTCCGCGGCATGTGGGGATCTTCCCGGACCGGGGCACGAACCCGTGTCCCCTGCATCGGCAGGCGGACTCCCAACCACTGCGCCACCAGGGAAGCCCTTTATATCTTTTTATTTAACACGTACTCCTCCACCCCTTTCCCATGCATTTGCCCTGCTCTTGGAGCCTTTTCTTCCTTTTTTTTTCCCCCTTGGTAACTCTTATTTATTCTTTAAGAACGGGCTTGGACAATCTCTTTTCTGGAACGCCTTCCACCATCTTGCTCCTGCCAACTTTGCCCAGACTAGGTTGGGTGAATGCCCTTCTCTAGGCTCCACAGTAAATCAGAGAATAGCTTCTCTGCCATAACTATTCTCATGCCACTTGAGTTATCTGTCCACATGTCTGATTCCCTTTCTGGGCTTTTAGCTCCTTGAGCGCACCTCTCTTGTTTTCTAATCTCCAGAGTTCCAGTGTGCTGCAGAGTGACAGGTGATGGGTGTCAGTGAAAGTTTGTTGAAGCGATGTTTAAAGATACAACTCTCAGTCTCTTTTCTTCAGAAGTCCTTACTTTCCTGACCTCCTAAGGCAGGTACAAACTACCACTTCCTGGGAAATTAATCATGTTGCTCTGGGAATCTCCCTTGTATTACTGCTATTTAAATCCTGTAGTGTTATTGAATGTTTCCTCTATGTTCTCAACTAGATTTTGAACTCCTTGGAGGTAAGAGGAAGATTTTCAACTTTGGGTGTCCTCAGGGTACCCCCAATACTGCTTTGTACATATTATCCTCTTGATAATGTTAGTTCGTGAATTGTTAAAACACTTCAAAAAGCAGCAAACAAGAGCTGCTTCCCAAGTACATATTATAGGGCAATTGCCTTTTCACTCTCCATTTCTTCAAAAACTGGGTACGTTGTGTGATTACAGGGACTTCAGAAAAGCCCTTTTATTTCTCAAAGGAATCACAGGAAACTCACAGTGCGAGTGGATTTTAGTTGCTTTTTTCTTATAGAAAGATAAAACCCAGTGACTGGATATCCTCTTCATTTTGGGGCCTCACTTTCCTTATCTGTAAACTTGGTGTAATAATATAGTTTCCTGATAGGGGCTGTGATGATGGGTAAATGGGATAATGTATGCAAAGCACATAATGGCACCTGGAACGTGGTGATTCATCAGTGAAGGATAGCCGTTATCGTGAACGTTCACTATGGGCGTGATCGTTTGGAAGAGTCCATAGAAAAGAGGCACTCAGAGCTTATTCAGTTGGTTTATCCGTTCTTTTTTGTTTTTTGGGGTTTTTTTGCGGTACGTGGGCCTCTCACTGTTGTGACCTCTCCCATTGAGGAGCACAGGCTCCGGACCCGCAGGCTCAGCGGCCATGGCTCACGGGCCCAGCCGCTCTGCAGCATGTGGGATCTTCCCAGACTGGGGCACGAACCCGTGTCCCCTGCATCGGCAGGCAGACTCTCAACCACTGCGCCACCAGGGAAGCCCTATCCGTTCTTTTTACAAATAATAAAAAAACACTTATACAGTGCTTCCTATGTTTAAATACTATTCTCTGGGTGCTTTACGTATATCAACTCATTTAAACCTTTAAATAATCCTATTAAGTACATTCATTCCATTATTAGCTCCATTTCAGAGTCATTAAAGCACAATAGTCCAGTCACATAGCTAATAAGTGGCAGAGCTGGAATTTGAACGCATGTTCTTTGGTAACAGAGTCCATGCATTTAATCATTATAAAATAGAGGGCTTCTTAAGGAACCATCGATTCAACATCTAATCTGTGTTGGGTACTGAGGTTAGAGAGATGAGGAAGTGCCATCCCTGCTTTAATGGCTTTCACAGCAAGAGTAGGAGACAGACAGGCAGATACGCAATTACTGATTGATATCATAGGGGCTATAAGTAGGGGGATCTGATGTTCCAGTTGGCCTGGGATAGGCCCAGTTGACACCTGTCACCGAGCATAATTATTAGTAGTGTTTTCTTTTACATTCAACAGTGTGTTGTTTGGGATCATAAATTACATGGCCTCTGTTAGCTCTATTAAAGGGATATGGGAGGTGATCTGGGATCTTCAAATGGGGAGACCTGAGTGTTCGGGACAGAGCTTCCTCTGACTGAGTCTCATAGGATGAGAAGTTTTCCAGGTAGGAGAGGGACACTGAAGCAAAAGGAAAGGGCACAGGAGGTTGAGAGTCCTGGATATGTTCGGGAAAGAGCCAGCAGATTGGGGCTGCTGTGGGGCTGCCGTGATGGAGTGCTGACACTCAAACCCAACTGCACATTAGAGTCGCCTGGAGAGCTCTTGAAACTCCCCTTGCCCAGGCTGCACCAATTAAACAGAATCTCTGGAGCTGATTTTTAAAGCTCTCCAGGTGATTACAATGTGATTTGAGAACCTTGGTGGTGGAAAGCCCTTGAGAGGCAGGTAAGAAGTGATGGGTGAGTGGGAATGGGGAAAAAAGCAGGCAAGGACCAATTCATGGAGTAATGTGGTCATAACCAACGGTGCTGCTACATGTTCCTGAATGTCCAGTCTTTCTGCAGAGCCTTAGTCTGGTTGAGGCAGGTATGGTGAGCTCTCTTTCTTTCCTGTTAGGGCAGCAACATGAGTCTAACAGGCTGCAGTTAGTAGCTTGTACGCTCTATTTACAGCCCTCTAAAAGTGAGCATTATGGCCTTCATACAGCTTGCAGAAATTTTCTCCACGGCCCAGAAAACCTTTCAGTGATACTAAGGGTGCCAAGGATGATTAGACATGTGAGGCAGACCGCGTTTCTATATCATAAGGGTGGGCATGAAAACACTTTCGAACAATTCTTTCTGTGAAAACACAAGCCCTAAAGTACATTATGTATGAAAAATGTTCTCCATAGATTCCTGTGAAGGAAATTGAAGGTTAATTAGCTTGTCCTGTCTCTTGATTATTTACCAGTCTAGCTAATTGTTAAGAAGGTGGAACCTGCTAATTAGCAAGACTGATTTAAGGTAGAAAGTGAAATCACAAGGGTTAATAGTAATGGCCACAGTGTCCTTTGCAGAAGGACCGTCTGCTCTGGAGCTACTTTAAGGGTAGTATCCAGCTCCCCTGCAGGGAAGATATTAACACCTGCCCTTCAGGACGGCAACTGGGATGAGGAGGAGATAAGTTCACTCTACTGAACAAGCAGGTTTTACTGAGGTAGGGGAAAGGGACCCTTGCACGGGGCTCTGTGCATCAGCTACCTCTTCTTCAGCTCTCCTCTGGCTCTGCCTCCCTTTCTCTACAGTGCCATGTGTCCTCAGAACCACCTGATGTCTTCACGGCCACCTGGAGCCTGCCTCCCCCACTTCTGGACAAACCTCTGGATATTCAGGACACTGGAATTTCCAGCCTAAGTAGTCCTGAGCCTGCTTCCAAGGCCCACCTGGGTCTCTTTCCAAGGAGTTTTCTCTTGGGGGAGGCACAACCAAGCTGTTGGTGGGCCCATGATTGGGCTTGAAATGTGGTCTTGGGGTGGCTGTTTGTGAGGGTGGGGATAGAGATGGAGTTTGGATGTGAGGATTGGAGTGCCCACATGCATGCAAGTTGCCACCCAGTGGAGGACAGAGCCAGGGTGGGGAGTGAAGGAGGAAGAGCTGGCTCTTCCCAAGCTCCATGTCCTGGCACAGATCCCCACGGGGTCCAAGAGTTATGAATTTGAATCTAACCTTCTAGGTCATTATTCAGGTACTTTTGTTTAGGTAAGAGGATAGAAACTATTTTATTTAAATTTTGTTAACTGTTTTATAAGTTTTAAATGTTTAGGTATGTGGGTTTCCATTTGGACTCTTGCCCTGGGCCCTTAAAAAGTTAAGGGTAAGCCTGGAGCTGGATCACGTAAATGATACATAGAGAAACATGGGTCACCTGAGAGGTGGGTGACAGACAGGATAGCTGTTTGTTTTAATTAGCTGAAGCTCATTTGCCCAATATTCTGCATAGTATCAAGTTAAACACATCCCATTATTATCCCAGCACCGGGTGCAGGTAAAAGTGCCATGTCAAAATCTGTGACTAGGTCGGACCCTGGCATTGCAGAAGCAGGAGGAGGGGACCACGTTTGTATCTTAGCACTTTCTAGTGAATCCATTCACGGGTGGAATCATTAGAAATTGAGTACTTCCCCCGTGTCAGGTATTGTATTCACCACTTTGCTTTTGTTATCTTTTTTATTCCATGCCAAGCAGGTATTATCATTCCCATTTTAGAGATGTAGAAACCTTTGCCTGAGAGATTAAACAACTTGCCTAATATCCTATAACAAATAACAGGATTTATTTGTTGGTCCCCAACCAAGACTCAGCTTCTTGAGGTCATGCTTTTTTTTAACCCTGATTCCCTACCATCAGAGTGGGAGATGTCTTTTGAGGCAGAATTATCCTAAGATGTTGTTTCGCTTTTTCAAGATTACTTTTTTTTTCCTTTTTCCCATTTCACCCCCGCCGCCTCAGCTGTCTCCCTTCCTCCTCCCCCTCCCCTGCCTTTAGAGTAAATCACCCTAATTATTAACTTTGTAAATGAAGCTCTAAATAAACCATTTAAGTTTATTCCTATTAGATGGAACAACAGATTAGAAATCCAGTGCCACCTGGGGTGGGAACATGGGAACGTGTTAGATTTCCATGCTAATGCTCATGCATGTTTTATGCCTTAGATTAGCAGTTAATGTGGTCATTGATCATCTCATGTCATATGAGCTACAAACCTGCTGCTTTGAGCTAATTCTTTTAAAAACTTGTTTCCAAATCAGTATTCAAAGTCCAGACGAAGGTTTCTGGTTTGGAAACGAGGTCATATTTGCTTTTGGTAGGGGTCAAAAACATGTCTCTAACTATTTATGCTCTTTGTAGATAATAAACAGGGTGTAATATATCATTGGAGCAAGTTAGGTTTGAGAAATTGCCAAAGGAAAAATACTTCCTAAAATGTAGTCCTACAAATCCTTTTTGTACCCTATGTAGTTTCTTTCTATGCTATGTATAAGTCAAAAATGTGTTAAAAGTTTTCATTTGAAAGCCTATTCAATTTATATTTAAATTGCCTAAGCATTTACCCCATTAAGTAGGAAACTGAGGGCATTTTTATTTCAAGTTATATCGCTCTGCCATTACTGAGGTCTAGCTCAAATTCTGGTCTGTTCACTTAATTACTGTGTGACCTTAAAGAAATCCTTATCATCTCTGAGTCTCAGTTTCTTTATCGGAAATGTGAGACTCATGGTAGCACTTACCTCACTGGGTGGTTATAGGATTGACCAAGGCAATGAAGGGAAAGTATTTAGTTATAAGTCTGGCGCTTAGTAAATGCTCATATAAACATTTGTGATTATTTGATTGCTCTTCCATGTAGAAAGTCATCTTGGCTAAAATATGATGAACAAAAATTTCACTGATGAAGTGCGGCAGTAGTTGCTCACCTCTTTTTTTTTTTCTTTTTTTCTGAGCAGATGGAGAAACCAGCCACAACTCCACCCTATGCACTGGAAAACTGGTGGTGGGTTGACAAGAAATTATGTTTACACTTCAAGAAGGACATTTCAGAGTCTTCAGAATCTGAGCTGGACCTCCAGCTACCTCAGGGGTAGAGGACGGAACAGAGGACCCCAAACAAACCCAAACTCTGGTGGAACCATCTCAACACTGAGCAGGGACACCACCCCTTCAGCCTAGAAAAAGGGTAAGTTCAAACTGTGCTTTACACAGTTGGTCATGGAGAGGTACGGTTCATTGCTCTGCTACAACCATTAGGGGAAGAAGCTGAAACTTGGCTGATGCCAACTCCCTTTCTTGACTTTTGACCTCCCCTTCTCTCTATGCATACATCTCTGTAAACCTTGAAATTAATGCATCCCTAGGAAACATGGGCAGGGATAGCAGTTTTTTGTTTTGTTTTTTTCCATTTCTGGGGAATTTCTCCAGGAGCACCCATGGGGAGCCAGGGCTGCTCTGATACTGGAAGAATGCAGGCAAGGCAATCTGGGCTCTGAGTTTGGCGTTCAGCATTCTCTCTTGTAGCTGCATCACAAGAGCCTGGGGAGCATTAGGCAGCAATGTGAGGCTCTGGATGATTCTCTGGCTGCCAATAACCTCATGCATTTGAGGCTGAAGGATAGAAGTTTCGGTGATTAGGGAATATTTGATTCAACAGTAAAATCCCTGAAGTATAGTGGAACCAGCCACGACTAGTGACAAGGATGGGTGGTCTAGGTGAGACAGTTCTTTCCGAAAGTGTTTGCTAGACAAAGTTTCCTGTATAATCTTGTTTTTATTGTTTGATGGTTGAGGGGATTCGGATGGAGCTGTGCCACCAAATCTACAAAAGTATTGCAGAATTCACTTATTTAGATTTGCTCTTTCCCTTTGTGAAACTTTGCAATGCTCTTTAAATTATAAGACAGTGTTTCAAAGACAATTACAGGATAGTTTCCTCGCAGGAAACCTGAGGTTTTCTTGATCCATTTTATTTCTATATGCAGAAGGAGTGACTTTAAACATAACGAATATGTGTATATATTTTTGAGTTAGGCTCTTCTCTTTTACGTAGAGACCAGATGTATAATTTCATAATTCATTGAAGACAACTTTGTTTAGATATGTTATCCTCCCCATTGAATGTATAATTAGGATCTTTGTTAACAAATCAAAACAGCTTTCCTATTTAGAAATTCTACCCAAGCTCTTAGCACAATGCTGAGAACATGATACATACTTAGCCCATTGATGAATGAACAAGGTTGGATTCAATAAAGAAAAATGTAAGGTATTAAACTTGACAAAGAAGAAATATTCAGAGACTCAAGATGGTAATGGGCTTCCCAGGTCACAGAGTTGAAGAAAATGTTTTAGAAATGTTAGATGGCAAAAATAAATCAGAATAAAACTATGGTTGTAATTGTTGTTAGAAAAATACGGAGGCTAGAAATTGTCTCCTTTATTAAAAGATGGACCAACAGTCTGGTGGATGTCCTAGAGTATAGAGTCTGGAGACAGATTGTTGGTTATGGGTCCTGAGAATGCTCTTTCCATACATGGGGTCCTGGGCAAGTAGCTTGGTTTCCTTTTCTGTAAAATAGCCATAGTAATAATATCTGCCTTAGAGGATTTGGGGGAGGATTAAAAGAAGTCACTCACATAAAAGGGACTGGACCATAATAAACATTTAATAACTGGGGCCATTATTAGATCCATTATTTGGGAGCATAATTAACCTTTCAGTAAGGTCATCTTGATGAGACTTGTATATTCTTCTGGGGTTACTGATTTTTGAAATCTGATTTCTTTACAGATGCCAAAGACAGAGAATAGGCTAGGGTGATAGACTCTATAGTGGCCTAATAGGGTGTTGGATCTCCTATACATCTCGAAATCCTATACTGGCACTGTTGCCCTTTCTCATTTCCCTTACGATGCTGTTCCTTGCTGGAGTGACTTCCCTGGGCCC
The DNA here is from genome assembly GCF_964165515.1 of Mesoplodon bidens. Lineage (NCBI taxonomy): Eukaryota > Metazoa > Chordata > Mammalia > Artiodactyla > Ziphiidae > Mesoplodon > Mesoplodon bidens. The sequence continues at coordinate 53,945,497 of NC_138162.1, forward strand.
AGCTGCTGCTTTAGGGCATAGCCAGTACTGTGAGATTGGTCCCGCTTCTTCCCTTTCTATCAAGCCCTGAAAATGATAAAGGTTGCGTGCTTATGAAATCTGAGGATAACACTGCTCTGAGAGGGAGAGCTAATTCCTGGATAACCAAACAAGGATTCAGAGGTTACAGCTAAACTATACTGAAAGATACAATTCGCTAAAGCTAAATACATAGTCTCTCATTTATATAAAGATAAAGCAATAAATTATTCAAGCATGAGCTTGAGAACAGTGATTCCATAATCTAGAGAACTTTCTTGATTTCAAGGTCAAGATGAGACAGTAAAATGCCTTGGGGCCTGGTATGTTCCATACTACAGTTGAGTATTGCCATCCATGAAGGAGTTGGCCTGAACTTCCTGGGTTCCTAGATCTAAAGTGACAATCACTGATGTTGGAAGACCAAGCAGCTGGCTAGGTTGACTCATTAGGGAAGTAGCTTACTACTAAAGTGCATGTGCTGTAATTTGAGCCACACATTGTATCTTCATTATCTCATTTAGTTGAAGCAACCTATAAAATACGTACCATATCCTCATTATAGTATGCATGTCACGGACCTGCTGGTTTGCTTTCGAAAAGTCAGAAGAATCAACATTCAATCAGAAGTGCTAAGTCCTCTGGTCTACTGTTCAGGACGAGGAAGAGTAGGGTCACAGGAAAATCTCTCAAGGTCAGCTCGTAACTGATGCTTCCACTTAAATGGTTGTTGACAAACAGTTGTAGTGAGGGGAGAGCAATCGGAATATTTTCTAAAGATTATGTCGTATGAAAAATAGTTGAAGGAAGTAGGAAGTATTTTGTTTAGAAAAAAAGGAAATATGATTGCCTTTTTCATATACTTCAATGTCTGTCATGGAAAGAGGCATTTCGCTTATGTATTCTGTGCTCCTCCAAGGAATTGAGCCAGGACAAAGAGGTATAAGTATCAGTTATACAGATTCAATATAAGGAAGGACTTCTTAAACTGGACATGTCCAAAATACTATGTGTGGCCTAGAGGGAAAATGAGGGTCCCTCTTCAGAATTGCTTAAGCAGTTACTGAAAGGCTGTGCCTAACCTCAGAGACTGAAAGGCTGTCAAGTATAATGGATAAGCACAGGAAATCTGCCACTAGAGAGTCTGGATGCTCTTCCTGGCTCTGTCTGACACTAGCTGGGAGATTGTGGGGAAGTTACTCTCTGACTCTCAGTACCTACCTCATAAATCCTTATGGATGTTCATAGATGTAAAGTGATATATAGTAACAACACAGATAATGTTAGTTATTTCTTATGATTATTATCTGGGAATGCTGTAGAGAGATTTCTGTAAAGAACAGAAGGTTTGTTAGAGCTCCTTCCCACTTGAAGACAATTATTGATAATAATACAATAAAACGCCGTTAATTTTATGGATGCACCATTGAGCCTGTGAAATGCCATATATACTTAGGGTCAACATGACAGATTTTACTTCATCACTGTAAACACAACCCAAGTACAAATGGAGACATACAGGTAAAAGAAGAGAGATGAGCATACATTTTATAAGGCTGATACGCTGATAGCTGTTCTGAAGAGACTGGCTTAAATGTTAATTTTGGCAGTTTCTATTGCCTATTCCATCTATGAGTTATAGTGTACATAAACAGCATAAGGTGTTTTATGTTAATTCTCGAGAATGGTTTTTTAAATTTCATGTGAGTAAACCAGGCATATTGTTAACAATATAATGTGGGCTAAATTGAGCTCTTAGTAAATTGTGAATGGTTTATTATTATTCACTGGAATGCATTTACTCTGCTAATGCAATATTGCAGCTTTTTAATTATATGTTAATAGTTTAACAGCCAAAGTCAAGTGCTATTAATGAAATGGTATAACTAAAAGATCACATTTGTAGCATTCTATGGCTTTCTTCATATTTTATTAGTAAAGTTGAAAAATAAGATGTGACAGAAAAGAATAAAAAGCAAAAGCAATTACTGCATTCAATATAAATGATGGAAAACTTGGGTTGTGTGCTCTCAGCTAAAGCAAAGCAAGATGTAATACAGTGCCTGGTCCATTGCTCTACAACGACCGAATGAATGGCGGTTGATCAAGAAACAATTCTATTGACAGTTTCATTCCCTTAAATTATAATTCTTGTTCAACCTGGGTCTATACAGGTAAAACGAAGCAGAGAATTGTTATTTGTTCGGCAAATTAAGGAAGAAGAGAAAGAATGTGAATAACACATTCCCTCCCTCCATTTTCTCCTGTAGTGGAAGATCTATATTCAGTAGTTAGATGTTTTCTACTCTTTTTCCACTTTATTTTGTCTATGAAAAAGAGGATGGTGTGATCATCATATGTAATGGAGAACGAATGTGGCAGTTTTCAAATTTTTCCTCTCATGAATTGGGTGTTCTTGAGTAATAAATATATCCGTATTAAATAAATAACTGGGGTAAATCTAGAATCCTGTACTTATATTTAAAAACATAGTGATGTAATTACAGAGAGGAGATTGGACTTCACGGCAATAAATTTAAAATGTTAGGGGATTTCCCCAAACTCAGTTCAGTGTCAGTCAAGGATGTGATTACAACTCCAGGAACATGAGCATTCTCCTGCTGCCCTGGAACCCAGAGGAAGGGCCATGAGTTCTGCTCTACTTAGAACTAGTTAATATGGCTGGGACTATTGGGTCATATAGTGGAAAATGCAGTTTATGAAAGATGGAAACCAATGGAGATGGTTGAGCAGAACGGAGAGAAAACTCAAGCTATGTCAGATGAGAAATTATGGGGAAAACCTGATAATGGGGAGACAACCAGGGGACAATGATAACTATGCTTAAATATTTTAAGGGCTATAATGAGAAAGATGGAATAGATTCATTTTGTATCAAGGGTAGCCAATAAGAAAGGCATATGTGTGAAAACCATAAAAAAGATTATAGTAGGAAAATGTATTATTAGTATATTATGATGTACTACCTTTCTAGTACCAATTCCACTATTTAGGGTTCTTTTATCAAAACCATTTCAGCACTTGAAAAGGATTCTATGGAAGGTTTTAAATCCTAAATTGAGTGATTGACAAGATTATCTTGTGATTCTGTGAGTCCACAAGTTAAATAATCAAATTTTTATTGCTCTGCCATAATCATGATATAATAGTTGTTAAATAGTTTGAATTTCCTAACTGAAAAATTCTATAAATATAGAGGTTGTTATTTTTATAAGGAGTTCAATGAAAGAAAGAAAAACAGAGCTGTGAACTATTTTTAAGTAGTAATAGGTTTTAACTAAAATATGTGTGGATAATATTATAAAAATAGAAATACATTTACTAATTAAAATTCTAAGGAGCTGTTTTCATGAGGGTTTTCTGCCCTTTTCCACCACACATCCCTCAGAAGATCACATTATCACTGATAAAAGCACTGTCTAAAATAGTGAACTTTGTGCCATTGAAATTAACATTGATTTGTATAATTTTGGAGAGAAAAAGGGAGGTAAGTAGAGGATCATGAAAGTCATGCAAAAATTTTCATCAAAATAATTACATATATATATATATACACACATACATACACAATGACGTGAATGTCATCACTGGATAGTGAATATGAAAAATCAGTCAGGTAACAGCAGCTGGTATGAATTTCTACCATATAAACCAGTGGTAGAATTTAATGCTATGTTTATGGTTATTGTGTTTTCCTCTGGAATTGCTTCCCTTCTTGCATCCGTGCTTATATAAAATGGGTTTCAGTGCACTGAGCGCTCTTTAATATCATATAAGCCCTGTATGTAAAATATTTTCTCAGTGAGAATTTGACTTAAATTTTCTTTCTATCGTCTTCAAACCACTGACCTGAGAGACTAAGGATTTACTTAAAATTGTTGCAATAAACAGAAAGCTTTCAGTTTTCATTGAATGGTCATTTATTGGAGCTGTTCTGGCCTCTCTTGTGTAGCCTAGCCTCTGTTTCTCTGCTCCCATATCTATCGGAGTTTGCATGTCTAATTGGACATTCTATTAAAATGAAAATCTTAACTAGGGACAAGTCCAAAGAAAATGTAAGTTTTAAGAACTTTTTGATGTGAGGTATATGTAGATATGACTTCAAGAGACTACTGTCTAGTCTATGGTACTATGAAAATTAAAGCCATAAAAATCAGCTGATCCCTAAGTAACTTCTTATTTTTAATTTTTTCCAAAAATTCAGGGCAATGTATTTATTATCTTAAGCAAGGCTTCTACGTAACATTAATCACAAGTCCTTGCCTTTGTTGTTATTGTTGTTCTACGATAATGTTGTCAAAGTTTTAAAGGAAAGATTATTGGATGATACTATTAAATTAACATAATTTAAATAACTATAAATTTCATAATAAAGAGTTCTTATCTATATATTACATACATCATATAGCCATATTTAGAAATTATTTAATTTTAGGCATTCATACATATTTTTAAATGGCTCAATTGAGAAAAAATCCGAAGACGTAAAGAGGCATCTGAAAAGAGAATTGCTGCCATACGTTTTAAGAAAACTATAATGTAAACGTAAAGTTCACTGCATTAGAGATAAATTTAATTAAAAATATGAAACTCACATGTATTCGTGCAATACTAAGGCTTGACTTTCATGGAATTTTATTTTTTCAGATTTTGTTTATTTGTTTTCCCTTATTTGCAATCAGAAAAGAAGTTTGATTTTTTTCTCTTTTCAATCAATCTTGTTAAAGGTTTATCAATTCTTTAAAAATCTTTTAAATATTATCTATTGATTTTGTTGGTTATTGTACTGATATTTCCTCTTCATTTATTTTTTCCCTTAATCTTCTTTTTTGTACTTTCTTTAGGTGTGATGTTTTCTTAGGTTATGTTTCAGGCTCTCTTCTTTTCTACTATACAGATTTTAAAGTCATACATTTTCCTCTAAGCACTCTTTAGCTGCATTCCCCCAAATATTGATCTGTCCAATCTTCATTGCTATTCAATTCAAACTACTTTCTAATTTCCATTGTTATTTATTCTTTCACCCATTATATAGAGAAGTATTGGCTAACTTTCAGGGAACTAGGGCTTTCTAGTCATCTTTTTGTTAGTCTAGCTAATTTCACTGTGATCAGAGAATATATTCTGAGTAATTTCAAGCAGTTGAACATTGTTGAGGCTTTCTTTAAGGCCGCTATGTGGTTAATTTTGGAAAATATTCCATGGGAACTTCAGTGGGATGTGAATTCTGCTGTTGTGTGCAAAGTCTTCTCTCTGCTTATACGTACCATTTGGGTCCATGTGTTAATCGTGTGACTTTTTAAACAGCTTTATTGAGGTATAATTGACATATGACAATGTAAAGTGTACATATTTAAAGTGTACAATTTCATAAGTTTTGATATATTTATACGTTCATGAAACCATCACCATAGCTCTTTTTCCTGCTTCTCCCTTCCCTCCTCTTGTTCCCAGGCAAACACTGATCTACATTCTTTCACTACAGATTATTTGAATTTTCTAGAATTTTATAGAAATGGAATCATACAGTATATGCTCATTTTCATCTACCTTCTTTCAGTCAGTATAATAATAATTCTGCTGTTCATTCAGATTGTTTTGTATATCGATAATTTTTTTTATTGCTGAGTACTACTCCATGGAATAGTTGTATCCAGTTTATCTGTTCACCTGTCTTTTGCATGTTTTGTTTACTTCTCTTAACACCTGTTGAGAGAAATGTTTTAAGGTCTGCTAATATGATATGGATTTATTTAGTTGTTTATTCTTTATACTTTGACAATTTAAAAAATATATTTACAACTCTGGGTGCATGCGTATTTAGGACTATGCTATTTTTCTTGTGATTGACCCACTTATCCTTTTTAAAAAATACTTTAAAAATCTCCGGTAATGTTTCTTGCCTTCAGATATACTTTGTCTAACATTGGTGTTGTTATATTAGCTTTATGTTGGTTAATATTTCCATGGCCCATTTTTTTCTATACTTTTACTCTCAGCCTTTCTATGTACTAATATTTAAGTGTGTCTCTATTATGGAGACTTTTTTTTAAATCCAATATGACAATCTTAGTTTTATTTTAAGTATATAATCTTTTTTGTTTAATGTAATTACCAGTATCATTTTAAAGTGGTTACCCTAGAGATTACTGAAAGTATTTATGACTTGTTATTGTTCAATGCATATTATTTCTTCTCAATGCCCTGATAGTACTGGAAACTTACCACCCTCTAGCTCCATTTATCCTTCTACTTTTTAAAGTATTTTAATTCAACCTACCTTTTAAATGTAAACATTGGTACTATTATATGTTGAATATTAATTTATATTTATATACATATTTAAATTTATCATTCTCTTAATTCCTTTCATTTCCATGTTTCCATTTGGGATCATTTTTCTTCTAGCTGAAAAACTCCTTTTAGTACTTCTTGTATGTCAGATCTACCAGTGATGAATTCTCTGTTTCTTTTTTCTTTGATAATGTATTTGTTTCAATATAAATTTTGAAAAGTTATTTTGCTAGGCATAAAATTCTATATTGGCAGTAATTTCCTTTTTTGCATTGTAGAGATGTTGATTTTGCTGTCTTTTGGATTATACCATTTCCTTTGAGAAGTAAGTTGCCAGACTTATTGTTGCTCCTTTCAAGGTATCAAAGGTCTGGCTGTATTAAAGATTTTCTGTTTGTTTTTGGTTTTAGTAGTTTGACTGTGATGTGCCTAGATGGCATTTTTAAAAATTCTGCTTAAGCTCTACTGAATTTCTTGAATCTGTGGGTTGGAGTCTTTTTATCAATTTTGGAAAAATCTGGGCCATTATTTGTTCATATATCACTTTATTCCTATGTTCTCTTTCTCCTCTCCTTCTAGGATTCCAGTGATATAATTTATATTTTCTGAATTTTTCTTTCTTCTCTGTCTAATCTTCACTTACACATTTTCTATTAACCTTTCAGTTCATACTTCTTGTCTTCTGTTTCTCTCAGTATGCTATTAGACACATTCCTTGAATTCTTAATTTCAGTTATTGTATTTTTCAGTTCTGGAGTGTCCATTTGAGTATTTTAAAAAAATTACTTCTCTTTTGAAATTCTTTTTTTTAAAAATAAATAAATTTATTTATTTATTTATGGCTGCATTGGGTCTTCGTTGCTGCACGTGGGCTTTCTCTAGTTGTGGCAAATGGTGGCTTCTCTTGTTGTGAAGCATGGGCTCTAGGCACATGGGCTTCAGTAGTTGTGGCTCGCAGGCTCAGTAGCTGTGGCTCACAGGCTCTAGAGCGCAGGCTCCGTAGTTGTGGTGTGCAGGCTTATTCCGCGGCATGTGGAATATTCCCTGACCAGGACTTGAACCCGTGTCCCCTGCATTGGCAGGCGGATTCATAATCACTGCATCACCAGGGAAGTCCCTTGAAATTCTTTGTCCTTTAATTTATTCTACTTATCTTTTTGACTATTTCTTGAACAAATTAATCATAACCATTCTGAAGTCCTTTCCTGTTACCTTCTCTACGAGGATTATCTGTGGGTTGGCTTCTGCTGTTTGTTTTTATTTCCTTTTTGCTATTGATTGTATGTTCCTGTCTCTTCACATGCCCGGTAATTTTTTATTGCATACTGGGTACTTTAAAATATGCAGATAAAATCTGCAGAGGCTCCAGATGATACTCTTTCTCACCAGGGATGATTTGTCTTTTCTTTTGCTAGGCAGGGGAGTAGGGAGGGAGCCAGTCATCACCTTAATCTAATCAGATACTGAGCTATGTTGAAACAGAAATTTCTGTTTTCCTTCTCAGGGATTTTCAGCTTAGTTCTTTAGTCTCAAGTTATGTGTAGTTTCATAATTTGACAAATGTCTTAAGGGGGAGACTGGAAGTGTGTTTGAGACACCTGAAGTCTCCAATTTTGCCACTCTAGACCTGTGCAGTCACCAAATCTCTACTGGTTTCTTGGTCCTTCTGCAGTGGCCGTGGCCAGGGCAAAATCTGAATTCCAAACCCAATCTAGTAGATTATGCCTAGAATTGGTAAATGGCCCCAAGAAAAAAGTAGCTTCACATATTCAGCTCACCTCTGAAGGTTTAAATCCTTAGAATTTACCTTTCTGATCTCAAAAATTTTGGCCTTAGAAATGTTATTTCCCCTATTCTTTCTCATTTTCACATTTTGTGGTTTAATACCATAATTCTTGTTCTTTACCTGCCTTTTCTAGTTGTCCTCATTGGAGCATTTGTCTGTGGCAAATTACTTCATCATATTCAAAAGCAGAAATTTGTATCCCTGTTTCAAAGTAAGAAGATAGGGACATATTTACCCCCCTGCACCAAATATGCAAGGTTATAAAACTGAGTTCAGATTTTTGCTTATGTCAGGCTAAACCTAGACATAATTATAACCTTGGCTGTGCTACTTTTAGCATTATTCTTTTTACCTTTTCCTTTTCATACTCTTTTTCTGGCTTTCCCATAAAATTGTAATTCCAGGACTTAAAATATATATGTATATTTTTTGCCGGAGATTCCCATTGTTTGTCTTTATAGACGTACTAGGCTTCTTCTGCCTTGAATCCCTTCCCATGTTTATTCTTTCAGGATCCTCCTAAGGAATTGGTTAATTACATGAATAAATTAATTACAGTCAAAGAGTTAGTGACTTACAGACTTGTATTAAAATGACATTTTTATTTTAATGGGATTTACCCTTAGCAAATATGGGGCTTTCTCACATTACAGTAGAAACAATGAGTGAGATATATGGGAAGTGCATTCCTTCTAACCATTCATGTATTGTAAATATTAGAAAGTTTACATTCTTTTATTCACTGACCTGTTTATTCATCCAGCAAGTATTTATTAAGCCTTACTATTTACAAGTCAGTTTGAAAGCCACTACAGAAAGTAGAGATGAGTAAAACAGATCACTTCTGTTAGGAATATTACAGTCTAATAAAAGAGATAAAACAAATCACAACTAATAATAGTACATAAGCACCAAAGAAGGAGAAAGAAAAAAAAGTAGTGTGGGTACATAGAGAAAAAGATCTTTTATCAATCAATCAGATTAGAGATTCCTTCAGGAAGTAGCTTTTCAGTGGGTTTTGAAAGTTGGGTGTGATTTCTAATGCAGATGTGTATGGAGGTTTGGAAGGGCATTCCAGATAGAACATTATGAACAAATATAGGGAATTCAAGAAGTACAGGGAGAAGTTCTGTCACAGGGTATTGCTTGTTTTGAGGAAAGAGAGGAAGATCAGTGACTTTTAAGTGGCTTCCTCTGGAGTATTGAAGATTGATTCCTTGGTTATCTGTAATAATTAGCTTAACGTGGACTGCTGTTGAATATCAACAGGCACGGTTCTACTAACTGAGGATACATCAGAACTTGACATTTCCAAGCTCACTGCATAGTGAGATTCTATTAAGGTATTTTATTTACTACAAAGTGAAGAGAGAAAAGTACTAACAGAAGTGTGAACAAAGTGTTATTCCACCAAAGAGGCCATTTTGCCCATGGTGTTTTTCTCCTATTTCCAAAGCATAGAAATCATCCTCAAAATTTTTCAGTGTTATGCAAGTATTTGTAGCATCTGTCTCATTTTATCAATGCTTCCAACCAAAATTAATCTTTAGATGAATATGTTCATTTCGTATATATCAACTTTTATCAATTTGTCCATTATTTATTTACCCTTTCCCTCCTTCCCTTGACTCCTTCTTCCTTCCCACCCTCTTTTCCTTTCTTCCACTAATATTTACGGAGTGAACCTATATGACAGATACTGTAATGGAGGCTGAGGATGTAGCCATGTATGAGCCACAGTCCTTGGTTTCTGGTAACATCATCCTAGACAAAGCTAATGGATGCCTTGTACTCAAAAAAGAAGTAAATATACATGGACAAACATTCATTCTCCCCAAGTAACAGAAGTCTGATAATAAGGCCTGTGTAGCATGTACATACTTTCTCTGAATGTGGACTTCTGGAAGAGCTTCCTAAAGTATCTATTAAACCCTCTTTCTGTCTTTAGATCAGCTTATTCCTGTAACTGCCAACAACAAGGAAAATGTTAAAGAACAAAACCCTCAGACCTCTTATCTGGAGTGCAAGGCTTATTCCATAGTATAACCATCTCACATTCACTTACAGCCCAGGTATAATGAAAATCCAGGCTTTTTCATTGAAGCTTTATTTTTAATAGCCACAACTGGAAACAACCCAAATATCTATCATAGATGAATGGAAGAACAAATTGTGATATATTCATAAAATGGAGTACTACTCATCAATAAAAGGACCAAACAGTATGTACACACAACAACATGGATGATTCTTTTTTTTTTTTTTGCGGTACGCGGGCCAATCGTTGTGGCCTCTCCCGTTGCGGAGCACAGGCTCCGGAAGTGCAGGCTCAGCGGCCATGGCTCACGGGCCCAGCCGCTCCGCGGCATGTGGGATCTTCCCAGACCGGGGCACGAACCCGTGTCCCCTGTATCGGCAGGCGGACTCTCAACCACTGCGCCACCAGGGAAGCCCCAATGATTCTTAAAGTAATTATGCTGAGTGAAAGAGGCTACATAAATAAGAATATATACGGTGTGACCTCATTTATATAAAACTCTAGACAATGCAAACTTACCTATGTGACAGAGACCAGATCAGTGGTTGCCAGGGAAGGAGGCGTGTGGGGAGGGTTGGGAGGGAAAGATTACAAAGGGGTATCACACGAGAAAACCTTAAGGGGTTATGGATTATTCACTCTTTCAGGTGTGGTGGTGTTTTCATTAATGTATACATATGTCAAAACTTATCACATGATATACTTTAATTATGTGCAGTTTATTGAATGCCAGCTATATCTCACTAAAAGTTGCTCTTGTGTTAAAACAAACACAGGCTCCTCTTGTAATTGTTTAATCTCTGTTTCTCCTAATAGACTAAGTGACATGATGAAAGTGATCAGGGCTTTCTCATTCAATATCTCTGCCAGTGACTGATCTAAGGTGGGCTTTCAGGAGATATACGTTAGATGAATATAGAAGTAGTTAAGATATACTGCTGTTGAACTATGTACTATTTTGGCCTTGCTCTGATTCACACATTAAAATGCTGATCAGGTTGTAGTGTTAGCCATTAATCATATTATTTCCCTTGTTGTAAAGCCAACTATATTATAAATGTCCTTGAAGAATGTTTTTATTTTTAAAGGCAACTCCATTCCTGACCTAAAATAAGCCCAAACTCAGCTACCAATTTTAATAGGAATTTATGTTAGAAATGAAAGCCATGAAAGGTTAGTAAACATCAAGAGACAGGGAAACATCTCGCTTGTAATATTTAGAGATAGGTTAGCTGCTAACGGCATCCCACAGTGTGTAATCCCATCTGGATAGGTGAATTAATGTCATGATGAAATGATTAACTTCTGCTTTGCCAAATGTTTATAACACAAATGATGTCCATCACAACCGTGGGGAGATTTATTTAACTTTCCTCGGTCTATGATGATAGTCTCGGAACAGTGATGTGAAGAACTCAGTAAAGAGTCTCTGTGCATCCCTTTCAATTGCTTTCACTGTCATTATTTTTATTTTTTTTATTATTATTATTATTTTTTTTTGCGGTACACGGGCCTCTCACTATTGTGGCCTCTCCCGTTGCGGAGCACAGGCTCCGGACGCGCAGGCTCAGTGGCCATGGCTCACGGGCCCAGCCGCTCCGCGGCACGTGGGATCCTCCCGGACCGGGGCACGAACCCGCATCCCCTGCATCGGCAGGTGGACTCTCAACCACTGCACCACCAGGGAAGCCCTGTCATTATTTTTAAATTCTGATTTTTTCTTTTAAGGCTTAGAGATTGTTAGTTATTTAGACATACCCTATACTTTCACCTATGAGCCATTGGAAAAATTCTGAGGGATTTAAACCTAGAGTCTGTCTTGGAAACTGGTCTATCATTTTCTTCCCAGTATTCTCAGTAGCAGCACAGTCACGCATTGAAATGGTTAAAAGACACATGACGACAATCCCATAAATAGTTTTTTATATAAATGTAAACACAGAGGCGGAACTGCCTCAAAAGTCGCAGCTCTTCCTCTTTCCCGTGTTTTATATCCTCCATCCTGATTAATTTCCTTGACTCCCTCTGCCTGCCAGCTTCCCTCACCTTAAAATAATTGTTGGAGCAGCTGCGAATGTTCTCCATGACAATTGCTTTTATGATTTACTCAAAATTCTGACAATTTGTAGGTCTGGAAAAATAAAAAGCCTAAGATCTCTAGGGATATCACTGTGCAAGATCCTATTTAATCTTCCTGTACTATCCTCCCTCAGTCCTTTCAAGAGTTGTGAAAGACACCCTCTGCTGTTTTCTCCCTTCTGACAGGTGCTATCTTGAAGCTCTGTTCTTTTATTTCATTTGGTGCCCAATAACATCTCAAATTTTTCTTTGGCTGTATTCCCCAAGAATAATAGATACTCCCTCAGCTTGCAGGGTATAATCTGTCCTCTTGCAATCATGTTCTAAGGTACTTGAGGATTTTTTTTTTTTTTATAAGTGGTCACTAGTACTGGCCCATCTTTGGTTGATAGCAGGAAACTGAGAAAATTGAGAAGGGATAGTCGGTCCTGGATCTGGAAACAGTCGGTCCTGGATCTGGATGAATCTAGACTCACACAAACATAGAAGGACTCCTAATTCGTAGAGTTTGCCAATGTGGTCTTATAACATCTTTTTTTTTTTTTTTTTACTGTTTATTTTTACTTGTTGACAGTTTGCTTTATTTATTTATTTATTTTTGGCTGTGTTGGGTCTTCGTTTCTGTGCGAGGGCCTTCTCTAGTTGTGGAGAGCGGGGGCCACTCTTCATCGCGGTGCGCAGGCCTCTCACTATCGCGGCCTCTCTTGTTGCGGAGCACAGGCTCCAGACGTGCAGGCTCAGTAATCTTGGCTCACGGGCCCAGCCGCTCCGCGGCATGCGGGATCCTCCCAGACCAGGGCACGAACCCGTGTCCCCTGCATCGGCAGGCAGACTCCCAACCACTGCGCCACCAGGGAAGCCCCTTATAACATCTTGATAAGAAATAATTGCATTGTCTAACTTTTAAAAGTCACCACTTTTCCATAGGCAAATTAGTGAAGAAAAAAGTTTTTTATAATTTAGTGAAAAGTCCACAAATATGCATAGATGTCAGATATTTGACATTAATATAAAGGTAAAATAAATGGGTCCAAACAAGTCAAACGTGTATTTCCTCATTTGCATGATACTAAAAATTCCTTGTGTTTTTCAAATTATTTATATAGCTTCCTTATGAGGGTTTTACAAATCTTTTAGAATATTTCTGTTAACTCTTATAAAAACAGTTGACAATAGGTATAGTTGCCCTAAAAAAGCTGGAGGAAATAATATCTACAATTTGTTCTAAGTGCTTACATATTTCATTTTATTACCAAAAAAAAAAAAAAGAACCAAAACCAAAAACCTATTGAGTTTGTACTTTGATGATTCTCATTTTACAGATGAGAAAATGGGAAAACTGAAGCTTGAAAAATTTATAAAGTTTTTCCAAGGATTCATGTCCAGTAACTGAAAAACTAGGCTGAACTCGGGTGTGTAAGCACCAAGGCCTGTATCCATCCATTTTAGTCACAATGCCCTGTTGATATGCTGAATTTCCCTTAGGATTCTGCAGGAGGAGGAAGTAGTGGGTTGCCTCTCCATTTTGGGTGCTTGCTATGAAGCAAGCCATGAAATGTTAGAACCGGTTTAATTGTGAATTTAAGTATGGAATTGGAGTGGGAGAGATGTGGTGAATTATTTTTGCATTTTGAAGTTTAACTATGAACAACAGTAACTCGGGCATCTTTGGAAAAATCTTACTCAGCATCATGTTTGAAGATAATGATTCACTAGGCCTTAGGGCCCAGAGGGTGAGGGGCGATTTAAAAACTTCCCCAGGTGATTCTCCTGCTCACTCAACTTTGGGACAAGTCGGATTTGATGTCTTTTATGGGACCACTTAAACCTGTGATTTTCTTTGTGAGACTTGAAGGATTCTAGGGGTTGGTCTCATCTCCCTAATCTGCACTCACCACTATTTCCCAACCTCAGAATAGCATTCCTTTGTCATATGGTAATTTCTCTTATTCAGATACAGAAATTGTTGGGAAGGTCATGCTTTAAGCCTGATCAATCATGTATAATTTGGAGAGGTAGTGTGGTGTCTGAAAGCTAACACTAAGTTAAAAGTGACAGCTTTTCTTTCCCCACCACAAAATGACCTCATTTTATTCATCTTTTTATATCCAGTACTTCTCACACAACCTGAAGAACAGGTTTTCAGTATTGTTTTTCTGTGAAATTGGCATATTTAAACCTACTGTCATCAACATTAATTCAACAAACTTTTTTTTGGCTGCTATCTTGTATGTAGCACCAGGCATCACGCCAGGTGTTGAGGATAACATGGTGAGCAAACTAGATTCAGCTCTTGCTCTGACAGTTCGCATTATCCAATGAAGCTAACAGACCAATCAAATAATCTAGGAATATAGACTTACAAACAGTGAATTTCACTGTCAAGTGTTGGACTTGTGTAAGAGACTGCTAGTTGTCCCCTAATGTTTGTTTTCCTTATATTCCACAGTAATAGAATTTTGTAGCTGTCCATATACTACTCTTTTTTTTATTGAAATATGGTTAATTTATAATATTGTGTTAGTTTCAGGTGTACAGTAAAGTGATTTAGCGGTACATAGGTATATATCTATTTTTCTAGATTCTTTTCCCTTATAGGTTATTACAAAATATTGAGTAGAGTTCCCTGTGCTATACAGAAGGTCCTTGTTGGTTATCTATTTTATATATAGTCATGGGTATATGTTAATCCCGAACCTCCAATTTATCCCTCTCTCCCTTCTTTCCCCTTTGGTAACCATAAGTTTTCTTTCTATGTCCCTGGGTCTATTTCTGTTTTGTACATAAGTTCATTTATATCATTAAGACTTTTTTTTAGATTCCACATATAAGTGATATCATATGATATTTGTCTTTGTCTGGCTTACTTCACTTAGTATGATAATCTCTAGGTCCATCCATGTTGCTACAAATGGCATTATTTCAATCTTTTTTATGGCTGGTTAATATTCCATTGTATCCATATATTATTTTTAATGAAGAAGGCATTTACCAACCTTTTTTTTCAGTGAAGGAGGCCACGTAATTAAGTTCTGATCAATAGGATAAATGTGAAAATACCATGGGGCACTTTCCAGCAACCTTCCCTAGGAGCACCTGATGGGTCTACTTTGTCCCTTGTTTTTGTCCCTTCCTCTGTTTCTGCTGATTGGAATGTGGGTGTTGGTCAGAACTGCATCTTGGATCATGAGAATGAGGAAAACTTCCTCGGGATAGTGGAGCGAAAGAGTGCAGGGGGGGGCTTCCCTGGTGGCGCAGTGGTTGAGAGTCCGCCTGCTGATGCAGGGGACACGGGTTCGTGCCCCGGTCTGGGAGGATCCCACATGCCGCGGAGCGGCTAGGCCTGTGAGCCATGGCCGCTGAGCCTGCGCGTCCGGAGCCTGTGCTCCGCAGCGGGAGAGGCCACACAGTGAGAGGCCCGCGTACTGCAGAGAAAAAAAAAGAAAGACTGCAGGGGGCCTGAGCCCTTGAAATTTGGGGGAATGGAGCAACTCTATGGTCTCTGGGTTGCCTTCATTAGGAATTTCACAGGGTATTCTGAAAACAATTTGAGGGGAAAATGGAGATCAGCTCTAGTCTGGGAGTCAAGGAAAGCTTCCCCAGAAGAAGTTTCATTTCAGCATATGTTTAAAGGTTAGCTGGGTGATGTGTTGAAGACAAGGTGAAGCAGAGAGGATGAAGGTAATGGAGGATTTCAATCTAGAGCAACAAGGTTACTGGGAGGAAATAATGCATGTGAAAACAATTTGCAAAGCAACACTGCTCTAACCATAAGACGTTCTTATTTTGAAACCCGTGCTTCTCAGCACATGCTTCAAGGCCTGCGGGAGTTAACTACCTGCCCGCCTCTCACCACTTTCATCTCTCATTAGTCCCTGCCATGGATTTCAGACCAGGTTCATCAATTTGTAGCTGCCTTCTAGCGTCCTGCTCTGCCAACTCATGCCATTGTCAGACCCTTTAAACTCTGGCTCCTTCATGGAGAATTTTCTTAATAACTCTGCCCCCACCCGCCCTGAGCTCTGATAACAAGTGTCTTTCCACTCAATTTCCATTTGTACTCATTCTTAGGCTGAATAATTTCCCTCTATTTCTCTTACTGCATTTCCCCTGTGGGTTACCGAAGAACAAGGAATGATGCCCTGTGTTTTCTTTTATACCTGGGAATGCCTAGCTCAAACCTCTGTTCCAATACATTTTGGTGACTGAATGGCTGAAGTCTAGGTTGAAAGTCCCTTCCAGCTATGTCTTGCCCCTAGATGTGGCCTGTTCTGTGATGAGATTCTTTGAGGACCAGTCAAATATAATCATTTCTCATCTTGAAAGCTCCAGTGTTAAGAGTGGCCCTGAAAAATTCATCAGGGGAATAAAGTTTTGCTCATCACTTCTGCTGCCCTGCAGGCCTTTGGGTAAATAATAATGGTGGGTGGATAGGAGCTCTGATGGCCAAATGCAATATTAAACCTACTTTCTGTCTCTCTCTGGTCTGCCTGGTAGAGTTTGATGTGCTGAATTTTACATTTAGGAACCAATTTCCTTTTGATAAATTCATGCTCCAGGCTATACAGTGCTGACCGCTGCATGAGGGACATTCTGACAAATGAACAGGTATGTAGGCAGAGTGTGTCACCCATGATATGGGTGCCTTCCCCTGGGTCCTTGATCCTAGAGAGACTTCGACTCTTCTTACTCACTGCTGGCTGTCAAAATGTATACAAAAATTTGCCATATTTCGGAACTTTCTTCCTCACCTTCAATGAACCATTGCACTTGAGTCCTTCCATAAAAATGAAATGTTAACCCTGAGAAGCAGGACCTCAGCTATACAGAGCCAGGGGCAGAAGGAACTATTGTGGATATTTGAGATGGTTTCATATTAATCAAAAACTGACCAAGCTGATATAAAAAAATTTTTAATAGAAACACTTTTGAAGAGGATTTCCCTAATTTTTTTCATTTACCTCCTCGCCTTCTTTCCTAGAAAATATGTAACATATTTACCTTTTCTTATTCATTTATTCAACTAACATTTGCTGAGTATCTATTAAATGCTAAGTTCTAAGAACAAAACTGTAGAAAAGAATTTGTCTCTGACCTCAGAGGGCTCATAGCCTAGAAAGAAATTGGCACAGATTTTCTGTAAAGGGGCAGATGGTAAATGTTTGTGGTTTTGCAGGCTAGAGTCTCTGTCGCAACTACCCTGCCGTTTGTAGTGCAAAAGCAGCTATAAACCCTAAATCCCGTTTTATCTGTCTGTCAAACACTTACTCATCATTAAGACTCTGCTCAAAGGAAACACTTTATATGGAAATTTCCTGACCATGACAAATGGAAGAAATGACTCCCTCTTTTGTATCCTGCCATATTCTGTACAGCTCTTTCTCAGGGCACCTCTAACACTTGACTGTACCCATTTGTTTCTTATTTGTGAAAGACAGTCCAAGCAGAGGGAACAGTGTCAGCAAAGGCATGAAGTCACGTCCTGGGATGTTCGTTACACTCTCTGGCTGCATCAGGAGCTTGAAGGCGGGAGGTGCTCGTGCAGTGAAGAAAAGTGCTGGGAGGGGATGTGATCCTGAGCACTAAGGAGCCGTCCAGGCCATTTGTTCCTGAGTCGGTGTAAAATAAGGCCCTACTCAAGGGCTTTCCAAAGGGAATGCACGATCAGATAAATGTGCAGAAAGATCATTCCAGCGGCCTTGTGAAGTGGGTTAAGGCCGGAGACAAGGAGACCAGATGGATGGACACCAGCTTGTTAGGATGACAGCCAAGGAAGCCAGAGCAGCATTTTGGGTGCAGAAGTCTTGGTTGCCAGTGTTGTGTAGACTGAAATTGCACAATGGAACCATGGCTTCAGTACACCTTGAATCAGAACTCAGAAAAAACCCTTCTAGATCTAGTGTCAGCATTCTTAAATGTATGACTCTGAAAAAGCCATTTACCCTCTCTTGAGTTTATACCCTCAGCTGGAATATGAGGAAGGTAGTTTAAGTGATTTCTGGGCTATTTTCTAGCTGTACATGTCTGCGAGTTAATTGCTTGATTCCTGGTATCATTTTTCTTATAAGAATTAGCCCATGTCTTCCTGATCCCCTTTTGCTAAATTTGGACAACCTTAATCTAATTCTAATATTTTTAAAGAGCTTACTTTAGAGCTTATTTTTGTCAAAGCTATGTTGAAGAAACTTCAAAGATAACTTAGAGTACTTTTGGTTTCTTTTCCTTCACCCTCCCTTCCCACCGATTCTCCCTGTGAAATATTTCATGACTCTACCCTGCCTTTTTTAAATCCCCAGTTCCACATTTAGCTCCCGAGTCATTAGTTCATCACCCTAGGATTTGTGGCTCTTTACTCTGGCACTAACCTATCTTTCCAGGCTTATCATCTCTTCTTTCCCATGCTTCAGTCAAAAATGTTCCCTGCCTTGAACCTATTTTTTTGCCCTATATCACATGGTCTTATAGTAATTAATTTGTCTGTCTCCTGCATGAGGCTGTGACTGTGACTTACTTGTCTTTGTATCTCCAGAGATCAGCACAGTGCCTGGTACATACAATGAACCCAATGAACCTGGGAAGGTTTTGGTTTATAACAGTTCTCCCGTCTTCCGAGAGTATCTTTCTCATCTTTCCATCCCAGGCTACTTCCCTGCTGGCTGCAAATACAACCCTCTCCTGCATGATGCTTTTGCTGAGTGTCTCAGCAAGATGTTCAGTTCTCCCTTCTCAGAGTTTCTTGTGTTTTTTTAAATTTATTTTATTTTATTTATTTTTGGCTGTGCTGGGTCATTGTTGCTGTGCACAGGCTTTCTCTGGTTGCAGAGAGCAGGGGCTACTCTTCATTGTGGTGCACGGGCTTCTCATTGCGGTGGGTTCTCTTGTTGCAGAGCATGGGCTCTAGGCGTGTGGGTTTCAGTAGTTGTGGTACATGGGCTCAGTAGTTGTGGCTCGCGGGCTCTAGAGTGCAGGCTCAGTGGTGTGGTGCATGGGCTTAGTTGCTCCGCGGCATGTGGGATCTTCCCGGACCAGGGCTCGAACCCGTGTCCCCTGCATTGGCAGGCGGATTCTTAACCACTGTGCCACCAGGGAAGCCCCCTCAGAGTTTCTTGTAGCACAGTTTCTTACTTCTCTTTTGCATTTCCCATTGTCGCTTATATTGTAGTTATTATGTAGGGATCTCTTCCATCTATAGGACAGGATTACCGGTGGTACACAGGACCTGTATCTTACTTTGCTTCTTCTGAAGTATCTATGGCAATGCTTGTAATTAATAGGTGTTCAGTTAAGGTGCTCATGGGTAGAATAAGAAATCCAACTTCCTGCAGCAAAAGGCTCTACAAGCATCAGGCTGTCTGTTTTGTGCCAAACAAACATGATTTTTGTAGAAATGAACAGCATCAGCTGCGCTTTTCCATTGTGGTCTGGTTCGGATAACCTGGGAACAATTGAAAGTAGACCTTCTAAGAAAAAAAAGAGAGAGCCCACAATCTCTGCATTCTAAATGCTAGAAGGATTTACCTGTGGGGTCTACAAGTAACAATTTGCATCTTGGTTTATGTGAAGGATAGAAAGCACAAGCTTGTGAGCAGGGCTGCTGACACAGCGGGGGTGTAAGAGGCAGCAAAGGGAGCAGAGGCAGGGGCTCAGGGCCAGGATGAAGAAATTAATAATCCACTTATTATTCAGAACAGCAAATGGCTGCAGGCTATTGGCAAGCGGTTCAGCAATTATCTGATTTAACTGCTAATGTTACACCAAGAAACCTCTTCGAGACTGTACTTTTTTTGTGAAGTGACACAGAATGGCAAGAAGCTGCTATTTTGTGCAAAAAGCTGAGAGCTGCAGCTAGGTGGGCTGTACCGAGACCCTGGTGGGCCGTCACTCTTTCAAAGTTGGAAGCAAATGGCCCTTTTTGCTGCTGTTATAACTCTTCCTGGAAATATTAGCTTCTCTATAGCACCGTAACTCAAATTTAATATGAGAGCTGAAGTTGTTTTCCTTTTCAGTTTGAGCTCTTGCTTAGAACAGGAGAGCCAGGTATCTATCTTTTCAGTGAGAACTTAGAAGACAGCCTTGCATATTTCTCCTGGTGACACCCACGCCATGCCAGGGCAGGAAGATATCTCCCCCTGCTTTGTAATGTAGGTTCAGAGCTCACCAGCCTCTGAATTCTGGTTGTGGTCACTCTTAAGAAATTGCCCTCATTTTAAAGTCAGATGCCACCACTGCAGCATACAGATCCTTTATTCGCCCCCATTCCTGCCTTTCTTTAGGACAGTGACTCTTGAAGTAGTCATCAAAAGACTTGGAAAGCCCACACTGTCTTGAGAGAAGAACTTGATTAAGATTCATCAAGACTAGACTGTGTGGGTTGATTGTAAGCCACCTTTTCCAAAATTTAAAAATAAACTCTATTCTCAATTGTATAAAAAGAAATGTGAAAGTACTTATTTCTAACTGGCAGTGATAACCAGAATCATAATCACAACTGACAGCCCCCCCTTAGTTTGTGTTCCTGATGATTCAAGAATCTGCAGGAAGTCTGTAATAATGTTCAAAAGCAATTTCCTATTTCTACTGATAATATCCTGAGTATTCTCAGTGAGTCCTACTCTGTCCTTCAATTCCCAGCTGCAAATTCCTCCCACTCTCCCCTAGAATCTGTGGGGGAAAAGTGACTTCTCAAATGCAAACATTTGATGTAATTTTTCAGCGGGATAATCATTGAAGCCAGTGTCAGGCAAAAGTTAACCAAGAGAATGTTCACATAAAAACCTTTTGCTTTGTCACAGTTCATGAAACAGAGGTGCTTTGAAAGCAAAGGCATTTTTGCAGCTGAAAAGGCCTTTAAGTAAGAGAAATCAAATCTTGTATAGAAATATTACAGTACCTTTATTTCCAAAATTGGTTAATGGAAAGTCTTTTATGTGGATATCAATTATACCATGGCTAAAAAGTCAATTATGTAGTAATTGGAGGATAAAATAATGGATTTACCTTAGGTAAATTCAAAGTCGTGTTTGAAATGTAGCTCTTCATTATGGCATCCTTGATGTATGAAATTAATTTTATCTATATAATGGTATTCATTAAATGTAAAGGTTTAATGATGAATGTCTTATACAAATTTGAAAACCACAGTATAAAAACAAAGAGGGGGCTGAATTTTTAACTGATTTTTTTTCCAATTACGAACCTCACTGGCTAAGCTACTCCTTCTTGTCAATTACCTAAAATGAGTATGGTTAACAAGTTCTGAATTTATATTTTCTTAACAGAATGCATTAAGGGTGAACTCTTGATTCCTACTGTGTTCTTACTCAAGCTTTGTTTCAGTCTTGGTGAGTCTTCAGTAAGAACAACAAGAAGTGATCTTTAGCTGAGAACTCATGTTGTTCTACGCACATCATTTCTGCAGTCTTGCCCTGACACTCCATTCCCTTCCCTGTGTAAGCACACTGCCTCGTTACAGAGCAGCCATGATCTTGTCAGAAGAATGGCAGGCTCAGTACGGGCTGTGTCCTGCAACGTTCCACAGGGAAGAGAGCCCTGTGGGTCTTCTGAATAACAGATATTTCCAGGAAATCAGGAAGCGATACCACGAATTCTCCAGCGTTTTGCACAAACTAAACTGATAGCCAAGCACATCTTCCTCTGAAATGTAATCAACTTGTGTTCCGTCCCTAGTACCTCCTTTCTGTTAATCCCTGAAACCTAGAACCTAGAACTTACTAAAGCTATCCATTCATTGATTATCCTTAAAGTTAAAATCAACTTCCAAGTTTGGAGTTACAATCCCAAATGCTGTTTCATAGTCTACCTAACATGTTTCAGACACGGTTACCTTTGGGAAAATAACTTCTTTTTTTTTTTTTAGTTCCCTGACCAGGGATTGAACCTGGGCCCTTGGAAGTGAGAGTGTGGAGTGCTAACCACTGGACAACCAGGGAATGCCCCAATCTCTGCTTTTTTTGGGGGGAGCGGTACGCGAGCCTCTCACTGTTGTGGCCTCTCCTGTTGCGGAGCACAGGCTCTGAACGCGCAGGCTCAGCGGCCATGGCTCACGGTCCCAGCTGCTCTGCAGCACGTGGGATCTTCCTGGACCGGGGCACGAACCCATGTCCCCTGCATCGGCAGGCGGACTCCCAACCACTGCGCCACCAGGGAAGTCCCCAATCTCTGCTTTTTAATTGAGAGTGTCTTAACCATTTACAGTCAATGTGACTGTTAACACATGGTTGGGATTGAGTGTATCATCTTGTTTTTTTTTTTTTTTTTCAGTTTTTCCCATCTGTTCTTTATTTCCTTTCCCTCTTCTTCTACCTTCTTTTGGATTAAAGCTTCAGTCCATATTTATTATTAGCCCATTCTGTCTCCTTTGTTGGCTTATTAGTTGTGGTTATTTGTTTGTTAAAATGGGTTTTTCAGGGTTTACAGTATACAGCTTCAACTTATCACAGTCTACCTCCAAATGGTATCCTCACATAAATTTCACAATACTGTAGTATACTTCCATTTCTCCCCTCAGGGCCTTTTATGTTATTATTGCCAGGCATTTTACTTTTATATATGTTTAAAACTTCATAATCAATTGTTGTTGTTTTTGTTTAAATAGTCAATTATCCTTTAAAACTGATTAATAAGAAAAAAATATTGTATTTTTATCCATTTGGTTAACAATTCCAATGATCCTCAATCCTCTGTGTAGATGCAGATTTCCATCTAGTATCATCTTTCTTCTGCCTGAATAATGTCCTTTAACATTTCCTATAGTACGGATCTGCTGGTGATGAGTCCTTTCAGCTTTTGTATCTCTAAAATTTTATTTCACCTTCATTTTTTTTTTGAATTTTTGAATTTTATTTTATTTTTTTTCATACAGCAGGTTCTTATTAGTCATCAGTTTTATACACATCAGTGTATACATGTCAATCCCAATCGCCCAATTCAGCACACCACCATGTGCACCCCACCGTGGCTTTACCCCCTTGGTGTCCATACGTTTGTTCTCTACATCTGTGTCTCAACTTCTGCCCTGCAAACCGGTTCATCTGTACTAATTTTCTAGGTTCCATATACATGCGTTAATATATGATATTTGTTTTTCTCTTTCTGACTTACTTCACTCTGTATGACAGCCTCTAGATCCATTGACGTCTCAACAAATGACTCAATTTCGTTCCTTTTTATGGCTGAGTAATATTCCATTGTATATATGTACCACAACTTCTTCATCCATTCATCTGTCGATGGGCATTTAGGTTGCTTCCATGACCTGGCTATTGTAAATAGTGCTGCAATGAACATTGGAGTGCATGTGTCTTTTGAATTATGGTTTTCTCTGGGTATATGCTCAGTAGTGGGATTGCTGGATCATATGGTAATTCTATTTTTAGTTTTTAAGGAAGCTCCATACTGTTCTCCATAGTGACTGTATCAATTTACAGTCCCACCAACAGTGCAAGAGGGTTCCCTTTTCTCCACACCCTCTCCAGCATTTGTTGTTTGTAGATATTCTGATGATGCCCATTCTAACTGGTGTGAGGTGATACCTCATTGTAGTTTTGATTTGCATTTCTCTAATAATTAGTGATGTTGAGCAGTTTTTCATGTGCTTCTTGGCCATCTGTATGTCTTTGGAGAAATGTCTATTTAGGTCTTCTGCCCATTTTTGGATTGGGTTGTTTGTTTCTTTAATATTGAGCTGCAAGAGCTGTTTATATACTTTGGATATTAATCCTTTGTCCGTTGATTCATTTGCAAATATTTTCTCCCTTTCTGAGGGTTGTCTTTTCGTCTTGTTTATGGTTTCCTTTGCTGTGCAAAAGCTTTGAAGTTTCATTAGATCCCATTTGTTTATTTTTGTTTTTATTTCCATTACTCTAGGAGGTGGATCAAAAAGGATCTTGCTGTGATTTATGTCAAAGAGTGTTCTTCCTATGTTTTCCTCCATGAGTTTTATAGTGTCTGGCCTTACATTTAGGTCTTTAATCCATTTTGAGTTTATTTTTGTGTATGGTGTTAGGGAGTGTTCTACTTTCATTCTTTTACACATAGCTGTGTAGTTTTCCCAGCACTACTTACTGAAGAGGCTGTCTTTTCTCCATTGTATATCCTTGCCTCCTTTGTCATAGATTAGTTGACCATAAGTGCATGGGTTTATCTCTGTACTTTCTATCTTGTTCCATTGATCTATGCTTCTGTGTTTGTGCCAGTACCATATTGTCTTGATTACTGTAGCTTTGTAGTATAGTCTGAAGTCAGGGTGTCTGATTCCTCCAGCTGCATTTTATTCCCTCAAGACTGCTTTGGCTATTCGGGGTCTTTTGTGTCTCCATACAAATTTTAAGATTTTTAGTTCTAGTCTGTAAAAAATGCCATTGGAAATTTGATAGGGATTGCATTGAATCTGTAGATTGCTTTGGGTAGTAGAGGCATTTTCACGATATTGATTCTTCCAATCCAAGAACATGGTATATCTCTCCATCTGTTGGTATCATCTTTAATTTCTTTCATCAGTGACTTATAGTTTTCTGTATACAGGTCTTTTGTCTCCCTAGGTAAGTTTATTCCTAGGTATTTTATTCCTTTTGTTGCAGTAGTAAATGGGAATGTTTCCTTAATTTCTCTTTCATATTTTTCATCATTAGTGTATAGGAATGCAAGAGATTTCTGTGCATTAATTTTGTATTCTGCAACTTTACCAAATTCATTGATTAGCTCTAGGAGTTTTCTGGTGGCATTTTTAGGATCCTCTATGTATAGTATCATGTCATCTGCAAACAGTGACAGTTTTAATTCATTTTTTCCATTTTATATTCCTTTTGTTTCTTTGTCTTCTCTAACGGCTGTGGCTAGGACTTCCAAAACTATGTTGAATAATAGTGGTGAGAGTGGACATCCTTGTCTCGTTCCTGATCTTAGAGGAAATGCTTTCAGTTTTTCACCATTGAGAATGGTGTTTGCTGTGGGTTTGTCATATATGACCTTGATTATGTTGAGGTAGGTTCCCTCTATGCCCACTTTCTGGAGAGTTTTTATCATTAATGTGTGTTGATTTTTGTCAAAATCTTTTTCTGCATCTATTGAGATGATCCTATGGTTTTTATTCTTTAATTTGTTAATATGGTGTATCACATTGATTGATTTGCATATATTGAAGAATCCTTGCATCCCTCAGGTAAATCCCACTTGATCATGGTATATGATCCTTTTAATGTGTTGTTGGATTCTGTTTGCTAGTATTTTTTGAGGATTTTTGCATCTATATTCATCAGTGATATTGGTCTATAATTTTCTTTTTTTGTAGTATCTTTGTTTGATTTTGGTATGAGGGTGATAGGGGCCTCATAGAATGAGTTTGGGAGTGTTCCTTCCTCTGCAGTTTTTGTTTGTTTGTTTGTTTGTTTGTTTGTTTTGCAGTAAGCGGGCCTCTCACTGCTGTGGCCTCTCCTGCTACGGAGCACAGGCTCCGGACGCGCAGGCTCAGCGGCCATGGCCCACGGGCCCAGCTGCTCCGCAGCATGTGGGATCTTCCCGGACTGGGGCACGAACCCGCGTCCCCTGCATCGGCAGGCAGACTCTCAACCACTGCACCACCAGGGAAGCCCTCCTCTGCAGTTTTTTGAAAGAGTTTGAAAAGGATGGGTTTTGGTTCTTCTCTAAATGTTTGATAGAATTCACCTGTGAAGCCATCTGGTCCTTGACTTTTATTTGTTGGAAGATTTTTAATCACAGTTTCAATTTCATTACTTGTGATTGGTCTGTTCATATTTTCTATATCTTCCTGGTTCAGTCTTGGAAGGTTATACCTTTCTAAGAATTTGTCCATTTCTTCCAGGTTGTCCATTTTATTGGCATAGAGTTGCTTGTAGTAGTCTCCTAGGATGCTTTGTATTTCTGCGGTGTCTGTTGTAACTTCTCCTTTTTCATTTCTAATTTTATTGATGTGAGTCCTCTCCCTCTTTTTCTTGATGAGTCTGGCTAATGGTTTATCAATTTTGTTTATCTTCTCAAAGAACCAGCTTTTAGTTTTATTGATCTTTGCTGTTGTTTTCTTTGTTCCTGTTTCATTTATTTCTGGTGTGATATTTATGATCTTTCCTTCTACTAACTTTGGGTTTTGCTTGTTCTTCTTTCTCTAGTTCCTTTAGGTGTAAGTTTAGATTGTTTATTTGAGATGTTTGTTGTTTCTTGGGGTAGGATTGTATTGTTATAAACTTCCCTCTTAGAACTGCTTTTGCTGCATCCCATAAGTTTTGGATCATCATGTTTTCATTTTCATTTGTTTCTAGATATGTTTTGATTTCCTCTTTGATTTCTTCAGTGATCTCTTGGTTATTTAGTGGTGTATTGTTTAGCCTCCATGTGTTTGTTTTTTACATTTTTTTCCCTGTAATTGATTTCTAATCTTATAGCATTGTGGTCAGAAAAGATGCTTGATATGATTTCAATTTTCTTAAATTTACTGAGGTTTGATTTGTGACACAAGATCTGATCTATCCTGGAGAATGTTCTGTGCAAACTTGAGAAGAAAGTGTAATCTGCTGTTTTGGGATGGAACGTCCTATAAATATCAATTAAATCTATCTGGTCTATTGTGTCATATAAAGCTTCTGTTTCCTTATTTATTTTCATTTTGGATGATCTGTCCATTGGTGTAAGTGAGGTGTTAAAATCCCCCACTATTATTGTGTTACTGTTGATTTCTTCTTTTATAGCTGTTAGCAGTTGCCTTATGTATTGAGGTGCTCCTATGTTGGGTGCATATATATTTATAATTGTTATGTCTTCTTCTTGGATTGATTCCTTGATCATTATGTAGTGTCCTTCCTTGTCTCTTGTAACATTCTTTATTTTAAAGTCTATTTTATCTGATATGAATATTGCTACTCCAGCTTTCTTTTGCTTTCCATTTGCATGGAATATCTTTTTCCATCCCCTCACTTTCAGTCTGTATGTGTCTGTAGGTCTGAAGTGGGTCTCTTGTAGACAGCATATATGTAGGTCTTGTTTTTGTATCCAATCAGCAAGCCTGTGTCTTTTGGTTAGAGCATTTAATCCATTCACTTTTAAGGTAATTATCGATATGTATGTTCCTATGACCATTTTCTTAATTGTTTTGGCTTTGTTTTTGTAGGTCCTTTTCTCCTCTTCTGTTTCCCACTTAGAGAAGTTGCTTTAGCCTTTGTTGTAGAGCTGGTTTGGTGGTGCTGAGTTCTCTTAGCTTTTGCTTGTCTGTAAAGCTTTTGATTTCTCCATCAAATCTGAACGCGATCCTTGCCAGGTAGAGTAATCTTGGTTGTAGGTTCTTCCCTTTCATCACTTAAAGTATATCATCCACTCCCTTCCTGCTTGTAGCGTTTCTGCTGAGAAATAAGCTGTTAACCTTATGGGAGTTCCCTTGTATGTTATTTGTCATTTTTCCCTTGCTGCTTTTAATGATTTTTCTTTGTCTTTAATTTTTGCCAATTTGATTACTATGTGTCTCGGTGTATTTCTCCTTGGGTTTATCCTGTACGGGACTTGCTGCACTTCCTGGATTTGGGTGGCTATTTCCTTTCCCATATTAGGGAAGTTTTCTACTCTAATATCTTCAAATATTTTCTCAGGTCCTTTCTCTCTCTCTTCTCCTTCTGGGACCCCTATAATGCAAATGTTGTTGTGTTTAATGTTGTCCCAGAGGTCCTCTAGGCTGTCTTCATTTCTTTTAATTCTTTTTTCTTTATTCTGTTCCACAGCAGTGAATTCCACCTTTCTGTCTTCTAGGTCACTTAGCCGTTCTTCTGCCTCAGTCATTCTGCTCTTGATTCCTTCTAGTGTAGTTTTCTTTTCAGTTATTATTGTATTGTTCATCTCTGTTTGTTTGTTCTTTAATTCTTCTTTGTCTTTATTAAAGATTTCTTGCATCTTCTCCATCTTTGCCTCTATTCTTTTTCCGAGTCCTGGATCATCTTCACTATCATTATTCTGAATTCTTTTTCTGGAAGGTTGCCTATCTCTATTTCATTTAGTTGTTTTTCTGGGGTTTTATCTTGTTCCTTCATCTGGTACATAGCCCTCTGTCTTTTCATCATGTATATCTTTCTGTGAATGTGGTTTTTGTTCCATAGGCAGGATTGTAGTTCTTGCTTCCGCTGTCTGCCCTGTGGTGGATGAGGCTATCTAAGAGGCTTGTGTAAGTTTCCTCGGGAAAATAACTTCTTAATGTAGAAGATTATGATGTAAATATTTGAAATCTTCTCTATTATAGGTATCTGATATCACTTACCAATCTTAAAAAGAGATTACAAATAGGGAAACGAAGTCCACACTAAACATTTTTAGATATTAACTAGATCCAATTTATAACATCTGAGCTGCAATTCCAGTTACAACACATATTGCAGCCAGTGCCATATTAGAGTTCTTTTTGTCTGTTTCCCCTTCTAGGCTGTAGGTGCCTTCATTCATGTCTGAAACCTTGTTACTTTTTATTATTATAAGCTTTTCTGTACCTGCAGAAGTACTTTGCACATGGTAGGAAGATTATAATTCTTATTGAGTTGAGTGGTAAAGATTTTACAGATTTGCTACTGGGCTTTAGTTCCCTTCAGGATGTCCTTTTGTGAGCTTATATGCCAAGACCCTGCTCAGTGTATCTGTTAAAGAAAAAAAGAGGCAGTAGGAAAGGCTCTCTGTGCATGGGAAATGTGAGCTGGGGTCAATGGGACAAGACACATGGCATGGAATGATTCAAGACACATACTGGTCAACTTGTGAGTAAATGGAGAGAATAGAATGATATCCTGTAATGTTGCCCAAACTTGAAATTTCGTGGATCCTGAGAAGGGTTCTTTGATTGCTTTACATCTGTCAATTGCCCTGATGTTGCATTATTTTACCAGTTATGAAGACAAAACTTTTTTGTGGTTATTATAAATGCATAATTTTTAAACACATTAATATAATGAAACCAGATTCTCAAGAGAAAATTTTTCATAATGGAAAACTTGAAGACTTGGAGAATATGATTGAGAAATACTGGGGTGTGGAAAGACTTTACTGGGCTGTGTTTTTACTCAGTTCTGCTTTTGATTGGCTTCAGAATCTATTGGCCAGATCCCTAACACCTCTGCAGTTTCTCCACCTGTAAAATGAATGTCCCAAATCCGGAGCAAGTCAATCTGTTTTAAATGGACTGCTTCTTCTCATTTGTGTTTTTGGATTGATGATTTATTGAGGCAAGCTGAGGCCAATATGGTAAATCATTTATCTGTTCTCCAGAATACTCTTCCAAATAATCAATAAAGGATGATATTCCACGCAGGGATAGTGGGTTACCTAAACTGAATATTTAAGGACAGCCAAATGCCAATACTGTTTTATATGCCTGTGCTAATAATTTGAACTTTTCTTTCCTCTGTTATCCTGCCAAACAGAATCAATACCAGATTCAGGGGTGTGTCCCTAAGTGTCTCTGTGTGTATAAATTTACATGTTTAAAAAAGTGTAAGGAACTCTTTAATGCTGAATGCTAAAGAGCCAAAATGTAGCAAAGTGGCCATGTGAGGTACCCCCAGTTGTGTTATGTAGATCTAAAAAGATCGTTGCTTTGTAATCATAGAAGTCATGTTTGCTACTAAACAGAATATACTTATCTTCCTTGTCAATAAATCCCTCCAGTTTTTCAAAATGATATGCATTTGGCTAAAAAATTGTTGATAGAAAATCAGGAGTCTATTATTACTAATTTTGTGAGCCAATATTTCAGTAATTGATGACTTATTACATAATTGTTTCATTCAATAAATATTGGATATATGCTTGAAATTTAAATGTCCAGGACAATTTATCTGATTGGAATACTGAGTTAAAGATACAATACTCAAACACGAAATACTCACAAAAATACACATAATGTACTTCAATAATAAGAATGCCCAGCTACTATAGAAAATATAGTTGCACATTTGACCTGATTATTTGGTTGGAGACTTGGATATCTCAAAGTATCTTTAATATTCATTCATTTATACAGCAAATAATGCCTGAGAATCCACGTTATGTCAGACACTTTTCCAGGTGCTGAAGGCAGAGCAGTAAAAAACAACACAAAACAACAACAAAACCAGTTAAAATCATAAAATTCATAGAGGGAGAAGAAAAAAAATAGAAGATATAAAAAGAAATATAGAATGTACCAAAGGGTGTTAAGTGCTATGGTTCAAAATAAATCAGTATAACAGGGGATACTGTAGGGCCATCAGGGAAGGTCTCATGGATGTGATGACATTAGAGACATAAAGACATATGATCCTTGACTTAGAATACAATCTAAATTCTTCATGAACTTTTCAAGTTCTACTTCTGTCTCTTCAATCTAAGTTGTTTCACTCATCCCCTCACTATTTTCTCTAGCAGAGTTTTAGTTTAAGTTCTTTGAACATGCCAAGCTACTTGCTGCCTCAGGCCTTCTCTGCCTGGAGAACTCTTCCCATCCCCCTCCTGCCCAGACACACCCGAATTGCCACTATTCCAGTGGTGGCACTGTGTGTACCATGTAAAATCAGTGCCTGCCACCATGACTACCACCACTTGCCCTCATTATGCTTAGTATATGGCTTGTTTTCTTTATAGCCTTTTCACTTGTGATTATTTTTATTTATCATTGTGTTCCCTTCACTACAGGATAAGCCTCATGAAGACAGTGGCTATTCTGTCACCATGCTTAGTACAGTACCAGGTACGCAGTTGACAATAAATAGTTCGCAGATGAAGTGAGTTGATGTCTGGGTGGATTGGTTGTTGGCTGTTGTTTCCTTGTGCTTAGCATAGCTAAATAGGAAGATTACTTCCTGTTAGATATTCTTGATATGCCTTCCTCTTTTCTGGTATTGACCGAGTCTGAGTTTAAATCCTGATGCCTTCTAGAGGTGCAAAACCCTCTAAACCTAAGCCTACCAGTCACTGTGATCTTTGTATAACTGGTCATAAATTGAAAAGGCTGTAGATGTTTGAGGATTTTGATACATTTTATCATTGTGTTAAGTATCAATATTTCGTTACTACTCAATGGACAGTATTTGTAGTTGTTACAATAAACTAGTCAGTTATTCGTTTGCATATATGCTTTTGAATATTAATAGTTCTTATGGTATGTTTGTTACTATTATACAAATGATTTAAGTGCTGGGAATTTTGAAATACAACCATTACCCTTGTAATCTGAGCTCATGAATAGATGCTTAGAGAAAATTCCTTGAAGACCAAATCACAATTTACTCATACTCATTTAAATGGATTCCTCTAGATGATAGCCTAACAATGGAAATAGACAAAGTTGTTTTAAAATATAAGTTAAAATAATTAGAAGTATTATGTATATTAAAAAAATGTCGTCTTAGGTGGAACTTCCAAATCTCATCTCTAGTAATGAATGAATTGTATCTATTCTTTTACATGAAATATATATAGTTACCAGTGACTAAAGTATAGACCATTCTTAAAGAATGATTTTATTTTAAATACCTAGAGGGAAACATTGATCCCACATTTGTCATTTTATACTCATGAAGCTGATTGATTTCTAAATTGCTTGTCTACAATGATCCAACTTAGTATTTAAAATCCCACAAAGATGAGATTTTCAGGTTATGAAGAAATTTTAATGCTCAGTACCCAAGTCACTTTTTATTATTAAGGTGGCACTTGGGGAGCCCATCAGCTCCTTTCACTGCCGGAAAACCATTGGTGCATTACAGCTGCACTCAATCTAACTTTGGTCTGACCTCGCGTGAAATTTCAAGAATCCTGGCTTTTGTTATGGAAGCAATATGTTTGTTTATGACTCTGTGAACAAGGCATAGGCCCAGGGGGCCTGTTCTCTCCTATTTTGAACTGTTCAAGGCTTCAGCAGTATTAACACCTACAAGAAGCTGACATCAAAGAAAAAACCCAAATTCCACTGAGCAAGCAGGTTTTTAGAAAACTTTTATTGAGGCATAATTTACATATCATAAAATTCACTCAGTTTAAGTGCACAATTCAATGATTTTTAGTAAATTGACTGAGTTATGTAACATTTTTTTAGCATTCCTGTAAGATCCCTCATGCCCATTTACAGTTAATCCCCATTCCCACCCCAGCCCACGCAGCCGCTAATCTACTTTATATCTCTATAGGTTTGGCTTTTCTAAACATTTAATATAAATGGGATCATACAGTGTGTCATCTTTTGTGGGTCTGGGTTCCTTTACTCAGCATAACGTTTGTGAGGTTCTTCTGTGTTGTACATATCAGAACATATATCAGTGCTTTGTTTCTTTTTATTGTTGAATAGCATTTTATTGCATGGATATGCTACATTTTGGCTGTCTATTCATTCGCAAGCTGATGAGCATTTGGGTTGTTTCCAGTTTTTGGTTCTTAAGAATAATATTACTCTGAATACTCACGTGCAACTTTTTGTGCACACATATATCTTCATTTCTCTAGGAGTGAAATTGTGGGATCTAATGCTAGGTCTTACAGTAGTTGAACTATTTAGAAACTAAAAACAAAAGGTTTCAAGTACCTGGCTTAGTGAACTGCAGGGTTTACAAAGATAAATGTGAAGAAACAATTTTTTTCTTCAAGAAGCTTATGATTCATAAGAAGATAAAACAACTTCATAAATCGATAGATTCTGAGAAAACACTGGACTCTGAGGGAGAGTATGAATACCACAGAAAGGGTGTAAGAGTTTCTAAGAAAGAGCTCTCCTCAATTTGTTAGTAGAGAGAGAATGTGGTCTGAAAAGCCCTTTTGATATATATCTTTGGAAATGAGTTTAAAGAGTTTAAGTTGATGACAAAATAATCAAAGAAAGAAGAAAGGAAAATAAAGAATGTGCTGAGCAACCTCCAGGTGGCCTAGTACAGCAGGATATTCAAATAGGACTCCTTGATCTCTTTTGTTGAGACTCAAAAGCCTAGAACATTTCAATAGGGACCAAGTCACTGACATTCTAAGTAGAGTTGCCATGGACATATACAGGAGGTGCTAAGAAATTAAGAAAGCTATTCTGTCAGGGACCAGTTCTCAAAGAGTGTGATCAGAGACTTGGAGAAAAAAAATAGAGTGAGGAAGAGTTTTCTTCCTTGTAATTGTCTTTGAGCTTTGCATTTCTCACACCTACTCTATCAGAGAGAAAAGGGGAAATGATCTTTTTCAGATCCAGGTAAGTTAGAGGTGCTTCAGGGAGGCCACATGATTGCCCTGATGTATGTCTCCCATGGTTTCAGCTTGAGGGAGCAGAGCAAAAATAAAGAGGCCGCTTTGGGTGCCAACTGGACTTGTGCTGCCTGTGAGTGAATAATATGGGTGAGATTTCCATGGGCTAAGTAGGTAGGTGAGATGGCCAGTGGTTATTTTAAAAAGGACCTTGCCTAAGAGAACTGTCTGATGGAGCAAAGGACTATGATAGAGATTCTGGGTGGGATGGACTGCCTGAATCCCAGAGTCTGAGGGTTGGGGTCTTAGATAGCCAGCAAGAGAAGGCCTTCTGTCATGGGTTCTCCTCAAATGCCTGTAGAGCTCCTGCAAGGGAAAGAACCAGTCCTTGTGCCTTCATCACCTTCAAAGGGAGCCTGATCAACATGTAAGACTGAGCTGAGTTCTCTTCTGTGAACACCTTACCTACTCTCTCAGCCCCAGAATAGTAAGAAGCCATGGCTACTTAGTAATGGGAGAAGAAAGAGAGAACAGAATTGTCCATACTGCCCTTCCCTCGCTGTAGGTTCTGAGCCTGAAGCCCACATGGCCTGGAGAGGGAAGAGAAACTTTAGGTTGAATGGAGGGGCTGGATGGAAGTTTTGATTATCACTGTGGATGACACTTTTAATTATAAAATACACCTGTTCTTGAGATTGAAGGAAACTTGAGAATCCTGTATTATCAACAAATGACTAAGTGAGCTATGAGACCTGCCTGAGATTTTTCAACAAGAGTAGAGAAAAAACTGTTGGTTGGGCTTCCCTGGTGGTTGAGAGTCCGCCTGCCGCTGCTAGGGGACACGGGTTCGTGCCCCAGTCCGGGAAGATCCCACATGCCGCGGAGCGGCTGGGCCTGTGAGCCATGGCTGCTGAGCCTGCGCGTCCGGAGCCTGTGCTCCGCAACGGGAGAGGCCACAATGGTGAGAGGCCCACGTACCGCCGCAAAAAAAAAATAAATAAAAAAATAAAAAGAACTGTTGGCTGAATATTTAACGGTGGAGTGGTGGGAAAAAAGTGATATTCTCTTCTTGCACCCTATGTCCCTACCACTTCCAGCTCATTCAAGACAATGATATAGGACTTGTGTAGAGTGTTAGTGGGAGTTGAGCGCCCAAAGATAAATTGGAATCAAACTTTGAAAGGTCTTCGGAGGAATTTACATGGACAGAGAGTAGATATATGACAGTAGTTCCATGTTAACAAGATAAATCTGGAAGTTGTCTGTAGGGTTTTTTGATAATATAAAATTTTAAATCCCCCAAATTCTGAAGACTGTGTTCTAGTTAGAAACACATGATGAGATTATGGGGGTGGTAATAAAAAAAAGTTTTCTTCTTCTAAAAGAGATATTTACAAGAAAACTTTGCCTTTCAAAGTAAGCAGAAAGTTTCACAACCTTTTTTCCCCTCATTGTATTTAACATCTTTGTTCCCCAGAGTATCCCCTGGAGACCTGAAAGAGTTAACGTTCCATCCTAAGCACCTCAGCACAAGAGACTTCTTAAAATGGGTGACAAGGAAGAGAGGATTTGGTCCATTTAATCACGGAGCTCCCACAGGGCTGTGAATAAAATAAGTGGAAAAAATCCAAGGAGGGGAGAAAGATCAGTGTATATCACCTCACTGCCAAAATTTTAAACCAAACAGCATGTTTCTACACCTCTCTACTCCCCCAAAGACCAAGAGGAAATGAGAAAGTTCAGACTGTAAATGTCAGTGAACTGCTAGATTATAGAGTTAGTAGGAAAATATATTTGCAACCCTTAATGCAGTTAAGCAGAGCTTCTGGGAGAAGCTGGAATTTTCTAATAGAAGTTCTGATTTGCAATCAGTGTGCTCAGGCTATTTTTAGAATAGGCTTGATATAGCGTGGGGTGGGGCAAGGAGAGTTCAGGTTCCCATTTAAATACAATGTTCCCTTTCATTTTTTAATGAACATTCAGACCTATTCAGTACCTATTCCACTTTTTGGGAGGGACATTTGGATATTCTGAATGACCAGGCTCATGTGATTGGTAGGTCTATGTCTTCTGGGATCCTTTCATTTCACAGATCAACAAACCTCAAACACAGCTATCTCTCCGCTCAGGTTTTTCATCTGAAAAATTAAGTTGTAGTTCCAACATGAGGCTGTTAATAGTAATAGCTACTGTTTATTGAGCACATGACAAAATAACATACACTATCTCATTTAATTGTGGTAGAACCCAGGTTGAGGACTCTGAGACTTGCCTGAAAACACACAAATTAAAGAAATGATGGATTAGGGTTAAAACTAGGTCTGTCTTACTCCAAAATCAGACAGTAAGTCACTGTCAGAAACAAAACCATGAGAACCTCAGGGATGCAGAAGTGGTGCCCACTGCTGGAGAAGGTCATTGCCACACTAACCTAATACCCGAAGGCTTTATGTCGTGGAGAATGAGCCCTCCCATTTGTATAAGCACATTTTATAGACTTTTTCAGGAAACCATCTACATGTCACTTGTTTACATCCTACATCCTAATAATAGTAATATATCAATTTTCTCTCCTTTTTCTAAAATGCTTATCTTTAATTCCCAAGGAATTACTTTGGTCTTCCATGTCCTGAAGTTACTGTCATATGTGCTTATTTCAGGGATGTTTAACTCATGCATATTGAGGTTAAATTCCCCCTTTTGGTCTTTCCTCATTTATAAATCTTTTTCC
Source organism: Mesoplodon bidens (assembly GCF_964165515.1). Lineage (NCBI taxonomy): Eukaryota > Metazoa > Chordata > Mammalia > Artiodactyla > Ziphiidae > Mesoplodon > Mesoplodon bidens. Next base: position 53,981,656 of record NC_138162.1, read on the forward strand.
GCCTCTTCTACCCCTAGTCCTTTATTTCTGTTTCTTGTGGTTTTGCTTAATTGCCTCCTATGCTATGTTTGTTGAAGCCCTTTACTTTCCCTTCATCTACTTTAATGGCGTAACCTCTTCCCTCCTCCCTTCATTTTTCCTTTAAGGACTTCCCATAACCTCACTTTCTATGAAAGGAGCTCATCCTGTCTCCTTTCTCTCTTTTCAACTTCTTTGGCTTTCAGAATAAATCAAGCCTGGAGTTAAATAGTTACCACTAAAATTGAAATCCTACTAACTGTAGGATATTGGACAGTTACCTAACATGTTTCGCCTAAGTTGTTCCATGACAAAAATAAGAATATTCACTTCATAGTGTTGCTGAGAATAATAAAACACATCATATATGTAGTACTTCTGGTTTATAGTAAGTTTTCCTCTTTTCTTCTTTATGCTTTCTTTTTCTCATCCTTATTTTACATTCTTATACCAATATTTTAACTTCTTTCTCTTTCTCCAGGGATAGCTGACCCTGACCATGGTCTAAGAAATAGTTCTAAATGTTGCATTGATGCTCTGAGCCTGACCTGTCTATTATCTCCTATTGCTGTTTTTATAGGTTTAAAACTAATTAAACTAGTTTTTGTTGATTTTTAAAATATGTGACAGGCACTGGATATACAACTGTGAACAAAACAGGCAAAAATCCTTGTCCTCTTGAAGCTTACATTCTATTGGGATTAGGCGAGGAAAGACGGACAATTTTTAAAGAGTAAAAAAAAGGTAGAATGAACTTCTGGATTGAGCACACTGAGGTGCTGAGAGAGTGGTATACATTAAAGAGGTCCTGGAAGCTCCATACCACATTCCATCCCCATAACTTGTCCTATGCATCTTTTCCATTTGGCTTTGCCTGAGTTACATCCACATGCAAAAAAATGAATCTCGACAGAGTTTACACCCTTCACAAAAATTAACTCAAAATGGATCATAGACCTAAATGTAAAATGCAATAATTTATTAAACTCCTAGAAAATAACATTGGAGAAAATCTAGATGACTTTGGGTTTATTGATGACTTTTTGGATAGAACATCAAAGGCACAATCCATGGAAAAAATAATAATTTGGACTTCATTATAATTAAAAACTTCTGTTATATGAAAGATACTGTCAAGAAATTAATAAGAGAGCCACAGACTGGAAGAAAATACTTTCAAAGTCATAACTGGTAAAGAGCTGTTATCTAAATTATACAAGAACACTTAAAACTCAACAGTAAGTAAACAAATCACCTGATTAAAAAATGGGCAAAGGATCTAAGCAGACACCTCAGCAAAAGAGATGTACAGATGATAAATCAGCATTTGAGAAGCTGCTCAACACCATATGCCTTAGGAAACTGCAAATTAAAACAGCAATAAGATACCACTACACATCTATTTGAATGGCAAAATCCAAAACACTGACAACACCAACTGTTGGTGAACATGTGGAACAACAAGAACTCTCATTCATTTCTGGTGGGAATACACAATGGTACAGCCACTTTGGAAGACAGTTTGGCAGTTTCTTACAAAACTAAACATATTCTTACTATATGATCCAGTGATCTCACTCCTTGGTATTTGCTCAAATAAGTTGAAAACATGTCCACAAAAAAAGAAAAAAAACCCTGCACACAGATGTTCAGAGCAGCTTTATTCATAATGGCCAAAACTTGGAATCAACCAAATGTCCTTCAGTGGATAAATGAACTGAATAAATTGTGTTATATTCATTCAATGGAATATTATTCAGTGCTAAAAAGAAATGAGCTACCCAGGGAGGAAGAGATATAGAGGGAACAATGCATGTTGCTTTAGTGAAAGAAGCCAATGAAAAGGCTACATATTATATAATTCCAGCTATAAGACATTTTTGAAAAGGCAAAACTATGGAGACGGTAAGAAGATCAGTGGTTGCCAGGAGTTATGGGGGAGGGAGAGATGAATAGGCTGAGCACAGAGGATTTTTAGGGCAGCGAAACTACTCTGTTTGATACTTTAGTGGTAGATACATGTCATTATGCATTTGTCCAAACACACAGACTGTACAACACCAAGAATGAACCCTAATGTAAACTGTGGATTGTCAGTGATAATGATGCGTCAATGTAGGCTCATTACTTGTAATAAACATACCACTCTGTTGTGAAATGTTGATGGTGGGGGAGGTTATGCATCTCCGGGCTGGAGGTGGAGGAGGTGTGGGCGAGTGGTATATGGTGACTCTCTGTATTATCCACTCAGTTTTGCTGTGAACCTAAAACTGCTCTAAAAATAAAGTCCAAAACACAGAATGCATGTTCTTCTGACCATATTCTAATTTCACCTATTTTCTGACCTGTTGGCATGAGTGATTATGGAGTGTCCACACCCTACTGCTTTTGTTGCAAATAACAGAAATGGCAAACTGTTTTCCTTCTTGGGAACAATGATTCTCTCAACTAACTCAGTGAGTAAAACGTATTTAGGTTCATGATAAGTCTACAAGGCGGGAAGAACATCTAATATATTTTTGTTTAATAAAAGAGAGAACTGGTTTGCAGGGAAGTTAAGTGACTTGTTATAGGCAACACAGATTATTAAGAGCAGAGTCAAATTAGAGCTCTGATCCTTTTATCCCAGTCCTGCATTCTTTCTCTAATGACTACATTTCTATAGCTTGTGATGTAATTTATAAATAGCACTTTTATTGCACACCAGAGAGTTGGAATGTTTGAAAACTGCATTCAGAGGGATGGGTTGATAGCAGTATTAAAACCCTTGTGACTTTTATGCAAGAGGTGAGTCTTCTCAGGTCAGATCCAATATGTGTACTGCATTTCTTTGAAAAGCTACTACCATTTCCTGTTCCTAAAGGGCAACAGAAGTTCTCAGAGTACTGAGAACAGAAAACACAGCAGAAACATATAGAGGACATTCCCATATAACCCTCCATAAGGACACAGATAGCAATTTAAAGACTGAATTTTGGGTATTTGCTGACAAAAGGGTATTTTATGCAACCATCAAATGAAGAAATATTAGGAAGTGGCATTTTAATGCCCAGCTTTTAAACCAATGGCACAATAGAACTACGATTCGATCAAACCAGAAACCAATACCTTTAGCAATACCTGCTAAGGATCTTTGCTATTTTTTTTTCAGTTGGAGCAGAACAGCCATTCTTCCTTAGTAATAGGATATTAGCTGGGCATAGAGTCATCTGATTAAAGACTGCATTTCCCAGCCTTCTTGGAAGGTTTATGTGACCATGTGACTAAGGTCTGGCCAATGGGTTATTATTGGAAGTGATATGTGCTGGTTTCCTGTTGTGTTTGAAAAGGAAGGGGTTTGACTTCCCCTCCCGGACCGGAATGGGTATCTGATAATGGGAGCTGGAGCAGCCATGCTGGACCATGAGATGGAGCCAGGTGCTGAGGATGGCAGAGCAGCAAGATAGAAGTCCACCTACCTACATTTTAGTGAAAGAGAAATAAACTTCTGTCTTCTTTTTTTTTTTTGTGGTACACGGGCCTCTCACTGCTGTGGCCTCTCCCATTGCAGAGCACAGGCTCCGGACGCACAGGCTCAGCGGCCATGGCTCACGGGCCCAGCCGCTCCACGGCATGTGGGATCCTCCCAGACTGGGGCTCGAACCCGTGTTCCCTGCATCGGCAGGTAGACTCTCAACCACTGCGCCACCAGGGAAGCCCAACTTCTGTCTTCTTTAAGCCAGTATCATTTTGGTCTTTCCATTCCAACAGCTGAAGTAGTTCATAACTAATACAGAAGTCAATGTAAAGGCTGATTATATTCAATTTATAATTTGTCACATATTACTGTTCTGAAACTAACAATGGTAACCATGTACACTGTTCTCTCTCCAGAGTATTATTTCATGCATTCTCATTCTTTTTGATGTCCTTGTGAATGTTAGCGTTAATAAAGCCTTCTCTGTGTTAGTATAGGTCATTATTTGGATTGAACGGACCTCCAAATGAGAAAGAGAGTGAGAGTGAATGAGAGAGCATGCTCAAATGATAATAGTAAAAATCTGGTGCCTCAGGTGGGCACATCACTTCCAGTGCTCAATACAACATGTGATATTACCAAGGCCTCTTTTAGCTAAGTGATCCAAATGCAACAATTTTGTAAATTTCCTGATTTAATTAAGTCCTTGCTGTGTTAGGCCCATAGTTCAATCGAAATAACATGTCTAAGACTTTCTTTCCTTATGTTTAAGATGCAGATAATACCTTTCCAAGTTCCCTCAAGCACTGTTTGATCTATATTTGGTGGTCCAATAATGTTAGTGTCTTGTCATGAGCACACAAAAATTCAGCACCGAATGATAATACCATATATATATATATATATATATACCATATATATATATATATATATATACCATATATATATATGTATACCATATATATATGTATATACACCATATATATATATATATATATATATATATATATATATGGTATTTTCTTCTATTAAGGAAGAGAGTTGATTTACAGAAAAAAAAATGGCAGGAGGAAGGAGAGATGCTGGCTGCTAGTGCACAGGTGCATTCACTTTCACACTTCAGTGCTAGAACACTGAGTCAGGCATCCTTACTACAACAGGCTTTAACTTAGGCTGCGAGTTCCATAAAAAGAAAATAGGCACACTGTGGAAAGACTTTTCCATTTAACCTGCATGTATTTTGGATGTGCTAGTTAGAGGTGAAAGGAGCAAGTACTTAAGCTGAGAATCTATTGATTCAAGCAGTACCATTCTCATACGTTCTTCTTCTTCCCACTGCTTTCTCATTATTCTTGCCTTTTTATTTGTTCTTCAGTCCTCTGTTACTTAATGAGTTCACATCTTCATTGAATTCTCCACCAGGGTGCTTATTTTCTGATCCAGGAAAGTTCATTAACATGTACAAATAATAGAGTAGGGTAGAAATGTGCAAAGCAATGGATTGGCTCCTTGTCACAATTTTTTAGTGTTTCCTGTTCCTTGACCTATGGACTTCTTTTGTCTATAGGGAAAGTTCAAGAACTAGGCTGGAAAGAAAAAAGCAGGAAAGAGCTGGAAGGTATTATGTGAAGGTATAGGATTCATTTGAATTTAAGAATAGAATTAACATTGCAGCTTGAAAAACTTGATATATGTAACATTTTTTAAGAAGTATGTTTCCCACACTTTGAGATTTCATGCATTAGTCAAATTTAAAAAGAAATTTGAGGACTGGTACATAATCATAAACTCTTTTTCTCTTTCCCTGAATGACCATAAACTGTGATGAGAATGCAGAATAAATTTTTATCATATTAAGCACAGAAATTTCAGGTTAGTTATAGTAGAAAGGAGAGAATATTAGAATATACTTACCCTAATATAACCAACCAAAAAAGTAAGAAAGATATAATTGTAACATAAGATACAACAGTCCTTTGAAGTGAATAAACTCATCTCTATTAAAAACTCCATACGTGGGTCTAATTTTTTCTGAATTGTAACGAGGGACTGGTGAAGCATCCCTACTAACCTATAACCAGATTATGGACACACATGATGGCCTGCATATAAAAACAACTCCTCCTATTGAGAGTTATCCGAACCTGCTTTTTGTGGGGGACCTTTTTGCCCAACTACCCACAGTTGCGTTCTTTTTGAGGCCCCATGCTGCTTCTTGATCTGGACCGGATCTTCAATTCGCCCATTTTTCCTTCTTACTTTGCAGGCTCCTTCGCTGTCCTCGGGATATTAACAACGATATTGAACACCATCACACTGTAGTTCAAGTGATCCATCAGTTTAACCTTGCATCTCCCAAGAACCTTTCCTGAGATACAGCCCCACTGAACTGGAGCTTAAAGTCAGTTTTTACAAATCACTGTGATCAGTTACTTGCTAAGGTAGGGGAACCTTCACTGCTGTGACAGAATGCTTCTGTGGATAAAGTACAGTGAGGGAAATGGCTGAAGCCATCCTTTTAAATAGAATCAATGTTTGTCAGCTGCCTCAACATCTTGTGCCAACGTTACATTGGCAGCTAGAACATAGGTAACTTATGATAAATACCTCTCCTAGGATCCCTCTCCTCAAACAAATATCGTAAAGTAACATGACAGTGTTTCCAAAGGACAATGTTAACCAACAATAAAAATATCATTTGAAAACTCCTTTTTCAATGTTTATCCCTATTAGTTAACTGAAATTCCTTATTGGGGAGCTATAATAAGCAAAATGTAAGAAAATATTTATCAGAATTCTGTTGCTCAATAACTTACGGTCACAGGCTTATAGTTATATGATTTCTATACATTTTATGTACAATGCATCTTTTTAAAATTTAAACGAATGGCATTGCACTGTACTCCCTTTCCTTGGGGTCCCTTTCTTGATATTAACCATGTGAATACTGTAAAACCAGAATATTGGGGACTTTGTTTCTTTCCATTATAAGAGTTCTGATAATTAAAACAGAAGGATAATTGTGATCATGGCAGACAAGCACAGCAAGAAAACTCTCAAAATGAATTCCAGAAATATTAGGGAACAGCTCTATTGTCATACCTGGAAAATTAATTCAGAAATAAGCCCTCCTTCAGTCTCTCCTCTTGAAAGGAAAAGGGGATGAGAATTATGGCTTGGGAAAACCCAGACAAAATTTCCCTCATGTGCTCAACTTAGAATTTTCTCATGCTTTTGCTTGCTGTTTCACATCTAATGGCAAGGAAGTAATTAACTATCTTATTTCAAAGAAAGGCCTTCAAACATTGTTCTTTCCAAACTACTGGCTTACAAAATTGAAGTAGCAATGGCAGCAATGCAGCAAAGGTATTATTGAAGCAGAAGGAGATAAAAGTTAAAACATTTTATATTAATTTAGTTGATAATTATTTATTGAGCAACTCACATAGTAGTTATTATCATGGTTAATGGAGAGACAGATGTGCAAAAAATGCTACCACTGCCCTCAATGAACTCAAATTCTTTAGAGTGAATGATATTTGCTTTATGGGTGTCAGTTGACACATATTTATTAAATATAGTACCTAAATTCTTTTAGATTTTATAGGAGCGACTGAGCTTGGGTTTTCTTGAAAGCAGAGCTTTAAACAAAAGCTTTTATGCAGGTAGTTTAGCTGGGGGATGATCTCAAAGATCAACAGTGCGTGGAATAGGGCAGAAGAGAACAGTATAAGGATGGCTACTACTACAGACAACCACTATGGTAGTCAGCACAAAAGATGTAGAGGAAAGAAATGTGGCATTTATACCCCAGTACTGAAGACATAAGATTACCAGTCTAAAACTACATGGACAGCATATAACTGAGGACAAAATTGTTTCATATAGATCAGTGGCTCTCAACTGAGGTTGACTGATAACCCCTGCAGGTGATATTTGGCTATGTCTGGAGATACTTTTTGTTGTCAAGATGGTGGCAAGGGTGGGTGTTGAGAGATGAGGGATGGCAGTGGGGTGGGATTAGAGGGTAGCTACTGGTATAGAGTGGGTAGAGGCCAGGGATGCTTCTAAACACACTATAATGCACAGGATAGCCCTCTCTCTCTCAACACAAAAAAATATCTGGCAAAAATGCCAATTATGCTGCTGTTGAGAAACCTCCCTCAAACATCACCAGGGCATCTAGTTGAAATGTAGACTCTATTCAGTAGGTCCAAGATGGACCCTGACATCTTGCTTCTTCTAACATCTCCTAGGACTCTCCTAGATTGATTGCTCTTTACCTGGATTTTTCACAGAATAAGGAAGTAGTAATAGGTATCTACAATCTGTCCTCAATGTTTCAAAATGCCTAATGTACACCATATATTTATCCCATGGTAATATGACACTGGTCTACAAAAATATCAAAGTGGTGTTTTTTGTTGTTTTTTTTGTTTTGCGGTACGCAGGCCTCTCACTGTTGTGGCCTCTCCCTTTGTGGAGTACAGGCTCCGGACGCGCAGGCTCAGTGGCCATGGCTCACGGGCCTAGCCTTTCCACGGCATGTGGGATCCTCCCGAACCCGGGCATGAACCCATGTCCCCTGCATTGGCAGGTGGACTCTCAACCACTGCACCACCAGGGAAGCCCAAAGTGGTGTTTTTTAATGGAATTATACAACTCATAGTCTTACAATATATATCTCTTACTGATCATAAAGTAATAATAATAAAAATTTCTTATAGAAAGTTTGGGAATCATTGATCTATAATACTGTCCATCCTTGTCAGGACAAGGTGAATCCAATTTACATATAAAATTTTGCTCTATGAAAATCCATACTCTCATCAAACAGAATCTCCAATTTTCCTGCCACTTAGGGACATTTTTGACTCATCTGAGGAAGCCACCTATGTTGACAACCTCTTTAACTCAGATCATTTCAGACTATGTCACACACTCCACGTGCCTTTACCTCCCTTCCTTGGAAATGAGGAGTACGTTGGTTTCTTTCAGCAGCACAGCTTATGCTTGGGCAGAATGTGTCATTGCTGGTTTTCCATTCTTGATATTCTCTGAGGGGGATGTAGGTGGGAAAAGAACATACCAGGGATTTCTTTTAAATAAATGTGTCATAAAAGCTATTGTGACAGATTTTAAACAAGTCCCTGTAAATGGGCAAAATGAAACGACAACACTGGGAGACTGGACAGAAACACATCAGCCCCCAAAATGTCTTTATTTCTCTTGCCTTTTCTCTCCTGCTGAGTTGAAACATTCCTTCCACAGAGTCTATGATGCTTGTGGAGTGGAAGGTCTCTGGCACTCCAAAGCAAAAACCCTCCAACAGCCTCCAGTTCCTAAATAAGAGGCAATTACAACCCCTCTTTCCTGGGAGGTGCCAGTCATAAAGGCAAAGGAGCCTTTGGAGATGGGTTGGAGTGTATCAGTCATTCAAAGAGTAAACTCTGGCATTGAACAAATGGTGCGTTCTTGCATGCAGTGCCAGCAGGCAGCTTCTGGCTACAAACTCTTTTGCAGGGATAAAAGCCTTCCTAGTGGAGTTCTAGCAGTTCTAAATATTTCATGCCTGTGTTCGAACAAAAAGTTGCCATGGGAAGGCTGGCTTGAAGATGTATTATCAGCTTGGTATTTTCTAAGTTAGTTTCTCATTAGCTCGTCCTTTTCTGCCCCATTCCCACCCAAGTCAGAAACTCCGATTGCAAGCATTCTTTAGAAATTACAATTCCTATCTTAGGTATCTTCTCTATTGAAACCTGTCACCTCTGCCTTGTGAGTCCTGCTAAAGATGTCACACATGCTGATAGGAGAGGAAGCAGAAGCGGCTGTATCTTATGATGTGTTTAGAAGTATTTGCGGTAATCAAGTTGTATTAGTGATCTATTGTGTAATGACCCCCAAACTGGGGAGCTTAAAAAAATATTTATTATCTCTCTTGCTTCCTGAGGGTTGGGATTTCAGATAGCGCTCCATGGGGATATCTCTGTTCCACAGTGTTCTAGCCTCAGATGGAATATTTGAAGACTGGGGCTGAAATCACCTGAAAGCCAATTTGATCACATGTTCAATCGCTGATGTTGGCTTTTGGCTGAGAGGCTAGGTAGGCTGAACATGTGGCTTCACCTTCCTTAGAACAAGGAGGCAGGATTTCAAGGGCAAGTGTCTTGAGAGACATATTGATTTTTATGGCCTTTGGAAGTTATGCAGGATCACTTCTGTCACATTCTTTTGGTTAATATAGTTATAAAGGTCCCAAGTCCAAGGGAACCTCTCCATGAAGGCATGTCAACATCACATTTAAGACCATGTGGGATGGGATATATATATATATATATATATATATATATATATATACATACATACATATATACATATATACATATATACATATATACATATATATATATGTGTATATATATATATATATGTATATATATATATATATATGTATATATATATATATATATATATATATATATATTGGTGTAGTCTTCTTTGGAAAATACAATCTGTTTCTCAAATGCAGTTGAGAAAAGTTTAGACTAGCTAATACATTAGGAGTATTGCCTATGTTTCATAAATTTTTGGCCATGTAACTTACAGACTGATGGAAACTGTTCAGTTGTTATAATCTATATTATCTATGTAATGCTTTGTAAAATCTGTTGTCTTTATATTTAATATTTATTTTAAGTATCACTTGAAGTTGGTAAGTCAAGAACTCTTCACCTCCACATTATGAATAAAGATGCTGAGGCTCACAGAAGTATAGATATCTTAAAATCACCCAGGTATTTAATGGTGGATTTGGGACTAGAATACAGCTTCTCTAACTCCTACACCATTTTTCTTTTCATCAGAATTTATAACATCTGCAAGTTGTAACATCCTCAGCAAATTAACACTTACTGAGTACTTTCCATAATGGAGGCACCGCGGTAGACATCGAGCTTATGTGCTGCTGAATATGACACAGTTTCTCCCGTGGAGAACTCATGGTCAAATAGAGAAGCTAAACATATAAACTCAGATATTCAAAAGAGGGGCACAAGTGTAGAGATGAGAGTAGGCAAAGATGCTGTTTGAACATAGAGAGCCACTTAGTTCATTCTGGGGCTCAGTAGTGACTTTTGGAGGGGGAATAAAATATTTGAGCTTAAATTTTCATTGCTCAGCTCACTAAACTAAATAGCGGTCTGAAAAAGGGCACACTGGGTACTTAAATTTCAATATACTGTACATATTTTTAAATAATATGTCTTACTTGTTACATGATAAGGCAATTCCCTTTTCCTTTTGTCCTTCAATAAATTTGTACTTTCAAATATCTCAATTGTATGTCTTACTTTTTCTTGCTATTCTGAATAATATTTTTAAATATTGCACTTTCTAATTTGTTGCTGATATATAAATTTCCAATGTTTTACTTGTATGGATCCTGTTGACTTCTTCTACCTACCTGAGTAGGATGCTTAGCTTATTAATTTTCAACTTTCCTTCCTTCCTAATGTATGCATTTAATGCTATGTAGCTCCCTTTTTTTTTTTTTTTTTTTTTTTCTGTATGCGGGCCTCTCACTGTTGTGGCCTCTCCCGTTGCGGAGCACAGGCTCCGGACGCGCAGGCCCAACGGCCATGGCTCACGGGCCCAACCGCTCCGTGGCATGTGGGATCCTCCCAGACCGGGGCACGAACCCGTGTCCCCTGCATTGGCAGGCGGACTCTCAACCACTGCGCCACCAGGGAAGCCCGTAGCTCCCTTTTATTATAACTTTATCTACTTTCTGCAAGAGAGATATTTAGTGATTTTGGTTTTGATCAGTTCTGTATATTATAATTTTCATTATAAACTCTTCCTGAAACCAGTGTATTTTTTTTTTTTGGACTAGGCTCTTTTGTAGAATCATTATTTACTTATTTATTTATTTATATTATTATTTTTTTAATATTAGTGTTTTTTTAAACATCTTTATTGGAGTATAATTGCTTTACAATTTTGTGTTAGTTTCTGCTGTATAACAGAGTGAATCAGCTATACATATACATATATCCCCATATCTCCTCCCTCTTGCATCTCCCTCCCAGCCTCCCTATCCCACTCCTCTAGGTGGTCACAAAGCACCAAGCTGATCTCCCTGTGCTATGCGGCTGGTTCCCACTAGTTATCTATTTTATATTTGGTAGAGTATATATGTCCATACCACCCTCTCACTTCGTCCCAGCTTACCCTTCCCCTCCACTGTGTCCTCAAGTCCATTCTCTATGTTTGCATCTTAATTCCTGTCCTGCCCCTAGGTTCTTCAGTACCATTTATTTATTTATTTATTTATTTTACATTCCATATATATGTGTTAGCATACAGTATTTGTTTTTCTCTTTCTGTCTTATTTCACTCTGTATGACAGACTCTATGTCCATCCACCTCACTACAAATAACTCAGTTTCGTTTCTTTTTATGGCTGAGTAATATTCCATTGTATATATGTGCCACATCTTCTTTATCCATGCATCTGTCGATGGACGCTTAGGTTGCTTCCATGTCCTGGCTATTCTAAATAGAGCTGCAGTGAATATTGTGGTACATGACTCTTTTTGAATTATGGTTTCCTCAGGGTATATGCCTGGTAGTGGGATTGCTGGGTCATATGGTAGGTCTATTTTTAGTTCTTTAAGGAAACTCCATACTATTTTTAGGGGTTTTTTTTGTTTGTTTGTTTTTTTGCAGTACACAGGCCTCTCACTGTTTTGGCCTCTCCCGTTGCGGAGCACAGGCTCTGGACGCGCAGGCTCAGTGGCCATGGCTCACAGGCCCAGCCGCTCTGCGGCATGTGGGATCTTCCTGGACTGGGGCATGAACCCGTGTCCCCTGCATCATCAGGCGGACTCTCAACCACTGCGCCACCAGGGAAGCCCTATTTTTAGATTTTTAAGGAGAACCTCTAGTTATCCATAGTGGCTGTATCAATTTACATTCCCACTAACAGTGCAAGAGGGTTCCCTTTTCTCCACACCCTCTCCAGCATTTATTGTTTGTAGATTTTTTGATGATGGCCATTCTGACTGGTGAGGTGATACCTCATAGTAGTTTTGATTTGCATTTCTCTAATGATTAGTGATGTTGAGCATTCTTTCATGTGTTTGTTGACAATCTGTATATCTTCTTTGGAGAAATGTCTATTTATGTCTTCTGCTTATTTTTGGATTGGGTTGTTTGTTTTTTTGATATTGAGTTTCATGAGCTGCTTGTAAATTTTGGAGGTTAATCCTTTGTCATTTGCTTCATTTGCAAATATTTTCTCCCATTCTGAGGGTTGTCTTTTGGTCTTGTTTATGGTTTCCTTTACTGTGCAAAAGCTTTGAAGTTTCATTAGGTCCTATTTGTTTATTTTTGTTTTTATTTCCATTTCTGTAGGAGGTGGGTCAAAAAGTATCTTGCTGTGATTTATGTCAAGATTGCTCTGCCTATGTTTTCCTCTAAGAGTTTGATAGTATCTGGCCTTATATTTAGGTCTTTAATCCATTTTGAGTTTATTTTTGTGTATGGTGTTAGGGAGTGTTCTAATTACATTCTGTTACATGTAGCTGTCCAGTTTTCCCAGCACCACTTATTGAAGAGGCTGTCTTTCTCCATTGTATATTCTTGCCTCCTTTATGAAAGATAAGGTGACCATATGTGCATGGGTTTATCTCTGGGCTTTCTATCCTGTTCCATTGATCTATATTTCTATTTTTGTGCCAGTACCATACTGTCTTGATTACTGTAGCTTTGTAGTATAGTCTGAAGTCAGGGAGCCTGATTCCTCCAGCTCAGTTTTTCTTTTTCAAGATTGCTTTGGCTATTCGGGGTCTTTTGTGTTCCATACAAACTGTGAAATTTTTGCTCTAGTTCTGTGAAAAATGCCATTGGTAGTTTGATAGGGATTGCATTGAATCTGTAGATTGCTTTGGGTAGTATAGTCATTTTCACAATGTTGATTCTTCCAATCCAAGAACATGAAACCAGTATTTTTAAGAACAGTTTCTTTTAATAGATATTCAATAAATCTTAAATATATATTTACATACACACACACTGTTTTACTATTGGTTCTGTTTATCTGGAGAACCCTGATTAATACACTTGGCAATAATGTTTTATCTTTTTCTATGGCGCTGGATCCAAATTCCTAATATTTTGGTGACAATTATTATGTTTGTATTCTTGTGGGATAGTGGTCTGTGCATTTTTGTTCTTTTAATATTTTTGTTAGGTTTTAGTATCGAGGTTATACTGGTCTCATAAAATGAATTGGGACATTTTTCTTCCTTTAGTATTGCCTGAAAATTTTTGTTGAAGACTAGTAATTCTTAAAATATTTGATAGCACTCACCAGTAAAGCCACCTGGACATGGAGATTCTCCTGTGAGTGGTTTCTTACCAAGTCTTTGTTTTTTAAAAGCAAGTATAGTGACTGTTAGATTTTTTATTTATTCTTGTGTCAGTTTTGGTAAGTTTAATTTTTCAAGGAGATGTTTTCACTTTATCTAAATTCTTCCATACAGGTATCATAAAGTTGGTCATATTATCCTCTCATTTTCCTTTTAGTGACTGTAGGGTCAGTGCTAATTTATTCCTCATAGTGATAATTTGTGTTTTCTCCACCTTCCCCTTGATTATTCTTTCTTAGGGTTTACCAGATTTATTAATCATTTTCAGAGGACCAACTTGTATGATCCTGTTATATCATTATTACCCCCTCTTTGTTTTTTTCTTTGTGTCAACGTTGTACTTCTTTCTCTGCTTGAGATACAAATTTAGATAATTAATCTTCAACTTTTCTCATTTCTAATATAAACATTTAAAGGCATCAACTTTCCTCTAATAGCTTTAGCTGTATTCCCCAAATTTTGATACATTGTGTTTTCATTATGATTCAGATTGAAATATTTTCTAATTTCCTTTATACATTCTTCTTTCACCTATGGGTATTGCTTAATTTCTAAACATTTGGGGATTTTTAGGCCTTTTATTGTTTTTGGCTTATAATCGAATTAGTGTGATTGGACAATATATTCTGGATGATTTTAATTCTTTGGAAGTTTTGGGGGGATTTGTTCTATGGCTCCAAATATGGTCTCGGTGAACATTTTTGTTTGCTTGAAAACAGTATATATTCTTCAGTTTCTTGGATGTAATGTTTTATAATTCTCAATTACATCTGATTGGTTGAACATGTTTGAATACTTTATATTATTCTGATTTTTGTCTATTTGTTTTTTCAGTTACTGAGAGAAGAGTGTTAAAATCTCTAACTATGCTTATGGGTCTCTCTGTTTCTCCCTTCCATTCTCTCAGTTTTCCTAGTCTAAGTTCCTGTTAGTGTTTTGTCACTATATAATATGGGCTGCTGTGTTTCTTGCCTCTGAAATGAATTTCATTCCTATAACCACCCCATAGCTAAACACCACATCATCTGTTTCGTTATGAAATTACTACATGTCAGTGTGCTGATTTCTCTGTTAGCCTAAGTAGACTAAACGTTTAAATAGTCCAAAAATTGCAGTGATTTAAGGTTTACTTCATGCTCACGTCATGGTCCAATGTGTGTTGCCAAGAAAAGGGCTCTTGTTCACACAATCACTCCGCATACCAAATCCTTCTTTGAGTGGCTACACACTTCCTTATGACCCCAGAGTCACCACTGGATTCCTTGAATCTGACTAACAAATGAGAGAAAAGCGTGAGTAGTATTGTTTACAAGGTGTTTGGGGACTGGGCCTGGAAAGGAGGTATTTCCCTTTTGCCTATATTCCATTGTCTGGAACATAGTTTTCCAGCCATTCCTACTAAAGGAGAAAGCTGAGAAATGTAGATTGGCTGTGTGAATAGCAGAAGGGAATGCATTTTGGTGCTGTATAGCATTCTGCCTAAAACATACTCCATTTCCATCAAGATCAGCTCAACATTGTGCTTAAGTTATAGAACATTTCATTTCATGCTAAGCAGTGAAGCAAAAATAAAGTTTAGTGTAGTGGGTTACATGTAATATATTGAATTCCTGCTCACATAAAATGCCAGTCTTCCATTACCTGGGCTGAAATTAATTATTCTGGCTTCTGTCATTTTATGGCTTTTGCTTTGAAACTTGGTTAAAATATTTACCACAGTCCTTCTTGCATTAAAGGCAGTCGTAGATTCATTTTTCTTTTTCCCTCTAGTTGGTGAGCCCCTTGAGGGAAAGAAACTCTGAATTATTAATCTTTGTATCCTTCATGTGCCTAGCACAGGGTTTCAACATTTGGTTCATGAGCAATCAATAGATGTTTGTTGAATTGAGGGAGGACTACAATTCAAGGAGCTATCAAGCAGTTTTTAGACTTTCCATTTTTACCATTTGTTCCAGAAACTGAGGATCGGAGAAATTACATGCCATACCCGTGCTTATATAGCTAGTTAAGTGTTCAAACTGGAACTAAAACCCTGGTGTTCTGATTGGTATTTGGAGTTGTTTTTCTGTTTTTTGTTTTTTGTGGTATGCAGGCGTCTCACTGTTGTGGCCTCTCCTGTTGTGGAGCACAGGCTCCGGACACACAGGCTCAGCGGCCATGGCTCACGAGCCCAGCCGCTCCACGGCATGCGGGATCTTCCCGGACCGGGGCACGAACCCGTGTCCCCTGCATTGGCAGGCGGACTCTCAACCACTGCGCCACCAGGGAAGCCCTGGAGTTGTTTTTAACTAACCAATTTGACCATGATTATTGCTTCTCAGTTGAGGTATAACAATAAAAATGACATGTTTAAAAAATTAAAGGTTTTGTTGAAAATACCTCTGTTCAGAGCTATTACAGCATTTTCATGATATTGTTCATTAATATCACTTGTGTGTCTCCAAAGTATGTTTTCCTACAGCCTTTTGAAGACTATTTTCATTTTGGCACACCGGCAAATTGGAATGATATATGTCAAAAAGGAGCAGCATGATACCATCTTGGAAACAAAGAAGCATAAATTGTGTCCATCAGACATAAACCAATGCTTAATTTTTACACTTGAAAAAAAAACATATTATCATGAATCATTAAAATAATTTCCTTATCTGGTTATCAGAGTTAGAACTGAATCTCATGTTCTTTTTAAGACAATGTACAATGGAAAGAAATTGTTGAAATAATTAAGCCACTTCACTCTCACTTGATGTGAGAGTTGATTTTATGTGTCAACTTGACTGGGCCACAAGGTGCCCAGACATTTGGTCAAATATTATTCTGGGTATGTCTGCTGTGAGAGTGTTTCTGGATGACATTAACATTTGAACCAGTAGACCTAGTGAAGCAAATTGCCCTTTCAGATGTGGGTAGGCTCCATCAAATGAGTTGAAGGCCTGGAAAGAAAGAAGAAAAAGGCTGACCCTCCTGTGAGGAAAAGGGAATTCCTCCTGCATGACTGTCTTCAAAGTGAGACATCACTTTTTTCCCATTTTGGATTTGAAGTGAAGCATTGGCTCTTCCTGGGTCTTAAGCCTACTGACCTTTGGACTAGCTCTGTACCTTTGGCCCTCCTATTTCTCAGGCCGTTGGACTTGGACTACACTGACACCGTCAGCTTTCCTGGGTCTCCAGAATGCCTTGCTAACTGCAGGTCGTGGGACTTGTCAACCTCCATAATCAAGTGAACCAATTCCTTATAATAAACAAACAAATAAATAAATAATGTATTTTCCTTTATTCTTCAGCATTCTCCAGAGAAACAGACCCAATAGGATATGTGTGCATGTATGTGTACACTTGACAATTACAGCTTTGAACAGTGTGTTTGATAACATTTCTATCCAGCAAACAGTGCTACGAGAGGGACAACAAATCTAGGTTTGCCCAGATAACAAAGAGTTAATTGAACCTCTTCAGATAAATACATGAGAACAAATGATGATTGGGGTGCTTCCAAAAATAGCAAAGCTTATGTTTAAAATTCTAAATAGGGCTTCCCTGGTGGCGCAGTGGTTGAGAGTCCACCTGCCGATGCAGGGAACACGGGTTCGTGCCCCGGTCTGGGAAGATCCCACATGCCGCGGAGCAGCTGGGCCCGTGAGCCATGGCTGCTGGGCCTGCGTGTCCGGAGCCTGTGCTCCGCAACGGGGGAGGCCACAACAGTGAGAGGCCCGTGTACCACAAAAAAAAAAAAATCTAAATAAAAATATAATTACTGAGTAATTCCTTTTGATTAGCACCCCTGTTCTCATGATTTGCTAGGATTCTGTAATAATGTTAGAAGAATGACACTTAGTCAAAAGTTCAAGTGATATGCCACAGTATAAGCAGTACAATGCAGATCTCTTCAATTAAGTATGTTTAACAGCAGGTGGGAGGATATTTTTCTCCACAGAAATAGAATGAAGGCCTTTCCTGATGATAAAACTGATTTTTTTGTTAACAGTATATCTAAAACAAAAATGCTGCCTTGAAGGCCCAGTGCCCAGTATTTTATTCTTCCATGTATCATCTTGAGGAAGTTATTGACAAATAACCCCTATCCAACAAGAATACTGGATTGTTCTTGAGTATTATGGCAATGAGTTATGCTGTTACTCATGGGCAACAAATACCCTCCCGCTATTGAGAGGAAATGTGTAAGTCTGTGTAAGTCTGGGTTGTTGAGTTTCTGTGTGTGTGTGTGTGTGTTTCCAACTTCCAGTAACTGTGACTTGGATTAACACCGACATTTTCATTTTAGCATAGATAGACCTGGCCTTCAAGGAGAGTCTATTGATTAGTACACTGAGGGTATAACTGGAATTTTCTTCAAAGGCTTGTTCAGCCCCAGGTTTATTGTATCATGTTATAGGCAGAATGAGGAGACTCAGGGTGCTGTTTGAAGGTCAAGGCTCATCTGATTTCGGTACATCTTTACCTCTGACAGATAACAGAATCTTAATAGAAGAGAGCTTCTTCTTTTTTTCTCCTTTGCTTGGAAAGATGTGCCTTAGAAAATTTCCTGCTGCAAAATGTGTACCTCCCAAGTTATTAACTACCTTCTGAGACCCAAATTCTGTCGACTCTTCTGAGCTCTCCTGAGACTCAAACACAGTGTTATTTTTCTTATTTCTTCTTGAAAATCTTAAACAATGCATGTGTAATTATTTATAAATGGCTTATTACACGTTTGAACAAATAACTATGAACCTAGAAGTAAAAATGAAATATTCACTCCAACAAACCCTCATTGATCAGCTGCTTTATGGCAGGAAACATCTTTGGCCCTGGAAATACCAAGTTGAATAAGACTCATTTCTTGATTTCAAAAAGATGACAGTGTTTTGGTGGAATATCTGTTGATTACTGCTTTACATAATGGTGGAGTAATTTGCTTAGAAAATCTCTCTCACAGATAAGAATTATAAAATCCATAATAATGCATGTCTATGTCTATATCTATCTAATTATCTGTCTATCTATCTGTCTATCTAATCTACCAAAGAGCTTGAAGACAACAGATAATGACCAAAAGCAGGTAAAAATTGCAGAGGATGTTACCCTTGAAAGATGAAGTGTAACAGGTGAGATTTGCTGTTTTGAAGCTCTTTGCTTGAGTGCATACAAGTCTACTCAAGGCTCTGAAGGCAGAAAGCTGCTGTCTTACTGGCTTGAGGCATCAGAGAACAGTTTGGGACTAGAAAAATAGCCACAAGTTTAGGGAGAAATCCTAGGAGGAAGAGACACAAAGTGGTTCAGTCCTAAAACCTACACATAAAATTCACTTAAATCCTTAGCTGGGTGCTAAACTAGCCAAACTGGCTGGCATGCTTGGGGAAAATCCTATGGGACCCAGCAAAAAAACAGTATCTAATCTGGAAGTTGAAAGAACCATGCAGAAGTATCAGACAAATGGTCTCTGCAAGGGGAGAAATTTGGAGTTTGAATCCAGCCAAGTTATCTGGTTTTAGAAGAAAAAAGTCTCTCATCGCAGTAATATAGCAATATCTAGTTTCTACAACTTGTTATCCATAATATCCAGTATGTGAAAACAATTAATATGAAGAAGCAGAAAAATGTGACCCATATTCAAGAAAAAAAGCAACATGTATAAATTGATCTTGCAATAACCCAGATGTTGAAATTAGCTGAAAAGGACTTTAAAGCAGCTATTATCAACATTTTTAAGGACATAAAGGAAGATATATGCATAATGAATAAAATGATGAAGAATCTCAGCAGAGAAATAGAAACTAAATAAAAAGAGACTAAATATACAATAACTACAATATACAGTAACTGCACATTGAAGGTGACAAGAAAAAGACTATATCTGAAGATGAATTAGTAGAAATTAGCAGTGTGAAGAACAGAGAGAAAAAGAATTGAGGTAAAACGAAAAGAGCCTTATAGATACGTGAGCAATATTAAGTGTTTTTTTAAAATTTTTATTTATTTTTGGCTGTGTTGGGTCTTCGTTGCTGCACGTGGGCTTTCTCTAGTTGCGGCAAGTGGGGGCTATTCTTCATTGAGGTGCGTGGGCTTCTCATTGTGGTGGCTTCTCTTGTTGTGGAGCACGGGCTCTAAGCACACAGGCTCAGTAGTTGTGGCTCATGGGCTCTAGAGCACAGGCTCAGTAGCTGTGGCACACAGGCTTAGTTGCTCTGCAGCATGTGGGATCCTCCAGGACCAGGGTTCGAACCCGTGTCGCCTGCATTGGCAGGCAGATTCCCAACCACTGTGCCATGAGGGAAGTCCCTAAGTGGTTTTAATATACAAAAAAAATAGAGTCCCAGAAGGAGAGGAGAAAGAGAATGGTGTAGAAAAAATTAAAATCTAAGTTCCACAGCATACAGCCTGAGTCATCCTTGTTCTCGGTTGTATCCCCAGCACCTAGGATAATATAAATATTGTGCAAGTACATATTTGATGATTATTAAAACTTTGATGAATAAATATTTAGCTTCACAGACTGAGAAATACATTGTCTAAGTATTTGCTTTATAAAATCATGGTGAATATTTGGGTGAGTATATGTAGGGATGCTGGTAAACTGAGGTGGTAGGTGAGGTCCAGTACTGTCTGACTCTTTAGAATATAAAAAGGAAATACTGGGTGCTATGGAGAATTCTTTTTGTTAATTTCACGGTTTCACAAAATTGACTTATCTGATTTTTTTCCTTGTGTTCTAGTGACTAGCTTTATTTTTCTCTCATGTTCTGTTTTTGAGGCCTAAAGTGGATGCCAAAATAGAAGTGTACCATTCATTATTGAGTAGCATTAGCTCTCTGGTAAATAGAGTGGCACTGTGTTGACATACTTGACACTTGGGTGAAAGGCTTACAAAACAAAATGAGTTAAACATGGAGTTAGGGACACTATGTCAGAACAGAGGCTGGGGGGCTTCCCTGGTGGCGCAGTGGTTGAGAGTCTGCCTGTTAATGCAGGGGACATGGGTTCGAGCCCTGGTCTGGGAGGATCCCACATGCCACAGAGCAACTAGGCCCGTGAGCCACAACTGCTGAGCCTGCGCATCTGGAGCCTGTGCTCCGCAACAAGAGAGGCCGCGATAGTGAAAGGCCCGTGCACCGCAATGAAGAGTGGCCCCCGCTTGCCACAACTAGAGAAAGCCCTCGCACAGAGATGAAGACCCAACACAGGGAAAAATAAATAAATAAATAAGTATTTATTTAAAAAAAGAACAGAGGCTGGTAGGAAAAGAGACCAAGTATGATAGCTCACTGCCCCCACAGTGAAGACCCAGTATCCTTTCTTGGGTTGATTTCAAGAGTTATTGTTAAGCTCTGGACATTTCAAAGTACATTCATGGGAGCCCTGGAAAGATATGGTAAATCTAAGATCTTGGTTCTTCCAGTTCCAATTTTGGGTTGAAATAAAGCCAAATATTTTGTGGTACATTTTATATGCAGGAAAGAAAATGAGGAAAAGAGAAATTTCACTCATGGTACAGTGAAAATAACATTTTACCTAAAACCAAGTGACATAGCCACATACCTGTTTTGCCCCTATCAGTTGTAGGATTTGGGTAACCATGTCTTTTCTCTGAACTTAAATTCCCTTATATAACATATGAGTTTCTTAGTCCCTTTTGGTATTGTGAAAGAGACAAAAGAAAAATGTTTTATAAGTGTTTGCAATTATTTTCCATATGAGAATCACATAATTACTTCAAGGACTGCTTCTGCTGTTATGTGCCCACAAGTACCACTATTATTATATTTAAGCAAAAGCATACAAGGCTAAGGCATAGACTTCTTTGGGTAATCTTGTGATTATTTGGTAAACTGAATATTTGAGGGAAGAAGTATAAATAAGTAACAAAAAGCTTTATGAGTTTGAGGAAATACTGGGGAATCTCTTTTCATCTTCACTCTACTGCTGTGGTGTTTCTTTGGAGGAATAAATTCTTATTTATTTATTCAACATATATTCAGTGAGGGTAGGAAAGAGAGTGCTTTTTAGGCACTGTTTTAGGAGCTATAAATAAAACAGAAATCCCTGCCCTCATGGCACATGTTGTTTGGGGCTTATTCCTTTTTGTGACCTGTCCTTGTGTATGTCACTTACTCTTTTTAAACAAAAATAAATTTCAGTATCAACACAAACTGGGGAAAATGTTCAGCATTGAATGAAGAAATGTTCTTCCTGGAAAATAAAATGGCAGCAGACAAATTTGCCTGCAAGGAATCTGAGGGGAAAGAATTCTAAAAGCCCTGACTCACATTTTGTGCTTATAGGTGGAAGGAACCAACACACTCAAAGCCAGATCCATCCAAAGTCACCCATCTTTACATAAAGCCATCTAGGACAAACGCAGCCGTCATATGTTACAGTTTTCCCTGCCAAAAAATTAATTGGCTCAGGCTGACTTTGAATTCAACCCAGATTTGCACAAAACTTGCTGAAAGGTTTGTCTACCTCAAGAAAACTTTTGATAAACCCAGTTCCAAGTTTCAGAGTTTTACAGAAACCTGAAACCAAACAAGATTTTCTTGGTTTCCAGTTTGGTGTGGAGGTATTGCAAACTCTAATTATGAGGCCTCGAGGGAACACAAGGAAAGACAGACACACAAAAATCTCAGAAACAGATAATTAAGGAGGAAAAACACATCAGGAAAACAGATAAGAATCAGAAGTTTAGCTGAAATTGTAAAATTATTAATATATTTATGTTGAAAAAGTTTATATGGCATAATGCCACTTATCAGGTGTGCATTTCTAGATGTATTTTGCTATTAAAAGTTAGGAATTTTCAGAATGAATGCCAAACCTGTACAGAGGGTGATCCATAAATAGAAAATGCAGATCAAAGCACTCTCTTTCTTACCCTCAACATTGTAAAGTTTCACATTTTTCCCTCTTATTTGCCGCCATTCAAAGATGAGTTAGCATAAAATAGAAAAATAATTCAATTGGAAATGACATTTGAGTCATATGCAGGGCATACCATACAGTTGGGATTTAAATTATCAAATTAATTTGCCTTTGAAATGACTTAATCAACAAAATCAGTCCCAATATTTTATTTCAATATTTTTATTCAGAATGCTGCCAGATAATCAAATTGCATTATTGCATTTCCCCATCCATCCTTAGTTTTAGGTCAAGATGTATCCAGAGAGTCAACTCAGATTGCTTTCTTGACTCTGATTTCATAAGATCCTTTAAATTTGGAGACTTGAACTGTTTTTATTTTTGAGTCAGGGAATATTATTTCCTGTAAGTGTTGTTTGATATGGAAGCTGCTTTGGGGTTCTCATTGAAATGGAAACATCTGTGAATGTGTTGTTATTTCATTAATGGAATAGATTTTTGAACACCTACTATACACTCAATCTTAGGAAGTATAGAAACTCAAGGATTTGCTCACCTAACACAATAGATCTGTGCTAGAATATAAAACCAGATGACAAATTACGTTGAGCATATACATGGTTTAAACAAATATTAGAGTGGAAAAAAAAGGGTAGCAAAACTGAGGGTATAATTTAGTGAGATAGTTAAGGACACAGAAGTCTTGAAAAGAAGTAATTAAAATATTAAGTCAAGAAAATGGTAGGATTAAAGGTAAGAAATAAGGAGGAAGACTAATTGACTGATAAGTACATATTTACTAAAGTTATTTTTCCTGCTTAGGAAGTGTCTGAATTGCCCAATAGATGACACTTGATGCATTTGGCAAGATACAGGGAGCCATTGTGGGTCTGGAATTCTTTTCTTTACTAGATTTTTTTTTTTGGCTTGTGATTAACTGTCTGTCCTCTTGAATAATGGCATTATTTGGAGCATCCTCACCTCAAATCCCATCTTGAAGACAATTCTCATTAGCTTACTCTAGTCAAAGCTGCAAACAGCTCTTATTGGCTTTGTTACTGCTATTGTTGTGTTATTTTTACTTGGCTTTTATTTTCCATGTATATCAGTAATACTATAAAATGTTCACATTGTGCTTACTACGTGTCTGCCACAGTTCTAAGCACCTACATTTACTCATTTACACTTCATAACAACCTTATCATAAAGATACTCTTAATATCCCCATTTTTCAGCTAAGGGAGGATGATAATTTGCCTAAGATCACATAGTAAGTGGTGGAGCTGAGCTCAGAACCCAGGTAGCCCTGCTCTAGAATCTGTGTTCTTCCTCATTATGGGAATCTGAAGTTTCAGAATCCCAAATCAAGAAGGATGAATCATCAGGTGTTAATTTACTTACAGGTGCAATCGGGTAGTATATATGCAGTCAGGACTGTCCTGCCAAATTAGAAGTACAGGGTCACTCTAAGTAGGAAGTCTCTTCTTCCTCAAAGCCAAGGCTGGCCAAGTTACGGTTTTCCTAATTCGGCAGACAGAAATGGTAAAAGATAGATGAAGAGAGTCATTGCTTAGATTTAGCAAAAATTGCTTCAACTTTCTGATCATATTTGGTACACAGAGATTTTGAAAGATAGAACATTTATTTCAAATAATAGAGATTATCGAGAGATTTTTGAAAGACAGCCAAGAGCACAGGTACTGTTGCTATATGAGAATGATGGATTTTAGATGTGAGGTACTCTCAGTTGGAGACTAATTAATTCAAAGAACTTCCCTCTCTGGTGTTTAATACATGTTTATTCCAATTTGCTAAGCAGAGATGAGCAAATCTTCATTTACATATGATTTGGAGGAGTTAAAATGTCAACAAAATGAAGTATTAAAATTTGGTTCATCCATGATGACACCCTGGAGCTAGGTTTTTATTATCAAAATGCCTACCAGAAAGCCTCCGAGAATTGAAAAGAATGTCTAATATTTACGTTTTCTAGTAAACCTATGCAGTATTTTTTCCTTTTGCCAGCAAATAACTTTCTGTCCTCAATACAATTAATGAAAAAAATTGAGTGATAACCTAGTAAGAGTGTATTGAGGGCATGAGCATTCAAGACAGAGTAAATAGCATAGAAAGAGAGTAGGCTCAGTGTAAGGTGAATATAAGTGAAAGAATAAGCCCATTGGAAGTCAAACTTGTTTTCCAAACTAAATTGACTTTCTAAGGGATGTTGGTTTGTTTCCTCTCTTCAATGCCTGTACAGGCTTAGCGTTATGGAATGAAGGATGTGAAAGCTTTCCAGGTTGTGCCCTTTTTACAATGCTTTGGTCTTCCTTCTTTGCTGGCTCATTTCTACTTGTCCTTTAAATGTTTGCTTCAAGCATCATCTCCAGCAAGGCATTCTAGATTCTATTACTTGTTTTGTCACTTTCCTCCAAGCTACCAAGCACCTTGACATCTCTATCTTTGTATTTATCTCATTGACTTGGAATTGTCCATTTATGCATATTGCTTATACTTGACCCTCACTCTTCAAGGACAAAGCTTATATCTTATTAATCTTTGTAGCACAATGTTTAGTATGACGTAGACATTCCATAAGTGTTGAAACAAGTTGAAAAGCTACATTGATATTATTAGTGATGCAGCAGTGGTCAAAAGCAAGTTCTACTACTTCTTTTTAGACTTCTTTTCCTTCAACAAATAGTTATTATCAATCAAACTTTTTAGAACATAATTGAACATGTTTAGCCCGGTTCCCTAGTGTGAAGTTCAGAGCTTGTACAATTTAAGCATATCTTTGCAAATACAAGCTTATTTGCATAAGTTTGTAAAACAAATGACAAATGGCCTTGGATGATAAAAGGGACTCACTTCATCTATTTATTTTTAACCCCATCTAGGCATTAAACAAAACAGTTTAAAAATAAAGATGTATACAAGTATTATCGTACTTGTATTATATGAGTCTATGTGTGTAATATATGTAAATAAGTATTTGTAAAATGTATAGATACATAATTTTAACATAGTGAGGTAAGGAAGTCATTAGCCAAGAGTAATATGATAGACCCATTTTTTTTTCTTTTTTAATGCACAGGATTTACATTTAGACAGACATGTATGTGAATTCCGAGCCTGTAACTTATGAGTTATGTGATTTTGGACAACTTATTTAAGCTGTTTCATTCTCAATATTCCTCACATGTAATGTGAGACTAATAATATGTATCTTGCAGAGTTCGGATTAGGATTAAATGAGGTATTATTTAAAGTGCTTACTATAATTCTTGCCGTCTAGCAGATAGTCAATAAATGGTAGACTTGTTTTTGTGGTTATTGTCTCACATAAGAACAAGTAATTGTATACCTTTATTTTCTTCCCCAATTTTAGTTTTCTCATCTGCCCAGTGGTAATCATACTCTTTACCTCATTGATGGTTACGAAGGTCAAGTGGCATAATGTCTCTGAAGGTACTTTCTAAAATGTAAAGTGTTGTTACACAAAATAAAGTAACAGTTAAAACTCTTGTTTTTATTTTAAAGGGTGGAATACTGGCTAGAGACAACATACTCTTTTAAAATGTTACTGAAAGGTAGTCTATAAGTTACAAAACAATCTCTCTAAATTTCCTGCTTCGCTTCATTTTCATTTTCTAGTATTTGGTCACCAGGACTTTTTTGGTTTCCTTCACTTCTCACTGTATGGGAGACCTAATCAGTATTGAAGCAGGCTCCACCAATTAATTGGAGGAAGCACTTGTCTCTTTTTCTGATTGTGTACAAACCCCTAGGCTCTGTTTTATCAGTTTAAACAGGTTTGCTACATGACGGCATCTTGAAAAATGTCAATAAGTACATTTAGATTTTGGAAAAAATTGAGGTCCAAGTGAAAGTTTATTTCTTCCTGTTAAACATTTTTTCCAAGACTGCATGTGTTACTTTTTTGTCATATTTCTAATGTTTCAGTCAAGCTTGGTTTGGTCCTTTAAACCTTTTTCAAATTTATTCTTATTTCTAGTATTGGTATTTATGTAATTACACTAAGTCTGGGCATTTCAACTTGACAAAATTCTGCCCTGAAAAACTACAACGCTAGTTATTTTTGAGAGCTGTTTTTTTGTTGTTTTATTTTCCTCTTGGAATTCAATAGCACAGTTTAGTGTCCTTTAAAGTTTTGAAAACATTGTATAGCAAAAAGCCAATAGTTGTTATATTTATACTTGCTTCTGAGCAAGAGTATTATCAGAAACTTGATAGAAGCTTTAAAATTATTATTTGTTAGAAATGCCCTTCCAGAAGGCTCAAGATACAGCACCATAGTTTTTATTTTCCAGTTTTCATATGCTTCCCTTTGCCATATGTTGATAAATGAGGCATAAAATCAGCAAGATCTTGACTTTACTTCCTTGACTATTATTGAACACTCCTCTTTAGAATTACCAGTCTGTGTTCTTATGCCCTCACTGTTCAATACCAGGTCTTCCATTGGTCAAAATTTCACACCTTCCCAGAGTACTAAGTCCAAATACGTGGACCATGGAGACTACCAAGTGTGAATTCCAAGCTGTTTAGCAGAAAGTTCAAGAAATGTATTTTAATTTTAGGGAGGCCATGGTTAAGAGCATGGACTTTCTAGTTAGATAAAAGTAGGTTCAATGAATACTACTCAGCCATAAAAAAGAAAAAAATAATGCCATTTGCAGCAACATGGATGGACCTAGAGATTATCATACTAAGTGTGTAAGTCAGAAAGAAAGACAAATACTGTATGATATCACTTATATGTAGAATCTAAAATATGACTTAGATGAACCTATCTATGAAACAGAAACAGACTCATGGACATAGAGAACAGACTTGTGGTTGCCAAGGGGGAGAGGTTTGGGGGAGAGAAGGAGGGGAGGTTGAAGTTAGCAGATGTAAGCTATTATATATAGAATGGACAAATAATAAGGTCCTATTGTATAGCACAGAAAACTATATCCAGTATCCTATGATAAACCATAATGGAAAAGAATATTAAAAAAAGAATGTATATCTATGTATAGCTGAATCACTTTGCTGCACAGCAGAAATTTACACAACACTGTAAATCAACTATACTTCAATTAAAAAAAACTAGGTTCAAAATCTAGTGTTAGGTTTTAAAATCTGGGTGACCTTGTACAAATTGCTTAACTTCTCTGAGTTTCAGTTTCACTTTCTGTAAAATAAGAATAGTAGTGCCCATTTTATGAGGTAAATTTATTCTGAAATTAAATGACAATTAATGTAGCACTATTACTATAATTATTGTTTGTTTATAACTTATAAAAATATCAAATCACCATGTTATATACCTGAAGCCAATATAATTTAAAAAACAAACAAACAATAAATAATGCAAAAAAAAATGTTGACGTGAAATCCCCCTACGTTCTTGAGTACTAAAATACACCATTCCCCACATGACATTTGAATCAGTTAGGGATGCTTTTAACTCCACGTGAAAGGAATCCCAACTGTTCTGGCTTATACAAACAGGGGTTTATTTATTTATTTATTTCACAAAACAGTCCATAGATAGACAGTTGTTGGCCTTGGTTTCAAAGCTTAATGATGTCAGAATGAGTATCTCTGAAAACCTCTTGTACTTTACTTCATAATTGCAAGAATGTTGCTGTAGCCCCAGCTATGACATAGTTGCAAAAATCCTTAGCAGAATATTACTAGGATGAATCATGTAATATAAAAGAAAGAGAGAACATCATGAGTAAGTGATATTTTTCCCAGCAAGACTTTGATATGATGTATAATGATAATCAATGCAAGTAACTTTATTAAACGTTTTTTAAAACAGTGAAAAACTATGGGATCATCATAATAGGTGTAGGAAAAGCATTTGATAAAATTAAACATTCACCACCCAGGAAATAAAAGGGAACTTCCTTAACCAAATAAATGACATTCATGGAAATCTACAACTGGCATCATACTTAATGGTAAAACCTTTAGTGTTCTTTCCCTAATACTGAGAATAAGGCAAGGATGTTGATTCTTACAGTTCATTATACATTGTAATGGAAGTCTTAGCCAGTGCAATGATGGAAGAAAAATAAAAAAGCATAATGATCGGAAAGAAGAAATACACTGTCCCTCTTCACAGATGATATAATTCTTTATGTAGATAGTCCTAAGAAATTAACCAAAAAGCTGCTAGAATAAGTGAATTTACAAAGATCACAAGATACAGTCATATAAAACAATTAGTTGAATTTCTGTATACTGGTGATGAACAGTTAGAAAAACAACACCATCTACAATAGCATCAAAACATAAAATACTCAGAGATAAATTTAACAAAACATATGAAATGAAAATATATATCCACACAAAGACTAGCATATTCATAATAGTCCCAAACTAGAAACACCCCAAATGTTCATCCACAGATGAATAGGTAAACAAATTGTGACATACCAAATGATGTAATGCTACTTGGCAATTAAAAAAAAATGGACTACTGATATACTTAATATCATGATAAATTTCACAGGCATTATGCTAAGTGAAAGAAGTCACGTACAACAGAGCACATATTGTATGGATCCTTGTTTACACAAGGCAGACCAGTAACTCTTTTTTATTTTTAAATTTTAAAATTAATTTTTATTGGAGTATAGTTGATCTACAATGTTGTGTTAGTTTCAGGTATACAGCAAAGTGAATCAGTTATACATATACATATATCCACTCTTTTTAAGATTCTTTTCCCATATAGATCATTACAGAGTATTGAGTAGAGTTCCTTGTGCTATACAGTAGGTTCTTATTAGTTATCTATTTTATATATAGTAGTGTGAATATGTCAATCCCAATCTCCCAAATGTATCTCTCCCCCCACCCGCCTTTCCCCCTTGGTAATCATAAGTTTGTTTTCCACATCTGTGACTCTCTTTCTGTTTTGTAAACAAGTTCATTTGTTTTAGATGAGGGGTATGAAGAGTACTGACTATAAAGTGGTACAAGAAAACTTTGGGGGGGCGGTGCTAGAAATGTTCTGTATTTTGACTGTGGTTATATTTTGTCAAAATTCACTCAAGAGTTGATTTTCGACACATTTTTTCTGTGTGCAAACCATAACGTCAATAAGATTGATTTATTAAAAAAGGAAATGTTAACCTTTCTAGTCACAGTTATTCTTAGAAAATGTTCTAGGTAGAAAGGGCAGGGATGGTGCTGCATCATTGACTAGAAATGATACAACTGTCCTCAAAAGGTGGGGAGTTAACACTGATGCTTGTATGCTAATCAGAGCCTGTTGAACCTCTTAAGGGGGGAAAAAACCACTGAGTAGCAAAATTCGAAAGTGAATGAAAAAATGTCCAATTTACAATCAAATAAAAATGCTGTGGGCATAGAGCCAAAGAATATTCTTAGATTGGACTTTGTTTAGCAGTCTAAATTTAACCAGCTAGAATTTTTTAAGGACTTTTTTTTTTTTTTTTTGTGGCACACGGGCCTCTCACTGTTGTGGCCTCTCCCGTTGCGGAGCACAGGCTCTGGACACGCAGGCTCAGCGGCCATGGCTCACAGGCCCAGCCGCTCCATGGCATGTGGGATCTTCCCGGACTGGGGCACGAACCCGTGTCCCCCGCATCGGCAGGCGAACTCTCAACCACTGCGCCACCAGGGAAGACCTTTTAAGGACATTTTTATTCAACATTTAGAAGTGAAGTATTTACTTTTCATTTGAAAAAACTATAATTCCTCTGAAAGAAGAAAGTACTTGTTTCTTTGTAATAAAGAATGGGATAATTTATAGGTTTAGTATACAGTGAGTACAGATTGTAAGCGTTTCCTCCCCTGTACCTCCAACCTTGGGACAAATTTGAGGCAAAGATGGTGAAAAGGTAGAGAATATAAGTTGAGTTGCTCTACTTATGGAAGTGACATTGTTAACCTGCACCTTGTGAATAGAGATATATATAGATCAAAGGGACAGACCAAAGAAAGAGCTTTATGATATGTGATATAATATTATAATTGCTGATAATGAACAAATATATATGATATGGGAAATTCCCCAACATTATAATATTCTACAGTACCTTCACATATTAATAAGACTGAAAGGTTCTTTTATTATTTTTTCTATTTTTCAAAAATAAAGCTTTTTTCCAAATGAATGAGTTATATGTTTAAAAAGTATGAACTTCCTTATTTACTCTCTCAACACTCATTCTCTTGTGTGCATTGGTTCATAGATTATCTATGACAATGAATATGCTTTTCACAGTTACACTTGACATAACAAAGCAGAATATTGAAGTAGTTTTAACAAATTTGGGGAAGCATTTTAGTTCCTTTATCAAGAGATGCTATTTCCTTTAGGGAATTGAAAATTATATCCAAGATACTAATCTCCTCATAAAGAGATTTGGAGGGATTATTTTTCCCATAGAGCCAATATTCCAATTAATTCATCCAAAGAAGGAGATTTCTCATGTTGAGCCAAACTCAAAGCACCAGAGTATGATGTCATGAATTTTAAAAAGGAAACCACCCTGCCAGATACTTGAAGTGCCAGTGCACACACTCAGTGATTCACAATTAGGCTGATTGACTACATGATTTGTCAAATAGTCTTTCTGCTAGGTAAACATCTTCCAACGCTGAAACCTTATTGTTTTTCTTTACTTAAAAAAATGTTTATGACAACATGGAATGAAATTCTCATTCTTTAATACATCCAGCCTTTTTGAAAAGGCTTCTAAATATTCTTTGCCTCAAAGGAGTGAAGAGAAATATAAGACAAAATAAAAGCTAGATAATACAGAAGACTCATCTGATTCATATACTTATAAATACTTGCACTAACATGGATCTGATATTTGGTTGTGTATAGTTCCCATCAATTCAGGCAAACTGATTATTGGTCTGAGTATGGCTCTGTGGTGTAGAAGCCTCTATATAGAGAACCATGAAGCAACAGGGCATCTCATGTCACTGGGTGAAATGGAGCAAATATCCCTGCATCTAAATCAGAGGGATAGAA
This sequence comes from Mesoplodon bidens, assembly GCF_964165515.1. Lineage (NCBI taxonomy): Eukaryota > Metazoa > Chordata > Mammalia > Artiodactyla > Ziphiidae > Mesoplodon > Mesoplodon bidens. The sequence goes on from NC_138162.1 coordinate 54,013,454, forward strand.
ATTTAAAAATGAAGACAGTGATATTCCCACTTGATATGTTGAATATTTTCCCACTTGGTTTTCCAGATAGAAGTTGAAATATGAAACTATCTGGCTCAAAATTTGATGTCTGGGGATACTAAGTGACACAGTGCCTGGGTGAAAATTCTGCTACATAACTCAAGTGATATTAAACAGAAAGAAGTCAAATAATTTATTTCTAAAACAAGAATGAACAGTCCTAATAAGAAGTTTGTGAGCTATGTTTTCAAGAAGATTTCATGTTACAAGACAAAAGCAGAACCTATGTTTATTTACTAATACTCAGAAATGTAAGATTTTCCATACCAGAATGCACTGAAGTGAGAAATACATATTGTTGCTGTAGATGGTTCTCAAAACATATTTCATGGAAAAATTGTAAAGCAACCAACCAACAGAGCTTCCAGCCTCAAGGGAGGTTTGCATGGCTGTATAGCCTGCCTAAATATTACTGTGCTTATAGATAGTGTGTATTGACTTGTTTTGAAGTTGATTAATATACAGTAGGGGTAATGGAAGGCATCTCTTTAGTGATATATTTGAACGTTAAGGTAATATACTGAATTTTTAAGAAATTGTGTGGGTAAAAGGAAATGTTATTAGGAATTGAGTATGTATAATTATTGGTCTGGGTATGTTACGTAGTTGGTCTCATTTAACAGACTCAAAAAACAATGTATAGATATTTAATGATAGTTGCATTTAGGGTATAAACTTGATCCACGCTCTTTCATTAAGACAGGTTGTAACTGGAAGAAGTGATTTTTGAGCCAACTGCATGCTTTAAAGAATCATTTCATTTAAATCTGATGATAATTAAACTTGGAGGTGTTTAATTTGGAGCACAAGTATAAGGCTACAGTGCTCATAAAAACTTTTTTAGAAATTTTTGAACTCATTTGGACCTTTGGGTGTTCAATGTAATGGACAAATGGTAGCCCAAACACCAAGAACACTAATAGAATTCTAAGAATTTATCAACCAGAACTGTATCCATGACTGCACAATTTAGTGAGTGAAATAATTAACCAGTACATTCCTGGTTTCCTCTATCTAGGGGGCATTATTTAATAGTATTAAACAGAAAATATATTTGGCTGATATGACTTGCATAAAGGTTGGGAGAGGGGTACTTTTTATATCAGACTTAACCAAGAAAGTGATTGCTTCCAACAAAATCCAGGTTGGTATAAAATCTCTCTCATAAGAGTGAAATACTTCATAGAACATTCAGAACAGAAAAGGAATGGAAAGTTAGAGAAACACACAGGTAGAGAGATACTCTGAACAATAAAGTCTGGAATTTTACAAAGTTTATTAGAAGCATAGGGGACTTCCTAAATTATTTACAATTAAGAATAGTTTCACTTACAGAAAGTGCTATCAAGGATTTGCTTCCTGGTATTTAAATGTGAATTCATTTCATATGGAGAGAATGAGCATTCTCTCAGTGTTAATGGAACTTACCTGAGAAAGTATGCATGTATACACACACACACACACACACACACAATATTAAATAACTTGGTTGTGGTAACACATAGCCTCTAAATTTTGGTGGCTTAAAACAGTAAATATTTTTTTGTTGACAAGTCTGCAGATTGGCTGCAATCCTATTTGGTCATGATCATCTCTATTCTATATGTCTTCTTATTCTTGAACCTAGGATGACAGAGTAGTTTCTGTCTGGACTGTAATGTTATTGTTCTCACAGCCTAGGGCAGGAATGCAAGAGACCACACACAAACACAAAAAACAAGCTCATTTGAAGTTTCTGTTTGGATATGACATGCATAATGTCTTCCCATTTTCCAACCCAAAGAAAGTTGCAGGAAGGACCAGGCCTAAAAAATGAGGTAGAGGGCTTCCTTGGTGGTGCAGTGGTTAAGAATCCACCTACCAGTGCAAGGGACACAGGTTTGATCCCTGGTCCAGGAAGATCCCATATGCCGTGTAGCAACTAAGCCTGTGCACCACAACTACTGAGCCTGCTCTCTAGAGCCCACATGCCACAACTACTGAAGCCCGCGTGCCTAGAGCCCATGTTCTGCAACAAGAGAAGCCACCGTAATGAGAAGGCCGCTCACTGCAACGAAGAGCAGCCCCTGCTTGCCACAACTAGAGAAAGCCTGTGCACAGCCATGAAGACCCAATGCAGCCAAAATAAATAAATAAATAAATAAATTAAAAGTTTAAAATTTACAATGATTAAAAAATGAGGTAGAAAAGTATCCTCCACCTACTTTGGAACATAGCAACACGTGGTAAACAACATGCATATCTCATCCTTAAGGATTAATCAGAGAGTTGGAGAATTTTAACACAATCTACCATAGATACATATGTTATATGTACGTTAACTCTCCAGTAAAGTATATACTTCCCTTTACAACATATGATTTTAGTTATTCAAAATAATTATTTTTTGTACAATTCCTCAATTAAAAAACCTGTCAGATATTTAGCTATCTGCACTAGGACTTTGGTGAATACAATAAATTTTTTTGCTCAGACTGGGTAAGTTGGACCCCTCTGAGAAGACTGCCTTAAGAAATTCTGGGTATGACAGACCACTCAGAGATTTTTTTTAAGGGGAATTAAAAATGTGTTTACTGAACTATGATACCAAATTGAAAATACAGAATCCTGCTGAAAATTTGTTTTAATACAAACAATGTATTATAGAATTCATCCATCTAAAACCTAAACATTTTCCACAAATAAATTTCCATAGGCCTGATAATATTTTACTAACCTTTTTATCCTAGAGAATAAGCAGAATGTGAAAGCCCACTGGAAAATTTGGATGTCAAAGACATTATTAAGGCAACAGATATATACTGAAGAGGAAAAAAACAAAAACAAATAGTAAAACATGAGTTCAATTTTTTTACCCTATTGTTGAAACCACCAACCAGCAACTCCGAGGACAATCTCTTTAAGGATTTCTATACCGAGAAGGACAATTTTATTCCTATGAAATTCCTATTTTCCCAGGTCAGGCGTGTGCCCTTTGGTGGAGATATCAGTCCTTTCATGGCTTGGTGGTATGAATCTCCTTTGCACTCTCTGACCCTTCCTGATGCTTTCATGGTACCATGGAAGAATGCTGGAGCAGTGTTCATGGAGCTGACCAGGAATTGGTGGAAGGAGCAGAGGAAGCACATGGGGGATTACCAGCTTTATAGAGAATCCAGTTGATATGTGAAATACACTGTGATGGAGAACATAAAGTGCTGAGATTCACAAATTATATATTGGTTGTAAAGTGTGAAGACAAATAGTGCATATTTGCCTGAAAAGCTGTTTATACGTCTTCCATCTGGGCTGCATTTGAAAAATCTTACATCAAAAATATATGTTTAAGTATGTAAGCCAATCAAAGCATACATGTATGAGATGTATGAGGTGACTATTTTTCCTGCAGATTTGGGCTTTCATCTGGTATCTTTTCCCCACATCCTGAATAAATTCTCATATCACTTTTTGTCCTGTAGGCCTGCTAGAGATGTATTATCTCCATTTTTATCTCTCTGAAAAAAATATTCTTTATTTTTTGCCTTCACTTTGAAAGATATTTTTGCCAAAAAACATTTGGTCAGTTTTTTTCTTTCTGCGCTTTAAGTTTGTTCTTTCATTGTCTTTTGGCTTCAATTGCTTGTGATGAGAAGTCAGCCAACTATCATTCTTATTGTTGCCATTCTGCATAGTATGTCTTATTTCCATTTTAGCTTTAAGTTTTCCTCCTTATTTTGATTTTAGCATTTTGGCTATGATGTGACTACGTGTGATTTTAGTTTTAGCCTCTTTATCTTCCTTGGGGTTCATGACATTTTCGGTCTGTGGTTTTGATTTTTTTTTTTTTTTTGTGGTAATTTTGGACCTTAGCCATTATCTCTTCAAATATTTCTTCTGCTTTATTCTCTTTCTCTTCTTCTTTGGGGACTATAATAACTAGACATATGTTTAGACCATTAGATATTGTCTTCCTGCTCTCAGATGTGGTGTTTATTTTTCCACTCTGTCACTTTGTTTTTTAGTTTGTATAATTTTTGTTGAAATGAATTAATGTTTACTGACCCTTCCTAGTCTTCTCTGAAGTCTATTGAGTGGATTTTTTTCATTCGTGTCATATTTTTCATTTCTAACATTTCCACATGATTTTATTCTTGGTGCCTCAGTTTTCCTCCTTGTAAAATTAGGTTAAATTAGATGATTATTTTTAACTTTCTCAACTCATAGTACACTATGATTTAAACTCAACTTTTCATCCAGGCATTTTGGAAGGAGACACAGTGGGCACAGGCCTAAGCGATTAGCCCCTTCCCTGAAAAGGTGAGTGTACATTTTTCCTGGTTGCCAATCAAAGATTGGATAGTGAAGAGAGCTTCTTTGGATAAACTGATGGAGGGACAGCCTCAGAATTTAAACTACTTACTTTACCATTTACTTTTTTTTTTTTTTTTTTTTTTTGCGGTACACGGGCCTCTTGCTGCTGTGGCCTCTCCTGTTGCGGAGCACAGGCTCCGGACGCACAGGCTCAGCGGCCATGGCTCACGGTCCCAGCCGCTCCGCAGCATGTGGGATCTTCCCGGACCAGGGCACAAACCCGTGTCCCCTGCATCGGCAGGCGGACTCTCAACCACTGCGCCACCAGGGAAGCCCGCCATTTACTTTTTGAATGCAAATATTAGGTAAAATTAGTTAGCCTAGGGAAGGAGGAAGTGAAGAATAGTTTAAAGCAGAGCAGCAGATTGACAGGCTTACTCATGGATACTCTGTGAAATGGATAATTGACCCTTAGACTTTGGGAAGTAGTTTATAAATGGACAGCTGCCTACATTCCAAAGACTGGAGAGAGAAAACCATATGTGAGCTTTAAAAACTCTTGTTGCTTAACAGAGTGAGTACATATAGACAAAACCACGAATGAATTGTGCATCCCAAATAGAGTAAAAATCATGGAAAGAACCTAAAAAGCTATCGTTGTTTTGCTTTCATCTACTCCTGGGCTGAATTGACTGGTAGGCACAGCCGAATCTCTATAGTTGCTGAATAGTTTTTATGGTAAACAGCCTCTAAGATGGCCCCAGTGGTCCACTTCCTGGCATTCACACTTTTGTATAATCTGTCTTGAGTGTGGGCTAGACTGAATGACTTGCTTCTAACAAAGGAATGCAGCCAAAGTGCATTCAGAAGGGATGTCCCTTCTGAAATTAGATTATAAGAAAGGTTGTGGTTTTCCCTTTGGTATTCTTTCTTGCTTTCTCTTGGGTACCTCACTCTGGGGGAAGCTAACTGCCATGTAGTGACGCAGCCCTGTAGGGAGGCCCATGCAAATGAACGTGGAAACAAGTCTTCTGAGGCCTGCAGATAGCCACATGAGTGAGGGTGGAAGTGGATCTTCTGCCAACTTCCACACGAGTGAGCTTGGAAATAGACCCTGCCCTAGTTGAGCCTTGAGATGACCCCAGTTAATACCTTGATTGCAGTCTCCTTGAGGGTCCCAGAGCCAGAGCCATCCAATTAGGCCACTCTCAGATTCCTGATCCCTAGAAAGTATGAGACAATACATGTTTGTTGTTTCCAGCTGCTAGATTTTAGAATAATTTGTTACATAGCAATAGATAGTGAATACAGTTTTTAATATTTCTGTGTATTGTCTTTTTATAGTTTACACATGCTGGCATCAAGTAATTTGCACAACGGCTCTGTGTTATTGTCACACTTTATGATAAAAAAACTGAGGTTTGGAATCTTGTATAAGATTTTAAAGCTAAAATAAATTGAAGCAGAATCCCTAAGTTCCTTGGGAAATATGTGAGCCCCTTGATTTTGTTAAATTAGTATTTTCTTCTCCATTTCAACAAGTTATGTGGCCCCATTTAAAGGACTGTAGTTTGCCTTATCAATATTAAAATAATGTCTGCATGAAGGTGATATTTTGTGCTGCCTCTGTGGGTTCCTCAGCCATTGACTTCCATCATAACATCCCCAGTGCTTTTTATCTCTTCATTCTAATTGCTATACTTTTGGATGCTGGCCCTGATTGGGACAGGCAGTTGAAATGGCATGCACTGGGTGATTGACACCTGTATAAATACCTATTCTCTTAAGCCCACACAAAGTCACAGGCTGTCAGAGCTAGTCTACTGCTAAGGCCTTTTCAAAATCATAATTAAAGCATGATGCCCACTAGTCAATTATAAGTTCATAAATTAGGCTCTATGAAGAAAATCTACAGAGAAGAGTTGAACACTCTTTCCTTCTTCCTATATTTTTGAATAGACTTGGTATTTGAGTCCATGGTTTCTGGGTAAAATTGTTATTTGAATTCATCATACTTGAGTAGCTGTAAAATCTGCTAGAGTGTCAAGTACTCTGCTCTGTCCCCAGTAAAGATTGTTGATGGATGGACAGGTGTTTTATATAAAGAGGAGGAAGCTTATGTGGCTTATAAGAGAGTTTTACTGGGTATGGGGGAGGAGCAAGGATCAAGGGTGACAGCTAAATGTGTGAACAATCCTGAAATGCTTCTCAGCATTAATCATGATTATAGATTCCAGGAAGTCAGTGGTAAAAGGAAAGAGCTTTTTTTTTTTTTTTTCAGTACGCGGGCCTCTCACTGTTGTGGCCTCTCCCATTGGGGAGCACAGGCTCCAGATGCGCAGGCTCAGCGGCCATGGCTCACGGGCCCAGCCACTCCGCAGCATGTGGGATCTTCCTGGACCGGGGCACGAACGGACCGGGGCACGAACCCGTGTCCCCTGCATCGGCAGGCGGACTCTCAACCACTGCGCCACCCGGGAAGCCCCAAAAGAGCATACTTCTAAATGCAAAGCAATCATACATAAGTTAAGTTAATTTTAAGATGACTAATTTTCAGGATCCTTACTCAAAGAGAAATTTCTAGAAAGACTCGTTACAATTTTATTGTCCTCCTCCCTATTACTTCTTACGGTCTTTCTCCCTTTGCTTTATGGTCTAGCATTAACTAATGAGTCTCAATTTCCTTTTTTTGTGACATTGGTAGTCTCACTACTTTAAGGTTATGATAATTAAAAGAGTTACATAAGTAATACACCTGCCACAGAACCACAGAAAGAGCTTAATAAGTGAGAGCTACAAACACCAGTCCTATTTCAGAACCTCTATTCTAGCTATGGTTCTTGACATACATCTATAAAAAACTGTGGTAGAATTCATGTGCTGCTGTTCAGATGAGATCCCTGCCTGCCCCTCCCTTGAGGATGATGAGGATGCCTCTCACAAGGAAGAAGTAGATTAGGAGTTTCTACTTGCAGACTTTGTTTCCTCTATATAGTGTCCTCATGTCTCCCCCAGCAGCACACCTGTGTGGTCCTGGCCCACCTGGTTCCCTCTGCTGATGTCTAGTGGCTTTATTTCTCCATCTTTCTGTCTAAGGCAGGATACAAGGGCCTCAAGTCCTATTCCTTCCCACATTTGATATAGGGTTTAGGTATTGTGTACTGAGGTGTATTTTTGTTTATTTTGGTCTGAAATTAAAGTACAAAAAAATGTGGTTTTAAACAAAAAAATTAAAAATGTAACTACAGTACGATCCAACAATCTCATGCCTAGGTGTTTATCCAAAAGAATTGAAATCGGGATTTTGAAGAGATATTAAGACTACCATGTTTGTTGCAGCATTATTCATAAGAGCCAAGATGTGAAAGCAACCTAGATGTCCATCCACAGATTCATGGATAAAGGAAATGTGGTATATACACACAATGGAATATTATTTCGTCTTAAAAAAAGAAAAGGAGATCTTACCATATGTGACAACCTGGGTGAACCTGGAGGACATTATGCTAAGTGAAATAAGCCAGTCACAGAAGGACAAATACAGCATGATTCCATTTATATGAAGAATCTAAAATAGCTAAACTCATAGAAACAGAGAGTAGAATGGCAGTTGCCGGGGGAATGGGAAATGGGTGATTGTTATTCAACTGGTGTAAATTTCTGGTTATATCGATGAATAAGTTCAAGAGATCTGCTGGACAACTTTGTGGTGCTTATAGTTAACAATATTGTATTGTGCACTTAGAAATTTGTTGAGGGTAGATCTCATGTAGTATTCTTACCACACACACACACAAAAACTATTATAGTAACATAGTAATAATAATTTTAATGTATATATTCAAAATTGACCTTCCCAATAGCCCCCAAGTATATGATAACTCTAAAATAAAAAATAATGATTATATTCAAAATATATACATCATGTATATTACAAATCTAAGAGTAGGGCTTCTCTGGTGGCGCAGTGGTTGAGAGTCCGCCTGCCGATGCAGGGGACACGGGTTCGTGCCCCTGTCCGGGAGGATCCCACATGCCGCAGAGCGGCTAGGCCCGTGAGCCATGGCCACTGAGCCTGCGTGTCTGGAGCCTGTGCTCCCCAACGGGAGAGGCCACAACAGTGAGAAGCCCGCATACCACCAAAAAAAAAAAAAAAAATCTAAGAGTAACTCCTAAAAGCAAATTTCAAAGTTAGGAGAATCTTGATTAGATAGAATTGTTCTGTAGTTTGGTGAAATTTTTTATTCACATCCATATCTGAAATTAAGACTTGGGTTTTTTTCAGTAAGTGCTTTTCAGATTGATCATCACAATAGAATGTCTATCGAGGATGGGTAAGTTAATGCAAGTAATATTTATGAAGTGCTCACTCAACTAAGCACTCACTTTAGATAACTGCTGAGGATTTTCACAAAAGGTACTATTTACTTTGTACTCACTATATGCCCCAAATTTGCCCATTTTTAAATAATCACAAAATCTTGCAAGAAGGATTTAATTATCACCATTTAACAGTTGAGGAACCGAAGAAGAGTTTTAGTAACTTGCCTAAGGTCACGTATCTTGTGAGCTAAAAAGGTAGAATGTTAACTTGGGTGAGTTTTACCACAAAACCCACACAGTTGCCACTATATTTTGCTGACCTCCTAGAGCTCATTTCCTAGTACTGAAAGACTTTCTGTCTTTGGGGGGTAGGGTTCGTGAGCCTGAGACAAGGGTTTGGGTACCCATGATTTATGGAAGGCGTGCTCTAAGGAAAAAGAGAATGAGGGATGCAGGGGAGGAAAGAGGGGGGAGCTAAGGAATGAGGCCATCTAAGCTGGAGTCTAGCTTCAGCTTGATTCCACCTGGAGCTCAGGAGCAGGAATTATACCACAGTGTTGATTGTGCATCAAAGTCACCCTTACAGGGACTCCCTGAATGAGTTAGTCACAAGGGGATGTGGAACTGGGAAAGACCAAGGATTCCAGTATGCTGGGGGCTGAGAGATTTTCTGGGAGGCAGAGCTTTCAGTGGTACAACTGGAACAGTCCCAGAAAACCAGGATGGTTATCCCTTGCATGTGGTGGCCCAATTAAGGGTAAGAGAAATTCTCCAGAGAAAGGGGAAGCTGTGAGCCGTTAGCAGCCAACACTCACAGCAGTTGGGGGATGAGTTTTCAGCCTGAGAAAAGGGATCTCGCTTGGGCAGAATCAACAACCCCTGCAGTTGCCTTGCTTAACTCGCTGTGATAAGTCAGTGGAGCAAAGAGACTGAAGAAAGCGGTATTGCATGAGTGCATGTACTCTTCAGAGTGGACTAATGAGCTTTGGAATAACTGGCCCTTTAAGAGTCTAAGAATTTATTCAGACAGATTTCAGACACTGAAGCACCCAGCAACGAACCGTTCAGCTATGGAATGGGTTCTGTAATGAAAAGAACCCTTTTCCCTCAACAAAACCACAGTGTTGTAGGATGAAATAGACCTGGTCAGACTGACAGCATCCTTTCTGCTTCTTCCTTCAGCAACTCTCCCACTCATTCCTTGAGGTATGTCACGCAACAGTGAGGAATGTAGTTGGGAGCTGAAAGGTGAAATCAGAAATAATAAGTCCCGATGGCCAACAGATGATGATGTAGATGAAGTCAGTTGTCTTCTCTGATATGAATCATCAACACCCCTGTTTATGGCTTTTATTTGGGATTGGATTTACAAAATAACCTTGCTGGGCAGAGAGAATTTAATGTAGGGTTGGATGTGCTATGTATTAAATAATACTCATGATCATCATAATAAACTTGTTATTAGGGTCTTTTAATACAAGATGAGAAGGCCAGAGCACTGTATGTTGAAATGATGCAGGCAATGATTTCTAATTGTTTTGCACTGGAACAAAACTATTGTCTTCATGAATCATCATCCAAAATGTGTAAGCATCTGCCTGAGCAACTAAGTAATTTTTTTTCTCCAAAAATCTCAAAGAAAATGATACTTGATTGAAAGTTATTCTCTAGGCTACTATAGTTACTGTACTGGATAATAAAAGGTTTACATCACAGATTAAAATATATGAGTGGGGAAAACAGCAGCATTCATAGGAGTGATGCCTTCAAAGTTCAGTCACAGGGATGTCCTGCCCTCTAGTTAATGAGTTTGTTTCCAAAGAATAATCCTCAGGAAAGAATTTCAGGGTACGATCCTCCCCAAATCTCCTGTCCTTCCCGGAGTTCCCCTTGTGGGCTTGCTGCTCTCAGTTTCTTGAAGGTACCTGTGTAGAGGTGATTAGCTAGTAGATGGAGAGCCTGTTGTCAAGGGGTCTGTACTTTTCCTCACATGAGCTCTGAGCTTGTTTTGAGAGACCTATCTCTTCAAGTGTATTCTGCAGTCATGCAGTAGAGCAAGATGTGAGTTAAGTGTCACTTTGCTGACTGTCTCAGGAATCTTTTCTATTCTGTTCACATATGGAACAGAAGAAACCTGTTAGAAATATGTTAGAAAGCAGCATTCCCTAGAGTGTGTTCTGTAGGTGACCCACCCGCCCAAGTTCCCTGGTCAAAATATTTGAGTAGCACTATTTGATCTTTTAAAGACATCACAATGCACAGAAGCATATTGAATCGTTTATCTAATCTAGTGTCATCCTAATATATTTAACAACAAAGTCCCTTTTACCTTGAGACTGTCATTCACCCTTGATAGGACACATGAATTTCCTAGAAAAATGTTTTCAGAAATGGGGAAATGGGGAGCAACAGCAAAGAGTCTTTGGCAAAGGGACAAACAGGTAGGATCACCTTTTGGATACCCTGTGATTTTTCCCAAATCACTTGTCTATCCCCTCTGATCCCTATGGCCCCTTGCCCTTGTAGCAGCTCCATCCTTTTGAATAAAGAAATAATATAGGAAAAATTATGGCCTTTTCAGAAATACACTGTGATCCTGTTTTGAGATCCAAATAAGAGGACATCTACGTTTCCTATATCTGAGACCCTATCTGAACATCTTCCTTTGCTTTTCACAAGTGAAAAATCTTAGGTACCAACAAGAATAGAGGAAAAGAAAGAAAAATCAGATTTAGCATATTTTCTTTCCTATGGTACCTAAACATTTAAACAATATACATGTATATATGTATATATATATATATATATATATATATATATATATATATATATATATATGCCAAACAATGCTAGCAGAGATGAAGGAGTATATTTAAACATTTGAACATCAAAATCTATTAAATGAAGGCTGCAATGGAGACATACCCAAAACATTCAATAAAGCTTTTCAACCTGAATATAGGGTTACCATGACAACGAAACTCAAAAATCCCTCTTCTTCATATAAAGTTGCTGACAAAATGCCCATGGTGGAAGCAGCATGGAGTCCTCGAATTTATAACTACTGAACAGAGGTACAAAGGATCTCCAAAACATTTGATAAAGCTTCAGGGTGAACATTTTAATATCCTTCTTAAGAAATATATATATTAAAAAGACCCAAGCCATTTCCACACTACCTCATTTTTCTTTCATCTGAACCATTTTGAGGATTTCATGCTCTTTTAAAATCATTTTCTGTGAAAGAAAACAGTGTCGATTACAGTGGCCTAATGAGGAGTATTAACAACATTGATCTTAAGTAGGTTTGGAGAATACCAAGCATGGCATAGAAGGAGTTTCTGCACAAATCAAGCAGCAATTGTCAGATTGATGCTGACTCAGCATGGCCAATGTAACCTTATATGTCCTGCATGTTCCTGGGGAAGCCTTTAAATATGCAAAAGACACACTCCGCTAGAGCAAATAGAAGCAAGACACTTGATTATCTTATTTTCAACCCTCAAAGAGTTTCTTAGAAGGACAATATGTATGCAAACAGGCAGGCATGTATGTGTACATTTTCATCTCATGTACTTAACCTACTTGTTTGTATAAATTATATGTATGCATCTGTGTGCATTCTTTGTGACTATATTCTATTCTGCAGGTCAACACAAAGGAATGGTTGTACACAGGAATGGTGGACTTATTGGTACTTCAAATTTCCTCTCAATGATGGGTGCTGTGAAGGAAATTAAGATAATTCATTTGCCAATATCTAATAATATATAGTTTCCCCCAATTTTTCCTCTACATGAGAGAAGGTAAAATTTAGAGAGAAAAAATTTTATCCTAATGTTCTCACTAGGAAAGCTTTAGAGTCGGGTAACTGGTGTCTAGATGGTCTGAATGATACACATCAAGGAGAAATGTGTCAGAACTTAGATATCATTTCTCATTTCCTGGAAGTATTTATGACTAAATAGTGTGAGAAGTGTTTTTAAAGTTAATCTGTAGTGCTGTTGGATTGATTTTGTTTTATATGTTAGTTTGATTGCTTATGGTTTCCTCAGCTCAAGCCTGTTTTGCAATGAGTTAGTTCATCAAATTGAGGGAAATGGTTCTTCTTTTCAGCCTGTTTTTATTTGGAGTAAGGGAGCAATCCTATAATCTCTTCTTAGAGTTGGTACCAAATTGCATGCCAGGAATGGAAAGCAACGATCCTTTCCTCCAGATGCGTTGATCTACAAGGTAGGTCAGGCAGAGTTTTCTAAAAAGATACATGTAAAACCTCCTTAATATCCCTTAGGCAATGTACTTTTGGAGTTAAGTGCCCATTTTTTTTGCACGCCATGCTAGTATAGTATTCTAATTTTGCTTATGTGAATCCTCTGAGCAGTAGTTTGCCAAGTGTGGGCTGGATCACCATCATCATCATCACCACCTGGGAACTTGTTAGAAATGTAAATTCTCAGGCCTGACACCAGACCTACTGTACCAGACGCGCAGGGGATGGGCCTCAGAATCTGGGTTTCAGTAAGCCTTGCTGATTGTTTTGATATAACTGAAGTTCGAGAACAATTGTTCTACAGGAGGGATTTTGAGAGGATGACGATGTTGAGGAAATGGATAAGGATAATGAGAATTAGGAGAAGGGGAGGAAGAAAAGAAGGAGAGAAATTTAAATCTTGAAAATTAAAAGAGATGTGAGGAGCATCTGATGGCAACCTTTTATTTCCTTTGTGATCCATGAAGAGATTAAGTGGCTTGCCCAAGGTCAGAAGCACAGCAAGAAAAAGAAATAACATTTGCTGACTCCTGACTCCAAGATGAGTAAAAGTTGAATATTAAATAAGAAATACAGAAAGGACTTTTCCTATCTGTGATGCACATGTCTTCTTTGACAGCTCAGTCCTTTCACGAAGTGTGAGTTCAGCTTCCAATCAACATCCAGTGACTCACTGAGATTTTACTCCAAAGGAGCCATTTTCAACCTGCAGCTGTGAGTGATGATGCTGCTTTCCTATTTCTGGAGAACTCAAAAGCGATCACTGTGGGAGAAACATGCACATCTTTAGGTCCATACTACAAAGGCTGATGTCTCACCATCACAAAGAACATCAAAATTATGTGAGTACCACCTACAAAACGGATGCTACATATATAAAAATAGGATTAGACCTTTTAGAATGCAGACCTGCAGCAGTGCTTCTCAAAATTGGAGGCACATTAGTATCACCTGAGGAGTTTTAAAAATCCTGAGACCCAGCCCAGGCTAATTAAATTGGAACCTCTGGCAGTGGGACTCACGCATGTGTGTTTTTAAAAACTCTCCAAATGATTTTAAGGTGCAGCCACGTTGGAGAGCTAGAGTCCTATGCCCTTGAGACCCTAAAGTGGGGTCCTTGAATTGGCAACATTGGTAACATTGCCAGTTTGGCAACATTGCCAAAAACCTGGGTTTTTTTTTAGAAATTCAGAGTCTCAGGTCGCACTCCAGGTCCCACTGGAGGTCCCACTCTGAGGTTCCACTCCAGCAAATCAGATTCTGCATTTTAACAGGATCACAAGTTGGTGTATAAGCACATTAAACTTTGAGAAGTCCCAGCTTCTCAAAAGAAAATGAACTCTCTACTGATACAGATAATTGTTTAATAAACTGAAATTAAGAGTGGGAAATCAAAATTATCTGGAATCTCACCATTGTTATTTTTTGCATCTCTCTACCATTTATATTATACTTTTGTACTTTGTATTTTATATGCATTATTCATACACTTTATACAGTTCATATCTTACATTTTAGCTGTTGCTGCATCATGGAACATTACTTTGGGAGAATTTTTCCACAACAAATTGAAAAACTATTTGTAGAAAGTCCTATAACATGTTTATTATTTACACGTAATAAAATTCAATCAGGATTTGAAATTCACTTTTGAAATCACCAATATTAATTTTTAAAAGTCCCCCTCATGTCTGATCGTAGGGGTTCATACTACTGGTCTAAGCCTCTTGCCTAAGTGGACAAAAAGTGAGGAAAAGTCTTTCATGATGAATCAAGACAAAATAACCTCAACCTACAAATAACAGTCATGGAGAAATAATTTCCCTTTCTTATATTTTGTTATTCCCAGGTATCTTCATGTTTCCAAAAATTCTTAAAACAAATCTATGCACTAAATTTGCTTTAAAAATCACTCTTACACTTGTATGGAATGAAAGTGAAGGGGGGTTAATATTGAACGGTTGTGGTAAAAAGAGAGTTTTATAAAATGAAGCTATTTTTATGGGCTGTTGAATTTTATGGGCTTATAATACGCATCCAACGAATTATGAAATGAAAGAAAATTGTTTGAATAACATTTGAGACTGACTATCACTGCTTTGCTGTGCTAAGTAGGATGTGGACTCCTGGGCAGTGTGGTGTAGTGTTAGCGCTGATTAACAGAAAAGGGGTCAGACCATGGTAGGACTGGGGGATTTGTAAGGACCGCTAAATCCTGGTTTCCTAAGGACAGTCCAGGCTGTTGCTTGTTGTCATGGAATAATCTTAACAGTGCTCTCTTTCACCTTTAAAAATGTCCTGATTTACGTATATTAACACATATATATGGAATCTAGAAAAATGGTACTGATGAACCTATTTGCAGGGCAGGAAAAGAGATGTAGACGTAAAGAATGGACATGTAGATACAGCGGGGGAAGGGGAGGGTAGGATGAACTGAGAGAGTAACATTGACATATATACACTACCATGTGTAAAATAGATAGCTAGTGGGAAGCTGCTGTATAGCACAGGGAGCTCGGCTCAGTGCTCTGTGATGACCTAGAGGGGTGTGATGGGGGGCATGGGTGGGAGGGAGGTCCAAGGTGGGGGGAAATGGGGCTGTATGTAACCATATAGCTGATTCACTTTGTTGTACAGCAGAAACTAACAACATTGTAAAGCAATTATACTCCAATTAAAAAAAAAAGTCCTGATTTAGAAATAAAATACATGGTTCTACACAGAGAACATCCATTAATTTATAGGAGAGGAATTTCTGAAGCGGTTGACTGTACTATTTCTTGCTTAAAATCAACTGCAGCAACCACAAACAAAACTTTTTTTTTTTTTTGCGGTACGCGGGCCTCTCACTGTTGTGACCTCTCCCCTGTGGAGCCAGGCTCCGGACACGCAGGCTCAGCGGCCATGGCTCACGGGCCTAGCCGCTCCGTGGCATGTGGGATCTTCTCGGACCGGGGCACGAACCTGTATCCCCTGCATCGGCAGGCAGACTCTCAACCACTGTGCCACCAGGGAAGCCCCTACAAACAAAACTTTTAATGGCTCTCTATTGTCCTCTGGATGGAGCCCAAACTCCTTAGCATGATACAGAAGCCTGCATGATTTGAGCCCGTTTACCTCCCTTCCTCTCTTTCCATCTCTCTACGTCTTCCCCGTATTCCTCTCTCACTTTTGCTCTTGTCCACCTCTCATTCTTATTTTATGTCATATATTTGCACATACACACCGAGGTAGTATTAGTGCTGTTTTCTCTGTATTTTCAGCTATTCTCTTTTTTTAGATACCTGATAAAATTGGACCGGCAGGCTTCCAGGTGATACTAGTTGATCACACAGCGTAGCAAGAGGATAGGTGTTTTCTATTTGACTCAGGTGTCAGAAGCTCAGAATAATTACATTTTGGAAGTCATCCATTTTTTTATACACTATATTTGCTGTAGGTCTATCTTATTTTCTTATTCCCATTTTCCTTTAATTTCAATTGTCTTTATGACTTTCTTTTCAAAACTTAAATTTTCCTTAAATCTCTTTAAAGATGAGGCATAAATAAATATTTGAATGCCAGACATGGTGCTGAGCACTGAAAATCCAAGAATCAATAAGACAGGGACCCTGCCCTGAGATACTTCATCACCAGGAGGGAGAGTCATACCAGTCCCGACAGTTTTACCACATTGTAGTAGGCGTTACAAGGTACTTCCTTCTCCCACTTCTCTAATTTTCACGACAATGGATTTTCTCCAAACAGATTCTAACCTTCCTCTTCCCCTTCACTCACTTTGCCTCTAGAGAGATGATTCAACTTATATGATTCATAAATGTGGGAAGAAAACATTGATTATGCTTGGAGGTAGGGGAAACCAGCACTTCTGTACCCAGATGGATAAACCTCTCTAAACTGGGATTCAGCAGTAGGAAAACTATCAGGTACTCAGGCTAAGCTATATTTTCCATCTTGGCCTTTATCAATAATAAAGGTCACAGCTATTTTGCTCCCCCCCCTTTCATCATTCCTCGGTTTTATTTCCCAATTTGTTCAGAATCTGAGCAAGGAAGAGGTGTGCTATTTATCGGAGATCTCTTGGAGACACCAGCATTTGGTGCATGGACTAGAATAGTAAAAACTAAAAATAAAAGACTTGAAATTAGGGGAAGCAAAAGACACTCTGGAAAGGCTTTTGGTGAGGCAGGCTGTTGTGACCTTGGCAGTTTGCAGAGGCTTATATTTGGCCAGGGGGAGTTTTATAGTTGTGCTGTTTGCTTTTAACTGCTGTGGCCTGGGCAAGAGGCTTTAAACCAGTCAAGTATTTGGCGGTGGTAAAAGTGTATAGGGGCCCACATGAGTGCTGTGAGAACAGACTGGGCCGAGCCAGACAGCCTCATTGGGGGATGGTGGGCCATGGAGGTCTTAGTGAATACACACAGTGAAGGCAAGGATCCAATCAAAGTATGCATGTCTTTTTCTTTTTTTTTTTTTTAATTTGCATTTCTGATCTCCACGTGCAGGCAAACAAGCAGAGGCATGGGCCTCTGAGCCTCAGTAAGAAAGGATTTCAGGCTGGAGCTACAGCTGGGGCTGAGGCAAAATGTTATTAGCCTTCTAGCCATGAGTGAACAGAACAATATTTGCTGCTTTGAGACCATAAGGCACCTGGCTTCTGGAGGGACGTCTGAACACTAAGGTGTTTTTGGATTTAAATAGTCAGTGGAAGGGCCTAGGGAGGCAGGGCCTTGATGGGCTGCCCCAAATTCCATTCTGTATTTGGGGCCAAAGAGAAAAACGGAGGGACCGCAGTTAAATTGAAGTGGTTTCACCTTGCAAGAGGCCCCGCCCCTACGTGGTATCGAGTTTGCTCCGGATTGGCTCTTACTTAGAACGCGAGGACGCTTCCTCACACGGCCTATTTCTGAGGTAGAGGGAGACACTGCGGAAGAGGCGCTGCAAACGCCCGCTCACACGGGAGCGAGGGTGCTGTATCATGAGGAAGAACCTACGTTCAACTCGAAACTGTGGAGGATGGAAACTGAGAGGTTTTACTAAACTCCATGGGAGAGCGAAACAAGACAAGACCTGGTGAGTAAGACTGCTACAATTGTAGATTTCTCAATTTTTCTAGCTCAAGCGTCTCTCTTTGAGAAGTGAGAGGTTGCATACATATAGACACCCTTCCCCAATATTATAAGTGGAATAGTGCCAAAATGAATCTCTAAAGGAGAGATTTCTGGAGTTAAGTTCACAGGCTAAGAATTCTGAAAAAATTGACATTGGCTGACTGACAACCAGATGAGGCTGAAGCCAGAATGTTCTCCATTTATCCTCTTCCCTCTAGATACCCTTGAGTCTCTGCTCTGGTCTTTGCAAATAGTACTGAATTCTGGGAACATAATTTTGAAATGATTCGTTGAGTTTCTACTGGGGTCTTTGAAATTAGTACTGAAAAATTTTGAAGTTGTTTGGATTTGGTCATAAGATGAATTATCAGATTATATATAATGTTTAATGTAAATTCTAAATTCTGGTTGTTAACTAAGACTTATGTGTGGCCTTATTTCGCTTGGAATGACTGAAAGGTACTATAACTCAGTGGCTACGAATGCATCACGTTGTCAAAGGCTGTTCTCTAATTTGGAAGTCTGGCTTGCTCTTCTTGGAGTCAAAGCAGTTAAACAAACTGAGAAGACATCCACATTACCATTACAGATACAATATAATAAAAAGCATGCTGTGAGTTTATTTTAAAATTGAGTCTATGACTGCAGTCAGATTGCTCGCTAAGGATTTTAACACAGCTGAAATCCATTCTCTAGGGATATTCTTTTGTGTTTCCCTTGAAGATTCTACAACCGCTTCTTTGAATATTGGAATAATATCTGTGTGTATTCTATTTTGTTTATGTCTTGCGTTGTGTACTAAATGCCTTTACTCATTAACCTATGCATTAATATTGTCTCTTTATTAGTTGGTTAAATGTTTTTCCATTTGTTTCTGTGTATTGAAAACATGTGTTTCCACTTGACCCTGGCGTTGATAACAGGCTGGGGCTGAAACTAAAGCTTTCTGGGTCTATATAGTCTTGCTTGAAAGTAGTAATAGGAATTAAGTGCTTGATGTGATTTTGAAATTGTAATATTTAAGGCGCTAGAGTGGCAGCACTAGACAGCATTGTGGCAAATATACTGTTCTTTGCTTCTTCTCTTTAATCAGAGGTATTTTAGTCTTTAAAAGCCAACAGCTGAGCAGGATATTTTCAGCGCCTTTGCAAGAAGGAAGTGACCCTTTTCAGTCTTACAGGCAGTGAAGTCCGTGAGCTGCTTCAGCTACTTTTGGCAATGACAGTAAGCGTTAAAACTACAAATGAAAATGTTTTAAACGAAAGCTTTTTTGGTTTTAACAAAATGTACTACTTTTTTTTGTTCCCTTAAAAAAAAAAGTTCTCTCCAAAGGATTGTATGTGGGACAGACTTTGTGTAAGACTCTTCTGTTATTTATTTCTTTTCTTTTGTTCTGATTAGGAGGGATGGGTACCTCTAAATTTTAGACAGGAAACCTACATTTGCACTGCAGTTAATCCTTAGGTCGTTCTTGTCAGCAGAGCGGAAGTGCACCACTTTTCCAACAGAGGGCAGTGTGTATTTGCTAAACAACAGGGCTTTCCTTGAGTCCCAAGGTGTGGAAAACTGTCCTCTGCAAAGAACAGAAAGGACACCAGGAAACAATTTCTTTCTTTCAATTCTGCTTCTTCTGTAGCTTTGACTGCAGATGCCATTTTTTTTTTTTTTTTTTTGGTGAAAATTGTTAAAAAAAAAAAACTTTTTCCTCTCACGTGTCCCTGACACCCAAGGAAGAAACGGAGAAAAGAAAGGCAAAATGCATAGAGTCCTCGGTACCATGCCCAACATATTACACAAATTTGCCCATTGCTGTACCAGCCCCTCTTGATTCCTCTACATGAACTTCCAGCCTTGAGATAAGAGTCCATGATAGGCTCTATCAATGCTGGGATTCCTTTTGTACATTTCTGTGCATTTTGAATATTTCCTTGACAGAAAAGCAGCTTGGAATAAATTGTGAAATAAAATTTGCGTGTAAGCTTAAGTGTTAGTCACTTAAAAGATGCTCAATTTGTCCACATGAGTTCTGAAACTACCTTCTTGGCTGGGAATCCTCATGAAATTGCAGTTGATGAATGTAAGGAAATGGATATTTATTGAATGTTTGTTTTGTGGCCAGAATTACAAACCTTGTACAATTTATCCCATTTAATTTTCATGACATCTTTAAGAGGTGGACATTATGAATATTGTTTTATAGGGAAAGAGAGAGGTCAGGTGACCTCCTTAAATCCCTTGGCCAGCAAATAGCAGAGCTAGGAATTGAACTTGAGGCTCTTTGATGTCAAAGGCTGGGTTCATTCTAAATTCCCCAGTTTCTCATCTTTATTAACCCTCTGCTAAAGGACTGGTTCTGGGAATTCTTGAGCACTTGTGCTCTTGCAATTTGGAACCATAGAAAACCTTGACTCAGCATGTTAAATCTACCATACACATGCAGGGTAGTCGATCATTCTCTTCTCAGTGTATTTTTTTAGTTTTTCTTTGCCCTTAAGAAATACGTTTTTTTCATGGCCTCTTTTCTGGTATGCCTGGATGAAAAGGCCATATAGGCAAAAGAAAAATTTAATATGAGGAAATTGATGTTCAGCACATGGACCGAAAGGTGCTCTGTTCATATACAGGTCTTCCTCGAGTTTTGTAAGCTGAAAATATCCAAAACGGAAAATGCATTTAATATACCTAACCTATTGAATATCAGAGCTTAGCCTAGCCTACCTTAAATGTGCTCATCAGAGCACTTACATTAGCCTACAGTTGGGCAAAATCATCTCATACAAAGCCTATTTTGTAATGAAGTATTGAATATCTCATGTAGTTGACTGAGTCCTGTATTGAAAATGAAAAACAGAATGGTCATCTGGGTACAGAATGTTTGTAAAGGTATCAGTTGTTTACCCTCATGATCGTGTGGCTGGCTGGGAGCTGCGACTGCCATTGACCAGCATCACGAGAGGATCACGGCCTAGTCCCTAGCCTGGGAAAAATCTTAAGCTTTTTCTATCCTTTACGGTTCCTGTGTGGTTAGAGAAGCAATGGTGTACTAGAGGAAAGCGAAGAGATGCCCTGAAGGACTGCTTCTAAAGGAATAGTATCTCGACCGCTTGGAAGAAAGAAGCAGCCAAAGAGGAGGCCAGTGGCAGAACCACTGAAAATTCTTGAGCAGGAAGCTAGTGAGCAAGTGAGCACAGACCTGGAGGACTCAAGCTTCAGAAAGAAATCAGTATGATCTCAGACATCCTCATCAGACGCCAGACCATCAGACAGAGTGGGTGCAGATTGCATTAGCCTCTCCATGATTTGAATTTCTTTCCCCTAAGCACAGCAGTCTGCCTTTTGAAGGGTTCCTATTGGCATAGAGAGCCTCTTGCCTTTTCCTTTCCATTTTTCTTTCATAATGAGTGAACACAGAGGTCCAGGCAGTCTGAGGTGGAAGCCAAACACAAGTGTTTTCAGAAAGCCTCTGGAATAAACACTGAAGTGATGTCTTTCATAACCCTACACAAAACTGACAGTAGCCAGCTGTTGTCTGAGCTAAACACCATCCTACAGAGCCAAGAGCCACGAGGCAAAAGTGAAAATAACTCCTCTTCTACTGAACCATAGATGACAGATTAGCCAAAAAGGACCCTGGAGGAAGCAAAAGTCAATGAGGCAAAAGTCCTTGCAAGTGACCCCTGCCTGCTCCCCTTTACCTCTCCAGAAATCAACCACCCAAATGGCCTTTTACTGGTGCAGCATCTGAATGCAGTCTCTTCCATCATGATTCTGCGTATTTATTCAGAATCTTGCAATAATTGGATATCATATCACTAAACTTCTCCAAATGTTGGGCTCTTATATATGGTTTTTCCCTTACCCAACTTTCTGTATTTCCATCTCTTCACCTCTTTTACTCCCTCACAATATGATAAGAAAGACTTAACTACTCTTGTTGTCCTCACTCTTCTGTAGTCTGCTGTCAGAAAAAACTTCTCAGGCTCTGGAAGGCTTTCTAGACTAACCCTGTGAGCAGCTCTTTCCAGAAAATAGAAATTGACCATTTAAAAAAATAGGAGTCCTGGTTGGTAATAGAGGGAACTCTGAATGAGAATGTTGTTTGGCCCAAGGTAAAGAACAATGAATTTCAAGGCTCTTTTTTGATCTTAGTTGTAGTAAGAGTAGACATGTGTCCTAGGCAGGCATTTTATTAAAACACCATAAAGTTTATTTTCTGGGTGTGTATGGGGGTGTATGTAAAGGTACATCTGGGAGCTAATGTAGGAAAAGGTTTGAAAGCTAAATTGTCATGTGTAATAAAGTAGCATCATTTTGAATCCATTCCTGTGAAGAGGAGACGGAGGCTTGTGAGGCCTTGAAATGTAGAGGAGGGACTTCCCTGGTGATGCAGTGGTTAAGAATCTGCCTGCCAATTCAGGGGACATGGATTCGAATCCTAGTCCAGGAAGATCCCACATGCCACAGAGCAACTAAGCCCATATGCCACAACTACTGAGCCTGCTCTCTAGAGCCTGCGAGCCACAGCTACTGAAGCCCACGCACCTAGAGCCTATGCTCCACAACAAGAGAAGCCACTACAATGAGAAGCCTGCGCACCACAACGGAGAGTAGCCCCTGCTTGCTGCAACTAGAGAAAGCCTGCACGCAACAACAAAGACCCAAGGTAGCCAAAGAATAAATAAAAACAAACAAACAAACAGAAATGTAGAGGAGAAGGAGATATGTCTTTAAAGATTGGGTCTACAACATGGTAAGAGACTGGGACTTAGTAGTAAAAAGTATGTCTCTTAAGCCATAATCTTGTGTTGACTCCGACCAAGGAATATTCGGAGAGTGTTATCTGATGTTGACTTTCAAGTTGGTTACTATTCTGTGCTCTGGACCAGTCACCCTATGATGTCTTTAAAACCTTCAATGCAAGTTCACTGTGTACATCTGCCTTAGAATGGTGATGCTTTGATGGATGCAAAGAGGGACAATAGACAAGTGTAAGTTACCATGGGTCAGAAAGAGGAAAACAGGCACAGGAGCAGGGACAATGGGAAAGTGCTGAGAAATCACTGAGTGCAGAAATTCATAAAGAGAAGTGATGAGAACAAAGAACCCCACTCTCACCCCAAATCCACAGATACTCCAAGAGAGTATAGACCATACCATAGTACCTGGAATGGGGGGACCAATTCATTTTGTTTAGTTATTAAGGATAAAAAGGACCTCTGAGGTCTGTGGATATCTAATTATATTCGTCTGCCCTTTTATGTTGAATTCAATTGAGTTTTGTGTGATGAAATTTTTTTTTAGCTTGACATGTAGTTGTTTATCAGCTCCATATTTGCTCTGCTGAATGTTGATCTAAATTAAGTTGGAGCTTAAACTTAAGGTGATTTTTAGTTTGATTATCATTTAATTTTCAGGCAGACATTTAGCCCTTGTTTTGCTTTTTTTTTTTTTTTTTTTTTTGTGGTACGTGGGCCTCTCACTGTTGTGGCCTCTCCCGCTGCGGAGCACAGGCTCCAGGCGCGCAGGCTCAGCGGCCATGGCTCACGAGCCCAGCCGCTCCGCGGCATGTGGGATCTTCCTGGACCGGGGCACGAACCCGCGTCCCCTGCATCGGCAGGTGGACTTTCAACCACTGCGCCACCAGGGAAGCCCTGTTTTGCATTTTAATGGAGAAATGTTGAGATTTTTTAAAGTCAGGAATATCCACTTAAAATTTTTAATATGCTTCAGTTTGTCTTTTAACACCTGGTATTACAGGAAGTGTGCACATCCTAGAAAAGAAGTGGGTGAGAGGACAAGGATGGAAGCTTATAAATCATCAATATATGACACTTGACAACTCATTTTTTTAAAATTAAATCTATTGATTTATTTTTGGCTGCGTTGGGTCTTCGTTGATTTATGCGGGCTTTCTCTAGCTGTGGTGAGCGGGGGCTACTCTTCCTTGCGGTGCTCGGGCTTCTCATTGCAGTGGCTTTTGTTGCGGAGCACAGGTTCTAGGTGCGTGGGCTTCAGTAGTTGTGGCATGTGGGCTCAGTAGTTGTGGCTCACGGGCTCTAGAGCACCGGCTTACTAGCTGAGGTGCATGGGCTTAGTTGCTCGGCGGCATGTGGGATCTTCCTGGACCAGGGCTTGAACCCATGTCCCCTGCATTGGCAGGCAAATTCTTAACCACTACACCACCAGGGAAGTCCTGACAACTCGTATTTTTTAATTCAGAAAGTATGTAAAAGTAAATTTAAGAGTTAATTTGAGCAAACATTGGTTCAAATTGGGCAGCATCCATTCTAGCAGATAGAAAGGAGTACCATGAAGCTGTACAAAATGGAAGGCCTTTATAGGCAGAAAGGAGCAAGAACAAGGGAGTTACACTAGGAAAGTCAGGTTGGTTATTATAAGATTGCTTTAGGGGGTAGCAGGGGTCCCTCTGGCAGATTTCCTAACTAATGCTGGCCAGGCAATTCCTACCTGACTGGTTTAAGATTCCATTTCTGGGGGCCCCAAAACTGTAAATAAATCTCAATTTGGCTATGTGGGGCTTAGCATAAGCAACTCCATTTTAGGCCCATGGTGGTGTTTTTATTTTTAACTCAGGTATATGCCATTTGCTATTGTTATGAAAAACAATGGAAAGAAAAGCTTGCCATTTCTCAACACCAGTTAGTGTAAAAACACATGCTGTAAGTATGGAAAAAGTCAAGTTTTGCTGTGTTCCCCAGGTCCTGCTATGATGCTCCAAAGAATTTTTTTTTAAGGAAAAACGCTTTGATGAGCTAACTCTTTGTTTTTGTTTATTTTATGGGCCCAAACTCCTTCCTCATCTTCATACCCCAGCACATACTCCTTTTCCCTTCCCAGTTATGACCGTAGAATCAGTCATTAACACCAGTCCTATGATTGTATCCATCTGAAGGTATTCCACAAGTTGGCAAAGGAGGTTTTCTGATTTATTAATATTTGTTAGAGTTGTTTTATTTTATACTGAAACGTTTACTTGCTCCAGTGTATTTATTCTTTCTTTAGGGGTTTCTATTTTGAGGTGGAACCTCCCTGGTACTTCCTACTTGTCATGTGTCTGGCTCTAACCTTCGACGTTTCTGTTTTCCAGTTCTGAGTTGGCTTGGGAGAGCAATCAAATCATGGGGACTGCTTACCTCTACTTCGTATAGCTCTCTGGGTATCCTATTCTTGGCACATCCACTTGAACAGTTTCAGTATTTTCTTCCATGTGTTTGTTCTTTGGGTGGACATGCCAGGTTAGACTCCTCTTTGGTGGGCAGACATCTGTCTCATTTTCTGCCCGTTGGCATTTCTCACTGGTGCATCACTCATCTCTCTGGCTGTGGGCACTCTATCTAGCACATGGCTGTGCTGTTACTGGGCACTTCTGACTATTGCACCTGCCACTGGTCTCTTGTCCAGAACATTGAGGTTGCCTGTGCAGTGCTGCCAGGGCCCTCCCATCTCACTCTGGGCAGAGTTGCCTATTGTAGAAAGGTCAGGTTTGGCCCTCAGTTCTCTTTGTGGTGTATTTGGGAACTGTTCTTTTGGAGCAAGCAGAGATACAGAGTCCCCTTGAATTAAATTGTGTATCTTACTGACTTGAGTGACTGTACTTCTGTTTGGATAGTGCTGGGTTGGGTTTATGTGTTGCAAACAGGAATGAATGAAGCAGATTCAAAAATGAGTCCTTTTAACCCTCCATTCTTTACAGAGCCACTTAGATTAATAGGTAGATTATGATTATCAGAGCCTTAACTGGTAAGAATTTTTCACCTGCTCCATAAGCTGAGTACGTATTCTGGTTTGCCCAGGCTTTTACTTCCTGTCTTGGCATTTTGGCCATTTATCTCAGATTTTCTACTTTTAAATAAATTTTTACTATTAATAGCTGCATTAAAATAAGCCATGATACAATCCCAAATCACTAGATATATGAAGAACAGGAAAATGCGACCCTGAAAGGAGTCAGTTACAGACTAGCAGCCTTCTCCAAAGGAGAGAGGTCATTTGTAGCTATAATGTAAAATTTTAAATGAGGTGTCTGAGAAGGTTTTTACAAATTTTTTTTGATTGAAGTAAGATATGCTTATACTTTAGAAAATGAAATACTCTACAAAGCATAGAAAACCCAGCAGTTTCCTAAATACCCTCTGCACACTCAAGCCCTTTTCTCAAAAGACAGTTTCTTCTTTTAGGCATTCTTTCATTATTTAGAAATTTGATCTCTTATTTACCTTCAATTTTCCTGCATTGACATTTTGTTTGTTGAATTTTAAAATGTAAACATTATCCTGAGCTAAGCCATTTTATAAGTCAATTTTATAAAACATAGTTAATAATTATTACTAAATGTGGAATGAATGAATGAATAAATATATTTTGTTTAATTCTGTGCCTACTTCTAAGTCCTATAGTCGAAAGAGGTGAGATAGAAAAAATAATTATCAGCCATAATTATATTTCTGGAGTTGAATTTCTTGCTAGGAGGCAAAACTTACAAATTCCTCTTCTAATACCAGGTTTTGATTCCAGCTGCTCAATATTGCAATTAG
This sequence comes from Mesoplodon bidens, assembly GCF_964165515.1. Lineage (NCBI taxonomy): Eukaryota > Metazoa > Chordata > Mammalia > Artiodactyla > Ziphiidae > Mesoplodon > Mesoplodon bidens. The sequence goes on from NC_138162.1 coordinate 54,040,066, forward strand.
TTAAAGCAACCACAATCTGATTATTATATACTTTTATCAGGTCAGCTTCTTGATAATAGGAATTATCAATGCATCATGATTTTAACTTCAGGGGGCTTTGAGAACTTAATGGCTTTTCATCACCCCCCCTTCCACCTGAAATCACTTTAGCTTAATGTAATGTTATACAGCATAGAATTCTGAGCCCAAGGAATGAGATTTAAGTTTCAGGTCTGTTGACTGAATCAGTGATTTTAGCAAAATAATTAAATGGTGTTCACTGAATCGGTGATTTTAGCAAAATAGTTAAATGGTATTTTCCTCAATGGATAAAACAGTACAAGGCTATTGTAAAGATTAGATGGAAAAGCACATCTGAATGAAAATGCCATTACATTTTGCTTAATGTAATAATACATTATACACACATATGCATATATGTGTACTAAGAATTGCTAGTATGGCATTAAGAGATAATCCTTTTTTTTTAAACCATAATGTTTAAATGTTGAGAAACTTCTCATTTCTGAGTTCCAACTGTGATTAAGGATTGGAAGATTTCCCTTTGAGGGAATGCCTGTTTCTGGAGGGCAGGCGGGAGACTACGCGCTTTTTTTTTTTAATTTTTAAATTTTATTTTATTTTTTATACAGCAGGTTCTTATTAGTCATCAATTTTATACACATCAGTGTATACATGTCAATCCCAATTGCCCAATTAATCACACCACCATCCCCCACCCTCACCCCGTGGCTTTCCCCCCTTGGTGTCCATATGTTTGTTCTCTACATCTGTGTCTCAACTTCTGCCCTGAAAACTGGTTCTTCTGTTCCATTTTTCTAGGTTCCACATACATACGTTAATATATGATATTTGTTTTTCTCTTTCTGACTTATTTCACTCTGTATGACACTCTCTAGATCCATCCACGTCTCAACAATTGACCCAATTTCATTCCTTTTTTTCCGCTGAGTGATAGTCCATTGTATATATGTACCACATCTTCTTTATCCATTCGTCTGTCGATAGGCATTTATGTTGCTTCCATGGCCTGGCTATTGTAAATAGTGCTGCAATGAACACTGGAGTGCATGTGTCTTTTTGAATTATGGTTTTCTCTGGGTATGTGCCCAGTAGTGGGGTTGCTGGGTCATATGGTAATTCTATTTTTAGTTTTTTAAGGAACCTCCATACTGTTCTCCATAGTGGCTGTATCAATTTACATTGCCACCAACAGTGCAAGAAGGTTCCCTTTTCTCCACACCCTCTCCAGCATTTGTTGTTTGTAGATTTTATGATTATGCCCATTCTAACTGGTGTGAGGTGATACCTCATTGTAGTTTTGATTTGCATTTCTCTAATAATTAGTGATTTTGAGCACCTTTTCATGTGCTTCTTGACCATCTATATGTCTTCTTTGGAGAAATGCCTATTTAGGTCTTCTGCCCATTTTTGGATTGGGTTGTTTGTTTCTTTAATTTTGAGCTGCATGAGCTGTTTATACATTTTTCAGATTAATCCTTTGTTGATTCGTTTGTAAATATTTTCCCCCATTCTGAGGGTTGTCTTTTCGTCCTGTTTATAGTTTCCTTTGCTGTGCAAAAGCTTTTAAGTTTCATTAGGTCCCATTTGTTTATTTTTGTTTTTATACTCATTACTCTAGTATGTGGATCAAAAAAGATCTTGCTGTGATTTATGTCAAAGAGTGTTCTTCCTATGTTTTCCTCTAAGAGTTTTATATTGTCAGGCCTTACATTTAGGTCTCTAATCCATTTTGAGTTTATTTTTGTGTATGGTGTTAGGGAGTGTTCTAATTTCATTCTTTTACATGTAGCTGCCCAGTTTTCCCAGCACCACTTATTGAAGAGACTGTCTTTTCTCCAGTGTATATTCTTGCCTCCTTTGTCGTAGCTTAGTTGACCATAGGTGCGTGGGTTTATCTCTGGGCTTTCCATCTTGTTCCGTTGATCTATGTGTCTGTTTTTGTGCCAGTACCATATTGTCTTGATTACTGTAGCTTTGTAGTACAGTGTGAAGACAGGCTGTCTGATTCCTCCAGCTCCGTTTTTCTCCCTCAGGACTGCTTTGGCTATTCGGGGGCTTCTGTGTCTCCATACAAATTTTAAGATTTTTTGTTCTAGTTCTGTAAAAAATGCCATTGGTAATTTGAGAGGGATTCCATTGAATCTGTAGATTGCTTTGGGTAGTAGAGTCATTTTCACAATATTGATTCTTGCAATCCAAGAACACGGTATATCTCTCCATCTGTTGGTATCAAATTTAATTTCTTTCATCAGTGCCTTATAGTTTTCTGCATACAGGTCTTTTGTCTCCCTAGGTAGGTTTATTCCCACGTATTTTATTCTTTTTGTTGCAGTGGTAAATGGGAGTGTTTCCTTAATTTCTCTTTCAGATTTTTCATCATTAGTGTATAGGAATGCAAGAGATTTCTGTGCATTAATTTTGTATCCTGCAAATTTACCAAATTCATTGATTAGCTCTAGTAGTTTTCTAGTGGCATCTTTAGGATTCTCTATGTATAGTATCATGTCATCTGCAAACAGTGGCAGCTTTACTTCTTCTTTTCCAATTTGTATTCCTTTTATTTTTCTTCTCTGATTGCCATGGCTAGGACTTCCAAAACTATGTTGAATAATAGTGGTGAGAGTGGACATCCTTGTCTTGTCCCTGATGTTAGAGGAAATGCTTTCAGTTTTTCACCATTGAGAATGATGTGTACTGTGGGTTTGTCGTATATGACCTTTATTATGTTGAGGTAGTTTCCCTCTATGCCCACCTTCTGGAGAGTTTTTATCATAAATGGGTGTTGAATTTTGTCAAAATCTTTTTCTGTATCTATTGAGATCATATGGTTTTTATTCTTCAATTTGTTAATATGCTGTATGACATTGATTGATTTGCATATATTGAAGAATCCTTGCATCCCTGGGATAAATCCCACTTGATCATGATGTATGATCCTTTTAATGTGTTTTTGCATTCTGTTTGCTAGTATTTTGCTGAGGATTTTTGCATCTATGTTCATCAGTGGTATTGGCCTGTAGTTTTCTTTCTTTGTGACATCTTTGTCTGGTTTTGGTGTCAGGGTGATAGTGGCCTCATAGAATGAGTTTGGGAGTGTTCCTTCCTCTGCAATTTTTTGGAAGAGTTTGAGAAGGATGGGTGTTAGCTCTTCTCTAAATGTTTGATAGAATTCACCTGTGAAGCCATCTGGTCCTGTACTTTTGTTTGTTGGAAGATTTTTAATCACAGTTTCAATTTCATTACTTGTGATTGGTCTGTTCATATTTTCTATTTCTTCCTGCTTCAGTCTTGGAAGGTTTTACCTTTCTAAGAATTTGTCCATTTCTTCCAGGTTGTCCATTTTATTGGCATAGAGTTGCTTGTAGTAGTCTGTTAGGATGCTTTGTATTTCTGCAGTGTCTGTTGTAACTTCTCCTTTTTCATTTCTAATTTTATTGATTTGAGTCCTCTCTTTTTCTTGATGAGTCTGGCTAATGGTTTATGAATTTGTTTACCTTCTCAAAGAAGCAGCTTTTAGTTTTATTGATCTTTGCTATTGTTTTCTTTGTTTCTATTTCATTTATTTCTGCTCTGATCTTTATGATTTCTTTCCTTCTGCTAACTTTGGGTTTTGTTTGTTCTTCTTTCTCTAGTTCCTTTAGGTATAAGGTTAGATTGTTTATTTGAGATTTTTCTTGTTTCTTGAGGTAGGCTTGTGTAGCTATAAACTTCCCTCTCAGAACTGCTTTTGCTGCATCTCATAGGTTTTGGATTGTTGTGTTTTCATTTTCATTTGTCTCTAGGTATTTTTTGATTTCCTCTTTGATTTCTTCAGTGATCTCTTTGTTATTTAGTAACATATTGTTTAGCCTCCATGTGTTTGTGTTTTTTACGTTTTCCCCCCTGTAATTCATTTCTAATCTCATAGCGTTGTGGTCAGAAAAGATGCTGGATATGATTTCAACTTTCTTAAATTTACTGAGGCTTGATTTGTGACTCAAGATGTGATCTATACTGGAGAATGTTCCGTGCACAATTGAGAAGAAAGTGTAATGTGCTGATTTTGGATGGAATGTCCTATAAATATCAATTCAATCTATCTGGTCTATTGTGTCATTTAAAGCTTCTGTTTCCTTATTTATTTTCATTTTGGATGATCTGTCATTTGGTGTAAGTGAGGTGTTAAAGTCCCCCACTACTATTGTGTTACTGTCAATTTCCTCTTTTATAGCTGTTAGCAGTTGCCTTACGTATTGAGGTCCTCCTGTATTGGGTGCATATATATTTATAATTGTTATATCTTCTTCTTGGCTTGATCCCTTGATCTGTATGTAGTGTCTTTCCTTGTCTCTTGTAACAGTCTTCATTTTAAAGTCTATTTTACCTGATATGAGTATTGCTACTGCAGCTTTCTTTTAGTTTCCATTTGCATGGAATATCTTTTTCCATCCCCTCACTTTCAGTCTGTACGTGTCCCTAGGTCTGAAGTGGGTCTCTTGTAGACAGCATATATATGGGTCTTGTTTTTGTATCCATTCAGCAAGCCAGTGTCTTTTGATTGGAGCATTTAATCCATGCACTTTTAAGGTAATTATCAATATTTATGTTCCTATGACCATTTTCTTAATTGTGTTGGGTTTGTTTTTGTAGGTCCTTTTCTTCTCTTGTGTTTCCCACTTAGAGAAGTTCCTTTAGCATTTGTTGTAGAGCTGGTTTGGTGGTGCTGAATTCTCTTAGCTTTTGCTTGTCTATAAAGCTTTTGATTTCTCCATAGAATCTGAATGAGATCCTTGCCGGGTAGAGTAATCTTGGTTGTAGGTTCTTCCCTTTCATCACTTTAAGTATATCATGCCACTCCCTTCTGGCTTGTAGAGTTTCTGCTGAAATCAGCTGTTAACATTATGGGAGTTCCCTTGTATGTTATTTGTCATTTTTCCCTTGCTGCTTTCAATAATTTTTCTTTGTCTTTAATTTTTGCCAATTTGATTACTGTGTGTCTCGGTGTGTTTCTCCTTGGGTTTATCCTGTATGGGACTCACTGTGCTTCCTAGACTTGGTTGGCTATTTCCTTTCCCATGTTAGGGAAGTTTCTGACTATAATCTATTCAAATATTTTCTTGGGTCCTTTCTGTCTCTCTTCTCCTTCTGCGACCCTTATAATGCGAATGTTGTTGTGTTTAATGTTGTCCCAGAGGTCTGTTAGGCTGTCTTCATTTCTTTTCATTCTTTTTTCTTTATTCTGTTCCACAGCAGTGAATTCCACCATTCTGTCTTCCAGGTCACTTATCCGTTCTTCTGCCTCAGTTATTCTGCTATTGATTCCTTGTAGTGTAGTTTTCATTTCAGTTATTGTATTGTTCATCTCTGTTTGTTTGTTCTTTAATTCTTCTAGGTATTTGTTAAACATTTCTTGCATCTTCTCGATCTTTGCCTCCATTCTTTTTCCAAGGTCCTGGATTATCTTCACTATCATTATTCTGAATTATTTTGTGGAAGGTTGCCTGTCTCTACTTCATTTAGTTGTTTATCTGGGGTTTTATCTTGTTTCTTCATCTGGTACATAGCCCTCTGCCTTTTCATCTTGTCTATCTTTCTGTGAATGTGGTTTTCGTTCCACAGGCAGGATTGTAGTTCTTCTTGATTCTGCTGTCTCCCCTCAGTGAGACTACACTTTGGTATAACTCCCAGGTGTACTGACAGAACTGTCAGTGCAGAAATATTCATAGGTGCTCTAATAAGCACCAAATAGCTCACACCTCCTGGAAGAAGTAGGTTGAGCATATGGAAGGGGCAGAGTTGTAGGTGCTTAATATTTCTGAATGAAAATAGTGCATTCCATCCATCCATAATCCACATTCACTGTTAACACTTTAGGGCAGGATTTAGCTAAGCAGATTAGTAGTAAAGTTGAATGTGAAAATAGAAGCCTTGTAACCTATTGTTAAGGAAATTTGTTTTCAAAGCTATTTGATAATCCTCTGGGCAGACTGATACAAGAATATGTTCTTATAAACAGAAAATTCGATTTTCTCTTTATTTCTTAAATTATAGAAGTAACATATTAATGCATTATTAAAACAAAATATTCAAATACATAAAAGCATGTAGAATAAAATGTATGCTATAGGCTGAATGTTTATGTCTCCTCAAAATTCACATATTGAAACCTAACCCCCACTGTAATAGTATTTGGAGGTGGGGCCCTTGGCAGGTAAATAGGTCTAAGGGTGGAGCCCTCATGAGTGTGATTAGTGATCTTATAAAGGAGGACTCAGAGAGCTCCCTCTTTCCTTCTGTCGCGTAAAGTTACAGAGAACAAGGAGGTGAGTCCTCACCAGATAGTGGACTTGCTGGTGCCTTGATCTTGGACTTTCCAGCCTCAGATGTGTGAGAAATAAATTCGTGTTGCTTATAAGCCACTCAGTCTATGGTGTCTTGTTATCACAGCCTAAACACACTAAAACAAGGTAAAAATCCTCTTCCTAGCCTCATCTCTCCATTCCCCTTCCCAGAGGCAACCACTGCTAATATTTTTAATACTCCAAACTTTTTTCTATGAATTCATGTGCACACATACGTCATATCCTTTGTAGACATGGGCACTTCCAGGTAAAGGAAGGCTGCTCGAAGTTTTCTCCCCATCCTCCTCCTCTTCCCTCCTTTCTGCTTGAAGGAAATCAGGTTGTCAAGTCAGAGCATCCTAAAATTCAAATCGCTGTTTTACAACTTACTTGCCATGTGACCTTTAGCATATTTCTTCAGTTTTCTCATCTCACAGTTTACTCACTTGTGGAATCAAAGTAAAAACACTGTGCACTCAGTGCTTTGTGACCGCCTGGAGGGGTGGGATAGGGAGGGTGGGAAGGAGACGCAAAAGGGAGGGGATATGGGAACATATGTATATGTATAACTGATTAAATTTGTTATAAAGCAGAAACTAAAAAAAAAAAAAAACACTGTGCAAAGTTTTTGTAAAGAGTAAATTAGGAGTTGTGGGTTGTTGAAAAGAATAAATCAAATGAAATATATACCATAACTACTAGAATAATGACAGAAGCCATATGTTCCCATCTCTCCTTTTTGTCTTAATCAGTTTTCTTTTCTTCCTCTGCTTATTACTATTATATTAAGAATGGATCACTTTCTCCTTGAGAAAGACTTTGGGTCTCTAAGTACTAAAAATTATCAGGGCAAAGTGGAAAGGGGAGGCTCCAGTCTTTTAACTCATTGAAATTTAAAATTGGGCAGATGCAAATAGAAGACCATCTCATCCAATCTCTCTCTCTCTCTCTCTCTTTCGCCTTCCTCTTCTGAGCAGTGAGTTGTTTAAATGAGATCTGGCTGGAGCAGCTGGTGGGATGTGTGGGGTGTGGACAGAGTAGAGTCTCACTGCTCAGCTTCCACTTTATTTGCTGAAGGATCTAAGGTAACACCCCCCCCAAACCCTATATTAAACTGAAAAATGACCCATCTCATCCAAACTCTCTCATTTTTCAGATGAGGCACATATTGTAGATTTTTCACTTCCAATTTTGATGATTTCCAATCATCAAAATTTAGGGCATCCAACCTGATTGGAAATTGTCAACTTTGACCTTTCAAGTTGAATATACCACACCTTGAAAAACCACATCAATAATGGCTGGATCTGCAGGTGTTCGCAGTCTCTAGGACTGCAGTCCAGATTCTAGGGCAGCAGAGAGGAGCCAGTGACCTCACCAGTGGTTTATCAAAACACCTCAATTTTATTCTGGCATTTAATCTGCTACAGAAGCCATTTATTATTTCATCTTCCTGAGTAACGTGGACACTGTCCCTTAATTAACTCACCATTTGACTGCATGTTTAAAACTGTCAGGTGGGAAGTAAATTTAGTGCTGTCTTATGATTAATAAAATGCTAAAGTCTCATTTTGTGAAAGCCAAGTAGCTGGCACCTGAACAAAAGCTGCCAGGTTTGTTGATTGTTATTTGTCTTATATAATTATATGGACTGGCAGGAAAAATGCTGCATTTATTTGTTCTTTTTATATATTTGTTTTTAAAGCAAGTCATTGTGTGTGTGTCTGGGGCTTAGTGTGGTTGGTTAGGCGTAGAGTAGTATATCTTACTTTAACAGATGAAATGAATTATTGTGCCCTTTAGCAGGTATACTTTGTTGAAAAGAAATATTTAGGGGTCCTGGAATCGATCACTGCGTGTTTATTGAGTGATTATTCATGCTAGGTCCAGACCTAGGCTCATTTACTTATGTTCCAACTAAACTTCCAAGAAATCTAAGAAATAAGCATTGTTCTTCCCATATTACAGATAAGGAAACAAAGCTCTGAGATATTTAGTTGTTTGCACAAGGTCACATACCTAGTATTGACAAAGAGGAGATTGAAATACAGAGATATTTATGTCTAAAGTCAGTACTTCTATTTATTCCAGTGGGAGAATTGTTTTGATTAAACCCAGTGAAATTGTTATGCTTTTGCAGCAAATATACTTGAAGGTCCTTGTCATTGTTTTTTTCTCCTGCTTCATGGCCCCCTCACAAAGGGATTTATGTTGGGGATCCCCAAGACCACTCCTGTGTTGGGTGATTTGCTAAAAAAGACACATAGAACTCAGCATATAGTTGCACACATGGCTAAGATTTATCACGATGAAAGGATACAAAGCAAGATAATGGTGCATGGGCAGAGTCTGGAGAAAACCGGGCACAAGCTTCCAAGAGTCCTCTCCCAGTGGAGACACTGTAGATGCATTCAATTCCTCCAGCAATGAATTGTGACAACGTGTGAAGTGTTGTCTACCAGGAAAGCTCATTAAAGACTCAGCACCCAGTGTTTTTTGGGGACTAGTTACAAAGGTGCTCTGACTGGCATCTATCAAAATTCCAGAAGGAGAGTGAGTGTTGAGCATAAACCACATTGTTTGCACAACTTAGGCACAGTGAGCTGGTCTTAGTGTTTAAAGAAAAGGTTTATATCAGAGTAGGGAACTGTTTGCCAATCAAGTTCCCAGTGCCGGTTAAGGGCCAAGTTTATAAGCAGGCCATTCTAAGGACAGCAATCTCAGGGTTACTATGTTAACTCTTATTTACACAGGATTCAAATAATCTCATTGAATGACCCCCAGTTAAACTATTATGTCATTTTGTAATTCTTGAAATTGAATCAGAAAAGGAGTAAGGCTTATGCCTTGGAGTGCTGAAAGGGACATGATGTATGTCAGAAATATGCCAAAACATCATTCATTTAGGGATTTTTTCCCTTCCTTTATGTATTTACTCTTGAAGTATTTACTGAATACTTACTGTGTTGGGAAATGGCAGAGCATAGCGATGAGGGTCATAGGCTCTGAATCCAAATTACTGGGTTTAAATTATAGTTCTGCCATTCAAGAGTTGCATGACCTTAGGCAAGGTTCTTAACTTTTCTGTGGTCAGGTTTTCTTATCTGTACAATGGGTACCTGCCTTGTAAGATTAGGGAAGATAAGTTAATAGGCTGTCTAGTATATGGTAATTGCTCTAATAGAACATGGATGATACAGGCAAACGAGCATGAAATTACCTTACAGAGTGATAGCTGCTTCTGTTGGTAAAATTTTAGGTGCTATGAGGGCACACGGGAGAAACTGTATACAATCTGGAGGAAGATAAGTGGAGATCTGAGAAGGGAGACAGATGTTGGAAGTGGAGGGAGATGATACCAGGCCAAAGGAACATCACAGGCAAAAGGCATTGAAATGAGAGTGGAATGAGGAGAGAGAGAATTGTGTATCTGAATAAATGAAGTAATAAATGGTATGTCTGGAAGAGAGATGAACTTGTAGAGATAAGCAGGGACCATATAATGAAGAGCCTTGCAAGTCCCATTAGGGAATTTTTACTTGCCTGAGGGAGTTTTTACTTGGCCTGTGACTAACAAGGAGTCAAAGGGGGTACTGAACTTGGGGACAGCACCCCGTGGAAACACAAGTCAGCATGATCTTGGTGGAAATTTCTTCTATATATGTGACTCCCTTACTGAAGATTGCATTGGCAGCTTCCCTCATCAAAAGACAGTGATGACTCCTCTCCCTTGGCACTTCAGTCTCTGGATAGAGATCAGGAACATTCTCGGATGGGTTGAGACAATTTTAGGGGCTGCCAACAATAGATCAGATCTGTTTCAATCTGCCTTACCCTATGAGAATTCTGGACATGAGAATTACAAAAGGACAGAATGGGGACATTTGATTTTAGTCACGTCTAGCAAAAGTAGCAAAGGAAACCACCTCTAAACACTAATATTTACATCAGTGCTCACCTAACTGCAGCACAGTCCAGCCTTAGACTGGAGTCTAGTGAAAGGTTATTACCATGATTTAGGGGGATGTTTTGATTCTCTGGTTTCTTGGCTTCCTAAATTTTTTGACTTATGGTTTATTCCGTTTTCTTTCCATATGCTTCTCCTTTGACTGGTCATCTCTTTATACTTTATGTTATTTGCTTTTAAAGTGTTGCTCACACACAGACACATACAGGAAATGATTTATAATGAGAGCACCAGCCATAATAATGGATATACCATTATTTGTGCAGTAAAGGGAAATGGAAATAAGTAATTTCCTGCTGCTTTTGCTGATTTTTACTTAGGTAATATTGCCACTTGTCTGTTAGATACATTTTTCCATTTGGTGCTAAGTAAAAATGTCATCTTAAGCTAACTTTATACGACATATAACCGTTAAACTAAAATTTCTAATTGCTTTTTTTAAACATCTTTATTGGATTATAATTGCTTTACACTAATTGCTTTTTATGTGAGGCCACTGTAGTACTTCTTAGGCAAAAGTGTTCTCACCCAAGGCTCCACACTTTAGAAGGGTCCTTTATGTTTGTCTCTCTGTGTCTCTCTGTCTCTCTCTCTCTCTCTCACACACACACACACACACACACACATTTATTGAGGGATACACAAGTAACTCTGTCAGTTGGCATAGAGGAGCCCATAGTGCCAAGCATTTGATCTCATGTTTAGCACTGGCCAGCCAGGGTAAATCTTCTCCCCATCTTTTGTCCTATGTCTTTGAAATAAAAGGTAACTGAGTAAATACAGTGAATGTTTGTGGGTTGGTCTGCTGCTGATGGTACAGATGGAACTTGCTGCAAAGATTGAAGCAATGGAAGCACTTTAATAGATAAAAGACAAATCAATGTAAGTGTCAGCTTTTCCTCTGTTAGCATGAACATGAAAGATCTTGCATAATGAAGTAACTTTCCCATATAAATGTCCATATTCTTGTTTCTTATTCCAGTGCATGTTTCTCATGAATTAGCACAATATTGGCAACCGTTGCATATGGTAGCTGAAGAACATTTTTGTAAGTCTAGATCTCGCTGTCTGATGTGGTAGCCAATGGCCACAGGTGGCTATTAAAATTAATTAAAATTAACATTAAAATTTAGTGCCTCAGTTGTACTAGCCACATTCAAGTGCTCATTCACCACACTTGGCTAGAGGCTAGTGCACTGGATGACACAGATAGGGAGCATTTCCATCATGGCAGTAAGTTCTATTGGAGCACACTTGTCTAGATGTAACATGTGATATTTCCATTCTTTATCAGTGCTGTATACTGACTACTAGAATAATGAATAGTTATAATAAATATTTAATTTTAACTTATGTTTTAAATATTTAGACATGTGTTAATATTGGTCTCCATTTGTACTTTTTCCCTGAGGCCCACAAATAGAAGCTGAGGTTTATGAGGCCCTTGTCCTTTCTTAAGGTGACTGGTGTATCAGGAATATTGATTTTTGTGGGTCTTGCCCTAATTGCACTATTCTGAAATCTTCGGCTATATGTGAACCAGATCCATGATGATGATGTGTGGAAGCATTTCATAACCACCTGAGAAACTGTAATTTTGTAGTACAGTTCACCTAACATATACTTTCAATGATACAGATAAACTTTCATGAAATGTATCTTAGTAATCAGCATGCAAAGACATTCTGGCATAGCTTAGTAAGGTAGATGTTATGGTAGCGCCTTTTGGGTGTGCTAATCACATTCCATACTATAGCCATTGGAGACAGCAAAACACAGTCTCTGCTTGACTTTGATTTTAGGGGCAGTGAGTATTCCATGAACTTAGAAGTGGATTCCGTTTCATTTCATGATTTAGTTCTCTCACTTCCTCTCCAACACCAAACACACACTGAATTACACCTTTTTCTGTAACGGAAGAAAAGATACTTGGCTTTAGGAATGGCTGACTGACAAGGTCACTCTCACTTCTGTGTGTCTGTCACATAATCTTTGCTTGCTTTAAATGATGCTATATGAGTTTTACCCTAAGAGAACATCTCTGCATGTGAATTTTATGGAGGGGTTTGTTTAGGAGAAGTATTAATACCAACAAGTATGAAATCTTTACATCAAGTAACGAAACTTTTTCCCTCCCACTGAGACCATGAGGACCTATAAAATAGGAAAACTTTTGTTGCTGTTGTTATTGTTAGAGCCCTAAACATCCTCCATGTATCTAAGGAAACCTGTAGTATGTGATTCTTCTTTAGATTTTTAAATCTTCCTCTGCAAGTATACTTTTAAAATGGTTTTTTTCCAAAGTGAAAGAGAAGAATTAAAACTCTCCCAATTTTTGGTAAAAAGAGGTCAAGCTCTTTCAATAGAACCATGGAAGGAACTGGAAGCTGGCAAAAGTGGTCACTATTTTAGGGAAATTGCATTATATTTTTTTACATTTATTACTCAGATTTTTGGTCTTGTTTATGGAACATTTCCACACAAGGCTCACTGATTCTCAGACTGCTGAATCACAAAGGAGCTGCTTCTATTAGAAGCACAGTTATTTAACTTACTACTGATTACCTCATAAGTACATAATTTCTCAGTCTCTGGCATATAGTTCTTGCTCTTGAGGTCATCTTTAACAGGGCAGAAAAGCTCTTCCCATAACTTGCCCATCCATGTGACAATATTTTGATGTCATTTGTCCTTGTTTATCATCCCTATTAGGAGACTGCTTTTTTAAGAGGGAAGAGATATTTGGTGTGCTAGTTTAAATCATCTCTGGGCCAACATTCTCTTAATATTTAAAATGGGGAAAAACAGAATCAGAACTGCCATAGAATTTGTTTTGATGGTGAAGTGGGGATGGATTAGGAAACTACTGACAAATTGCTTTGTAAGTGCCTAATGATAACCCTAATAAAAATTTTAACAATATTGCAAACACTCATTAACTAGACAGGGCAACACTTTTGTAAAGCTATGATTCATCTCCCTGTTCTGAAGTGATTCACGATGACAATGATTTTGAGTTAATTGTCCATTATGATACAAATTTTGGATCTATGGCTTCATTAATTGTAAGCGTCTGTCTATGTTAGATTGTCTGGCATCATTGTACTAATTTGCATAGATTGTAGAACACCCTCAAAAGGTTTGCTTGCATTTTCTCTAACGTGGCATGTGGGTCATTCCCTATCCCTATGGAAAGGATGAATGCAAGTGGCACTGCAGTGGCAGAAAACTCTAGAGTGGCTAAGGCACCGTCTGGGGAAGATGGGAGATCTTTGGATAAGAAGGGTAGGCTCTGAACAATGAGAACCTTGAGATGTTCAAACTCATCTACTTTCAGAGGAAATTAAGTGTTACGGAGAACATCAGCTTTGAAGCCAGAGTAATCTAGGTTTCAGTCTCAGCTCTGCCATTCAAGAGCCTGTGGATTAGTAGAGTACACAGCGTGTGTAAGAAAGCAATTGGTAGTGGTGGTGGTTTTTATTGTTAATTACAGTACTAGCATTTAAATCCTGGAACCATATTTTCTTCCGTAATATGCTGTATCCCTTGTGACTTAATCTTTTAAACCTTTTACTTTCTTATTGAAGGACAGTAACACCCACCCAACAGGGTCAAATTAAATGAGAACTGAAATTTGGAGCCTCGTAAGTAACAGTTACTGACTAGACGTCATTGCCCTAGATTCAACTGTGTGCTTCTGTGCATTGTTAGTTCTTGACTCCAGCCTGTCTTGTGAGCACTTTATCCCCTAAACTCCTTGATGTATATACATATATAGCCATATGTTGTTCAGCTGCAACCTATGGAAACACTGTGAAAAGGCCATTCTTCCTGACATAAGAATTCAAAGAAGATTCAAAGAATCCATTGACTCTGGAAAAGTCTTATTCTTTTTTTATAATTTGGAGTTATAAGCTAGGAGTTTGGAAAATATAAGCTAGAGTTTGGTAAATATAAGCTAGAGTTTGGTAAATATAAGCTAGAGTTTGGAGTTTGGTAAATATAAGCTAGAATTCGAAATACAGAAGAGAAGAGCTAAAAACCTTAACCCTTCAAAATCCATAGATGAAATATATTACACAAAGGCAAAGTGTTTAATGGTTATCAATTATTCATTGATTCTTAAAAGGAATCATAATATACATCCTTGAGGCTGCTGTGCAACATGAGCTCAGGGCTAGTGCAGGGGCAACATAAAGATGTAATAAATGGAGTTGATACTCACTGATAGTATGTTACTAACAAAACAACCTATGTAACTGAGTAGAAAAATACCTCTTAAAAGGGACTAAAATTATCTCCTTTGGGTTCAAAACAATGTATTTCTTCCCATGGAAATTTGCTGTGAACCAAAATAGCACATACTAATAGTTATCATTTATGGAGGGCCCACTATGTAATGATGCTTTTTATTTCTAATCCCTATGGCAACCTTGCAAAGCAGATTTCATTATCCCTATGTTCCTGATGAGGAAATTGAGCTTGGGAAGGGTCAAATAATTGCCCAAAAAATTTTACAAAGCTACTAGGAAAAGTTGTGTTTGGAGTGCCTCTGATGTCACTCTTACTAGGTCCCTTGTCATTCTGTCCATAATGACACATGAATATCTCCTCTTATTAGTCAAGTCACACAAATTATACTCAAGTACTTACGTAGTTTTCTTTAAAGGACCAGAAAAGAATGAGTATGGATTCCTGTGTGTGGAGTTACAGATTAGGATGAGTGGTTCTTGAGGTTTGTGTTTTCAATGAATTTTGAGTCAGCCACTGCGCCAGACACTGAGAGTGAAAAAAATAAAGCACATTTCATTACCTTCCAGGACTTGCAGCCTAGGGCAAGGATGACAAATAGCTGGTCCAAATACCATTCTTCTCCCTACTTGTTCCAATAGTAGATAGAGCTTGAAAGCAGGTCAAGTCAGCTCCTCAAAAATTCTTTCTCAACAGTGAGTGCAGGCAATCTCTAACCATTGATTAAAATTAGCATACAACAGAAATAAAACTTGTTTGTCACTCCTGTTTTAGAGACTACATATAATCAGTCATTTGCAATGTACTGTGACAGGCTTGAAGAAGACTTGTAAATAGTTGTCTCTCTAGAACTACGGATGACTATGGATTCCTAAAGGACAGGACGATCATCTCTAATTCTGGAGGATGGGAAAGAGAAGTCAGAGAAAGCTTCACACAGATTCTCAATCTTAAGTGATAGGTCAGAGTATGACAAGGGATGAGACTAGTGATTTAGCCAGTGGCCAAAGAATGGAGGAATTTATAGATTACTCTAAGGAGTTTTGAATCTATCCTGTAGGCAAAGGATTTTAAGATGCTAGAAGATTTTACAAAAGGAGTAAATCAATCAGGAAAACCTTATAGGAGAGGGCAAGACTTCATAGGAATGTGGCTGAGTGATGACACTTGAAATACTGCAATCCATCTTGGAAAGAGAAATTGAGGACATGGAGTAGAACAATAAAGTCAGTAATATAGACTGGAGGCATGATTGGAAAGCAGTCTATATCTATAGAGTTTGTATATGCATAGATCTGGTAAACATTAGTGATCAGACATAGTGAAGGATGGTGTGAATGAGAAATTAATACCTAGGATAACTTTCTGATTTCTGGTTTGGGTTAATGAGTTGATTGGAAGAAGAGTGAGTTTTAGGAGAGAGACTTAGTGATTTCAATGATGACAAACTACAAAAACATTAATTCATGTTATATTTGGATTTTTTGTTTGTTTTGAGGACAAGTAATTGTTTCTAAACCAAACTTTAGAATATTCTCATTGAGAAATTAGGAATTTAGTTTTGATGGTAATCATAAGTAAATTTTGTATGCCATTCATGTTTACTTTTTATATGCTTTACTTATTGGCAAAAGTTAGAATCAACAGGGACTTGAAGTTTATTGATTCAATCTTGAGTATGGAGCCCCTTAGAGGCAATGATTATTACAGAATCAACTGTATTCCTCCACATGGATATCAGTGATGATTTTTTTTCCATTTCCATTCTGGTTTAGATCTCTTTTAGCTGTCTGGTGATCATGATTCCAACTAGACAATTCCAATAAATTTTTCTTACTGGGGGGCATCCATCCATTCCAGATCCACCAAGCAGAGTTTACAAAAATCTTTTATTCTTTGCTTTTATTTGAAAAACATTGAACACTCAAATAGAAATCAACAAACTCTAATCAAAAGTGAAAATATTATGGAATTGGTGATCCTGATTTATTATGTTCTGACCACAGTGGACGCTCCAGGTAGCTCCTAGAAAGCTCCATTATATGGAATATCCTGTGTGTGTAGAGGGGACCTTGACCAGAACACAGTTTCTGTTTGAGTCATGTGGTAGTAATACTAGGTAATTTTCTTTTTAGTTAAGAGCTACTTGGTTTCCTCAAACTGAATCTGAATCTTTTTATCTCTTATGATGGTAAAACTGTGTGTGTGTGTGTGTGTGTGTGCATGAGCACACCCAAGGTGGAATTTTATATATTTAGAGAACTTCATCTATGTGTTTATGGAGAGGAAGGGCCCATGAAAATTCCTACTATGTAGAAAATATTTCCACTATCTTCCTGACTTGAGGATAAAAATGACATTTGATAGTTTTAGTAATCCTTTGCTTCTGTGAAGACTTGTGTTAGAATTGCTTGCTTTACTTATTTGTATTAATTATGTTTATTTGGGATATATTATACAATACGTAGACAAGGCACTATTTAACTATTGGAGAAAGCCATTAGCTCTTTTGCTCAACCTTTAAGAGAATTACTGAGTACCTGCTTTTTGAATAATACTCTCCTACTTGCCTAGGTGGTCTGAATAAGCTTTTTTTTTTTTAATAGCCTGAACTCAAAGAACTTTGGATCCAATTGTTGAGACAAGAGACATAGTATTGCATATTAAAACACTATAAGAAATCTTTTATTTGGTCTCCTTCAACTTACTCACTCTGTAGATGTAGACAAGTGTTTTTTATTTTTTGGGTTTTTTATCCTCTAAGTTTTATCATCTTCAAAATGAAGCTGTTGGGCTATGTAATTTTGGACTAAGTGATCTAAAAGATTTCCCCAATCTTAATAACCACAATTCCGTGAACTTATTGATTGTGAAGTGAATAAAAAAGACAAGTGTGATTTTAGAAATTGAAGAGAACACTGTGGTTGGACTTGCAAAATCATTGATCAGATTTGTTTTTTTGTTATTTTTTTTACTAAAGGAGGAAACCATATGAGTTGATAGAATTCTGTGCCAGAGGATGTCTTTTGAGTTCAGGCCTTTGATTTCCTTCCCTACTCTATTATTCTCACATGGAACTCATGAGTGCAGTACCTATTTGAGGTAGTGCTCTTTTAGACTGAGTATGCTTCAGGGCAGTCTCAGCTCTAATGTGACCCTTACCCAGCTTACTTTGTCATGGGGAGGGGAAGTGTCTGGGCCACATTGTAAGAAGTTGTAGAAGTTTTGGAAGAGAGAGAGGAGTGGAATTTTTTCCCTTTATTTAGAGGACAGAACTGGAATTTCATGCAAATTCTGTTATATCATCAACTACTGATAAACAGTGAAAAAGAGATTAAATAATGGGGAAATGACAATAAGGATGAATGAATGAATATGAATTTATCAAATTTTTGCCACTTGGGCATGATGATGTTTATCAGCTGGGTTTGGTTTTCTTTCATTATTATTATTTTCTAAATATTTAAATGGTTTCCTTAGATGGGTTGTATAATAAATAGCAACAAACTCATGGTCTAGAACTTGGATCTGTGTAAAAGCGTGTCCCAAATTAGTTGAGTTACTTACTTATCTATGACCCATTTCTCTGGAGGATGCTTTTAGCTAGTGTTTTCTTCTCTGCCTTATTATGGCAGTGGGTGAGAGTGAATTCAGATTCTTAATGTGTGACTATTTACAGCAGACGGTTATAAGGACCTGTTGTGAATAGAATATGCTTTATTTCCATTAAGTGCATATTTTCTTTGTTTGCTGAGTTCTGTATTTGTGTTTAAACTGCCCTTATAAATCTGGTGTGCATTTCCAGGGGTAAAAAATAAGCTGTTATATGTAGTAAGTCTGGCTAAGACTTGGGGATGAGTTTTTCTCTTTATTTTTTGCTCTTTTCTGTCTCAGAAATAACAAAAGTGTACTGCTTTATTCTCTCCGATTCTATCATATTGTTGCACTTAGTAGACAAGACAGTGTTCCTATGTCTTAAATAGAATTGAAAACTACATGGCTGTGTAATTTTACATAGCCAATCCTCTTCATGATATCAAAACACTTATTTCTGCATGGGAGGTTTTCTACCTTGGTCTCATTAATATTGCACCTGTTTCTTTACTGTGAAATCACTGATAGGCTGCTAAATAGAATTCAGAGAGAGTCTTCATAAGTATAATGAATTTGGTTTGAACTAATTGAGAAATTATGAATTATTTTAAAGATTTGACTTGGAATTAAGGTAACTTTTGCACTATCCACACTGAAGTGCTCTATGAAGCAATTTAAAAAAATCAAAAGATTGTAGGCAAGCAAATACTTCTTTTTTTTGGTTTCCTTCATTTATAACTTTAAACTTTTTCTGACTAAAATAAATCATATAACTTATAAATTTTTAAATATAGAGAAAGCAAGAATAAATAATCATGTATAATCCTATCAAAGAGGAAGATCCACACTTAAATGTTTAAACTCGTTTAAGTCCTTTTATTTAAAAATAAGGAAAATGATATACCTCATATTATTTTGAAATGCTATATTGTTACATAAAATATTTTATACATTTTAAAAATCTACATAATTACATGTATAAAATTTATTGAATCAGTTTCTTATAAGATATGTGAACTGGTTTCTAATTGTTTATTATTATTAATAATTTTATTTATTAAAAATTTTTTAATTGAAGCATAGTTGATTTACAATGTTGTGCCCATCTCTGCTGTACAGCAAAGTGACTCAGTTATACACATATATACATTCTTTTTTTAAAATGAAGTGTAGTTGATTTACAATGTAATAATTTTAGATGAATGATTATATGTAATAAAAATAATGCTGAGCACTTATTAACGTCCATACACTATTCTTTATTCCAATAATTTTATCCTCCCAATAATCCCATGAAGTAGATAATATAATTGTCCTCATTTTAAAAAGGAAATGACTGAAGCTTAGAGATTTTCTATCATTTGACCAGGGTAGCACAGCTAGTAAGTGTGGATTTAACCCTTGTGCTCCAGACTCCAAAGTCCGTGTTTCAGTTACTGCACCCTATTGACTACGTGCAGGAATGATTTTCCTTAAAGAATAAATTTCTATAAGTGCAAATGCTGATTCAAAAAATAGGCACAAAAATTTTTATGGTTTGACAAATTACCTTTCAGAAGGACAGTATCAATTTGTAGTCCCAACAAGCAGTCTTAAAAAATATTTTTAATGTAGGTTGTTTTTGTTGAAATTGTTCTTACTCTCCTTATTAAAGTAGGCATAAAATAGTTGAAAGAACTTGGTAACCTGGATAATGTTGCTAATAATAATAATAATGTCATTAGAGTAGTATGCAGCAGCTATTGTTTACATATAGCCTTTTTGTGCAAGGTGTTATATATTGACCTTTACCTACATTAGCTTACTCAATCCTTACAACAGTTCTGGAAGGCAAGAATTGGTATGTTTCATAGCTAAAATTTATGGAAGTTATTAAATTGTTTAGGCCATATAGTTAGAAAGCAAAGGAGTAGAAATTGGAATGTTGATCAACTCCAGATCACCCACCTATATACATAACCTATAAAAAAAGACAGGAGTTGAGCTCATGCGGATTTTGTTCACTGCTGTACTACTGTCGATTACAGCAGTTGTCAGATACCATGTACAATAGTTACACTTCCTGTATTCCAAGTTACTTGAGAACAGGGAACATGTTTTTATCAACAGTCTTTTCTCCTCAGAGTTCACATCATGGTGTCCCTGATGAGGACCTCACTCACTCCTCCTCTGTAGATGGACCCATGGTTCTATCCTGTGTCTCAGAATATCTTTGATCAAAGGTAGGATTACATATCTGTTTTCCAGTCACAGCACTTTTGAGAGTGAAAAGGGGATCCTGTTCATAATAATGCTGTGCAAACAGACATAACCTGGGTTTATCCTGGGCAAATTTGAGCATATTTTTACCTCTCTCAAAATTTCCCTGTCCAGTATTCCTCTGTATCCCCAAAAACCTGTTTGTCTTCAACTCTCACTGTGCCCAAAGATATCTCTCTCCAAAGTCCCCAGCCCAAGGATAAAATGTCTTATGTCCATAAGAACAAATGAGAACAGAAAAATAAAAAGCAGTTCTTGGAAAACTTAAAAAAAAAAAGTAGTTCTTGGATAAAGAGACTCTTACCTCTAAAAGATAGTTCTTTTTAAGGATTTCCCTAAATTATAGTCATCTCTCAGTACCCACAGGGGGTTGGTTCCAGCATTCCCCTGCAGATACAAAAACCTGTGGATGCTCAAGTCCATTGTATAGAATGGCATAGTATTTGTGTATAACCTATGCACACTCTCCCATGCACTTTAAATCATCTCTAGATTAAGTATAATACCTAATACAATGTAAATTCTATATACATAGTTATAAATACAATGTAAATGCTATTTGTAAATAGTTGCTGGCATGCAGCAAATCCAAGTTTCAATTTTTGGAATTTTTGGAATTTTTATCCTCCTAATATTTTCTGTACCTGGTTGGTTGAATCCACAATTGGAGAATCTGTGGATGTGGAAGAACAGCTGTACTTACTTGAGCCACTGAGCTAGTTTTGCAAAGGATAAACAAAAGGACAGTTATGACCTTAAGTTACTGTCGTGGCACCATTCTTAAATTGGATGAGCCTTCCTCCCCACTCCAAAATTGGGTCCTGATGGCAAAACTGATGACACTATACATATAACAAGAAGATACAAAAGATTTATTACTCACATACTGAAGCTTTCTGAGGAGGGCAGAGCAAGTTTCCCAAATAAGTCCAAAAATGGCTTGAGAGAGCAAGAAATGGAGACTAGCCAGTGGTTTATATGGGGGTTGGGCAGTGGGGATGTGGTGCGTGTTACTTGAACTTCCTGATGGTGCCAGGAGGGCAAAGGGGAAGGAGTGGGGCTTGAAAGCTGTCAATAGCCAAACATCAAAAATGGAGTCAGACCCTTTATGACAGTTACCAAAACACCTGGGAGTTGAGTTACTCCCCTGTGCTCTGGGAGTCCTTAGGTATGGCTTTGCCAGCTGTTGGCTGCACGCCTCCTTAGAGCACAGTTCCTATAGACTACAGCACAAGTGGAACCCCCAGAGGTGCAGCACGGATGCCCTGTGTGTACTTCCCCCGTTTCTTCTTCCCATGTGCAGACTACAGTAAATGTCCAAATCTTGTTTTAAAAATCTGGGTCTGTGGTCCTTATTGCTGAAAAAACTCAAATGGTTATGAATTCAAACCTTTTACCTAGAAGTGATCATTATTCTCAATCCAAACTAGTAGTGTTTTATTATACTTGTGTTTATATTTTTTAGATCGCTGACACTTATGAGACGTCTACTTGCAAAACAGTTTTCAGTTCACAAAATAAATTTAAGTGTACATGTAACAACAACAACAACAATAATAATTGGTGTTTTTCAAATGTGTGTGGCATGCCAGGTACTGTTTTGGATACTTAATGAGTATTATCACATTTAATCCTCACAGCATCTTTATGAAGTTCATACTGTCTCACACCCATCTTACAGATGAAGCAAGTGAGATACTTAGAGGTTATGTGGATCCTTTAAGGTTACCAGGTGGTAGTAGGATTTGAACACAGGTCATCTGACTTCAGAATCTGTACCCTTAACCAGTGGGGAAAATGGGGATGGAAGCTGTTGCTTTATATTTCAGGGCAACTTGTTATTTGGACAAGTGTTATGCAAAGGAAAGAAATCTCAATTTAAAGTTACAAGTCCGTTTTTCACTTACTGTGTGATTGTGGACATTTTTAATCTCTGAAATTCAGTGTCTTCACTTATCATGATGGACTTATAATTCTTGCTTCCTGGTCATTTTGTGAGAATGTCTGTCTTGTTCACTATTTCAGCTCTCAGAGGCTGAGAACAGGGCTAGGTGCTCATGAAGCAATAATGAATACAGATGTACTTGGTGCCTGGATCTACACATGTTAATTATTAGTTTCATATCAGTCCACTTCAAATTTGTCTTCTAAAATTCTGAAATCCTTACATATCATCTTTTACCCCTAAACTACTTCAAGGAAATCTTTTTGTGACTTTGGTGTCAGAATCTAGCAATCTTTCCTGTAGAAAAAATAGTTTTGATTGCCCAGGTTCTGGCCCCTTGTCAACATTAGTCATTGACTTTTGAATTAATTTTCTCTCTGTAGTAGCTCAACAAACTCATTGGACTCAATCTGTTTTCTGCTTTAAAAGATTTGAAAATGCCTATCATTGAATCAGTGTGATCTTGCTTATTAATCTTATCATTTCTAAGACAGGAATGTTGAATCAAGGCTAATCTTCTTCATAATTCATAGTCTTAAAACTTCCTGTCCTTTGAGGACATCTGTTCATGTTCTTTTGCAGCTTTTGCAATATCCTTCCCATTTGTATAGTCAGGCTTAGCATGAAGTGATCGGGTGTTAGGAATATTAAGCAGAGAGTGTTAGCTGTAGGTGTGCTTTTTTGAACATTTATCTTGAAGGTGAAGTCTAGAAAAAATAGAATGTGAATACTAAAGATTGAATAGAGCTTTTTAACAGACAACATATCTCGGCTTGATAACAAAGCATCAAGCAGACTGGAGAAAGATGAATTTGCTTTTAGAGAAAATAACTGTATTATTGAACAAGTTGTCAGTTTTCTGTGTGTTTTCCAATCCCAGGAAATAATGATTGTGAAACATATTCTGCTTAATAACTTTGTGATGTGAACTCATTGGATTTTATCAACTTCAAAAGATGTTGGATCCAGAAGAAACATAGGATTTAGATTATATGAGGTACTTTTACAGCTATCTAACACTGCAATAACACTATCCAAAAGTTTGTGTCAAGTTGTTTTAGATGTTGTATAAGACAAGTTTCCAGATGCAGTCTCTGTTCTTGGATTCTCTACAATGTGAGAGAGGTAATGCTGATGCAGAATGAGGAAAGAAGATCCAGGTGGAGAGGCAGAAAGGTGGTCGTTGGGTGGATTATAGACCTCTTTAAGAGGTAGGAATTGCTGTTGAGTGTTGTGTGTGTGTGTGTGTGTGTATAATGGAATTAGTAACTAATACTTCAGAATAGTCATGTGCTAAACACAGATGTCATCTTATTTATTTCTCACAATAAATCTAGGAAGTAGGTTCTATTTTCCCTACTTTATGAGTAAATAAATATGTTTAAAGAGATCAAATACCTTGCCTAAATGCATGCAGACTGTTTTTCTAGAGCACGGATTTAAACAGAAGTTTATCTGTCTCCAGAGCCAATGCTATTAGCCAGTCTTCTTTATTACTCTTTAAAGGAAAGTATGTCTCGAAGTAGGGTCCAGGGTTCTCAGTGGGGTGGGGGACCTGCCAGGATTCTCTAATAGTCTGCAATAGAATTCTAAAAAGCAAGCACTCTCCTAATTAGTGATGTTGAGCAGCTTTTCAGGTGCCTTTTGGCCATCTGTGTGTCTTCTTTGGAGAAATGTCTATTTACATCTTCTGTCCGTCATTCATAAAGATACACCTACCCCAGTGTTCACAGCAGCACTATTTACAACAGCCAAGACATGGAAGCAACCTAAATGTCCATCAACAGAGGAATGGATAAAGAAGATGTAGTACATTATTCAATGGAATATTACTCAGCCATATAAAAGAATGAAAAAATGCCATTTGCAGTAACATGGATGGACCTAGAGATGATCATACTAAGTGAAGTAAGCCAGACAAAAACAACTATCATATGATATTGCTTATATATGGAATCTTAAAAAAAAAGATAGAAATGAACTTATATACAAAACAGAAATAGACCCACAGACATAGAAAACAAACTTAAGGTTACCAAAAGGGAAAAGGGTGGGGGAATGGATAACTTAGGAGCTTGGGATTAACATATACCCACGACTATATATAAAATAGAATACCAACAAGGACCTACTGTATAGCACAAGGAACTGTTCTTAATATTTTAGAATAACCTATAAGGGAAGAAATCTGAAAAAAAAAGATATTTATGTATGTATCACTGAAGTATTTTGCTATACCCAAAACTAATGCAATATTGTAAATCAATTATACTTCAATTTAAAAAAGAGGCAAGGACTTCCCTGGTGGCGCAGTGGTTGAGAGTCCACCTGCCGATGCAGGGGACACGGGTTTTTGCCCCGGTCCAGGAAGATCCCACATGCCACGGAGCAGCTGGGCCCATGAGCCATGGCTGCTGAGCCTGCACGTCTGGAGCCTGTGCTCCGCAATGGGAGAGACCACAACAGTGAGACGCCTGTGTACCGCAAAAAAATAAAAAATAAAAATAAAAGAGGCAAAAAAAAAAAATTGACGCATCATGCAAAAAATTAAATAAAAATAAAAATCATGTCTTTGACTTTTTCTACCTTCAAAATAGTGATATTTCATGGACATAATTTTTGTGGACTACTAAGGATTATAATGTACAAAGTTGTTATAGTTGGTATTTGTGAAATAAAACAAGTATGTTTTTATAGATTGCTGGAGATTCTATTCTGTTAAGAAGATTGGCTGCTTAGATGTAATCATTTTATATGTGGTGGGGTTAGAATTTGAAACAAGTTGCTTGGCTTCTAAGCTTTTCCCTTTAATCATCTTGCTACCTGTCCTGATGCTCTCTGATAATGCACTGCATCCTTTCAGTGTTGCCTTACTTGACCTCATTTAGTCAAGAACCAAGTGAATCTGTCTAGAACTGACATGCTGCCTTAACTGGCCTAGGCAGGCTGGGGTAAGTTTGAGGCTTTCCTAAATCAGATTCCAGAAGGAAGAGAGGCAAAGGAAGGTTTTTGAATAGAGATGCTCACCTATTTGGACACTGCTAGAAGTCTCAAATTTCTAAATGTAAATAAAAAAATAATTTGCCTCCTTGACAATCTTATCATTCAGAAAATAGAGGAAACCATTTCAGGAATGGAGAGTCTGGAATTAATTTTGACCATGAGAGAGAACTAATTAGTAATGTGAAAGTGATAAGACTCTGGGACAAAGTGACCAAGTCATCTGTTTTGTCATGGTTAAGGAAAAATAGATAAGTTACAAGATTTATTCGTATCAATAGTAAACAGGATTGCAAAATCACAATCAAAACAAAGCAAGAACATCGGAGAAAAAGTGTGTGCGTGCCTATGCAATAATCCCCAAATTTGGTTTCATTCAAAAAGAATAGGTAGCTATTAAAAATTTTTTTTGATTATACTCAAAAATAAGCCCAAAGAGGAAGGGAAGAATAGGTCACCCAAATCAATCAGCACCTATATTTTCTTTATAAATCAATGCTGAGGTCACAGTTGATAAGAATGTCAAAAGGTTCTTTCACAGTTCAGAAGCTAATAGGCTAAATAGATTTTCATCAGTTAACCTGGGAATCCAACTTCCCCTTTATAAAATTAAACTGAGGATGCATCTCTTTTTAACCAAAAAGAACACATTGAAAAATGAACTTTAGTAGTAAAACATACTCTTAAGCTGGAATTTGCATTTGAGTAAGTATAAACATATAACTCCAAGCCATATACGTAAAATGATTACGTGTATTTCATTTATGTAGAATTCCATAAATACTGAGCACAACCCATCTGTCTGACACATGCTAGACTGATGGATTTAAAGATGATTAAGCCATGATTTCTCTGTGTGTTGCTTTGGAATTGCCCTTAGAGTATAAAAAGAAGTTTCTGAATAAAACTGTAAAATACATTTTAAAAAAGTAATTGGAGTGTGGAGGCAAAACCCAGCTTCATTCAATTACTTATATAATAATCATGTATTGAGTGCCTACTATGCGCCAGGCAGTGTTTTAGGAACTAGGGTTATTGCAGGAAATTAAAGAGATGAGGTCTCTTATCTCACAGGATTTACGTACTGCGAGAAAACAGACAATAAACACATAACTCAGAATGTATCAGATAATTTTAAGACCCGTTGAGAACATAAAATAGGAGACGTGATAGAGAGTATCTTGGGCGGCTCCTCTGGCTCTCAGGTGGATAGGAGGCCTTCAGAGGCAGTGTCCGTGGAGCTAAGCTAGCCACGTGAAGATTCGGAAACAGCGTTTCATGCTGAGAGGATGGTCAGCTAAATGGCCTAATTTGACAATTAGCTGCGTGTTCCAGGATCACTGTGGCTGAGGTGCAGTGAGTAAAAGGGAATAGGGAGCAGGTGAGGTTGGAAACATGTGCAGGAACATTCTTCTTATTAGAAATTATATCACCAAGGCCAGGAAAGGGAGTTTGAATTTAATTCTAAGTGCTGGTGCAAGACCATTGGAGTAATTGAATCTGGGAAAGGCCATGTTCTAATTTATGCTCTAAGATCAGTCTGGCTGTTGTATGGAGAGTGGATTTGAGGTGGGTGGTGCAGAGTGGAAGCAATTACAGGCATTGAGTTGGGGAGCAAAAAATGCCCTGTCTAAACAGGATAAACTCAGGCTTCACTGTCTTCATTCTAAGCAGTCAGGGAGGGCTCTGCAGAAGAGAGAGAATGTTTATTTGTTAATGAAGTTTCATGCACCACTGCTATATTGACAATACTGGGCAACATATTATAGAAACATGAAAAAGGAAAGTGACATGCATTTGCCCTCAAGGAATTTACAGGACAGCAGGAGACAAATATCATTTGAACAAGTCATTCTATTACAGATACAGAAATAGGAAGTGGAAAAGAATTTCCCCTAAGATGGGCAACCAAGCGAATGGCTTTGCTGCTACTTAAATGATGGAGGAAAGAGGATGTAGGAGAGAGAGGAATGAGACAGTACCTGCCCTCAGAGTGGAGTTTAGATCCTTAGAGGGCCTTGATGACTGAACATCTAGCAGCTGAAGGAAATGGGGGAGGGAGGCAGGAGTCCTGACCTCCTGATGAGGGACTTTGGCATGGAGATTGGGATCTGACCTGATAGGTTAGTACATGAGCAACACGATCCATAATTGCCATTTTAGAAGATGCATTCTGACCCACGGGCTGAATAGAGGAGGGCTTACCTGTAGTGAGGATCTATCGAGGGGAAGTTTACCCAAATCATTCAGTCCACTTCACTACCAGTAACCAATTGTTTATGTGCTAATGTCATGTTTCCCCGTTCTTGAAAATGTTATATTAACGTTTATTTTTTAAAATATCTTCGACAATGTTATCTGTATTTACTTTTTAGAGAAAAAATGGATGAAACAGTAATAATTCTTAGGTATTTGAAGGTGACTGTTTAGGCTGGTTAGAAACGCATGCATAATCCTTTTACACATTTTCAAAGCACTCATAGGTAACTGTAATCCTCCAAATAGGCCTTGAAGAAGGTAGAAAATCATCCCCATTCTAGAGCTGATAAGTGAGCTGTTGAAAGTTTTTCTGAGAACAAATTAGTGGTTGACAGAAGAATAGAGTTCGGACTCTTGCTCTATTTCCAAAATGCATTACAGTTCATTATAAATGCAATTAAATTGTGGACAATATATCACATGGTTCCCTGAAATGTGGTGGATTACGTTTATGATTTTCACTGTTATATGCCATTTTGGTAATATACAAAGCTTTTAAGGATATTTGATAAAAAAAAAATTTCTGTCCTTGCTATTTTCTACTAAACTGTAATCCATAAATTTTTGCCTCTGTCAGTGACTTTTGCCTTTATTCTATAACTAAAATCAGTTCTGTTATTTTTCTTTTATCTCTTTTTATAAAAAGAAGGATTGAATTAAGCTCTATGGAGAGAGCCCACACAGGACTGTTTTAAGTGTTAAAGCATGGGGTAACATCCTCATCTCTGTTCTCACCAAGAAAATAGGAGTATAGGATCTAAACCTTTATGTACTTCTTAAGGCAGAAACTCTTGTCTGATATTCTATTCTTCTGAAATGATAAGTTGCTTTCAGTTAAGCCCACAGGATAAGAGAAATTTCTAACCATTTCTAACCCTCAACCCCCAACTGTCTTCTAATTTCTAAGCCTGGTAATCTAAACATCGGTTTGCCTAATATCTTCAAGGCTTCCTGTGTTTTTGCTTGCATCAACAATTCAAGGACATGCTACTTCAGAAAACTTGTCAATGTTTTCCGTCTGTTTTTCTTTTACTGTAACAGACTGTGATTCTAGATGACCATTGTAAAAGCCTCTGCTGTTCCCCGTGTGTGTATTTGAAACATAGTGTGTATCGTCACCCTTCAGTATATTTTGGAGAATGAGGAAGGTATTTCAAGCTCTTAGAGCTACCATGGCTTTCCAGAAAATAGGATCAGCATGTACAATGGTGCAGAGTAATAAAAGGGCCAGTGATGTTGCATGCAATTCTGAATAACAGCCAGAATGTTCATTACTGTGGATCCTTCCAGACAGGGACCGTGATATTCACCTTTGGTGTTCTAAAATCTTAAAACAACTGTTAAATTATAGGTGCTTAAAAAATCAGTTCAATTTATGAAACAGGAATTAATGTGTTTTACTTATTAAAAGATAATAAAATTGCAAATTTTTGTATATTGTTTGTTGAAACTCAGAGTTACTACAAGAAATATGACCCATGTAGAAGAGTTGCATAATGCATTTTCTGATCTAAAAATATTCATTCAAATATTTATGACACATCATCTACATATTAGGGTCTGTGATAAACACGGTGCTTGTTCTCATTGAGTTTCCATTTAAATGGGGCAGATAAACAACAAAAAAATAAAGAGGTTCTAGAGAGTATAGCCCAAGCCAGATGCTCTAAATTGGTGGCCTTAATATTTGAGTCCTAAAGGATGAGAAGGAGCTAATTAGGTGAAGTGCGTTCCAGGCTGGGAGTGTGTTATTTTGATTAGTTGGATTTTACAGTTAATAGAAAATGTAAGAACTTATTGATATTTTGCTTTCTCTTTCCTTATTTGATTTGCAACTTCTAAAATTTTTAAATTCAAGGTACAGCACTAGATCTACTATGTCCTTCTGAAAAATGTTCTTTAAGAGCAAACAAACAATGTCCAGATGCTCTCCAGGATTAGAACTGTGAATGAAAGATTATATTTCCAGTACAAGTCAAAAAACCTACCTGAGGAACAGGTAGGCTTCAGACTAAGCTGGATTTGGTCTAACTTGGAGGGTGGCATTTGGTCTGGCTTCTTTATGATACAGAGCAGAAAGCTGTGTTCATTAGATTGTCTAAGAGATTGGCAGTAAGACACAGTTCTGCTTCCTAAACAGTAGTGGGAGAAGCTTGACCCTAACCAATTTCCCATATGAGCAGATTCAGCTTACATTTCCCATTGCTCTCCTTATTGAAGTTTTTCTCCCATCTTTGCATTGTGGCCCCTCCTGAGACATAGAAATTCCCTTCTCACCTCTTTTCTGGTCCTGTTGCCATGCAGTCATCTTCTCCTTCCTTTACTCCCTTGTTTTTCACAGTCCTTGTATCTCCAGAGAGCAGTTCTCCTGTGGGTTTTAACAGCCTAAGATGCTGTTATGGAAGGACTGTGCTTCCACATCTCATAGAAGTCTAGGGGAAAGTGTGCTCACTCTAGGCATCTATGTGAGTGGATATAGCCATGCTGCTCCTGTGTTTTGCCTTCATAGGAAAGTTGCTTAAAACAATCACAACCATATAGAATTCAAATCTCAAGATGCTCAACTTGACTTTATAAGCTAGAAATGCAAAAGCAAAATAATAAACTGCTGGTGGGGTCTCTTTAAAACCACACAGTCTCAGTGCTAAAATTTATAGCAGGAGTAATGGGAACATAGTAAAATCACTGAAGTTTTATCCCCCTTAGTTACTGCCCTTTTTTTCAGAAGTTATTTTCTTGCTTCCTTAACTTTATTTTAAAAAGACACTACACGGGGCAGTAACTTTTTCCATTGCCAACTGTAGGGGGAAAGGAAATTCAGGTGCTAGGACCAGGAGAAATCTGCCAGACCCACTGAAGTATGGACTCCTTGAGGTAACAAGGCATTCCCCTTCCTGCCCAAATACTCTTCTGTGCCTTTCCACCTAATCAGTTACGATGTGAGGCACTGGGAAGGGCAGAACTCTAGTGCCAGTTCACAGT
The DNA here is from genome assembly GCF_964165515.1 of Mesoplodon bidens. Taxonomy (NCBI): domain Eukaryota; kingdom Metazoa; phylum Chordata; class Mammalia; order Artiodactyla; family Ziphiidae; genus Mesoplodon; species Mesoplodon bidens. The sequence goes on from NC_138162.1 coordinate 54,070,667, forward strand.
GCTGTCCCTCCGTATCTCATTTTTATGTCCATCCTCTGTGGAGATGATCACAGCAAGAGTTGCAAGTGGTACAGACAGCTGCTACGACTGGGTGACTGAAATGATAGCCAGTGGGTTAAATACAGAAGAATGGGTGTTTCTGGTATTTAAAGTACTCGAACCAGTGCCCAAATGAAAGAGTTAGACTACTGTAGAATATAGGGCACCCAAGTCACTCTGAGACTGACATTTTCCTTATTGTAGGAACAACTAAGACTCTGTTGCAGCATGTTCAATCCTGGCTAACTCACGATAATGCTTTTTTTTTAACATCTTTATTGGAGTATAATTGCTTTATAATGGTGCGTTAGTTTCTGCTTTATAACAAAGTGAATCAGTTATACATATACTTATGTTCCCATATCTCTTCCCTCTTGCATCTCCCTCCCTTCCACCCTCCCTATCCCACCCCTCTAGGTGGTCACAAAGCATGGAGCTGATCTCCCTGTGCTATGCGGCTGCTTCCCACTAGCTATCTATTTTACGTTTGGTAGTGTATACATGTCCATGCCACTCTCTCACTTTGTCACAGCTTACCCTTCCCCCTCCCCATATCCTCAAGTCCATTCTCTAGTAGGTCTGTGTCTTTATTCCCGTCTTACCCCTAGGTTCTTCATGACATTTTTTTTCTTAAATTCCATATATATGTGTTAGCATACGGTATTTGTTTTTCTCTTTCTGACTTACTTCACTCTGTATGACAGACTCTAGGTCCATCCACCTTACTACAAATAGCTCAATTTAATTTCTTTTTATGGCTGAGTAATATTCCATTGTATATATGTGTCACATCTTCTTTATCCATTCATCCGATGATGGACACTTAGGTTGTTTCCATCTCCAAGCTATTGTAAATAGAGCTGCAATGAACATTTTGGTACATGACTCTTTTTGAATTATGGTTTTCTCAGAGGGTGTGGAGAAAAGGGAACACTCTTGCACTGCTGGTGGGAATGTGAATTGGTACAGCGACTATGGAGAGCAGTATGGAGGTTCCTTAAAAAACTACAAATAGAACTACCATATGACCCAGCAATCCCACTACTGGGCATATACCACGATAATGTTTTTACAGGACTTCTATTCCTTTGCAATGAATCAGTTTCTATAGACTGCTTTATTTCTCATGTATAGATGACACTTCCTTGTTTATTTGCATATTGTAATTTTTGTTTGAAAAGTGGATATTTTAGATGATATATTGTAGCAACTATGGATTCTGATCTCTTACTCAGGGATGGTAGTTGCTGCTACTGCTGCTGCTTTTTGTTGGATTACTTAATGACTTAATTGGACAAATTCTGTAGAAGAGGTCTCCCATGGATTCTGTGGCCCCTGATGTCTCTGCTAGTTCTTTTTATTCTTGACTGGCTTCTTAGCTGTTTCTTCCTTCCTAGCACAGCTTAAAGGTCAGCCAATGGTTGATTAGAGGTTGTACTTAGACATTTTGAGCCAGTGGCTTTCCAGCTGTTGCTGAGGGGTTCTGTGTTTGGGGTGGGGAATGCATTCAATGTTCAGACAGTTTACAAGTCTTACTCAGCTTTCACTTTTTGCTTGTGTAGGTCTCAGATTCAACTAGGGATGAATATGTAACGGGGACCTTTTCCAGTCTCTCTTGAACTTCCATGCAACTTTTCCAACCTCTTCCCCTGGGAAGCTTATTTGGGAGCTTATCAAAGCCTGCTATGGCTATCTCATTCCCCTAGATAGCCCTGTTAATTTTTTTGGCTGGTTTGTTACTTTCCCCAACCAGTATTAAAGTCTCAGGCAGTGGTAATGTTGGCCTTCCTTGATTGTTTGCCACTGAGATTGAGATCGCTATCATTTTCAACAGATCACCCAAGCATAGGGCTTCTATGTAGATCTCCAAATCAGATCACACCAATACACAGTTGGGGGCGTAGTTCTGGAATACTCAAGTAAGGACTTCTGAAAAAATCTCCTTCATAAAAGCAACAAGAACACCAACAAAAATTGTTAAAAAGTCAACTGTTTCAGAACTCTGAAAATTAATGCAAGGCTTGAAACAGTCTGAGGAGCATATATTCCAAAAAATGTTCAGTATGCTATTTTGAGATTATGTGATTTTGAAAATATATGAGATCTTTAGGAAAAAAATTAATTTTGCCATTATATTGTCCATCTCTATTTAAGTGAATAATTGAAGTTATATGACAATCAACTCACCTTAGAGGTTCAATTATTCTGTGTTTTAACTACATTTTTAGCTGTAAATCTGTGGCTCTTAAAATTCTCTTAGTCATAGACAACTTTGAAAATTGGTAAGAATTATCAAACTATTCCTCAGCAAAATGTAAAATTTACAAAACTTTGTATATAATTTCCTGAACTTCGTGGAGTTCTAAAAGTCCATCAATGCCCCCCCCAGGGCTTAAGAAAACCTGTTTTAATGGCAAAGTTCATAATGTATGCTGCTTTCTATCCCTTTAAAGTTCTGGCATTATACATTTTAAATGCTCAGTAACCACTTAAGTATTTTTAAAAATTATTTTCAGTGTAAATGTATGAATGTTTGCAGGTAAATATTTACTCAACTGGGATGGGATAAAATGATTTTAATATTAATTAATTTTATAATAATTACTTGCTGTGTGACCTTGAGAAAATCTCTTAACCTCAGTTGAACCCTGTTTTTGCCTATCTCCCATAATCATTGTTATGATCACATGAAATGATTTTCTGAAGGAATTTTGAAAATGATACATTATGTACACATGAGGCAGCTCAACCTTTTCCTGCTTAATTAGGTTTCCTATAAATTGTGAAAGAGGTACTGAAGGCTTTCTTTGCTTTAAGCCTGAAAGAATCATATCTGTCCTTGGCTACACAAGTTAAAAAAAAAAAATTGTGAGAGCTCTGGCATCTATTTGCCTCTGGATTCTTCTAACCAAAGTTCTCAATTTTAAGAAGCAAGATAAAGAGGAAACGAGTTGATAGAACTAATTTGCATAGTTTGGAAACATTCCTACAACCAGCTGGCCAGCAAGTATTTAAGTGCCTGTGATAATGTTTCAAGGAGACAGCAGAGGAAGGACATAGAGGAAGGAAGCAGGACACAAGACAGAGAGGAAACTGGGAAGCAGGACACAAGACAGAGAGGAAACGAAACATGATGTGGCAGCGGTAAGGTATGAATAAAAGTTTTCAGAAAACAAGAGGAGGGTAGTAGCCCACCCAGACCAGGACTAAGTCTCTTTTAGAGATCTATATTACACTTTCTTTTTGTGGAAGGACAACTTAAACTAAGAAGCAGTGTGATAATACAAGAAGAATACAGGTTTTTGAGCCAGACATCAGTTTGAATACAGGTTAAGTGCCTTAATAGCTACATGAACTTGGACAGGTTATTTGACACTCTGTGCTCAGTTTCCTCATATTTAAACTTATATAAACATATAAACAGATCTTGCTTGATTTCTCTGAGGAAGAACAATGCACTGGCATTGTTCTGGATCCAAGGTTGGTGCTCCATAAATGTAAGGTATTATTTTGTACCAAAGATTGGATAAAGATGGAATTAGAAGATAAAGAGATGTTTAATTACTAGATAAGAGCAAGCATAGTCTTGGGTGGTTATGTGTTGTATATGCAATTGAGAATGCGTTCATAATAGTGAGTAAAAATCATTTCTGGTAAGAGTGAATATACCAGGTAATTAGAAGTTGATAAAATGAACCATCTTAATTAATTGTTACATGTTTTCATCCACTTTGAAAGTATATGTTGATTATATTACTATAATTACTTTGAAGCTTGAGAGAACCTTGGGGTCACTCACTTCATGGGACTCATTTAGCCATACTCAATTTTCCAAGAATAAATTTGAACAATGGCATACCACTAGCTATTTGCTATCCCAGGAGATCTTAGTGTGGCCTTTAATTAAGCAATAGCACTGGGCTAAAACTGGTGTCTTGGTGAAATTTTTCACATAGGAAGAAAGACCTATATCGTGGATGAATTGGGTAGTTGCACTTAGTTTATAACATGGCGTTTAAATATTGTAGAAAAGGATTTAGTTGGGTCACAAAGTTTCCAAGAATTAGGAGAATGTTCAGGAAAATGACCGTTGGAGAATTTAAGGTCATGCATCATAGGGATTATAAACTGATTTTCAAGTAGTTGTTAAAAAAATATATATACTTCTTTCCTAGGCCTTACTAACCATACATATACTCAGGAAAGCAACCTTCATGAGTCCAGCATGCTCAGGAATGTTCCTGCAGCTTCCCTCTGGATGCAGACTAGCATGGCTCCCTATCAAGTCATCCTTTCATTCTCCTGTGGGTTTTTAAGATTGATGCTCTTGCCCATGTTTTGGTGTTGTGAGATTTGACTCTCTTAAATGAGAATCTTATCCTTTCTCCATTTGTGTCCCTTTCTGCTCTAGAGACCACAAAGCCATGCTTTCTTGGACTTTTAATATCTTTAGATTCACCTCTTCTTCTTTTTTTTTTTTTTTTTTTTTTACCTGTTTTCTTTGCCTGGCTTTTGACAAAAGTTTCCAGTAGAAAAGTTCAGTCCAGAGAACAGGTGAAACACAATGCTATCACCCAGATCACTTCTCCTCTTTTTTGTGGACTTATTCCCTGACCAGGTTTGGTCTTCTCCCTCTCAATCTTTTAAGGTGATTTCCCTTGCAGGGAACATTTTGCTCGTGCTTGGAAAAAACACAAACAAACAAAAAAATCCTTGTTGAAGGTTTCTCCTCCAGAAAACCTGATGGACCTATACATTTAAATTCTAAGATGATCACATATTGGGCCATTTCCGTTTGGTGGTGTTTTAACAGTTTTGAGTTAAAATATGTCTTTGCCAAATGCCATACACTAACAATAATTTTATATCAAATAAAGGTTTGATAAATCCCTTTATTAAAAAAATTATTCTTTGTTTTAACAAATATTTTCAACTTTGAGACATATACCCCAAGTAATATTTAATGGAACCTGAGTGAGAAAGAGGAGGATCTTTCTGAAGATGCAGAAAGTAAATTAAATCTACAAATTAAAAACAAAATGGAATAACGGCATGTTTATAAAAGTTCTTAACATGTAATAAGCCAAATGTTTAGCTGTGAGGTTAAGTTTGAATTACAAATTGCTTACCTGCAAACAGCAATTTCTGCATTGTGTTTTGGAAAGCTCTGGTTTGCTGCTGGCCACTTCATTAATAAATGCAATTCAGTTTTCCCTTCAGTGAGAAAGGAAGACATTAAATGTCTGTGGCATGCAGAGCAATGAACATGTCTCCAAATATTAATGGGAGCAGTGCCATTTTTCTAGAATCATTCATTCCTTATCTTGTGGACGCACGCCTGCTAAGTAGGCCTTTGTATTTACTTCAAATTCATCAGTTTGAGACACTGCAGTATTCCATTCTTACACATGGAAAAACAAATGGACTCTTTACTGAGAGGAAAAACACATGTTTTTAGTTTTACACAATGCCGCATCATTGTTGAGTAGATTTTATGTTTAGTGCCTCAACTCTTGTAAGGTAGATGATCAATTTGAAGTTTACTCAGAAATCATTGAGATGATTATGAACCCATAATGAACAGAGAGCTTGTTTTGTTTTTTAAGCACTGAACTTTCACATTAAAGCTGGGCTGTGATGGATGGCATCTTTTTCACAGTTTCCTCAATGTGTCTCCCAAATGGATTGGGCCAGAGGTCCCTACTTTACTAGACAGCCTTACCACTTTAGAGATATGCTGGTTAGTAATGTTAATGAAATGGGCATCAGGTTTTTTTGAGATACGTGTCTAGGAGAGAGTGGTAATTTCCTTGAGATATGTGTCTAGGAGAGAGTGGTAATTTCTTACATTGTGTACAGTTAGAGCTGAAACAAAGATGTGTTCTTCCCTCTTCTTTAGTTTTCACCTACTCCTGTTCTCTCATTTACAAAGGGATAAACAAGGCTCGGAGACTTGCCCAGGATCACATGACTACGTTGTGTCAGAGCCAGGCCTAGGACCAGATTTTCTGGCTCTCAGTTGAGGGCCATTTCATCAAGAATTCCAAAATAACTGGTTTAATATAGCCCCAGGGTAGATTAAGCAATATTTAATACACTTGATGTAAAATTTGAAGAAGAATGCTTACTAGTAATATGAACTAAGGTAAATAACATAATGGTGATGAGGAGCCCAATCTTGAGATAGATAAGCTCTTGGAATAGATAAACTAGTATTTCCAGTTAAGGGTATTTATACCACTACAGTGTATTTACAAAAGCAGCAGTTCTTGAAAGTATCCATGTGTTGAAAATGGATACTTATGCAAAATATTACTTCTCAACAACTGTAGTGATTTTGATTAATCCAAGTCTAGATTTACATATCAAGATTCTTATATCTAATGGGCACTTGGCATGGCTATGCTCTAATGCTATGAGGTGAGAGTCGAAGTCTTTTCTTGAGTTCTCCCAGTGGTATATCACAATCAGTTTTGGGGTTTTTTTGGTAATCCTAAAGTCCACCAGTTGACCCAGAGCTCCTCCTTTTGTAGATATTTTGCCTGTTTGGAAAGGTAACATAAGTCCCTTCCATCTATGATCCTGCCAGCCCATATGGCTTTTGGAGAGTCAACACAAAAGAACAGTTTGAAAAAGGAAGCCTACTACTCCATAGTACTTGGTCCATCACATACTTTATAGACTTCATGACATGACAGATGTAAGTTTTGTCCACCTACTCAGCCACCTGTGATCTCCTCCCTCAACAATTTGCAGAAAACAATGAAACAGCCTGAAGGATGGCCACAAGTTTGTTTCCCTTGCTGTCTAACCTAGGATGATATGTCCATACTGAAGAGGCAACACATGAAAAAGGTTGGGTTGAAGAGTGGGGCTGTAATGGTCAAAACCAAACGTTTCTCAAGTAATGTTCTCAATGTTTATGCCAAATTTTCATTTTCTTTTCATATATCATTTGATTTTTATGCATAGATTTTTTTTTAACTGGGGTATAGTTGCTTTACAATGTTGTGTTAATTTCTGCTGTACAACAAAGTGATTCAGCTATGGGTATACATATATCCTCTCCCTCTGGGACCTCCCTCCCACTCACTGCCCCCCCACGCCATCCCACCCATCTAGGTCACCACAGAGCACTGAGCTGAGCTCCCTGCGCTATACAGCAGGTTCCCACTAGCCATAGGCTTAGATTTTTAGATTCAACACTTATGTTTTTAATAGTCAAATAGTTTATTGTCTATATTTTAACTGAGATTGAGGGGGCCAAGTCTGCCTTAGGTAGCAGTAGTGATTCAGTCCAGGGCATGCAATTCTTATTCTCCATAAGGCTGTGACTAAAATTATTAACCTTTTTTAGGTTTCAGACTCGCTAAGTATGTAACTGATATTATGTCTATAAAATGAGGTAAATAATATTACCGATTTACACAAATGATGTAAAAATCAAGTGAGATGCTCCATATCAAAGCCTTATTGCAGTGCTTGGCACATAGTAAGCATTCAATGAGTTTAACTATAAAAATATTAATAGTAGTAATAATAATGGCAATGTCTTTTGCAGTTAGAAGACGATTGAGGTAATTAAGCTTGTCACTGAGCAAATCTGTGTGTAACTAGGAGGTGAAATTCAATCTGTAGAGAGTATTTTTAATACTGCTAAGCTATTTTATTCTTTATCATTTTAAATGCTGTTTCAAACTTATGTGATTAAATCATGCTCTCTTGACAAAGAATTTAAGGAGGATTATAATGAAAAGAAGATATCTTGTATACAATAGGAAATCAGGACTAAGAAATAGAAAAATACAATATACCCAGCACAGGGTACTTTGCTGTTGCTCTGTTGAACTTCAGATTGGTTTTGGAACCTGATGCAGCTAGGACAAAAGGGCCATTTAGTTCAGGCCTCATATCCACGAAAGGCCTCAAGTTTAGACTTGTAACATTATCTACTAATAGTGTACGTATAAAGCGCCATCTCCATTACAGAACTTTAGTTCTGTGTCATTTTGCTGAACCCACTGCCTTAAATGTACTAATTAATTAAATTTTATAATTCCTGCAATTATCTTGGAATAGCATAATTGAGTTTTATTGTATCTCTGTGTGTGTGCCCGAGACAAATCATTAATTTTTAAAATATAAGCACTTTAGATAGGCTGCCATTTTTGTAACTCTGCTTTATTGTTTCTTTTTTTTTTCTTTAATATAAATGGGGCCTCCGAAAGTGGATATGGGCCAGGCTTCTCCTGACCTTTGGGATTGCTTAGCCAAGAGATTCAAATGGGATTGTACTTAACAGGAGAAGGAGGAGAAAGAAACCAGAGAAATTGCGGGGTAGCCATAAAGGCTCATTAGCAATTTCTGTAGAAACGAAGATGGTTAGTTCTACTCTGGATGAAGAAAACAGAGAGGCTTCTACAGAATGTAGCAGTAAATACTGCATCCCTCACCAAAAATTATTGAAGACCCTTTCCCTGTAGTTTAAAGTCATTAAACCAAACATTTAACCTTCTGTCTCAATGTGCCTAGTTGAGATACACTGCTAAGAGAAAAAATACATAAAGAGAAAAATGTAAAAATATCAAAGTGCTAGATTTGCCATTGAGATGTATAAATAACTTGAGTTATTCCAGTTTGCAGCACAGTCAAACAGCCCATTACCTGCCTTGAGTATGACCAGATAGGATGCATAAATAGCAGCAAAATTTATGTTAATTTTAAATATGTAAATTCTCTTTCTGAATACATTGCACTGAATGTGAAATGTGTGCTCCACCACTACAGACCCTTAATAAAAAAAGAGCAACAGAAAATCCATCTTTTATATGATGGACATAAAAATACAAATTAAAAATCTAACAGTAGGGGAAAGTGGAAAATTGTTAGATGCTGAAAATGAATATATTTATTCAAATATATTTGTCCTTTAGCACTGATAAATTTTGTATCTGCATCAAAGAACAGAAAATATTGTTATTATTTTGCTTTGGGTTAACATAGTCATATGTAGGGCTTGAACAAATTTATTGCTAGAAATTACATTCAAATTGATTCCAGTATATTGATACGAAGTTACAAAAAAGAGGTATTACTTAAAACTTGAATTTTTATTGCATTGTTTTCCTAATCTCATGTGAGTTCATTTTAGTAATCTAGAAGTAAAACTCTAATTTATAAAGCTTTAATTTTAATAGGGGCTTATTGAAAGAACTCTTCTAGTTTAGAAGAGTGCGTGTGTATATGCATATGTGTATGTATATATAAATGCTGACTATTAAAATATGGGCAGTTGGTATATTTCTATTTAAACAAAGGTGACATAATCAAATGTCTTATGATAGGTGGAGACAGAAATGTACTTTCTTATAACAAATACTCAATAATTACTCCTTGAATGCATGCATGCATGAAGGGAATGATTAGAAAACTGAAGAGGCATGGCAGTACGCAGCATATGTATTGATAAGGTGTTATATGTAAAGGCACTATCATGGGTAAGAAAAAAAGAAAAGAGAAGTAGTTGCCCAGGTTATAAGGAACCCATGGATTCTGCTTCACTATTACTATAAAAATAACATAAAGGCAAACAGTGTAATAATGCTTAATTTCAACTTGCCAAATAATTGCTAGAACTTTATTTTTCTAAAATCAATGCATTGGGTAAAGTTATGATTTGTCTCCGGAACAGTATTATCTCTTAGTAAGTAAAGAAGCAATGACATCTTAGAAGGCACATGGACTGTATTTGAATGCTGATTCCATTATTACAACTGTGAATTCTCATCCTAGATCCCCCATCTTTAAAAGGAACCATACAGTCTAGGTGAATTTTGTGTCAATTAAACAACAATGCTTTCTTCCACCCAGCTCCTAACATGACATATAAAATTAAAGTAAGTGTCAAATATTTTTCTTCCTAAATCAGAAAAAGAAAACCAGTGTGTGTTATGAGTAACAGAAACCTTAGGAAAAGTGAAAATGTGACTATCATTTGAGATTCTGTTATGGATATATTTATACATGTACCATAGCTTTTAGGAGAGTCAATAAAAATGTGCAAATGTCAGTATAATTTCATGGCAAGTGTCACTAAAATAATTGATTCTTTTGTTCTTCATCTTTGCTCTCTTTTATCTTGACAGATGGACCCAGTCAGTGCACACCTGTTGGCTTAGCTTAGAGCCAATTCTATCTCTGTGTGTCTGAGTCATTGGACTCCTTTGTTGCATTGCAGTTTTCTGTTTTATTCTCCAGTGGCTTCTACTTTGACTTTTATGAATCCTGGTAACTGCATTTTCCATAATCTATTTTAAGTCTTCAAGTTACTGAACATTAGTTTGCTTGGTCTCTACTCATTTTTAGATGTTGAGACAGTCATGTTTCTTTTCCTCACCTGACATAGATTTCTGGTATTTGTCCAACTAACTTGATTCCCTCATTGCAGATCAGCTTTCTTTACTCTTGTCCCCAGAATAGTGGTGCCTTGAGCCCTTTGCCAAACATTCTTGGCATGATTTGAGTTTGCATGGACTTGACATCTCATGTGTTGTAACCTGGAATTACCATTGTGCCTGAATCCAATTATGACAGGAAGCTGAGACACCTAAGGCCTCAGACTTAGAACCAATAGCCTGAATGTGGCAGGAAATCAGTATACCAGATTTGTAGAGAGAGATCTGTAGTCAATTTTAGATGTGGGCATCTTTACCTTCTTTGGCTCCTTGGCCTGAGATAGGATTTTCTCTGGTGACTTCCCCATATTATTATAGGAAATGGTGCTTCCTTCCTATTCCTTCCAGTACTTTGTTTACTACCAAGAAATTGCTTCCTTTCCACCCTCCTTTAACCCAAGAATTTGGAAATAAAGAATAATTTTCTTTTAGAATTAAACTGAAATATTAATATATTATTATGTCATGGGTCACAGTAGAAATATATAATATTACCTTGTAGCATTCAGGACTCATTATTTAATAATGAAAAAAATGTAAGCCCCAATTCAAAGTAATAACATAAAGAGGAATTATTCACTCTTTAGGCATTCCAGAGGTTGGACTGTATATTCTACTTCTAATGGTGTTTAACAAATTAGGCCAAAATTTAGCAGATTAAAACAAACATTTTTTCCACAGTTTCTGTGGGTCAGGGGTTAGGGAATGATTTTTCTGGGTGGTTCTAGATCAGTTTCTCATGTGGTGCCAGTCAAGATGTTGGCTAAGGATGCTGTTATCTCAACGCCTGCCTGGGCTTGGAAGCTCTCCTTCTAAGGTAGCTCACTCATGTCATGGTTGGTAGAAGGCATCAGCTCCTTCCTCATTCTTAGCAGGAGGCCTCAGTTCCATGCCATGTGGGCCATCCTATAGGCAACTTTGTGTGTCCTGTAGGCATGGCAGCTGCCTTCCCCAAGAACCAGGAGAGAGGGAGGGAGAGAGAGAAAGAATGAGAGAGAGAACAAGGAAGATGCTGCCGTGCTGTCTATGGCCTAGTCTTGAAAGTCACTGTTACTTTTGCCACACTGATTGTTAGAGGTGAGTCACTAAGTTCAGTCAAAGTGAAAGGAGTTAACTCTAGCTATTAGAGGAAGATGTGTCAGATATTTTGTGGACATATTTTAAATCTTCCACAGCTTGATATGCTTAATCAAATCAACCCTGAAGACAGTGATGTTACCTTAGACCAATTTCCACCTTTGGGTTCTGCCTTTTTGCAGGATAAGTATCATCCATGGATGGTTCCCTATGTGGTATTAAAATGACCCCTAGCCTTAGTATTTGCACATTACACTTTCCAGAAAGAGAATGTGCTCGTAGTTTTCTGAAAGGAACAAGGCACCATCTTTTGCAAAGGATACCAGCACACCACACTTCACTTTTCATTTGCTTAAACTTGTTCATATGCTCTTTTATAAATCAGCTCTATGGGAATGAGGCAAATTTTTTTAACATCTTTATTGGAGTATAATTGCTTTATCATGGTGTGTTAGTTTCTGCTGTATAACAAAGTCAATCAGCTATACATATACATATATCCCCATATCTCCTCCCTCTTGCATCTCCCTCCCAACCTTCATATCCCACCCCTCTAGGAGGACACAAAGCACTGAGTTGACCTCCCTGTGCTATGTGGCTGCTTCCCACTAGCTATCTGTTTTACACTTGGTAGTGTATATATGTCCATGCCACTCTCTCACTTTGTCCCATTTGTCCCAGTTTACCCTCCCCCCTCCCCATGGCCTCAAGTCCATTCTCTATGCCTGTGTCTTTATTCCTGTCCTCCCCCTAGGTTCTTCAGAACCTTTTTTTTTAGATTCCATGTATATATGTGTTAGCATACAGTATTTGTTTTTCTCTTTCTGACTTACTTCACTCTGTATGACAGACTCTAGGTCCATCCACCTCACTACAAATAACTCAATTTTGTTTCTTTTTATGGCTGAGTAATATTCCATTGTATATATGTACCACATCTTCTTTATCCATTCGTCTGTCAATGGACACTTAGGTTACTTCCATGTCCTGACTATTGTAAATAGAGCTGCAATGAACATTGTGGTACATGACTCTTTTTGAATTATGGTTTTCTCAGGGTATATGCCCAGTAGTGGGAGTGCTGGGTCGTATGGTAATTCTATTTTTAGTTTTTTGAGGAACCTCCATACTGTTCTCCATAGTGGCTGTATCAATTTACATTCCCACCAGCAGTGAAAGAGGGTTCCTTTTTCTCCACACCCTCTCCAGCATTTATTGTTTGTAGATTTTTTGATGATGGCCATTCTGACCGGTGTGAGGTGATACCTCATTGTAGTTTTGATTTGCATTTCTCTAATGATTAGTGATGTTGAGCATCCTCTCATGTGTTTGTTGGCAATCTGTATATCTTCTTTAGAGAAATATCTATTTAGGTCTTCTGCCTATTTTTGGATTGGGTTGATTGTTTGTCTGATATTGAGCTGCATGAGCTGCTTGTATAGTTTGGAGATTAATCCTTTGTCAGTTGCTTCATTTGCAAATATTTTCTCCCATTCTGAGGGTTGTCTTTTCGTCTTGTTTATGGTTTCCTTTGCCGTGCAAAATCTTTTAAGTTGCATTAGGTCCCATTTGTTTATTTTTGTTTTTATTTCCATTTCTCTAGGAGGTGGGTCAAAATGATTTTGCTGTGATTTATGTCATGGAGTGTTCTGCCTATGTTGGGAATGAGGCATTTTGATCACTGCCTTTGGGATGGGTCATCCTCACCAATCAATATGGCAGAGGAGATGAGCATATCTTGATTGTTTTAGACATACTGGGATCCAGCCCAGAAGTGGAGTGGGGTAATCTCTGTCTCCCCCTGCCATATTCCTACCCAAACTGCATGGCTGCTCTACTGGGGGGGAAAGGATTGAACAGATACTAATTGAGCAGAAAATTAAAAATCTCTGTCTAATGTTATAAAAAGATCAGATTCTGGGCTGGTGAGAATAGATTGAATAAAAGAAATAGAACACTAAAAAAGAAAATAGGAGATATACTGAGGGTAGGCATAAGCATGTAAGTTAAGAGATCTAGCCAATGGCAATTAATCTATTATCAAGACCAAATTAGCAACACCATCCCTACTGGGGAGATAGATATAGAAAGCCCTATCCAAAAGGTTTTTAATATTCCAATGGGAGAAACTTCTTCTATGAGGGAATAGCCTGAAGACAATAAAATTGAATTAATATAAATCCTGTTCTGAGTTCATGCTTACCAAACACCTATCAGATGATTACTTGGCTCCAAGAATAGAGGTTAAGAATTCACTAGTCTGTATTACCTTTATATTTTTCATCGTACCTTAGCAAACTGGAATTCTGGTTTACAGGTCAGATTTATGAACTAAACTAGTTAACATAAATCTATAGGATTTTACATTCTCTTGGTGTACTGTCAAAATCTGAGCCTAAAAGGCAAATTGGCTTGAGATAAATTTGGCTATAGAACATCATGCTTATTGATAATATTTCTGTGGTGGTTAAATATTAACCTTTAAAAAATCTTAATATCTGCATTGACCATACAACTTTACTCCTACTAATAAGGATCTAGAACCTCTAGCTAATACTTATTGTCCAAATGCTATATCTATCTGTTAGTAAAGAAAAATAAATGTAAGCACTTCTCATGGCTTCTTTGGCATACAATGTCAAGAAATCATTTTTTTCTCTTTTTCAAAGTAACTTTATCCATGATTTCTCATGACTTGTGGGGATTATATTTTTCTTCTTTTCCACTGGCTCCTTCACGTTCAATAATGGAAGCAAGCAGTTTGACACTATGGGAAAAAAATAAAATGACTCTATCACATCTGATAGCTGAAATATTAAATGATTTTTACTTTCTAACGAACAGTGCATAATATATCATACTCAATAATGTTAGATGTCAAATTCTGTCCTGTTCAGATTAATGAATAATGCTAGAGAATAAATAAGTTAATATCTTGATGAAATAAATGGAATCCATTTTTGGTTGTTATTTGACCAATGCCATATGATTTTGAGAAGAGGACCTGGATGATGAATTTTGTGACATGAATGACTGGTTTGTTCCTCATGTGGCCTTCTCTTCATGTTCAGATCTAACAAAAGGCTGTTTATGTTACTAAGGAAGTAGCATTTTAACTACTATTATTGCTACATTTCCCTTATAAAACTATAGTGTCTAAAGTTCTGCCTGAATGAAGTCCTAATATGTTTTAAGAGACATCTGATACCTGTACATAGTACCAGGAATATCAAATATGATAAATTTATATATTTTTGTATGTGTGTATGTATGTTTTGATTTTTACCTATTTATAGTTAGTTTGCTATACTTAAATACCCCTAAATCTTGGCTATCTCCAACCAATAAACATAGATTTCAGGATTTCTGGTTTACTGTAAGTACTTTAATTAAAATTTTTTCTTGTCTATAGGTCCATGCCTATGGAGGCAACATGCAGTTGTACTGATATATTGATAATATTCATTGAATCAAGTAAAGAGAAAATAATTTTAATCAGTATTGTTCTTAGCTAAATATTATGCATAAACTCACCTTTTACCCACTTCACCCTTGATCTGTGTAGAAAGAGAATAAAACAGTCAATGGTAAAGGTCATGTGTACAAAAAAAGTGGATTAATCCTCTTCCCTCCACACAATATAGTTAAATGGACTAGATGAAAGATTAAACTCTGTTCTCAACAATAGAGGAGGAGAAAAATTGAAACTAATTTAGAAAAGTAAAAATTAATCAAAACATCCAAAATATTGAAGAGCAAGTACAAAAGAATTGAAAATATAGCTCTACATATGAATGGAAATACTCTACTTAAAGAGGGGAAGAATCAAAATTCAAAAACTACTTGCCTTATTTTTGAACATACATATTGGGATTTATCTTTTATGCCCCTCCCCATACACATAAATAGTATTGGAAAGAAAGAACTAAATTTAAATTGAACAGCTATTACTTACTGGGCACATACTCTTCGCTAGACACTGGAGTAAGTGCTATATATGCATTATAGTATTACATTCTTATCTACATAAGAATGTATCATTGAAATGCATACTGTTTTGACACCACTTTCCTAAATAGCAAACTCATGTTTAGAGAGAGTAGTAAATTGGTGTAAGGTTGAAAGCTAGTAATTGTTGGATCTGAGGTCTGGACTCAAGCTTAATGAGGTTTTAGTGCCAGAGCTCTTTACTCTGTCCTTGTATCCATTGCATTTGGGTTGAATATTTTTAAATTAAGACTTTATTTTTTAAGAGCAGTTTTAGGGTTACAGCAAAATTGAAGGGAAGGTACAGAGATTTCTTTTATACCTCCTGTCCTTATCCATGCAGCTTCCCCTGTTATGAACATCCCCTGCCAGAGTTGAACACTTGCTACAACTGATAAACCTACTTTGACACACCATAATCACCTGAAGTCCAGAGGTTATATTATTAGTTCACTCTTGGTGTTTATATTCTATGGATTTGGACAAATGTATAATGGTGATGTGTCCATCACTATAGTATCATACAGAGGATTTTCACTGCCCTGAAAAGCCTCTATGCTCCACCTATTCATCCCCCCACCCAAACCTTAACCTCTGGCAACCACTGACCTTTTTGTTGTCCTCACAGTTTAGCCTTCTCCAGAATGTCATTTAGGTGGCATCATATAGTATGTAGTCTTTTCAGACTGACTTCTTATACTTTTTTAAAAAGCAGTAAAATTTTTAGTAGTTTTGAACATTTTTTAAAAAGCATTAAACTTGATTCTAGAGTTCAAATACTACAAAAGAAGACATGTTATAGGTGATTACCTGCATCTGGCAGACCTGCTGAGCATGGGCTGTATGCACCAAAGCAGCTGGTCAATAAAAAGATGTCTGCTTCCTCTTACTTCTGTACATCAGATAAATTTCTTTAACCAGTGCAATGAAGTCTTGTATTAGAAATGTCTGTATGGCTGGCTGCAAAGGAGGAGAAGCAATTGTTTGGTTCTTAACATTGTTACTGGGTTGGAATTTAGATGTCTGTCTTCTGCTTTTTTCCCCTTTATTTTTATTTATTCCTCATTTTTTTACCCCTTTTTACAAACAGATATTTATTACTATAGGCCCGGAGATTCTGGTTAAAGAGCTGGCTAGCCTAGGTGGGGGGCAGAGGATGGGCTTTCTTGTGGCACAGCTCAGGTCAGTGTCCAAGCTGCAGTAGAGCTGGGATGAGGTCCTGCTCAAAGCTGGCCCCGATTCCTCTGCAGCTGCCCTCACGTGATGGTGCTCCTCGGCGCCTCCTATTCCTTGGGGATGGCACAGAAGTCATAGGCGGCCAGGAGGCTGGAGGGCGTGCCAGACCCATCTGCCTGGGCTGCTGCCTTTTCCCCACCCCCCTTGGCACTTTAGCTGCTGGGCAACACCTCCTGCACAGACCGGGCCTTGTTTTTTGTTTCTTTTTTCTTTTGCGGTACGCGGGCCTCTCACTGTGTGGCCTCTCCCGTTGTGGAGCACAGGCTCAGGACGTGCAGGCCCAGTGGCATGTGGGATCTTCCCGGACCGGGGCACAAACCCGTGTCCCCTGCATCGGCAGGCGGACTCTCAACCACTGCGCCACCAGGGAAGCCCTGGGCCTTGTTTTTGACATAGCTCCCGCACTGAGGGTGAGGAGTGAGCAGAGAGGGCCTGGTGGTCCCTGATTCAGGGTCCCCTGGGATTCTCCGGGGGCGACTGCGTAGGGCGTGGCCCTGGTGGAGTCCCTGCCATTGGTTGTTTTGTAATTTATCCTGTAGAAAGAGGGCAAAGAACCTAGGAATTAATTAGTGTTTCTCACCAGAGCATATGATTACTACACCCAGTTAACACTGAGGTAAACTTGACTTTCTTTTCTAGACAACATTAAGTAGAAGGTGTATTTTTCCCCCGTCAAGCATGACTTTTCATTGAAAGTTTATCATCAATTTTGGACTCTATAGCCAATATCGAATACATCTGGTTGTCTAATAGATGACTCGTAATTGTTGGCTCAGGATAATCTATATATGTAATTCTACTTAGTCTGAATAAATTCTTTTTGTAATGAGTGTCCATAGTCAGATATGGATTAACTGAACTCTGGGAAGATTACCTATGCATCTTTTGTGCTTTTTGCGTCATTTAGATGTCACTGATATATTCTCTATAGAGGAAAAAAATGATAACATTTTGAGATGATTTCTTGTGATTTAGGACTTATGATATTTTAGTGTAACTTGAATTTATTTCAATAATGAAGTATAGAGAATATGATTAGCCAGGAGAAACTTGAGACCAAAATGATCTTTCCTTTTTGGACCTGATGATCAAAAATCTGAGCAAGAAGGGTACAGAAGTCCTAGGAATTATTTCTGATAAAAGTATTCCTGTTCATTCCAGTAGAATTACAAGTAAGGGTATCTCTCACTAGGTACACATGTTCCCAATGATTATTACAATACAAGGAAATCTCTGTAACATGCAAAAAGCTTACTTCCTAGGTTTTGGTGACTTTCTAAAACAATATGAACCAAAAAGTAGCTCCAAAAAATAATTCAGATATTCCCTAGATGTTTTCTGTATCGAAGTACAATCTGTATGTCCTTAACATATATTTTATTCTACGAAAGAAAGATATATATATGTATATATCCTCCCTTAAACTAAACTAGATGGCAAGAATCCAGAAAACCATGAAAAACATTATAAATCTGCAATAGGAACTCAAGGTTTCTTCTTTTAAATTTGGAATGGAATATATGAAGCAAGTATACAGTTTATTCATACTAGAACTCAAACATTAGGAATTTTTGTTCTGATTTATAGACTCTGTGGTTATTGTTACTTTTTTGCACATTTCTGTAATTACCTTAGCAAAATCCCAAGAAACTTAGTTTGGAAGTTGGTGTGATACAGTGGAATTAACTTTAGTGTTACATGGATTTAACTTTAGAGTTTAACTTGGACTAGACTACTCAGTAGCTGAGGATTTTCTGGCTACACTTAACTTCTGAGTATCAGATTTCCAATTGTAAAATGGGAATTATAAATTCTACCTGTTGAGTTGGAGGATCAAATGAAATCTTGTAGGTGAAACACTTAGAAAACACTTGGCGATATATAAATGTTAGTTGCCCTCCTTACTCCCCCTAATCCTATAAAGTTGTTAAAATCAATGTGGACTATTTCTGATACTAGCATATAATGAACATATTCATGTAGAGCTAAGGAAAAACCAGAAACCATACACATCTTAATATATATTTTAATGGAAGCATTTTTACTCTAAGAAGTTGAGGAATCTTGGTATTAGTAACAGCAAATGCCTCTTCTCAAAATGGGCTTTCTAGTGCATAGGATAAGCACCAGATTTTTGCAAATAATCTCCCAAGCCTCTGTCAGATAAATTTTATTCGTTGTCCTTTTGGAAAACGCCAAAGGGCTACAACTTGTTAATAAATATGTTCAAAGAAAGCTCTCTTTGTTGCTTTCAAAACTTCTACATTTTTTGCCCTTAGATATATCTCACAGGTATTTCATTTCTATTTTTTATTTCCTTTTATTGTGATTTAGTTCTTATCTGGCAAAAGTCTAGTTTACATTTTCTTTTTGGTAAGTTTTTATTTAACTAAGTGAAGCTAGTGTTAGCTCATTATATCTGAATCAGATGATTTTTTACACTTACTGATTGTCCTTAAGGATATATTTGAAAGTTTTGCCTTGAAAAGGAAAATGAGCAATACGTCTACAGATTGTACTAAAATGAGTTGACTTCTGATGAATAAAAAAATAAGGTGGTAGTTTTGAACTTTCAGAGTTCAAAGTACAGCATTTCCCTCAATAATTAACTAGAAGTTAAGAAAAATTTAAAAAGGAATCAACTTGCTCAAAGTATATTTTAAGGATTTTTCCCCCCACTGGTATTTTTTTTCCTTTATGTAACAGAAGCTTGAAAATCTTTGAGACAATCTACCTCAATCATCAAATTGGTGAGAGTTCTTATCTCCAAGGCATACTGACATTGGATAAATGCTTTTTGATGAAGTTGGTATCTTAAATTTTAGGAGCAAGACACTTCTAGAATATTCTATTATTCTTCTGCCGGGCTTCTTACATGGTAGATGATGAAGAAATGGAAAGCGAGAGAGGGAAATGGAAGTATGATGGCTACCAGGTCTAGTGAATACCCCAAAGCCCAACAAAAGGAAGACAGAGCTGTAGTTCTAATATAATTTAACTGAACAATATGTCTCCAAGGTGAAGGTAGATTTTAATCTGAATAAACAGTGTCAGATATATATATATATATATATATATACAGACACAAACACACACGTATTGTGTGTGTGTCTGTATATATATATGTAAGTATATATACACTATTTTTTGTTCAAAAGAACTCTAGGGATGGAGAGACTTTATATGTTTTACTCAAGGACAGAAAAAAGAGGACTTAACATTTAATATAAAAATGGTTTATCTTAAATCTTTCTGGATTTAATATTACTCCATATGTTTTCTCCAGAAATGGAAAGAGATGGCTTAGTTCTCTTTGTAAAATCTCATATGCCTCAGTTATGAGGCCCATGGAATTCCTGCATGTCCATACAATAGATGTCAAAGGTATCTTTTACTTAGCTGAAGTCTCCATATTAGCAAAGAGAGAGGAGCTTGAGTCATATTCTGCATTTAAAAAGTTCTGATAGATGGGCTTCCCTGGTGGCGCAGTGGTCGAGAGTCCGCCTGCCGATGCAGGGGACACGGGTTCGTGCCCCGGTCTGGGAAGATCCCACATGCCACGGAGCGGCTGGGCCCGTGAGCCATGGCCCCTGGGCCTGCGCATCCGGAGCCTGTGCTCTGCAACGGGAGAGGCCACAGCAGTGAGAGGCCCGTGTACCGCAAAAAAAAAAAAAAGTTCTGATAGAAATTTTACTGTTCCTTATGATGAGTTAGCCCTGGCTAAAGAAAATGTCAAGTTACTTTCCTTTTAGCTAGAAGGATATGAATTCAGTGTTGAAATGGTGCTTATTATTAATCCTAATGATTAGAGGGCCCAATTGGCAGAACCCTATTAAAAAAGAGATGGACTATCTTTAATAAATAAAATGCAAAAGTGAATTTATTTAATACATACAATTACTGAATGAAATTCATGAGGGATGGACCTGTACCTGGGGCTGATGAAGGTGGGTCTAAAAGAATTTTGTGGGGAATAATCTGGGCTACTGACGTAGATAAGATCCTGGAGTCATGGAATTTTTTGGAGGAAATGAAGTGTTTTATGAGTTAGAGAGTCTTCAGCTTCATGAAAGTGAAACCCCCAGTGATGTGTGGATTCAAAACTCAGATTGAGGAAGAGTTTAAAGAAGGGATGGAGTCTAGAAGGAGCTATGGGAAGATGGAGCATTTGATGGGGAAGGAGTAGTGGTAGGGTGTGAGGTCTATTATACACACTGGAGGAATGAACAAGAGAAATTCAGGAAGTCCTCCTGCATCATAACATTGCTCATCATTTATTCATATTGTATCTGAAGGTGGCAAAACCATTAGGTGCTTTGGGAGCCTAGGGAGAATCGACGCCAAGAAGAGTTGCCATTAAGAGAAATCAGTTTCTGTGATCAAGTCAGTAAGAACACAGTTGGCACTAGTGGTTAAAGACTTACATGGAGTCTAGGAGAGTCAGATCAGGGACTCTAGTTGCAAGTAAGGACTTGGAGTTTTATGGAAGCATTGGTGAGGGTGGGAAAGTAGAGTGTACAAGTTTTTGGTAAACATAACCCCAGTGGGATCTCTCAGTAAATACACATATTGAGAACAGATAGTGGGTATTTTATACTTGTTAATAGGAATGAATATTTTCTTTTAAGAAACAGGATTGACAGGACAGCCTCACTTCTCACAATTGTTCACTGTCTTCTCTCACACCCTATATTCTGGCCGTGTTGATCTATTTAACTTGCCTTGTCCTCTCACCACACTTGGTCACGTGAAATTGCCGTACCTCTTGCCAAAAACTCTTTCCTTCTCTTCTTTGCTTCTCAGATCACGACGAAGACTCCTCTGATGCAGGCCTTCCTTGAATCATCCTGGCCAAACCCCTTCTTCATACTCTCTTGATTCTCTGTGCTCCCATTCATCATAACATTGAACACATTGTCTTGTTTTAATGAACTGTGAGTGCTTTCAGATCAGAGGCTGGTTCAGTTCTGTTATTCACATTATGGTGCTTGGTCCTGAGTAGGTGTCCTCAGTAAATATTTATTAAGTAAATGAATGAGTGAATGAATGAATGAAAATAAGCAGAACCAAGTACTTTCTGGCACTATATGTGCTCATAATAGAATTCCATAGCCTTTGAACCATGAAACTAAAATTGTTGCAGATAGAATTTTTTCTGAATTCCATTGTGCAAGGGCTTTTATTCTGACTGAGCACGGGAAAGGCTCCTCTTGACTTCATGCAAATTACACAGAGATAGAACTGGTTATCTGACAGATGAATCAGTGTATCAAATGTCCCAAATTGCTGCATTTGCTTTGCTTTTCTCCCAAGTTAAACAACTAAGTCTCTAACCTAATTAGAGTCTAAGGATTTGTGGGTTTTAATAAACTGAGAGTGAATTTAGACACATTATTTTAGTGTTCTGTAGCCATGCCCACATTAAGATAATCATATTTCTTTTTTTGTATGCTGCCTCAGTCTTTTTAGAAAGAAGGATGTAAATAAATTCAGTACAACTACAACATGAACGTTATTCTCTAGGGATAGTTTGGGGGAATTGTGTTTCAGTCTAACCATCTGAGGAATAAAATCCTGCTTTGGAGTCTTCTGAAGGGAAAAAAAAACCTGATAGATTCATGAGTTATCCAGGTTTCACTGGCGAATATTGACCCATCTAGAGTGAACCCTAGTTGAGTTGTGTCTCCAGCTGTCAGTGTCTTCCTCTTCTCCAGTACTCCTCCTCCTCTCTGTCATTCACTTTATTATAAGAATAGCACTTTGCCTCCTCAATATGATCTTGACCCAAGGGGGCTAATGATATGGAATTGAGTCTAAGAGATTCTGTTGTCTAAATACATTCTAGTGACTTCGGTATGGAGGAGTTGTATGTACACTAAAGTACTGTTGACAGTAGTGGTTTTCCCTATATAAACAAGAAAACAATAGAATACAGTCTTACCTGAGGGAGAAGAATGAAACAGAAATGAATGAACATAGCAAAGAGGCATACAGAGGACTTCCTGGGTTATCTATAGCCATAAGGTGTTGGTTCCTTTTTTCTTGAGGATTTCCCCAGACATTCTGTATTCCTATAATAATTAAACCCCGATTTTGAGTTCCAGCTCAAGGACATTTCTGTTACTTGCAGCCTAAATAATCTAATTCTCAGACCATTCTTGACTCACTGATCACAGAGACACAAAACTCTGCTTCCTGTCACTGCTGTAGACACAGTCCAGAGTGGTAATGAATGTTGAGACTTGAGCCCTACAGTCAGGGCACTGTGGATAATGTGTCATCCTTTTCAAAATTTGCTCTTAGGAAAGAGTTGGAAATTAATTCACTAAAAGTGAACATGACTGATAGTATTGTCGAACCCAGTCTGCCCCAACTGAACATTTAAAATTTTTAAGGAATTCAAAATTTGATCTAAAGAAATGGCACTTTGTGAGAAAATTTAGGAATCATGTGTTGTTCCTTTCCTCCCTTCTTCCCTCTCTTCTAACCTTCCTCCTTTTTTCATTGAAAGAATTGGTGGAGAGAGAATGTTGGACCTCTGAACTCATGGCAATACATAGCTTTCTATCTTGTCTGAGGATAGAACACATTTGCGAATTCTGAGTCCCTAACTGGCAAAGCAGCTTCAATCCCTGTTTCTCCACATCTGTGAGTTGTTAGGATGCAGCGTGGTATAGTGGTTAAGACAGAAACTCAGGGGTCAAGCCACTGATCCATTGTATGACATTTTGCAAGTTACACTTCTGATTCTCAGAATCTTCCTCAGCAAAACAGACACAATTTTACCTATATTTAGGACTACTGTGAAATTAAATGTGATAAAGCATGTAACACAGGAAATAATTGCTCTCATGAACAGCATTGCTTCATCCTAGCACACTCTTGCCCACAGCGCCTCTCCATTCACCTTCCACTTCCAGTATGAGACCAAATGTCTTCATTTTTACCTCAAGCAGGATAAAAGAGGTACCTCTTCCAGAAGCTCTACATTCCCTACTGCTGCCCATACAGACCATAGATTGGAGTTGAACCTTAGAAGTCTAGCCTGATCACCCTGTTTCTCTGTTGAGGAATATGAGTGTCAGGGTGAAAACCTGGCCTAACATCTACTAGTGCAAGGTGTCTTATAAGTAATATTTTCCTGTTGGTGTACCTGGGGAACAGAAAGTTCCAAGATAAAAACTGCCTGTCTTGTGGGGTTTCTCAAGAACGCTTTAGGCCAGTGCTTCCCCAACTTTTGCCCTGGGACACTTCTGAAGGCGATGAGACAGAAATCATCCTTGGGGGCCTGGCAGAAGAAATATCCCAACCCCTTTTCAAAAAAAATTTTTATTTTATATTGGAGTATAGTTGATTAACAATGTTATGTTAGTTTCAGGTGCACAGCAAAGTGATTTGGTTATAGGTATATGTGTATCTATTCTTTTTCAGATTCTTTTCCCATTTAGGTTGTTACAGAATATTGAGCAGAGTTCCCTGTGCTATATAGTAGGTCCTTGTTTGTTATCCATTTTCAGTATTTTTTGAAGTCATGATTTATGTTTAAGATTCATATACATTTTGCACTTTTCTGCAGAATATAGCCATGTCTGTTTCAATATAAAAGAGAAGCTTTAAGTGTCATACTATTGAATAGCATTGTTCCATGTCATACTATTGAATAGCATTGTTCCATGTAGTGCTAAAATTATCCTGTGGCTTCTATGCTTCCAGGACAGTACTGCTACTTACATTTCTACAACTTGAAAAATAAGGCATTTAGATGTCATGTTTTAATAAGATGGTTACTTTCTCCACTTCCCTCCATGTATTCAGAAGACTAGAAAGGCTGACTCTAATAGTAGCTTACCTTACAGGAATAACAGCAGTAAAACAGCTATAAATAGATTGCTGTTTATGTGGTATTTATATTTTGCAATGCTAGTGCTATAATCTCTCATTTCTTGACTCTGGTGCTTTGGAAATATCATTGCACTAAATGAGTTACTTCCTGGCTCTAATTTATTCCTATTTTAATACCTTTAATATTTATCTATATTATAAACATAATACAGCAGAGGTTTAAAAGTGGAAACTAAATTCATAGTTATTGAACCATGGAGTTAATATGTTGGGTATTGAAAAAGTTGGGAGATATTGGTTCCATAACCAGACAGAAAAGGAATAAATTTACTTATAAACTCAGTGAATTGCAAAGGGAACTTTCAGGTAGTCGTTACGGGCTTCTATGCATGGATTCTTCGTTACACAGAGAGTGAATGTAATTAGCAGAATATTTTTTTAAAGTGCACATCAACCCCAAGGATGAAATGCAGCCATGAAATAGGCTTCTCAAGTTCTGGAAGTCGTAAATTACCAATGCTTTAACTTAAATCTTCTGGATATTCTCCAAATAGCAACCCTGAGTTCCCCAGAATGATATGCTCTTATTTTCTCCCCATGTGCATTTAACTCTACTCTTTATTGAATTAAAAAAAAAGGATTTAAAAAAAACAGGCTTGGTTTATTGCCCCTAATAAAATAAATGTAATCTGAATACTCAAGGATGTAATCAGATCATAGCACTTCAACTGTATTACTAACACAGCCGTAAAATAAGTTGTACACTGAAAAAAGTCCACCATGCAAGCTCATCTTGTCACTGTGCCCCATCCATATTTTCTTGCCATTTTCAGTCTGTCAGCACTTTCCCCCACTCTTTAGGTTGCACCTAGTGATTTTTCATTTACGTCTTGTTACCTTCTAGTTTAATATACAGAGACAAGAAGAACCGTTTTACCCCATTTATGCATCCTTAGGCTTTGGACTCTAAATCCGTCACCTGACTACTCTTGACTGTTCATTTCTTTCTATGCTCATTAAATCAGATGCTAATGCAGGAAAATGGGTATTTTTCATGTTGACGTTTCTCAACAATTAATCTTTAAACTCTTTGAACCTTGCAAGGTGAAGTTTGTTCCTGATGATGATCTCTAGTAGAAAGATGAAGCAATAGCAAATGTTTTTTAACTTCCTAAGTAAAGTTTGAAATCATAGACAAAAGGTAAGAATTTCCTTATAAAGATTTTAACTAAGTCTTTATAAGAACTAATTTAACTGGTACTTTAATTTTTAGAGGAGACAGGCTAAGTAATATTTTTCTCTTAGCTTTGGAAGGTTTTTATTTATCTGGAGCAGTTTATTTAAAAATATTATAATCTTATTAGATCATCAAAATTTTGACCATTATTAAACTCAATTCTCAGATTTAGTGCAGCACAATTACTTTGAATCTATAGATCTTTACTAAGTAAAAATGTGAGGATTGTTATATAAATTCTGTTAAAAGAAAGATAAAGTTCAAAAGTGGTCACAGCATTCACTGATGGTCATTCCTATTGCTCAAGTGAGAAATCTTATTTAATATTATTCAATAAAGAAATCAATATTTTAGAAAAATACTTTATTTTTATACTCAATTCTGGAATGATTTTTCTTCTGTCCTTCTTCCTGCCTTGTGGGCACTAGAAGGGAGCCATTTGACAACATAGTTGAGTTATAGCTCTAGTTATTGACCCCTGGGAGCAAATGAGATGCACCTGGAGTTGACTGAATCCTATGAAAGTCTTCCCAGCCAGAAAGATTTAGGACAAATCTTTCTTTCCTCTGTTTTAGTTGAAAAACCACCAAGTTACAATAATGTCTCTAATATACCACATCATTGAGATCTTATTCTTTGAAGCAGCCTCTTTGTAATGTTCTTTTGTTCAAAAAGCTTTGTGTTTCCTCTGGAATTGAGGGTGTTCTTTAGTAAAAAAACAATCCATGTCTGCTAAGGGCCATGGATAGAACTCTTGTTACTAAAGTATTCAATTCAGTCCAATAAATCATTGAACTGATCCCTCCTCCCCACATTAAGATTGATTTGTAGTTTGCCTGATTTGAAAAGATAGTTGTTATGGCATTATATGGGCAAAGCCATTGCCACCATAGTGAGTACCCTTAGGAGATATGGCTGTGGTAGTCAAAAGACAAATGAGCATCTCGTATGCACAGGCCTGCTTTAAATTTCACACTGTTAACTATTCACAAATAGCTCAAATGAGCTTAAAGTGGTAGAAGGTTTGAAATGGCTCACCAAAGCCATCTTTTCTGGTGTTCCAAATAGAATGTACACGATAGATGCTTAGTTGGAGAGAGAAATGTTAACTGTCCCACAGATACTTACTCTTGTGGCTTCCCTGACTCTTCAGGTTTCCAGACTCCTTACTCTTGTCCCAGCTTCTCTCCTGAACAGCCATAATTCTCTTTGCTCAGGATTACATGGTCCTTTAGTGATTATATTATAATTATGATTATATTGTTTAGACCAGAGAATCTCTACAAAAGATAGGTGCTTTGAATGTGGGTATAACTGACCTTTGAGAAAGCAAAAAATAAAACTAAAAGCAAACAAAAACAATAAGCAAAAGGAAATTTCCTAGGAAGGAGGAAAAAAGGACAGAAAAAGATTCTGTCAAATAGTATTAAAAAATCAAAGTAAGTGAATTAAGACATTGCAACGTAAGTTGAGAAGGTGGACACAGGAATAAAAAGAAGAGAACTAGAAGGGCTATTCATATTCTGGACTCTTATCTCGTACTTTAGCTTGGGCATGACCTTGATCAAGATGACTTGGAAAATTAGTTGATGGGGAGGGAACCAGTAGGAAAATACATTGAGCACTAGTGAGCTTGAAACTGAATTTTGAAATCCCTTTACGTGAGAGCATAGCCAACAGGCACATAAAAAGATGTTCAACATTGCTAATCAGAGAAATGCAAATCAAAAGCACAATGAGATACTACCTCACAGCAATCAGAATGGCTATCATCAAGAAGACCACAAATAACAAATGTTGGAGAGATGTGGAGAAAAGGGAACCCTTGTACATTCTGGGTGGGAATGTAAACTGGTGCAGCCACTATGGAAAACAGTACAGAGGTACCTCATAAAACTGAAAATAGAACTACCATATAATCCAGCATTTCCACTCCTGGGTACGTATCTGAAGAAAACGAAAACACTAATTCGATAAAAAACATGTCATGGGACCTCTCTGGTGGCGCAGTGGTTGAGAGTCTGCCTGCCAATGCAGGGGACACGGGTTCGTGCCCCGGTCCGGGAGGATCCCACATGCCACGGAGCGGCTGGGCCCGTGAGCCATGGCTGCTGAGCCTGCGCATCCGGAGCCTGTGATCAGCAACGGGAGAGGCCACAACAGTGAGAGGCCTGCGTACCACACACACACAAAAAAACCCAAACATGTCATGGTGTATGATTCCTCTTATAAATTGTTGGATTCAGTTTGCTAATATTTTGTTGAGGAAATTTGCATCTGTGTTCAACAGAGATATTGGCCTGCAATTTTCTTTTTTCCTTTTTTTTTTTTGTAGTGTCTTTGTATGGTTTTGGTATTGGTATAATTTTGGCCTAATAGAATGAATTCTGGCGTATTCCCTTCTCTTCAATTTTTTGCTATAGTTTGAGAGGATAGGGATTAGTTCAGCCAAACTTTCCTAGCTCTTGGCTTCATTGATTCTTTCTATGGTTTCTTTTTTTGGTCTCTATTTATTTCCTTTCTGATCTTTATTATTTCCTTCCTTCTGCTGATTTTGGGCTTTGTTTGGTCTTCCTTTTGTAATTCCTTTAGATGGTAGGTTAGGTTGGTTGTTTGAGTTCTTTTTTTTTTTTTTAATTGAAGCTCCTGTTTTGCATATACTTCCCTCTTAGATCTGTGTTTGCTGTGTCCTATAGATGTTGGAAAGTTGCATTTTTATTTTCACTTGTCTCAAGGTATTTTCTGATTTCCTCTTTGATTTCTTCATTGACCCAGTGGTTTTTTAGTGGAATGTTGTTAATTCTCTGCATGTTTGTGGTTTTCCCATTTTCTTCCTGTAATTAATTTTTATTTTCATACCATTGTGGTTGGAAAAGATGCTTGATATAATTTATACCCTCTTAAATATGTTGAGACTTATTTTGTGGCCTAGCATGTGATCTATCCCAGAGAACGTTCTGTGTGCACTTGAAAAGAATGTGTGTTCTGTTTTTGAATAAAATGTCTGTAGATATCCACTAAGCCAGCTGGTCTAATGTGTCATATAAGATCATTGTTTCCTTAGTGGTTTTCTGTCCAGATGATCTGTCCATTGACAGTGGGGTGTTAAACTCCCCTACTATTATTGTCTTATTGTCAATTTCTCCCTTTTTGTTAACAGTTGCTTTTTATATTTAAGTGCTTCTATATTGGGGACATATATGTTAATGAATGTTATATCCCCTTCTTGTATTGATCTCTTTATCATTATATAATGTCCTTCTTGGTCTTTTGTTATAGACTTTGTTTTATAGTCTGTTATACTTTGTCTGATTTGAGTATTGCTCCATTAGATTTCTTATTGTTTCCTTTTGCATGGAATATTTTCATCCCCACATGCTCAGTTTGTGTGTGCGTTGAGCTCTGAAATGAGTTTCTTGTAAGCAGCTTATAAATGGCTCTTTACTTAATCCAGTTGGCCACCCCGTGTCTTTTGATTGGAGCATTTAGTCCATTGATGTTAAAAGTTACTATATTATATATGAAAGTATTGCCATTTTCTTATTGGGTTGGCCAAAAAGTTCATTTGGGTTTTTCTGTAAGATTTTATGGAAAAACCCAAATGAACTTTTTGGCCAACCCGATACTTCTTTTCTGGTTGTTTTTGTAGTTCTTCTCTGTTCTTCTATTAGTGTCTTCTCTTGTGGTTTGATGATTTTCTTTAGAGGTATGCTTGTGTTGCTCTCTCTCTAGTTTTTGTGTATCTACTGTAGGTTTTTGATTTGTGGTTACCATGGGGTTCATATATTTTGCCCTGTAACTATATCTACTTGTTGTAAACTGGTAGATTTAAGTTCAAACACATTCTAAAAAATCTACATTTTTTTACTCCCCTCCCCCATGTTTTGTGTTTTTGATTTCATACTTTACATCTTCATGTTTATCCCTTAACTGTTTATTGTAGTTCTAATTGACTGGACAATTTTTTTTGTTTTATCATCATACCAGCTTATATAAGTGGTTGATCCATAGTCTTTTCTATATTTTTGTTTATAATAGTGGGATTTTTTCTTTTCTATAGATTTTTACTTGTTATATTCTTTTCTTTTCTACTTAGAGAAGACACTTTAACATTTCTTTTAGGGTTGGTTTAATATTGATTGATTCAGTATTGATTCAATGGCTTCCCTTGCCCTGTTTGGATGCTGTGTCATGTCTGAGCTGGCTCCAGCCCCTATTATTGCACACTTTCTTTGGCCAGCAAAGCCTTTGCCCTATTTTGGATCTTCACCATGGAGCAAGAGGGGCCAGAGCAAGAATTCAGCTCAGCCTGAGGAGCTCACTGGGGTGTTCATGGTAGCTGGTTCAGAGTTCCCAGCAGTCTCAGTCTGCTTCCTTTGCATTGTTTCAGTAGTAAGCAAGCATGTGCATGCTCATCATGTGGAGTCTAAGTTTCTTACACCCCTGCTGTCATGCCCACTGGTTTTCCAACCAGTTAAGGGCACTCATCCTCCTGGTGTGGGACTCCACAGTTTGGGCTTTCAATATGTGGTTCAAACTGCTCACTCCCCAGGGAGGATCTCTGAGCAGGTTGTAATCCCCCTCCTCTTCTGTGTCCCCTCCTAACTGTGCAGGTTCTGAACTGATCTCTTCTCTTCCATTCCTACTAAATTCTGTGTGGATATTTCTTACAGCCTTGGTTGTATGGGAGTTTTTCTGCTAGTCTCCAGTTTGTTTTCAGTGAGAATTGCTCCACATGTAGATGTATTTTTGAAGTGTTCATATGGGGGGTGTGGGGAAATGAGCTCTGCGTCCTCTTACTCTGTCATTTTGATTTCCTCCCCTGTAATTCTTGAACTAAAAAATTCAGTGCATATTGTTTGAGCACGTAGTATGTGATAGTCTTATATTAATCCATTTATGTACCCAACAAAGTAGTGAAGATCTTAAAGGTTTGCATGAAATTCGAGTAAGCAATAACATAAAATTCTTATTTGAGTTAAAATCTTTGACCATACTTATATTTACTGGTCCCTTTGTCTTTGGAAAGTACTGTAATAAATATTTAGTTCACTTAGCTTATTTTTTTGAATAAGAAGATACCGCCAATGAGACTTATTGAATGTTTTTAGGAAGTGATTGTATAAACAGAGGCTTTAGAGGTGGGAAACCAAGAAACACTCAATTTTCTTCATAAATGACAATTCAGTGGTGTAATTAATTACTGTCAGCTACTGAATCCATATCATAGGATGGTACTGATCTCCTGTTAAGATAGACAGACATTTGTAGCATGCACACTGTGGCTGTAGAATTTGATTTGGAAACTGTTCAGACAAAAGAGTTCCTGTTAGATTCTCTCAGAATTGACCCTGAATCCCAAGGCTATTCTGAACAAAGTGTATCTGACTTCTTTAATCCTGAATGGTTTCTAGTCAGGAAATTGTGACTGAGTGTGACCAAGTCTCCTGGCCAAATTAGTCTAAACTCTGAATGCCCTAGTTCTTGAATATTTCTGTAGGGATGCAAGGAGACCATTCCTGAGGTCAGTTGGCTTATACAAGATGTCCATAAACCAGAGTACAGCATGCCAAGACATCTGCTCAGTGTTTCACCTCTAAGTGTGTGTATGCCAAGGCAGAATTGAATTCAAAAGAGAGGGACAGCAACTCTTGAACTATTTTGAGAAAAAAAGTACTGGTACTTTGGCATTTATCTCAGGTAACAACTGTTCTCCAAAACAGGCACTGTTCCAAATCACAGACTTTGGAGGAGAAGCAGTACCTTTTTTTGTTTCCTGACGTATAACTGTATCTTATTTTTCTAGACCACATCATCAGTATCGTAAATAAGTAATTTAAATGAGTTAGCTATTTTATATTGATCTCGTAAAGAGTAATTTTCCAATATTAATATATTATTCAAGGTGCTAGTGCTTTATTTTTTGGCCTAAACCAGATTCAGTTATATTTTTCATAAATTACGGGTGATAACTCTTGAGGTTCAATTGCTCATGAGCAGGTAGGAGCATCTTGTGTATCAGAGACCACCTGGTTTCCTCCCAGATCAGTAATGGCTTTGTGTTTTTTCATCTCAATGTCAGAATTCTAGCCATGGCTAGCAGTTGAAGACTTGTCAACTCTCCTGCTCATTTTCAATCCTGGTAATAGCTCAGCAATTACACAGCAGGTAGGTTGGTATTTTTCTTTCAGATGGTAGTCTCCTCCAAAGGAAAGGTGTCATTTTCAGAAGAGCTAGACACACGAGCTTCAGAATGTAAGACCTTAAATATACAAATATTTTCTTCATGCCTACTTTTACCCCTTCCCCTGAATGAAAATGGCCTGAAGAGAAATGGTGAGACAGATGATTCAGGAAAAACACAAAAACTAAAAAAACTGAGAACATATATATATGACATTCATAACATTTCAGTTGCTTTGAAATCAAAATGAGCTATGTAAAAGAAAAACCGTGTTTGTAGCTTGGCAGGAAATGGAGAAGACAAAAGAAAGGACACAGAAATAAGAGAATGGGAGAAAAGATTGTCCTAAGTAAAGGGGAGAAAAGGTGAATGAAAATATGCACCCCACACCTGTTCCTCTAACATATTTGCTATCCTGAAGCCTCTAGAATATATTAAGAAGTTTTTGCAAGTCAAGAACTAAAGCCGGCCATGATCTTAGATACCATTTAGTCCAACCACCTCATCTTACAGAGAAAGTGGACAATGAGTACAGAGTAAAAAAAAGTTGAAAATGAGAACTGGTAAAAAAAAAAAAACATAATAGAGAAGAAAGGAAGAAATAAAGAAAGAGTCTGATAGACAATCTTCCAATATGCTTTTCTGGAACTTCTTATTTTTTAATTCTAAAACTCAATATATAAAATTACAAGGGGTGGAAGAGAAGGAAGTTTATATTCATTTTTTTCTCTGCCAGTACATAACATTTTGGTTTCCAGCTGTTTATTATCCAAATCATTTCCTGCACTAGATAAAGCACTACCAGCAGGACTCTAAGATGCTTTATGCTAATGAGGGGAAAAAATCTTGGACAAGTTGCAAAGCATAGATTTTTGAGTGACATGACAAAATAATCAGAATCTAAATGAAAAGAAACCTTGGGTAACAGCCATTATACTTAATATGCCAAAATAAATGATTGACATTTTAATTAGATGAGAAAATATAATTATATTTTTAACTCCTAAAGGACCCCTTGCAAGAAAGATGGGCATTAAATAAATAAAAAAAACTTGCCAGAACACAAAGGAGTACAAAGAATATAAAGATGCGCTCAATTTTCAGTGTTCACGACATGAGTTATTAATTCCATGGATCATGAAGCAAAACTTTTAAAAAAGTTAACTTGCATTTACCCTTTTGACAACAGTTTGCATAATAGTGATTGAATTTTATTAAGAGAATTGTTTGCTAGAGCTATTTGTCTTTGTTTCGGCAGCTCTGGCATAAATATTTAATTTATGTTCCAAATTTTAAAGTCTCATAAAAACTGAGTGGCTGTACTGTACCTGCTCACTATAAAAAAATGAGGCTTACATATTGCTGCACATGATATAAAGTACTCTACTTGAAAGGCGGTTTTGTCTGACTTGAGGACATTAACCATTTCTAAGGTATGTGGAAAAGAAGAGCTGGTAAAGACCAAATATAATCGGGTGATGTTTTGAGCTACAAGTCATGACTTCTCCAGACTAATCTTGCTTTAAAATTTTTCCTCTTGTCAGGTTCTTCTGATTACTACTTAACACAGATGCTATCCTGAAAATAGTTTAGAAAATTTAGATATAGGAAAATGTTAATGATTATACATCTTCTCAAAACAATGAACTTGCTTTCATTTTAAAACTTCTCTTTTCATTTTCAGTTACCTGTTTATTTGCATTTTCCCTTAGTCTGCATGCCAGTTGTAATTTGGATCCTCAAAGTGGGAATATGTAGAAAATACTTATGTGAGCCTTGAAGATTTTAGATGCTAATGCTGTATGTTCACTTCTAAAGTATAGGTTGTAGTTTCCATTTACAGGAAGGGGATATTGCAGCCATACAATGATTTTGTTCATTGTGCAGCAGAATTCATAAGGGAGAATCTAAGCAGTGAGATACAGAAATACATAAGAGACCTGATTGTAAGATGTTACCGTAGCCTTGTGTTCAAGTACTGATGTGTGTATATCTTTATATGCATATACACTTTGTAAGTCATGGGAGGGTCATGGCGGATTGTATTTCCGAAGATGGCCACCACAGTATCTCCCACCTCACACGCTCCTGTGCAATGTGATGTCTAGGAGGAGTCTAATTCTCTTTCCTTGAATTTAGGTTGGTCTTTGTGACTCACTTGTTATGATTAAAATATGGTGAAGGGATACTAGGTGACTTCTGGAGCATGGTGAGGAGAAACCATACAGGTTTCTCCTTGTACTTTTAGAATGCTTGCTCTTAGGACACTCTCTCTCAGGACTCAGCTACCAGGCTGTGAAAAGCCCAAGCCACCTGGAGAGGCTCTGTGTAGATGCTCTGGTTCACAGTCTCAACTGAATCCGACCTTTTAGTCGTCCCAGTCTAGGCACTAGACATGATAGTGAAAACGTTTCCAGGATAGGGCTTGGCAAACTGCAGCCTATGGACTAAATCTAGCCTGCAGCCTGCTCTTGTGAGACCTGTGAGCTAAAATTCATTTTTACATTTAAAGAAAATTGTAAGTAGAAAAAGACAAAACTGCAGCAGGCCCTGTATGTGAACCACAAAGCTGAAAATATTTACTATCTGACCTTTTAAAGAGAGAAGTTTACTGACTCTTGCTTTAGATGATTCTAGTCCTAAACGTCATAGAGCACGATCAGGTCCTCTCTTCTGTGCCCTGTATTGCTGAACATATTAGGTAGTTTCCATGAGCAGTTTTAAAAGTAACCTTGCCCAGGCCCTAATGAGATGTTTGATTATTTGCCAAATACTCTTGGTCTGAGTTCTAAATGTCATATTTAGTCATGCACATGAATTAAACAAATAAGAAATCTCCACATGGAATAAGAAGAGTGGACCAAATTTAAGGCAATATCTATAAAAGGCAAAATATTCAGTGGTTTGACTGTTGTAGCCAAAGGTCTTAGAGAAGATCCTTAGGTCGACTGGCAATTTGATTTTATGCTAAAAATAGCCCAAATGTTGCATCCTTACTTTTACCAAAACTTGAAAGCTGTTAGGAAAATATCTTGTGCAGGTATAGACAAGAGCAGCAGCAAAGTCCATTTGTTTCCAGTCACAGTGAATGACTCTGACACATGATTCAGTTTCCATCACACACCTCTCTCCAGACTGTACTAGTCTCTTATGAACCTTTCACCAACGTGTAGCACAATGAGAAAAAGACAGTGTAGTGGGTTTTCCATGAGACTAGATTTAATTGTTCAATTTAAAGGACTTTATTCTGAGATGAAGTACATCTTAACCACCAAAATTAGGAAAGACTTAATCATGAATTGATAGTAAATAGTAAGTTGTCGTAGGTCTTTTTTTCCCCCAAATGTGCTTGTGAAATATAAATGCTGGGAACCAGTGTTATGATCATCTCATATTCACCTTGTTGGTGAAGGAGGATTCTTTCACCCTAGTATGAGATGGCTGAATATATGACACCTGACATTTGACAGATGCTCTTGACAGTAGTTTATTAGTCACACTCATGGTCTGGGGGAAGAGGACACTGCACACCATGCAAAGCCATACAGGGAAAGAAGAAAGGGATGTTGGAGACACTCCTTGTAGTAACAGGAGGATGGGGTACCCTCTGATTCCTATTTGAATAACTCCATGGGTTGGCAGAAAATTGAAACTTGTTGGGTTGAGGACCATGTGGAGTGAAGCTAAGCTGGTTGATGGGTTAAGTAGCCAGGTGAGAAGGCTTTCCCACTGGGTATGTGTTTGGTGGGGGGGCAGTGCATATCTGTTGAGAGTAGAGGTACTCATGGTTAGGCCTTTGTGGCCCTGTGAGGCTCAAAGATGTCAAGGCAGCACTTAAAATTTTCCGTCTTAAAATAAAACCACTCACTTTAAGTATGACCAATTCAATGTGCAGTGTTAAGTTGGCGGTGAGAGAATTTTTAACTTCTAACCAATTGCGTACATTTTGAGTTGTAGAGTTCACATCATTGCCTCAGGCATTGCCTCTGGAGGGTGAGGTAAGGAGCTTAACAAGAATCACATGTGGGGATCAGAAGGTCTCTTCAACAGGAACAGAAAGCCTGAAGTGGCTTGGTGAAAATAAGCTGCAGAGTGGTAATGAGCAAAGGGCTAGAACAAAGTCTCCAAGGCTGTGGGCAGTGTTGGAATTGGTAATGATTTAATAACTACTGTTCCATGAAGCTAAGGAAAATGTTTTCTTACCACATACACATAGTAAATGGACCTACTATCCACTGTCAAGCCTGGAGGATGTGAGTGGCAGGAAGAGAGATCTATAGATAGGAACACAGACACATACCCACATACACTATTGATGACAGAGTAGAAAGAAAGGTCAGTTCTGCATTTACAGCAGGAGTGTACCATGGCAAATCTGTTGTGTATGTGCTCATTATTGACAAGTCTCACTTAGACCAAAAAGATCATGGGCTTTAGAGGCAAGAGCAGTGACTGCACCTCTTCATGTCTTAGTTTTCTCCTTTGATGCTGCTATCAACCTCATAGGGTTGTCCTGAGGAGTGAATAAAATAGCACATGCAGAGTTCTCTACAAGATTGGTTCACAGTAGGCATTCAGTAAAAGGGAGACTTAGACAATGAGACCCATGGCAAAGTGACACTGATTCTTGGATTTTAAGTTGCATCCAGTTTTTCAGGAACATTTCTATTCTGAATGTAGAGGTCACAACCATAAAGCTTTTGCAAATAACCCTCTAAAAAGACTTGAATTAATGTCAAGAAGCCAACAAATATATATGTATATATAAAACTCCTCAGATGCTCATTTCAAAGTGTGAAATGCGCACAGGGTAATTCAAAACATTTTAGGGTGCTTCAGCCTATGAATTCCCTTAGCCTAGATCAATGACTCCACTCCGCTGCTGCTTTTTTTCACTTTAAACTGGGTTTTGCTAAAGAGGAGTTTTTAAAAAATTGAACAGAGCATCCTGATTTATTTTGGAATCAACTTCACACATATTTTACTAATAAATTATCAACAGGCATTTTGGTGTCACACTAATTTTCTGTAGGTACAGGAGGGCAATGTCTACTTGGCTGTCACAGTTACACAAAATTTGTGTGAGTCATAGATTTGTTCTAAGGTACCCAGAAAGATTTCAAGTTTGGGTTTAAATTTTATGGCATACGTTGAGAAGACATTGTGAATCACGTTAGTTCCCCAAACCATATTTCAAATAATTTATATGTATGTGTCAAAAAGAGTTGGATGAAAAGGTAAAAAGAAATGGTGATTTTATTTTAAAAAATAGCCTTTAAGAAACAACTGCACACTATCATTGTGAAGTTAGTTACTATCCCAAGAAGGTATTTACTCTTTTACACATAATTGCAAAAGGGTCAAGAATCTATAGGCTGAAGAATGTAAAAACTGAAATGTAGAGACTGGGCATGTTTGGATCACTTTGCTGAGGAGAGAGGAAGGGGAACTCACCTGATACTAAGTGCCAGCCACTATATTAAACTGCAATAAGGTTTTTATAGTCATTAATTTATTTTACCCCTCAATATCTCTTTAAACTAGGTTTCCGTATTAGTTAGGGTAGGCTTACTGCCGTATAAATGCTCACAACATATTAGTGGCCCAACACAGTAAAATATATTCTCACTCATATCACAGTCCAGTATGGGTCAGTGATGGTTGGAATGTGGAGGCCTGAACAATCAAGTTCTCTTGATTAGAATTAATCAGAATCCAGGATTCCTCCATCTTATGGTTCTGCCACCCTCTATGACCTTGAAGTCATACATTGGGAGACTGATTTGCAGGTGAAAGAAGGATGAAAAAGAATGAAAGATTATATAGGAGCTTTTAAGGAATAGGAGCAGGCTGATAAATGGCTTATTTACCTTCCACCAACATTTCATTTACCAGTCGAGCCACATACCCCAAACTTACTATAAAGGAGGCTGGGAAATGTAGTCAGCCAGTCTTCCCAAGATAAAAATGACTGGTTTTGGTGAACACATTGCCTTGTTTTTTGCTGCAGTGTAATTAAGGCAATTTTATGTACTGAGAAAACTGAACCTTGGAGAAATTAATTTACCCAAGGTAACATGTGGTAAGACTGGTTTGTCTATCTTGAAAGCTAGCGTAGTATCATTACATCTGAAATTCTCTTCAGAAAAATTTGAGGAAGGTAAATTTTCAAACTTAGTAACTTTAATAAAACTGTGTAAGGATGTCTTGACAGCAGAAAAAAGTCAGACATTTTAGCTTTTAGTAGACAATTCTAGACAAATCTAATTTAGTGCTTGAGTTTAAAGACTGAAATATGTATGATACATATATATCTTAAGTTATATATATCTTTATCTGGCACTCATTATTTCCCTAAATCATTGTATGGCTTCTTAGAGACATTATGAATTAGGTTATCAAGGTATTCAGCCAACTTTCTTACAGTGTTTCCGTTTTTGTAGCAATTGGATGGATATATTATCACCATACTTTCTTCCTAATGTCTCGTGATAACTCAGGCTAAGTTGTGGTTTTTACGCTGGCATGAAATTCAGCTATTATAAATCTGAGCTATTCACTCAGTAACCTTAATGCATAGGCAAAGATGCTGACTGATCACTTGTGTAATGATCTACTGCATTCATTCTCCATAATCCATTTGTTTCACTTCTAAAACCAAAATCTTAAAAAAAAATACAGGAATCATTTGACACTAGCTGTTGTAGGATTTCAGCTATGCATTTTTCTGTGCCCTAAGATTATATAAAATATAGGATGAGGACATATCAATACTAAGAATAAAGCTGACATCTTAATCTGGAATACCATTTTTTCCCTTTACATCCTAACAATATGAACAGTATATTCAGACATTTACAGTCTGTTTTGATATTTAATTTGGATAAGTGGAAAGCATTGTGCAGTTGGTTTGAGAAGTCCTGAGTTTAGGTTCTGGCTTTATAAGCATTCGCTATACATTTTGATGGATTGATTGATTCATTCATTCATGCAATGTGTTTCATGCATTAATTCATTCAACACATGCCTACATGTATCAGGAGCTGTGATGTGCTGCCAGTATACAAAGAACTTAGAAACAAAGGGAAAAGAGTATTCTGTTACAGTAAATGCCTTAAGACATACAAATACATAAAGGATCAGAGTAGAGCTACATACAGTTATCTTGTAGAGACAAATGAGTCCTCAAGTATATCGACTAATAGTAAGAATAAAGGATATAAATAATAAAAGGGTGTAATACGAGATTTTATATATTTATTCTTACTTTAATGATAATGGAAGAGTTATAGGGACATAATAAGCAGTTATACTAAAGTCCAAGGGTATAAAAACATATCCTGAAGATGGAGGGAATTAGAAGGTGGGGGCAGCTTGGACAGATCACCTGTACCACCTCTATTGATGTCTAGATGTATTTGGACTGTCCAAAGTTGTAGTATGGGAAGGCCTAAAGGGGCAGTGGAGGCGCGCGAGAATGATACACACCAACTTCTGAAGAGAGTCTCCTGCTAATTTAGGCTGGTTTAAAGGGATAATGAGTTGAACTTTAGCTGTATCCTTTACTGAAGAAGGTTACCTCAGTGAAAGACAGCAAATTTTTATCATCTGTTCAATATCAGTGGAGAGGACATATGTGGTTTATTGTTTTTTGGAAGTTCTGTGAAAATCTGAAATTTTTCTTAAATTAGAAACAGTCTTTAGTAAAGTTTCATCATAAAAGGGACTAAATTATTAACTCTTTTTACTATCTGTGTTAGATTTCATAATGGGTCAAAAGCATGTCTTTCCATTTAGCCAGCCTAAAACTTACTGAAAACAAGGGCATAACATGAAGAGTGTGCAGATAAATGGTGTACAGTTGACCCTTGAACAACACAGGTTTAAACTGTGTGGGGTCACTTATATGTGTATTTTTTTCAATAAATATGTAACGGTACTGTAGGATCTGTGGTTGGTTAAATCTGTGCATGTGAGACTGTAGTTACAGAGGGCTGACTGTAAAGTTAATTTCCAGTATGCATGGGTTAGGGGCACTGACACCTGCATTGTTTGAGGGTCAACTGTATTTTGAAATAACATATAAGGATTGACATTTAATGAAAACTCATAGTATTAGATTATTCAAAGATGCCAAGTGTATTTTGTTAAAATCTAGTGTTGTTTTCCTTTGCCTTGTCCTTTCTTTACCTCTCTTTCTTCTTCCAACCTGTTTCTCTTTCTGTCCCATATTTGTTTTCTTTCTCGTGCACCCTGTCCTTTTTTCTTTTTTTAACATCTTTACTGGAGTATAATTGCTTTAGAATGGTGTGTTAGTTTCTGCTTTATAACAAAGTGAATCAGTTATACATATACATATGTTCCAATATCTCTTCCCTCTTGTGTCTCCCTCCCTCCCACCCTCCCTCTCCCACCTCTCCAGGAGGTCACAAAGCACCGAGCTGATCTCCCTGTGCTATGCAGCTGCTTCTCACTAGCTATCTATTTTACGTTTGGTAGTGTATATATGTCCATGCCACTCCCTCACTTTGTCACAGCTTACCCTTCCCACTCCCCATATCCTCAAGTCCATTCTCTAGTAGGTCTGTGTCTTTATTCCCGTCTTACCCCTAGGTTCTTCATGACAGTTTTTTTTCTTAGACGCCATATATATGTGTTAGCATACGGTATTTGTTTTTCTCTTTCTGACTTACTTCACTCTGTATGACAGACTCTAGGTCCATCCACCTCACTACAAATAACTCAATTTCGTTTCTTTTTATGGCTGAGTAATATTCCATTGTATATATGTGCCACATCTTCTTTATCCATTCATCTGTTGATGGACACTTAGGTTGCTTCCATGTCCTGGCTATTGTAAATAGAGCTGCAATGAACATTTTGGTACATGACTCTTTTCAAATTATGGTTTTCTCAGGGTATATGCCCAGTAGTGGGATTGCTGGGTCATATGGTAGTTCTATTTGTAGTTTTTTAAGGAACCTCCATACTGTTCTCCATAGTGGCTGTACCAATTCACATTCCCACCAGAAGTGCAAGAGTGTTCCCTTTTCTCCACACCCTCTCCAACATTTATTGTTTCTAGATTTCTTGATGATGGCCATTCTGACTGGTGTGAGATGATATCTCATTGTAGTTTTGATTTGCATTTCTCTAATGATTAAAGATGTTGAGCATTCTTTCATGTGTTTGTTGGCAGTCTGTATATCTTCTTTGGAGAAATGTCTATTTAGGTCTTCTGCCCATTTTTGGATTGGGTTGTTTGTTTTTTTGTTATTGAGCTGCATGAGCTGCTTGTAAATTTTGGAGATTAATCCTTTGTTGGTTGCTTCATTTGCAAACATTTTCTCCCATTCTGAGGGTTCTCTTTTTGTCTTGTTTATGGTTTCCTTTGCTGTGCAAAAGCTTTTAAGTTGCATTAGGTCCCATTTGTTTATTTTTCTTTTTATTTCCATTTCTCTAGGAGGTGGGTCAAAAAGGATCTTGCTGTGATTTATGTCATAGAGTGTTCTGCCTATGTTTTCCTCTAAGAGTTTGATAGTGTCTGGCCTTACATTTAGGTCTTTAATCCATTTTGAGCTTATTTTTGTGTATGGTGTTAGGGAGTGTTCTAATCTCACAATTTGTATGGAAACACAAAAGACCCCGAATAGCCAAAGCAATCTTGAGAACGAAAAATGGAGCTGGAGGAATCAGGCTCCCTGACTTCAGACTATACTACAAAGCTACAGTAATCAAGACAGTATGGTACTGACACAAAAACAGAAATATAGATCAATGGAACAGGATAGAAATCCCAGAGATAAACCCACGCACATATGGTCACCTTATCTTTGATAAAGGAGGCAGGAATGTACAGTGGAGAAAGGACAGCCTCTTCAATAAGTGATGCTGGGAAAACCGGACAGGTACATGTAAAAGTATGAGATTAGAACACTCCCTAACACCATACACCCTCTCCTTTCTTGCCTTATGCTTTTCTCGCTTTCTATAACTGTTCTTGCCCTCATCTTCACTCTCCAAGGTCCTGAAACCTATATTGACTCTACTTTTAATATTGGACTTTAGTTTTTACCTATCTTCTATGGCAGCTACAAAATACAGGCATGCATTGTTTTATTGCACTTCGCAGGTTTTTTTTTTTTTAAGAAATTGATGGTTCATGGCAACCCTGTGTCAAGCAAGTCTTTTGGCACCATTTTTCCAGTAGCATTTGCTCACTTTATGTCTGTGTGTCACACTTCGGTAATTCTTGCAATATTTCAAACATTTTCATTATTATATTTGTTATGTTGATCTGTTAATGAAATTTGATGTTACTGTTGCAAAAAAATTATGACTGAAGTTTCAGATGATGGTTAGCATTTTTTTTAGCAATAAAGTATTTATAAATTAAGGTATGTACATTTTCTTTAGACATAACACAACTGCACCCTTAATAGACTACAGTGTAGTGTAAGTGTAACTCTTATATGCTTTGGAAAACCAAAAAATTTTTGTGGCTCACTTTACTGCAATATTCACTTTATTGCTGTGAGCTGAAACCTAACCTGCAATATCTGCGAAGTATGCCTGTACTGTAGACTCTGCTATGAGAGCAGGAGAAGTCAATATTTTCACTGAGAAAGAAAAAAAATTATGATACAGCTTGGTCTCTTTTACCCGTGAAACATTCAGACACTTTTCATTTTTCTTAAATTTCAAATCAGAGAGAAACTCTGTTATTTCTCTTCCCCACATTAAGCCATCCTAGGAGAATGAAGTGTGGGTGTCAAAGAAATGTTATCTAAATAACTTTCCATGTTGGCTGTATTCAGTGCTAAGCCCTATTAAAACTCCAGGTAGGAAAAGAGTTTCTTAAGGCAGCTGTGTCATAAATGCACCACAATGCAGTATGTGAAAACTGGTTTATTTCTGTAATAATGTTTTTTGAAGATTTAAAGATTATGTCCATTGTGGCCTTCTAAAAAAACAATGTAAATTCTTTCTTTAGAATTTCAAACTTCCCCCTTCCTCCCCACCCCATAGTCAAGTACAGTCCCTCAGTATCTAAGGGGGTATTGATTCCAGGACCTGCCACCAATACCAAAATCCATGAATGTTCAGGTCCCACAGTTGGTCCTCTGTACCCATGGGTTCCATGTCCTTGGATTCAGCCAACCCCGATCA
The DNA here is from genome assembly GCF_964165515.1 of Mesoplodon bidens. Lineage (NCBI taxonomy): Eukaryota > Metazoa > Chordata > Mammalia > Artiodactyla > Ziphiidae > Mesoplodon > Mesoplodon bidens. Next base: position 54,113,892 of record NC_138162.1, read on the forward strand.
TAAACATAGCATGTGATCAAAGGTTGCTTGAATCCTTGGATGTGGAAACTGTGGATACAGAGGGCTGGCTGTAAATGGATTATTATACTATACTTTATTAAAATTAAGAACTTTTCATCAAAAGACACTTGAATAGAGTAAAACTGTACTTTTTAGAGTCAGATAAAATGTTTGAAGTGCACATAACCAATAAAATACTGATATTCAGAATGTTTACAGTTTCCATGAATCAGTAAGAAAAAATGATACCCCCTTTTTTAGTGGGCAAAATACTGAACAAGACTTTCAGAAAAGAGGAAGTTCAATTGGCTGATTAGCTTATGCAAAGATGCTCAATCTCATTAGTATTATGAAAACTCCAGTGTAGTTCAACACACACTAGAGTGTCTTAAATGAAAATGACTTAGAACATTATTTCAGGCTGAGGTTTATCCTCCTAATTGCACAGGAGGAAGAAACTAGCAGGTGTAGAAGGAGAACAACTGAAGAAAGGAGAGCATATTTGACTCTCACCCACTGTTGCAAATGTGGAGCAGCTGGAATGCCCATACAGTAATGGCAGGAGTATAAATTGGTACAGCCACTCTGAAAAACTATTTGTCAGGGTCTAGCACAATGGAACATATGTATTCTCCCATCTAATATTTGCTGTGTAACAAACCACCACAAAGCATAGTGAGGTAAGATTCTTGTCTTTTTGTGACTGGCTTATTTCACTTAGGAAAAGGGGAGTTGTTGTCTAATGGTTATAGAGTTTGAGATTTGCAAGATGAAAAAATTCTGGAGACCAGTTTCACAATAATGTAAATATACTTAACACTACTGAACTGTACACTTAAAATAATTAAGATGGTAAATTTTTTTTTTTCGGTACGCGGGCCTCCCACCACTGTGGCCTCTCCCGTTGCGGAGCACAGGCTCCAGACGTGCAGGCTCAGCAGCCATGGCTCACGGGCCCAGCCGCTCCACGGCACGTGGGATCTTCCCGGACCAGGGCATGAACCCATGTCCCCTGCATCGGCAGGCGGACTCTCAATCACTGTGCCACCAGGGAAGCCCAAGATGGTAAATTTTATGTTATGTGTATTTTACCACAATAAAAAATATTTCTTGCTGTGTGTCACCGGTTTGCCTTAGGGTTGGCTGGTCTAAGCTGAGTTCAGCATGATTCTGCTTTAAGCAACATGTCTCTTGGGTTTGGCGCCTTTGAGTAGGTTGGGATCAGGTCTGTACTAGCTATTTTCATTCTACAGCCCAAGTTTAAAAGGATGTTAGCTACTTAGGGAGAGCTCATTTCACGGTGATAGCAGAAAATCTGCAATGCTTCTGTGGCCAGGGCTCGGAACTGGCAAACTGTCACTTCTGCCCGCATTTCATTCACAAACATAAATTCCAATACCAAACTCAAAGTTTAAGTGTGGGGAATTATATTCTGCCTTTAATGTGAGTGACCACAAAGTCTCATAGGCAGAGGAGACAGAAAGGGATAAAGAGCTTTGGCTGAAAAGTCAATCTACACCAGTAAGCTGTGACCAAGCAATTCCACTGCTAATGTAGACCAGATAAAAAGTCATATGTTACTAGAAGGCATGTACAAGTTTGTTCTTAGCATGACTTTTCATTATAGCCCAAACCTGGAAATAACCTAAATATCCAACAGTAGTAGAACAAACGAATTGAAGTGTATCCATATAACGTAATGTAAAAGAGCAGTGAAAATTTACCACTACAACTAACACCATGGGTACATCTCATAAACATAACCTGAGTGAAAGAAGCCCAAACAAAAACAATATACACTCTATAATTCCATTCATACATTTTAAAAACTGGCCAAGTTAATACATGGTGACCGAAGTTAGAATAATGGCTCCTCACACAAGGAGGTGAACAATGTTTCCCTTCTAAATATGGTTTGTGGATACATGGGTGTGTCACATTTTAAATTCAGGTATATGTATTCACTTGCTTAATAGTATATCTTTTGCAATTTTGTCCTTTTCTCATCTTGGCAAGAGGTAGGAAATAGAAGGAAAAGAGATGTGCAGAAAAGGAAGATGAAAGGAAATGTAAGATGATCTTTCCACATAGAAAGCTATTTGATATACTGAGAGAAGCGTGGTGACTAGAGTCAGAAAACTTGGATTCAAACCTCTTCTCCAGCCATTTGAGATTGTACAAGTTGCTTATTGTTCCTTATCTTATTTTCTTTATATCCTTATGTAGATGTAGTTAATAATCCCCATCTCTTGCATCGCAGTGAAAATTAAATAAGAAGATATATAAAGCACCTATCATAGGTGTTGGTTCATTGTAGTGGTTAAACTGTGCTGGTGTTTTTTCCTCCTTTTCCTTTTCAAAATTCTCAATTTAGCTCTGGTATTGTTATTGTCAATGGAGGTTTACAAAAAAAATCCATATGTTAGAAACTCATTTTTGGACTGTGTGTTGCATTGTCTTCAGTCGCATTTTTTTCATAGGACCAATAATGGTTTTGGTACTTATTCATTTGGCCACTTATTGTAGTAAGCAATAAGAATTTTATGTGGATTTCTGATTTACAAAGCCCCCAGTAATAAACTATACATCATGGTATGTTAAGAGTTATAAGAAATATTAGACATCATCCATTCAACCATTTCATCTTGAAATTGAAAAAGTTGAGTCCTGAAACTTATAATTCACACTTAAGGTAACACAGCTAGTTAGGAAAGAGATGAGGTATGAACTCAGTTCTGAATTCAGTTACGCTGGCTTTCCATCACATCATACTACCTGCTTGAAATAGGACCTTGAGCATCAAATACTTTTGGTGCTTCTCCATGAGGGTATGGATCCTTGTTGTACTTCCAGTGCCTAATATGGTGAGTGACACTCTGTAGACATTAAATGAATTTAGAATAAGTGAAAAAATTTAATGGTATAAAGTTATTTTATATACCTTGACTGGATAGAATATTACAAGTCATGTTTATTATGCTGGATAAGATATGAATATAGATTCCAGTAGATAATATCTCCAGTTCCATCCCTGTGGTCAATCTAATCTCTGACTTTTACTCCCATAAATGATCGGGTTTTCACTTTCTCTGAAGATCTAGATCAAATTAGGTTACATACCTCCCATCAATTCCATGGTTTAGAAAGGTACAAAGCCCTCTAAAATATTTCTGCAAATTCAAGAGGACATTTTCATGGCTACCTTGGTCTCTTGGCTCCTGTTTCTATTCATGCAAACTTTACTCTTCATTCTATCGATCCTGATGGAAAATTTCATGTTTGCTTTGATTTATACACAAACACACAAACCTTCATCATAAAAAATTATACATGAAGTATAAATTTATACATGTATACGTGAAATAGCCTTATTTAAAATTTGGAAAGAAAGAAATATCTCAATAATGCAAATAACTTTAAAAATTTTGGCCTCATTGTTCTTAAAAATCTTTTATTCACCCTATACCATGGAATTTCACTGGCCCTCCTTCCCAATCTGTTTAGCCACTGTTCATCTTGGTGAGCTTACCTGTCACTTCTGGCTTTTCTTCTGTCCTCTCTCTACTTTGTTTCTAGAGTCAAAAATATCAATGCTTTTCTTGTCTCATGCAAAGCAGATTTTTTTCTTTCAATTGACATCTTGAGTAGACTACAGTCCCAATCCTGGGGGTGTAGAAAGGACTGAGAAAGTTGAGGTGTGGAGGTGCTACATCTGTCTTCCACCTCAAGTCTTAGACTTTTCCCCTTGTCATGTTTGTTTATGGAAGAACTTTTCTGGAGTAACACCTCCAGCCTCTGTGTCACCCCTATTCATTTTACCCCTTTGAAAGGAGTGACTTACCTGATTGATAAAATATCTGTGTGAAAACTAAACTGAATGTGATTGGCTCAGTTTATTTCTTCTGAATGTCTTAGACCTGTCTACACAGAGAGCACATATTTAAACATAATTATGAGTATATCACACTGCTTAATATCCTACTTTTTCACTTAACATTGGATGGAGGACATTTTAAAAATAGTTCCTTTAAATGTTGAGCTTTTTAAAAGCAACAAAACATGAATTGTGAGGAACCAATAGTACATCAAACATCACCGTACCTGCTAAATGTTCTGTTAGCTTCTCTATAGGATTTAGCAAGTTTTCTTTCCTATTTTATGTTGATGACAGAATCATATGTATAAATTGATATACACTCATTTCCTTTTTTGAAAAGGAAATAAATATATTTACTATATACCTATTGATATCTTTTTAAATGTCTACCATTTCTAATCTTATTTCTCTTATTTTTGTCTTCTTCCTCTAATGTGATGTTTCTGTGAAGTCAAACAAAAAATGCACAGATAGACAGGTGTTTGCCTTGGGTTGGGGCAAATTATCCAACCTTGAAATGATTGACATACCAAGGATCTGGAACCAAGCAAAACCAAGAGATAGGGTATCAAATAATCTAGTGTATCATGACCTAGACAAGCTTGGCCCACAGGCACATTGGGGAGCTCAGCAAGGAATAAGCAATGGGAGTGGCAGGCAAGAGTACCTGCAAAGCCAGCTCTGTACAAGACCAGGGCCAAGGAACTCATTGGATTATAGAGCTGGCCACAGGAAGGATAGTCAGCAGTTCAGACTACACTGTGGGAAGAAAGTGGGGAGCTCAGAACTGATCTAGATCTGTCTCTTATCCAGAGGTGTCCAATAGGAAGAGTCATAGTTAGGAGTCTCCAGATGGTGATAACTGAAGCCAGAAGGTGATAAGGGTCTTTATGGTCTACCAGGATTGAGACTACTTGCTGGCTAGTAAAGAGGAATATGGGATCAAGATCTAGTTTCTAAGAATTCCAGGCTGAGACAGGTTAAGAGGGTTGTCAAAATTCCTGTTGAGAGGGCTAAGCTCCATTTACCCAGGGCACAAATCAAAAACTGAGGTTGAGATCTGGGTGCCTCCTGTGAGCACCTACACTTTACCCCATGAAGTGTAAGGGTGAGGCTAAGGCCCAGAGACCTTGACATACACACCTAGGATTCACCCCAAGCATGTGACAGTTTGTGATTGAAGAAATATTTTTCTTCGAAGTTTAACTTGTTTGCTTATCTCCATACATATTAGTATTTCTTTCTGTTTCATTCCTCCTTAATTTATCTTGGATATTGACTACTTTTCTTTCAGCTTAAATTTTTTAAAGTTGGGTGTGAAGGTACAAATAAGTCCTTTGGGTATGTTAAAGGTAAAAATTCAAATGTACCCAGACAAAGATAAGCCATCTTCAAAGAAAAGCACCCAAGGTCCAAAGAACCAGGTTGTATAACAAAGAAATGGACTCTTGTTCTGATCACATTAGTAGAAAGGGGCCTACAGTGAAGTAGCTTTCTGTGTTAGTCTTAGCTACAGATGTCATGTTCAAACTGTAAATAGTCTGAACACTATTTGAGGAAAAAAACACATATTGGGCTAATTTTTAAATGTTTCATGCCCATCAGAATAAATATTCATTAATTTTTTCCTACATCTTTGAGGAATATGCCATTTGACCATTGCAACCATCTGTAGATCTTTTGGCCACTGCCACTCATTCCTTGAGAATTTTAACAACTGGCTCTCTGTCTCTCACCAACATTTCTCCTGTCGTAAATCTTGAACATTTCAGTATTCACAGAAAAGATGCTTCCAATAAGCTATTCTCTGAGCTTTTGGAGCAGCTCATTTCTAAGGATTTTCTCTTGCACTCCACCCTAGCTACCCAACTCCACCTCTTCCATAACCCCTATTTCAAACACACTTTCGAGCTACAACCCCCAGCTTTCCGTCTTACTTCCTCTAATGTCCTCATAGTCAACAATTCTTCAACCCCTCTGCTTTTTCCAACCCATTGACTATTTTCATCTTTTACTCTCTTGACCTCTCCTTAGCCTCACTTCCCTCCTAGCCTGGCTAACATCATAAGGCCCATCCATCATTACGATCACTTTCTTGCATACACTCTCAATTCCTCAGTCCCTCACTCTCTCCCTCTGTTATCCTCACCTGGCTACATTTAAATTCCAGTCTTTTTTCGGCTGTACTGACACAGATAATATGAAAAAAAAAAAATCACACAACCACGCTGTCTGGTCTCACTTTAAATTCATGGCAGATGTATGTTGTCCAGTTATCCAATTACATTTCCCTAGCTTCATCCTCTCTTAGGCAAATATTTTGAAACTTCTTCTATGTCTTCAAATCACCAATACCTCCTTCTCCCTCCTCATTCTTTTTTCTTGATTATTTAATGTTTGACTAAGAATATAGAGACATATCCAAGAAAACGTATATATTTCTACAACCAATATACCAATTTATCTGAATTTGAATCTGTGTTTTGCCTTTCTTTTTGTAACATTGTATTTTTCATGGCCAGTGCTTCTCTTTGCACTGGGATCCATCCTGTCTTCTAAAGTTATGACATCTGCTTTTTCCCTCTTTCCCATGTTATCAAATTTTCTTTTTCCTGGATCATTTCCTTTAATATCCATGTGCAATAATATCTCTCATTAAAATATTCTCTTGGCCTTTTATCTGCATGCCCTCCCCATTTCTCAGGTCTCTTGTTTAGCAGAACATCCTTTCTTCACTTCACATCACTCAAAAAGGCATTTGCTTTGATAGCTCCCTGGCACATGGTCTTAATAAGGCATTAATGGCATTACCTTTGCCAAATTTGATCAAGTCTCAGTCTTCGTCTTACTCTTCCTGTGAGCAGCAATGAGCAGAGCTGAGGACAATTTTTCTTGAAATACTTCTTTACTTGATCTCTTAATACTTCTAATACTTCTCTTCTAATTTCACTGATCTTTAAAGTTTCATTTTCTGATTCTTCATCTTTGGGACTTCTGAGCATGGGAATGCTCCAGGCTCCAACTTTCTTCTCTATTTTCACTCACTCTGTGGTTGATCACATCCAATATCATGGCTATAAATACTTTAAGTACTTTACCATTATATCTTCTGACTCAACCTTTCCTCTGAATTCTAGACTCATATATATAATTATCTATTTATATCCCCACGTGGCTATCTAATGGACAAACTTAAGACATCTGGAAGTGGACTCTTGATTCTCATCCATCTCCTAAAATACCTGTTCCTTCTATAATCTATTTATCCCTGCAAGTAGGAACTCAAATCTCTTGGTTTCTTAGGACAAAAAAAATGAGTCATTTTCCCTCTCATTCCCTACATCTGATGCTCAACCAAGTAGCAAATGCTATTGGCTCTAGATTTGAAATAAATCTGAAACCTGGCTTCTTGCATTACCTTTATTAATATTACCCTAAGACAAATTCCTAATAAACACAGATATACTCACACACATATTCTCTATCTCTCTCTCTAGCTACACAACTTGAACTTACACACACTTTCAGTGGCTTCAAAATATACAGCTAATTTTAAGAAAATATTTAATTTATTGAGTGGTTAGAATCTATACTGGTATAAGTCAATAATCATAGATTGCCCATTATTCATACTTAAAGAATAGGTATTTTTTCCCCCTTGGGCTTACACATTGCACTATTAGGTCAAAAACAGAAGGTTTCCCAGACTGGGAATCAGAATAATTATCTGAAGCAATGCTATTCAGAAGTTGTATAATACAGATATATTTGCTTTACTCCTTTGCTTCAGTTTCCTCAGCCACATAGTGGGGCCTGAAATACATTCATCTTTTGCCTTTAAAAAAATTTGGCTCCTTGTAAGAACAAGAGGAAATATTTTGAGAAACTAAAAGAAAAAGAAAATCAAGATACAGTATAAAATATTATACAACCGCTGGGGATCTTAAAGGAATGCAGTTCCATTTCTCACCTCTTTTACCCCAGCTCTGCTTCCCTGTGATTGCACAATTTAACACCACAATCTGATGCCCAGGAAGTAAACTAGTACAATATCTATTCATCCTGCCAATCAAAAGTAGAGTAATATGCAATCCTACCCAGTACATGAGACCAAAAAAAGACTTGGGTTGGAGAATTGGGGGAGGAAGAGAACTATTTGAAGATTATTAATATCAAAGACTTAATTTTGTCATTTTACAGAGTTGAGTTAATGGATTGAACTTGTGGCTGTTTAATGTAGTTTTGTCAGAAAATGATGCGTCAGAATTTTTACATCTGAAATACTTGCTCTTTTAAGCTGACTGGAAGCATGAATCATAGGTAAAATTTTCCTGCTGATAGTTCTCTTTTCTTTCCTTATCAAAAAAAGGAATTTGGGCTTCCCTGGTGGCGCAGTGGTTGAGAGTCCGCCTGCCGATGCAGGGGACACGGGTTCGTGCCCCGGTCTGGGAAGATCCCACATGCCGCAGAGCGGCTAGGCCCGTGAGCCATGGCCGCTGAGCCTGTGCGTCCGGAGCCTGCGCTCCGCAAGGGGAGAGGCCACAACAGTGAGAGGCCCGCATAACGCAAAAAAAAAAAAAAAAAAAAAAAAAAAAAAGGAATTTATATGCGATTTTTCAACGGAAATAGAAGAAAGTCGGTTCGTTTCAAAGACACTTTAAAGCCCCCTGAATTTCTATTTAACTTTGGAAACAAACTTAAACTGATATTATGAATTCTATTAGCAATCATGACCAATCATGACCCCATTATCATTCCTTACACCTTGACTTAGGTGTTCTAACATGAAGTCTTCAAAGTAGGATGCTATACTTATTTTGGGGTTTGAGTCTGCAGGCTCTGGGAGAGAGAAAGGAAGTTAACCTTGTAATGGACTTAGTAGGTTCTGAGCACTCTTCTAATTTGGCTCTTTGCATTCAGAGTTTATCTCATATGTAATCATCACAGTAATTATTTGAGATAGATGTTACATTTCCCGTTTAACAAATGAGGTTACAAAGGCTCCGAGAAATTGAATGACTTGCCCAAGGTTATTCAGCTAATAAATAACAGATTCAAGAATCAAGCCCAGATCTTTTTCTTTCAAAGTCTGAGCTCTTTGGTGTAATCTATTTGTAGTTAGGATTCCTTTCTGAAAATTATTAAGTGAATTTAGCCCAAATTTAGATATACATTTACAGTCATTTGCAAACAGAAAAATAGAGAGAAAAGAAATCTACGCAAATTAGTGTGATTTAATTCGAAATGGCTTAATGTGGGAATCACAAGACATTCTTTTTGGTCTCAGCTGTCACACTAACTAGCTTTGTGACCTGGGGCACCACTTGGGACCTTAGATTTCTCATCTGTAAAATGATGGTGTTGAACTCAATGATCTTTACATCCTTTCCAGCATAAAAATATTCTGTGTTTCTGAGTGGGAACTAGTTGAAGTGCATTTTCCTCTTTTCAAACTCATATTAGTAAAACAACTGAAGGGAAACAAATGAAAAGGGGAACAAAACCACCTGCCATACTTCTATGCCATGCCATAATCTCATTAAATTCCCACAACCAACCTGTGTGTCAGGTGTTATTAACCCCCTTTTAACTGAAGGGAAAAGACTCAGAAGTGAAGCAGTTCACCCAAGTTCACTAGCAAGATACAATATTGAAGGAGTGTTTGAAAAGTTTAGCTGGAGGAAAAAAACCACTATTATTCTGTAAAACAAAGTGCTTTGAAAGTCTTATTTACTTGAACTAGACTCATAGGATCATATAACGTTAAGTAAATATGGGCTCTAACACACATAGCGCCTCTTTATAGTTTCCACATGAATAGAGCATGTTCATGGTATACTCATGCAATGAGGGAAAGAAGTTTTGATCTAGCATGTTTTCCAATGTTGATGAGTGCCCAAGTCTTAGTTCTTAATCTGGTGAACTATATTTATTATTTTGAATATTTCTTCAAAATATGTACCTTAATTAGCTCTTTGCAAAGTAATATAGAGGAGAGAAGAACCTATTGTACAGTACAGTTTAAGCATCCGTTCTTGTTGACATCAGTACAGAAAGGTAGGAGGAGAATAAAGTCCAGTGGAGTTTGGAGAGGTAGGGAGACAGGCAGGGAGAAGACCTTGCAGGGCCTGTTGGCCAGGCTGAGGATGTTTGCTTTTCCCTAAGGGAAATAGGACATGCTTAAAGGTCACATGATTCAGATTGAAAGCCAAAAGGATCATCTGAGCTGCACCATGAAAAATGGATTATTACAGACTCTCTAGAGAGGGGCAGATGAACTAGTTATGATGGTTGCTATAAACCAGGTATGAGAAAAGGTGACACGTTCAGGTTGTAGATATGGAGATAGAGTGAGATGGATTGACTTGACAAATGTATAGGAGATGAAACTGACAGAACTTGAATATTGATGGTGAGGCAAGAAAGATGTGAGGAATAACTCCTGCATCTCTCTCACAAGCAACTGGGTGGTAGTTTTGGAAATGCACCAGGTTGGGAGGTTGATAGTAGTGGGAAGGGGATATTTCAATAAATATATTACAGAGTGTGGTACTTTGCAGCTGAAGTTTCTTCTAAAGAATGCTTTCTGATATATCCTCTTGTTAATGCCACTTTCCTCCTTAGAACACAAAATTCTCAAAAAGAATGAGTATAATAAACATAATGATGTATGTTTGAGAGAAAAAGTCTTGATAACTTATTATTCTCTGTTTCAGACTAGCATTTGTACTTTCCCCTTAATAAGCTTGTCACAAAATGTGAAATCCCATTTATTGTGGATAACTAACAGCTGGCGTTTTCTGAGGAATGAGAGGGATACAGGTGCCTTTGGCTTGATGAGAAACATTAAACATACATGATTATCAACTAGGTTTTTTGATCAAAGTAGTTAGGTATTTGGGGGCTTAAATGTATTCAGGGTTATTGACTCTGCAGTTTCTAAATGGCCAAGAAGATGTGTCCTCTTCAGCATGTCTATATTGCTTAACCAATGATGTCTTTTGAATGGAATGCTCATCTAATATTTTTTGCAGTGGGCCTTAGAGGGTATTCATTTAATTCTGGCATGGTCCTGCGTTGTCTCTCAGCAGTTTCCTTTTGAAATTGGGACTCCAAGGAATTGACCTAAACTTGTGGAAGCTCCTATCAGAAACACATCCAAACTAATTTTACACGTTCTAAGTGTATTATTAGCACAGCGAATATTTTCTAAGCTCTATTACGTATCAGATCTTATGCTATGTGCCTTTCAAGTGTTTATCCTATTTAGTTCCTACATGAATGCTCTGAGGCAGGTACTATTTTTCTAGCCATTTGACGCAAGAAGCAAAAATGATAACTCTGGATCTCTATTTTTGTACCGTGTTACAGCCAAAGCATCTGTGTAAGTGAGAAAAGTAAAAGATGGAGGAAAGAGAGAAAAGGGAAAAAGAAGGGAGTTTCCTCAATTATTTCAGAATATGGAGGTACTTTCTCTTATAAACACCTGCCAGGAATCATAGCTCTTTATATATTTGGTTATGTTTCATGACAACTATTTAAGATGTTCATTCTGCTGTTCTGTGGCTATTAGAATAACATACTCCATGAGTGACCTGAGAAAGCCAAAGAACAGAGAACCCAGGAATCTGTCTGTTAAAGGTGATCCAGTCAAATGAGTCTACAGAGGAACCCACTTAACTAAGAAAATCTATTCCATACAATAATAGAAATAAATCATCCTTCTGGGGACACAAAAATATGGTTGAAGTATCACCTAAATATAAGACTTCTTCCTAGAGTTCTCCCCAAAGTCATGAGAACATTTTTTTTAAATTGGAGTATAGTTGATTTACAATGTTGTGTTAGTTTCAGGTGTATAGCAGAGTGAATCAGTTATACATATATTAATACATATAGTCACTCTTTTTTATTTAGATTCTTTTCCCATATAGGCCATTACAGAGTATGGAGTAGTGTTCCTTGTACTATACAGTAGGTCCTTTTAATAGTATCTCAGTCTCCTTTCAAAGTGCCACTCCTCTGGTCTCTTAACCATTCAGATACTTAGTTAACACTGGTGGGCTGCCTACTTCATTCTCAATCCTGTGCTGCATATGAGGGATACCAGATGAAAGGCATATTCAAGCTAAAATTAAATATAAACCTTGTGGAAGCAGACAAGGAGCAAAAGAAACACTAGGTAGAAAGGGGCAGGTATAGGGTAGTGGGGGGTAAGGAAGACTTTTACCCGTGGCTTAGATTTGTCTAGCTTTGCCAGTCTGTGATGTTTTAACTCAGCAAAGTAAAATATTTTATATTTTATTTTATATTTATATCACCCCTTGTTGCATTTTGGAGATTAGATTTCACGTATTTCTTGCAATACCGCAAACATTCTGATTTGGGAAATATGGAACAGGGCCCAAGGCCCACGGATCTGCATTTTAAACAAAACCTCCCAAGTAATTCATATACATACTAAAGTCTGAGAATCAGTTGTCAACAGAAGTCACTTTTTGTCTGCTATGCATCTTCCTTAAGGAACAATAGTCAGCCGAGCCTCAAAAATACAAGGCATTTAAGTAGAAGAAAATATACTTGGCTAGATGAGTAGTCATTGGGGGTGTAAATTCCCAGTGAGTTGCACTTGAGAGTTGACTTCCTTCACGTTTTTAGTTAGGCTGAGACACTTCATGCAAAAAAAGAAATACCCCGGTCCTTTTGCTGTTCTAGCTGTTAGAATCAGAAGCATATTCTGTCCCTTGGAAGTTAAAATTTACAAGTAGACCAGAAAATGGGGATGGGGAGTAACGTGGGAAACGAAAGCACTTTCATAAAGCAGCTGTAGATTTTAAATGTGAGAAGTTCATTCACTCAGGTACAAAACAACATTTTATTTTTATCTCCTCCCTGGAATACTTAGATCTGACCATTGTGCCTGCCGGCTTCTATCCCAGTGCTGCCGTGGGCTGCCTTAAAAGGAAAATGCTTATGTAAATAAGACAAGTGTAGGAAGGCAGGCATCAGCTTATCAGACCAAGGAGCTCAGCAGTTCCACCCACTGCTTCTTTCCCAGAGCAAACTCCTGAGAGATGCTCTTCTAGTGAGATGTCTGGTGCTTTACAATGCTTCCCCAGCCCTTTCTGATATGATGATTTCCTCCTGATAGCTTAATTTTAGATCATAGGAGCACAGTCTGTAAATGTGAAAACACTTAAAGGGAAAGAAACTTTCAAAGCAGCTGTTTAATGTAGGGTTTAGGGAAAAAAAACAGAATCTGGGAGGGGAGGGAAAAAAACAAACAAACAAAAAAACCCTAAATCTGGAACCTTACAAAACAAAAACTAAAAAGCTATTTAGGCAGGTTCCTTTTCCCTGTATAAGTAAAATATTCATGAATTCCACTGCTATGGTATTGTATGCTAGATGCAATCACAGACTCTTATGCAGAGCAGAAATCATTGAAAAGTGTACTGTTACCTTACATGCTTCACAGAAAATCCATGAAATCTGCATTGCAAGGCCCTGTCTCTTACTGCAGCAACATTGCTTCACAAGTTTCCAGGAGAAGGAGCAGTGATCTTCACTTTCTGTAATGCCATTCATAACAAGATGCCTGGAGGAGAGATAGCTGGCTGCTGTAAGGGCTGCTCTGTAGCCCTGATGGGGATAGAAAAGGGGCAAATGATCTCACTCAGGGCCTAGTCACTATCAGTGCCCTGTAAATAATCCAGGGAAACACCTGATGAACTGGAAAGCAGATATGCCTCTTCATGAGTTAGAAAGACAACTCCAAAGAGAGCCTCCTTCAAAAGACAGCTCACCCCTCCATAGGTGATAGAGATCACATAATCTCTTTTAGCCGCAAAGAGGTTGTTCTCTTTCATGTGTCTATCCACTTACCCATCCACCCCATCTATGCTTGATTTATCTGTTCATTTAGTGAATATTTTAGAGTGGCTGCCACATTCTGTGCACCATACACTAGAAACACAAGGATGGATAAGAGTCCTCCATCCCACTGTTGATTTAAAAAACCACGTGACCTAAAAGTTGTGAGTTATGTTTTTCTCGGGACCTTACTGAGGACTATAGCCTGGGAGACAACCTCTCCACTCTGAGACACTGTTCCAAAGAGGTAAGGGAAGAGCCAGGACATATAGGAATTTTTGCTGGGAAAAGAACTCACGTAATAGAACTTTAAAAGATAACTGCTAATCACAAAACACAGACATCTCAAATAAATGATTTTAGTGTTTTTCTATGTATGAGAAGATGCAAGAGTCTGGGCTCACTGAAATTATTCCTTTGATAGGCATCTCAGTGATCTAGGGGTAGACTCCTGTTTTTCTCCATCCCTTCAAGGTGAACTGCCCACGTGGGCTGCTGTGACTGACGGCTCGATGGCAGGCGGTGTTCTTTGTTCTTTGTCCACATCACTAAAACCCCTCACATTTAAGTAGAAAGACATATTGACATATTTCTGAATAAAAATAATAGATTGAACACATTGTTACCTCAGCTCGACCTCATAAGAAGATGAACAGAATAGGGGAGGATGAGCGGTAACTAATTTAGAAGTCCCCAGAGAGCAGACTAATATGTCGACAGTAGGGAGGTCTGAGAACCTACCCAGTTTGTATGAAGGGACTCTTGAGGGGCTCAGGCAAGGCTTCAAGCATAAGAAATGGTTGAAAGGGACTTCCCTGGTCATTCAGTGGTTATGACTCCACACTTCCAATGTAGGGGACTTGGGTTTGATCCCTGGTTAGGGAACTAAGATCCCATGTGCCGCACGGTGCAGCCAAAAAAGAAAAAAAAAAAAAAGGAAGTGGTTGAAAGTTTGTTTAAGAATCATGTAGAATACCAAAAGTTCCTCCATCACATGCTGCAGACAGGGAATGGCCTTTCTACTTCCGCCTAGAATATATAGGGGGTTTATTCTCTGGCGAGGGATACCAGAAGATCTCTGTACTGTAAAACACAAGCAGCAGTGAAGAGCAGGGTTCCCTACTGAAAACAGGCCCAGTTGGCACTAATTATATGCTGAAGGTTGAGACCTCCCCTCTCCTACTGTTTTTCTCTGTCAGCTCTTTGGATTCCTATAGCTGGGTATACACAGTCCAGCCAGATCTTAGGAAATGTTTTCTGTTGCATCTAACAACCTGAATGAGTTGACATGGGGGGTTCGCTAACGTTAAAAATAAACAAGCAAACACTATTTCAGTCACTTCCATGTGCAGTAAAGACCACCATCCACAAGCCCTATCCACAAGCGCATACTTCCATTCAGTTTTAATTTCCACACTTTTATATGTTGAGGGGGGAGCTAAAGATCAGATTAGAGGGAAATCTCTAATACAAAAAAAGACCAAAACAAACAAACAAAAAATAGAAAAAGCATCTTGGAGAAAATAGAGTCTATATGGGAGAAAAAGAATACTAAAACAAAGCTATTCTTTAACAAAGCTGAGATTAGAAGAGAAGATACTGAAGCCATTGGAAAAATAAAAGTACAGGGTTTCTCAGGTGGTACTGGAAGCAGCCAGGAGAGTTATTCTAAATCTCTGCAATGTGGCCTCACTCTACAGTAACCACTGGACACGTGTAGCTATTTAAATTCGATAAAATTAAAAATGTCTAAATATTTGATGAATATGATGTCAGCATTAACAAAGTGATGGAGGAATACTGAAGAGGGTGTCAGGACCTTTGGCTCAGGAAGCTGAAGAGAAGTCATTTCACCTGAGTCATGTTTTGACAAAATGGAAATGGGGTAGAGAATGTCCTGAGTTTGAGACCAGGCAGGTCTTATGTCCTGTCAGGCTTTGGTCCTATCTGTGCCCTTTCCTGTGACTTGAGAGTTTGAATAGGCTGTGAAAGCAGAAGTGAGTGCTCCAGGGAGAGATGCAGGCCTAGGAAATCTGAGAAGACAAGAGGACATAATGTTAAAAAAAAAAATCTCAGAGTTGTTGGTTCAGTGGAAGCAGAAATGAAATATTGTCAGATGAACATTGGGTAAGAGTATAAAGACCACAAGAGAATGTGGCTAGTGTGATCAATGTTGAAAAGGTAGAATAAAATGTCTTTGGTTTAGTCACTCTTCATAGAATCATATTCCCTCTAGCTCTGTCTATTATATGTTTAGCATCCCATTAAAGTATAAGCTGCACACCTGCATGATAGAAGATAGTTCTAAAACACAGACAAAAAGCAAGAAAATGTTGCTCCCTCTCATTACATTCAAAACCATCTATAAAATCTCATGTGTGTTTTGTTGAGACACTGTTTTCTGGCCAGTGATCCGCAAAAAAAGAACATGGGTCCAGAAGGGCAGTTGTCAGATGGAATTCAAATAATTAACTTTAAGGGAGGGAAGGGATGAGAAGATGAGACACATGAGTCAGCAACAAGTTTCAGAAATAGAACAACAAAAATTGGGGTCTTTCTGAAGTCTTGCTTATCATAGGTAGGTGTCATTTATTATTTGTAACTGTTATGAATAAGAGCAAGTTAAAAAAATGAAAGAAAGGCATTCACGATCTTATTTCTTTTTTTTTGAGTCACAATCTTATTTCTAATGAAACAGAAATGTTATTGATAAGAGTAGTTTAATTTTAAGACTGCTTATTTATGATACTAATAAATTTAGCACATTTGCAATTCATGTTAGCACATTTCAGGATATAGGCATTGTATTAACTATAAAAGGTGTCACTAGTCCTATTAGAGAATGTCTGTTGCAGGATTTATTAATTTATTAAGCACGCTTTTAGTACGTATCAAGAGTTATGTTTCTATACTTTAAAGACACACATGCCTAAGACAAGGTATTTGTTCATCACTGCAGATAAATAAGGAGGTATTTTACCGTTAAAGTGTGTGTGTGTGATAGGGGAGAATTCAACTACTCCTGGTAAAGATAAACAAAATTTACTAAACAACTTTTCAGTTGCAGACACTATGCTATGTTATTTAGTCATCCAAACTACCTTGAGAAGGAACTATGATTTTTCCTTTGAGCATCAGATGAAGTTGAGGCTTCATCCATTTAGCGGGCACCATATTCTGCAAAGTGAAATGTAAAGGTATTTGAAATACATCTTGAACAACTAGTAAATTATTTAATTCATTTATCTGGAAATACTACATGTATTCAACAGTTATTCATGGTCTTTTGCCAAGTGTCCAGCTCCATTCTAGAAGCTACCAAAAAAAAAAAAAACTGAATAGGTATTCTCATGGGAGAAATAAGATAATAAATAAGCAAATAAATGGATACTATGGCAGGTGGTGATAAGTATGGTGATGAAAAAGAAAGCAGGCCTGGGCACTTTCTAAGCGAGTTAGAAAAAAAAAATGCAAAGTGAACCTCCACCCACTTTTTTCTGCATTTTCAAGCTGTTGAGAGTATCTAGAAGGAAAGAGCATCCAGAAGGAAAGGGTTACTGGCTTTTCTGCAACATTCCTGTGCTGCAGGATGGCACAGCATTACTCTCCACCTGCCTCTAGAGGGCAATTCACAGCAGTGTGGTAGATGCTTCTCTGAAAATGAGTCTTCTTGGAATAAACTTATGGTTACACATGATGAGTCGTTCCAGAGATGAGCTGCATATCATAGTGCCTATAGCTAACAGTAAGGTGTTGTGCCCTTAAAAAGTTATTCAGAGGGTAAATCTCAGGTTAAGCTCTCTGCACACATAGAAAACAAAAAACCAACAGAGGGGCACAAGGAAACTTTTGGAGGTGATGTATTTATTACCTTGATTGTGATGATGTTAACTTGAGTGTACACATATGTCCAGACGCACCAAATTATATACCTTAATTATATGCATTTTGGGGGCATAGTGATTATACTTCAATGCAGCTGGAAAAATAAAAATTTTAAAAAGGAATCTTCTTGAGCTGGAGTGACAGAAGAACTGATGGGTAATAGTCAACAGTATCACACTTCTGGTTGCCCCCTCAGTTGTCTTCTGCCGTGTCGGGTGTAGGGGTTCTCCTAAAGCAGGGGACCCTGATTCACCCCAGTAAAGCCTGCTGGGACTTCCCTGGCTCTGATTCCATCTGTTCCTGGATCTTCACGTTCCCCCCATAGATGCAGAGTGCCTGTATACACTGGGTCAAAGGACTGCACAGAGGTAGCTTATATTTCCCTGAGGTAAAAATGTGAATTTGTGTCAGATATGTACTTTTGTTATTTTTCATGTGGGTTTTAGTGTCTCCAGAGGTAAGAGTGAGTCCCTCGGGGAGTGGGACAATGTTTTTTGCTTACTTTTTATTAACTCCATTCCCTTTTCTCCCTAACTTGTGCTTTGAGTGCAGCCTGTTGCCACAAAGAGGTCCACTTAATTATTCAACAAAGCTTTCTGAGTATGTCTGAAATACCCCCCATAGGTCAGTGGTTTTAGAGTCACAAAGATGTGGACAAATTGATTGTTGCCTTTGAAATGCTCATAAACTATTTGTGAGCATAAAAGCAATAAGCGCATGGATAGCTAGCTATAAGATATCTAAAGGCAGCATATGGACAGGAAAATAATTGTGGTGAAAACTTAAAAGGTCAATGTGAGCTTAGGCTCAGGGAAATTAGGGCAAAGTTAATTTGTGAATCATGAACTATGATAATGAAACAAAGAATTGTAATTGAGGAGGCTGTTCCCAATGTGTGGAATGTCATAAACAAAGGCATAACTTCTGGAAAGAGTTAAACATACGTGGAACATAGAATGTGCAGCACCCTGGCTAAGTCACAGTTCTAGGAGTGAGGAGAGACAAGGTCAGATAGGCTAATTGGGATTTGTTACTAGAGGGCATGGAAGCCAAAAAGAAGGATATAGTTTTATGCTAACAAGTAACAGGAGCTGCTGTCCGTTTGCAAACTGGAGACTCATTTAGGGAAATGAGAACATAAAAACATCTTAGAAAGCATTTACGACTGGGTGGTCATTTATATGCCGTTCCAAAATAATAGTAATAAACTCTTTAGCATATATAACTAAAAAACTAACTATGACCAACCTGCAACTTCATCCCTAGTCAGGATGGCTCAAGCACCTAGTCCACATCTGGAATAAGTCTGTTTAATACCTCCCACCCCCGTGTGTGTGTGTGTGGATACACACACCCACACACACTTGTTTCTTCTTTATGTGAAGGAGATCTCTTTCAGATTTGAGGAGATGGAGAGCCTTAGTTCGTAGACATAGGAACAACAACACTGAATGTTAATATCTTGCTTAAAAATTCTTGTTTAGTGATCCTCTTTTATTCCCTCTCTTCCTGCTACCCTTCTTTGCTCTCTCCTTGGAAACAAAAGTTGTCTAGAAGGAAAAAATTTGCACAAAACTGTCACAACTCTCCCACCTTATGAACAGAGATACTCAGCGCCTCCTAGCCTGCCTTCTTGCCCCATTGAGAACTGTGGGTCCCCCTGCAGTGGGGGGACCACTTTGCCGGGAGACATGGGAAGAAGACTGTGAGGTCTGTGCATTGCTCTCTCCCTGACCCTGTAGCTTTCCAGGTTTTCCTACCCAATTGCTGTATCTAGTAAATACGATAAGTGGAGGCATGTCTGTCCCCAAATTACTCCCTGGAAAGCTCTGTCTGAAGTCAGATTTGCAGGAATAAAGAGCCTGTCATACATTCAGCTCTGGAGGCCACCAGGTAAGAGCAGATTCTGTATTTCATCCCTTTTGTTGGCAAAGCCATCTCTTCATCTCTTTCCCCTTACAAAGACTTCCGTTCATCTTTAAGGGTAGCATTTGCCCATGTTTTTATTTTTGCATGCCACAGTAATAAATTGAAAACCCTTTAATGAAGTGGATGATTCAAATTATTTCAGAATCACAAATTCTGCCTCATGGTTCAGGAAATTTCTAAACTTATCTCTGGACACTCTACAGTGCTTAATTTCAATAACCGAGTATCTTTGTAGAAGAGCTTTTGTGTGCTTCCAGAGCAATTCCTGCGGCTGTTGGATTTCAGTTACACAGCTTGCACATTTTCTCCATCTCTGATTTGTAGAACTCAGCATTCTCAGGAAGACAGATGTTGGCAGAGGGCTTGAGGCTAGTCGGTCCTGTCTGGACTGTGGTTGGGCTGACTCCCTGTGTAAGGAGGGCCGGGGGAGAGTTCTTTTCTCCCCGACTGAGGGGTGGGTCTTCGCGTTCACTGCTGCCAATGCAGAACTCAGCCTAAGTGATACGGGACGTGAGGGGCGGCAGAAGTACAAAGCAGTGAAATAAATTACCATATATATCATGTTCCGGTGGCTAAGATAGAAGTGACGTGTGTAATGAATCAAAGCCGGAAGGGGTTGTGGTGCGTGGTGATAGGGAGCCCGAGCTCTCGGTGACCCAGCCTCAGCTCCAGAGGGCTGTGTGTGAGGAGCCTGTGAGCAAGCAGAAAGCACTCGCCCCGTAATGTGACGAGGCAGGGCATTCGTGAGGGCACAGGAGGCCTCTCGTTCCTGTACCGGGTATCTGTTATTTCGCCAGCCCAGCGCTCTGATTCTCCTATAGGGAACGTCTCCTCCCCGGCAGCACGCAGCCTCACGTGGGTTCCATCGCTGAGCCTTCCTCTCCCCTGCCGAGGCTCGGGCACGTGACCCGGGTGGGCACGTGGTCTCCCTCTCTTCCCGCACCTGAATCTGGAGCAGAGCTATCTCGTGATGCAAGTAGTCCGCGGCTGATGCATCCTGACAGTAGAGCCTTGACGACGTGGCCCATTTGCTTCTGCTCCCCAGAGTTAACCTGGTTGCTCTCTTTCCTTGAGCCGGGGCTGTTCCAGGTCCTTTTGATTATGTAAGCTCACACGTATGCCTAGAAGAAATTTTGTTTTGTGCTCAAGTCAGCCAGGGTCCGTTTCTTTTGTTTGCAGTGAACTACCCCAGTTGTTGAAATTATCAGAATATTAGGGTCTTTAATTCCTTAGTGGTGTGTCTTGCCAGCATGCAGGCTGTTTGCTGAAAGGTTATCTGCATGCGTCTCTTGTAGTTAGGCTGGAAAAGAGATATGGGAAGATAAGAGTTAGGGTTATGGTTAGACTCAGGGTATTGTTCTGTCGATTTCTGGCAATAAAAGGGAGAAAACATAGCCTCCAGTGGATGATGTAATAGGGGACTTTCTAAGGCTAGTTACGGGAGAAGTTTATAAACTGAATTCTACTTCTTCTGAATTTGTCTGTGACAGAGTGATCATTAATCCTTCTTCTAGCTGAAGTGAGAGTTACATGATATTGCTGAATGCCTGGCACAGGTCTTGGTACATTGAAGGTGCTTAATTAATGTTTAATCCTTAATCTCCCAATCTACCTTGGAAGATTCTACTGAGACTGGCATATTAATGCATTGAAATCAGGTATGTTTTGTTTCAAGCTTCTTCACTAGAGTTGCTTTCCATAGTGGACAATGATGGGGGGCGTCCATGTACAGTATGTGTGTCTTCTTTCAGAAATTTTTCATTAGTATGAAATTTTTTGTTGGCAAGAGTCACCCTAACCCTAACCCGAACCCGAACCCTAACCCTAACCTAGTATGAAATTTTTTGTTGGCAAGTCTTAAGAAACTAGATGGTTTAAAGATGATGTAAGTACAACACAGTATATAAATTCCATGGCCAAGGCCTGACTGGATAGTAGGTATGAATTATATCCCATTAACATGATTATCTTAAATTCTTTACCTCTAAAATCCATTTGCTAATGAACAGTTAATCCCCCACTCATGTATTCTCCAGGGCCCAGTGAGATATCTGCCTTGGGTCTGCCACTCGGTTACATTAAGTGAGCACTGCTGCTGTTGTGTTCCTACTTTGCAGTCATGATTTGATTCTGCTGCTCTCTTTGGTCCTGACATGAGGAGGCTGTCTGCCTCTTCCTGCTGCCCAACACCCGTCCTATCCTGAACTCATGTTTTACTTTGTCCTTGTGCTCCAAGGCAGTCCTGATTGTCATGAGTCAACTTCTTCATTTTTGGACTGTCTTCCTCCTCTTTGAGGCTCAAAACTAATCCATTAGGCCAAACTGAGGATGGCAATATGGATGGACAGAGGCTACGTCATGATGACAACCAACGGCAGTATTACCATATTCTCATATCCATGAGTCCTTTGCTTAATTCTTTCATTCTTTATGTGTGTGTGTGTGTGTGTGTGTGTATATATATATATATATATATATATATGGAAAATTAAGCAAGCCGATACATAAGAGGATGGTGCCGTCTAACTCCACACTCTACATTCTAGACCTATTATCCAGTTTCAAATCTGAACCGGTTAGGATACCATGCTACATCTCTTAGAGAAAGCTAAATCAGGGGATACTGTTTGAGTGACTAAACTGTTTTTGTGCTCGATCATGATTTGATTAAAATTCTATACTATGAAAAAAGAGGACTATTTTAACTATTGAATATAATCTTTTAAAGAGTAAAGTAAGTATTGATGGCGCATTTTCCCATCTTTTGCAAAGAGGTTATGTTAGTGATTAACAAACTCACAATCTTCAGGTACTGAAAAGAGGACAGTATATTAGCAAAAGAGGTGGCATTCTTTAGAGAAAGGTAATGAAGCTCTAGTTGCTATGACTAACTTCTCTCCAACATAAACTATGTAATTTGATATTTCCATAAAAGTTTTTCTTATTGAGATGAATCATTAATTATAAATTTTAGCATTTCACCTTTTCTTTTGCTAATATACAGCGAACATATGATCATTGCTAAATCTCAGGAAAACAAATTGAGTTTAGGGAAGTGCAATTTATGAAATTATCATCAATTCATTAAAATTTAAGCTGGCTGGGAGGATTTTTTTTCTCTGAGATTAAATCATGGCAAATAAAACTGGCTATTTTGCACATCAGTAGGACTTTATCTTGTTTCCTTCCTTTGTTTATTGAGTCTAGATTCTGAAATTCTGTACAAATTCTTTTTAAAATCTGCTGCCATCTATTAGTTCAGTTACAAATTCTTGAGTTTTATACAGCATCCTCCTTTTCTTCTAGTGATTATGAAGTTAAAATTAATTTGCATACAGATACTTTTCAAGACAAGGAGCAGAAATTAGCCTATGGTTACTGCATCCTCCTATCATGCAGAAAACAGGAATTTTGAAATCTGAAAGTGATGAGTTTGAATTTTGGATTTGCCACTTGTTTGCTGTATGACCACCACCCCCAGCACCTCATTTTCTTTAGGCATAAAATGGCAGTCTACCTACCTCAAAAGGAAAAATATATATATTTTGGAAAATTAAAAAGAAGTCTTGACTCAGCATCACCTCTAAAGTAGAAAAATAAAATATTTTACTCTGTTTTCTTCTTGAAGACACACTCACTTTTACAAGACACCCAACTGCCATTTGGAAAATGATTTCTTCCCATTATCAGAAGAGCTGTTGACCATTAAAATTTGAGGCTTTTGGGCTTATTACAGAAGCAGCAGCTCTAAGAGTCAGGAGATGGGGCGTGAATGCTCCATATTTGCATGGATTGAACAGTTGGCCAGTTTATGGATGTTCTTAAGGAGCTCATCCTGAACTTGGGATTTTGATGGTTAGGATCTGAACATTACCTTTTCTAAGAATTTGATGCGTTGCTGAGTTTATGCAGCTGGTTACTGGATATACTTGCTATATGCGTTTTAAATTATGAGAAGTGCACTAACTGTATGTGTGTGTGTCTCCAAGGCATGCATGTGTTTGTTTTTGAATGCAATATTTACTGTTTTTTCTCTTTGTCCCAAAGAGAACACTGTCATATTTCATGTGGTCTTTGAAAGTAAATAAAAGTGCTTTAAAGCTTTACTTATAAGAATGTACATTGCAAAGCTATTTAAAATAGGAGTATTTAAAAATTAATTAGTGAAGGATACTTAGCTAAATTACTCTCTACCTTTATGACAGGAAATGAAAATATGTTTAAAATTTTGTGTATGTTGTAAGAACAAATACAAATTAAAATGTTTGTACCTTGCTCCATGTTGCAGAAGTGCCTCCTGTCATAAAGATAGGAGAAGTTCATTTCTCCTTTGGATAAAGCCCATTAGCTAACAGATGGTCACCTCAATTGCCAGGTAAAGTTGGGAGGAACTATTTGTGACAAATGGTGCTGTCGAGTAGTCTTATTTGAGGACTAGTTATTATATATTTTGAAAACATGTATGTGATAGGTTGTATCTGCTTGTCTGTATAAAAGGGTGAGATGTCTTTCTGTCTTTGCAATCCCTTGGCAGATTGCTTGTAATGAAGATTACATTTTGGTGTAATGCTTATTCAATAAAAAAAAAGTGTCTTCTTTCTCTTCTGTCTTTCTGGAGAGGATTTTTGGGTTGGGAGAAGATTTCGTTCTTAATTATATTTCCCCAACAAATGTCAGGGCCTCAGTAATGTAGAAAATATGTATGAAATGGTAAGTAAAAAATCCATACAAAACTATATATACATGTATATTTCAATATATAGCACACACATTTTCAATATATATAAAAAGACTAGAAAGGTTTACACACATTTTTAAAAAGATGGTATCATGGCGCTTTTTATTTTTATCTCTTTGTAATTGTTTTCAATATTTTTCTGTAATTGCATGCAGTACCTCTAAGGCTAGGAAATAAATTATTTAAAAAAAAAAGATTTGAGCTGTTTAAATGATATACTAGAACTTGAGGGTAATCACCAAATTAGTGAGAATAAATTCCAACTCTATTTTTTCTTCTAAACATTGGGCATGTTTCAGAAAGTTGTTATTCATGTGTTGTGGAGGAGGACTTGTCTTCAGAACTGAGGAAAAGAAGTTGTCAGTGGGAAGCGTCAGTAAGCCATAGACAAATGGTCTCACCTGTTGGTTTAGCATGTAAAAGAGACATCTTCCATACACCCTGGGAAAGGAGAACGGAAGACAAAAGGTGTAAGGAAGTAGGTAGAAAACGTCTCTCGGCTATTAGGTGTCCTGTTACCTCAGCCTTCTCTAGTTCAGCTTCTTTCCTAGTGACCACATCTAAATTTAAAATGATGGATGATTAAAAATAGGGGACTCATATGACTGTGTCAATGACAGCAATGAGTTAAAAGCAGAAAAGAGAACATGGATTCTGGCACAAGAGAAAATCCAGTAGCAATTCTCCACAGGCAGCAAATAATTTGTTTGAGTGCATAATTAATAGATTTGTCAGAAAGTACTTAGATTGTGAAATATTGCGCGTAGCCCTCTTTCCAGATGGATTAAGATGAATGGGTCCTCCGGCAGCGTATGAAACCTCATTGCTCAGCGGCTGGAGAATTGCTGCATCGAGAGTTGTTTGAGTCTCTGCCTCTTTGCGCTCTTCTTTCTCTTTCCCTGGCTGCAGGGGGAGAAATGAATAGAATGCTTCTAATTCCGATATTGAATGGTGTCCTTTACCTAAAGGGCATCCAAGCAGACAAAATTAAATCAGATGCTCAATGGGGAAACTTTCCACTAAGCAGGAATTTAAAATAGGGAAATGTATTAACATGTTGAAAAATGGTTAAATTGAGACGATTTGTGGATCAGAGGTGTGACTTTTCAGCAACAAGCCACAGAGGTATTTCATGTGCAATTGCCTGCACATTGAGAGGTGACACATGCCTTCTTTACCTGTGGAAATATCCGTGTAATACATACCTGGGGGACTCATATAAATTGGCTGGCTTAAAACAGTAGGATGAGAATCCAGATTCTATTTCTTTTTAGACTACAGTTAATGTGATGGAATTACCTACCAGTGTTTTCCATCTGAAAATTCTTCCTAAGGATGAGGATTAAGGGCCTTAATGAGCAGAGGAAGAGCACAGTGAGACCCGGGCAATGCCCTCCATTATTTTGGGTGCCCAGGACAGTTAAACTAAGAGTAAATGAAATTGTTTCATTTTCCAAGTTTTCTTTTATGGTAAAAATTGTGCTGTGTTTTAAGGAAAATGGATGATCTTTAAAATTTTTTTGGTTTCATTTTTCTGTTTTACTATATGTAGAGATGAGATGGAAACAAGACTCAGCATCTCTCCAGGGACCCAATGCCATGCTCTCACATACTCTTTAGTCCTTCCTCCTGAGCAGGTACTTAGCAGAGCCAAGGTCAAAGCTACTTCTGGCCTCAAGGGGAGGGGGTTTTTAAAAACAGCTGGTCATTAGTGGCTTGTACAGATTATTTGCCAGGGCAAGCAACTGTGAATGGTACTAGTAAGCACTATAGTTGCTGTTATTTTATCTTCCAGTAGATAACATTCGCCTATCCCCATAACCCAAAGCAGTGGAACCTCGACAGGGCCAGCCTTCATCAAGTTTTATTCATTCCATCAACATTTATCAAAGGTCCATTTTATTGCTTTTCACAATGAGATTCCAAGTCTGTCTGAATCTCCAGATCACTTTGAGGTATTTAAAAATGTAGATTTTAATTTCCTATCCTAAACAACTGAATCAGAGTCTTTGGGTGGCCTGAGAAGCAGCATTTACCAGGTTTGTCTGGGAGTACTTTTATATACTAAGAGCTTAGAATCTTGGTTGGATGCTGGGTGGAATGTTTTATTCTGTCAGCCATTACTGAGCCACTCCTTAGAACTTGAACCAGGAGATCTTTGATAAAAGGAAAGGGATTGAGATGGTTTTAGGATTTAGAGAGACTTTTCAGTTATGCGTAGTTTGCTACTTTAATTTTTATTTATTTACTCATTTACTCATTTACTTATTTTTTCCTGTTTCAACAAATATTTATTGAGAACCTGTTCTGTATCAGATAATTGGTAAATTCTGGGGACATGAAGGAAATATAGCATGATATTCCTTTCAACCTTTGCTCTGGAATCCAACCAGTTACAAGTTCTCTGAGCCTCAGAAAGCATACTTGGATCTCAAATCTGATGGGGTTCCTGTCTCAGGACTCCTGCTTCCTGTCCTGCTTGTTTTAGAAACTTCTCCACATTGATCTTCTGAAGTTCCTGATCCTCAGCTTTCCTGTAGGTTTTTACTTCTTTTTTTCATTTTGATTGCTCCAGAATCTCAGAGGTTGGGGAGCTGGGAATTGACAGGAGGGAGGAGAAGAAATTATATAATATCATCAGAAAACTCAATAAATGAAGCCAAACCAAACATTCATGTAAGAAAATTTGTTTTAGGTCAGAGGTACCTCAATAACTTGGGATAAGTTTTAAGAGCAAGTTAGTATTAAAATTAAAAATGGACACCTGTGATATTTTGAGCTCTCTTCAGTGTAAGGAAAAATGCAGAAACTTACTTCATGATAAATTAGAGTTGTTAAATATTACCATTTTCTGTTTTCTCATACTTTGCTGGTTAGAATCAGGTGGAACTCTGGATTTATTCAAATAAATATAACCATGATGCTGAAATCCTAAAAGTCTAGTCAAATAAATTACCTTGACACAAGTGTTTCTGATAGATGAAATAAAAATATTCTGGAAATAGAAGAATTGTGAGCATTAGATGACCTTTTTAAGTCACTTCGGGAGAAAAATTAAATGGCAAATGAATTCTAATTCTTATCTCTCTCAATATATCACAGCAAACTATATGGAAATATATTCCCATGGTAAGCTAGAGGGAATGGCTTAATGATTTAAAACATCAGGTTTGCAATGATTAGAAACCATGGAACAGTCGGTTTGAATATCAAAACACCTAGCTTAATCTTCTCTCCTTCCAAAACATGTCAGTAGAATATCTAATTCAGGCTGTGTGTGTGTATGTTATAAATGAAGTGATACCTTGAAAGATCAAAACCTAAGGATTTTTAGAAAAGCAAAAGTTTCATAGCATTATTTATTTTCTTTAGAAACAATTGGTCTTACCATATCCTTTTATGATTTCTGTAAAGCACTCGACAAAGCTGGGAAAATTTGTTGTTTATTTCTCCATTCCAGGAAGGGAAGCTTAGACTTCTTTGCATAATGTTACAGTGTCCATTTTTAAGTAACCTCAAGGAATCTTGAGAATATGCCATCAGCCTAAAGGGTTTGCTTGCTGCCTAAGCCCACTGCACATGATAAAATCATATATTCTCAGTCTAGGGAAAGAGATGCTGAGTGTGACAGTTCCTCTTAAAAACATCAAGGTTTTGAAAGACCTTGAAAAAAATCAATAATCATCCAGTGGTATATTGAATGCCTGTGCAGCAAATGTAATTTTTGGATATAACTATTGCCAAAAAGTCTTAAAATATAACTAATTTAGGTGTAAATTGTGTCAAATAAGCATGACTGGGTGCTAGAGAAGATATGGATGCACAGCTATGCTTTCTCCTGATCAGAAATCCATTTTCTCCTTCGACCTGTTAAGTTTGGTGTTTTACTCAGTATAAAAATCCTACCATTTAAAAAAATCAGAATATGTCAATTTAAGAGCCTAGTATCATCAGGAACAGTTATGAAAGTACTCCCTGTAACTCCAGGCAAACAAGTATCAGTCAAAACCAGGCAGGAGACATTGATCTTATTTTAGCAAAGCAAACTGCCTAAACTATATTGTCCAAGTAATGCTTAGAAATATGGAGAAAAGAATAGTGCACTCAGTTTTATCATTTGCATTTTGGGATGAAGTTTTACTCCTCAGGAACCTAAGTTTCAGTGCCAAGAATAAATCACTCTGCCCCGCTGATTCTGACGATAATAAATCTTAGCATCCATGTCCTCAGTTAACAAAGGCAGCTTTTTAAATGGGATTGAAAGGAATCCAAAATAAACTTGTTAACTCTTCAAAGAAATGATACCTTCTCTAGCCATATCACCTTCAGTGTGACAGCAGCTTAGTTTCAGAAGAAATCTTCAGAGGAGAGCCCTAGATATGCTTTTTTAAAAAAAGATGAATTTTATTCTAATAATAAAAGTGAAATATTCTTATTGAAGAAAAATTAGAAAACGTTAGATGTAGAAAGAAGTATACAACAAAAGTCTGCAATTCCTGCACCTGGGAACAACCACTAATAACATTTTGGTGTACATCCTTTTACCCAAGGGCATCTTTCTTAAAATTGTGGATTATTTCTAACTTGCAAAACACTCTACATAATAACACCAAAAACACTATGTATTCACAACTCGGATTTACCAAACATGAACAGTTTGCCATAACTGTTTCAGGTATTATTTTTAATTTCAAAATTTCAACTCTATTATTGAAACAAACTACACCCCTCTTATTGCCATCACTCTCCTCGGAGATGTAGCCACTGCCTTGAGGTTTGTGTGTATAATTTTACCACAGACACATATCTATGACCAAACAATATAGAGTTCTGATTTGCATGTATTTACATTTTACGTAAATATATTGTACATGTTTCTGCATCTTTTTTTCACTCAACATTGTTTCCCATATTCATCTGTTCAATCAGGTAATACAGTTTATTCATTTGAACTGTTTTAAACTATTACGCTGTATAAATACTACTCAGCCATTCCCCTACTAATGAGTACTTAGGTTGTTTCTTTTACTTTTTTTATATATTATAAAGAATGTTTTAATGCACATTGTTGTGCAAACATGCACACACTGCCTAAAGTTAATAATACCAAATTGTTCTCAATAGTGGTTATAAAAATACATAATTCTTCTGGCTGTGGAAGCTGTGGTTCATTCTCTACATCCTTGTCAGAGGGTGGTATATTCAGATTTTATTTATTTCCTTATGGTATCTGCAGTGATATGTTACCCTATTGTTATTGTACTTGTTGTGTCTCAGACTACTAGTGAGGTCAAGTGTCTCTTCATAAATGTAATGACCATTTTTATTTCCTCTTTTATTGCCTGTCCGTCCATATTCTTGCAATTTTCTTCTACAGTAGTCTTTGATTTCTATATTGATTTCAATGTACATATAAATCAATTAATTTTGACAATTTTATGCCTTGAAAATATCTCCCAGTCTTCTATTGATTTTTTAAGCTTGACATATAGTGTCTTTTTCGTACATTAAAAATAATATAATCAAATTTATAAATATTTTAATTTATGATTTGCACTTTTTATGTCTTAAAGAAATCCAGCTCTGTCCCATTGTTATAAAGATTTTCTCCAATATTTTCTTCCAAGAATTTAAAAGCTGTACTTTTTCTTTGCACACTGATTAATATATTTTGAACTTATTCCTTTATTTGTTGTGAGGTAGAGACTTATGTTTTACCATATATATTATATATATATATAGATAGATAGATAGATAGATATTAGCCTAAAACCACTTGGTGATTAGACTATTACTGTATGTATGTTTTGAAGCCAGCAACTTTTGCTATAAGTACATACTTAATTATACCAGATACACGGAGTTCTCATTATTTTAAATAGGTCATGATTTCAATTGTGAATTCTGTAACACATTAACTACTTGAAAGTATTCTTTAATTTCTAAGCTTTTTGTTAACCCTCCAGTCCTTTTTGTTAATTTCTAATTTATAACATGATCATCAAATAACCTGTAAGACAGTTTTTTAGTATTGTTAAGACTCCCTTTGTTGCATAGTTCATACTCAATTTTTTAGGAATGATTTTTGTATGCTTAAGAATGAAACTGCTTTCAATGATGTGTAAGTTTCTGTACATGCGTATTAAATCAAGCTTAACATTTTTTTTTTTTTTTCTTTTTGCGGTATGCGGGCCTCTCACTGCTGTGGCCTCTCCCGCTGCGGAGCACAGGCTCCAGACGCGCAGGCCCAGTGGCCATGGCTCACGGGCCCAGCCGCTCCGCGGCATATGGGATCCCCCCAGACCGGGGCACGAACCCGTATCCCCTGCATCGGCAGGCGGACTCTCAACCACTGCGCCACCAGGGAGGCCCAAGCTTAACATTTTATAAAAATTTGATCCTATCAACCAAATCATACTCTTACTGAGAACAGCTATCTCCTAGAAACTAACAGAAGTAGCAGATAACAAAATTAGTAATAGTATAGATTTTTTGAGTGTCAGTATAACAGACCTGATTCTATGGATGTGTCTAAAATCCTGTAACTGACCTTTAGATTCATTCTCATCAAGACATAAGTGACATTCACAAAATGGGTCCATATACAAGGCCAAAATGAAGATATTGTATATTCTGAGTAGCAGATTTCATACAATTTTAGACGTGATGCAGAAGTTCAGTAGTTACAGGAGGGAGGAGAATAACATGGAATAAATATTGTGCCTTTGCAATGAGAAGGGAAGGCTGTTGCTTCCTCCCATAAGGCTTGGTCTAATCAAGTGGGAGATTGGGAGGAGATAAGCAGTTAGGGTCGCTCACAAAATTAAATCTCACCAAATAACACCTGGGTTAGGGATAGAGCAGGCTATGGAACTGGAAAGGGAAGGCGGAAGACTTCAGTAATCATGTTGCTCCCTGGATATTCTCAAACCAGTAAAGAGGAGAGAGAAGTCCACAGAGCAGAGGCAGGGAAGATCAGCAAAAAGGAGACTTAGGTAGGCACATCTCCTGTGCAGGGACAGCTATTCACTAATCTATGGCTGAGAGGGTACAGATATGCCAAAATTAGAACTATATCTTGTGTTGCCCTTAGTTTGATTCATAGTTAAGTTACCATTATCACTGGTTCTTCCTGGAACCTCGTTTGTGAATCATACATTAACTCCATTCTTTCTGTACTTAATAAAGCATTCCAAAGAAAATAGTTTTCACCTTTACCTATAACAGCGCTCATTTTACAATTACATCTTCCTATTTAATACATAACACATTTCTTAATATCTATAGTTTTATATATGAAACTGAGAACCAAGTAGGAGAGCCTGAGCCTCTCAGAAGGGATTTCCTGTAATATTACTAGTTCTACAATGATGTATATATATATTTTGAAAACATAATCATATGAATTTTACTGCCTCAAGATCAACTGCTATGCTTTTAATGACATTAATATTTTTTCTGGGAATAAAAATTATTCTGATCTCATACATGTATGGTCCAATATTAATGACTGGACCAAAACTCCTACATAAACACATTTTTTTTTCCCCTTTAACTCTCCATTTCCCTATATTTCATGGTACTGGAGGATCATTTGTAACAAGCAGTTAATAAGACAAATTTACAGATGAAAACAGATGATTTTAGCATGCTACAATGATGTTATATTGATTGCCATTGTTGATTTTTTTCAATCAAAAATATTTATTGAGTAATAACTGTCATCCAGCAATAAATAAGATAATTGAGAAGAGTTGTACTTATGTTCAAGGACTTTACAAAATACTTGTGAAATTTTACTTTGTAAAATAATGAAACCACAATTAAAAAAGCATAACTTAAAAAATTAAATGACGGTAACATAAATAAACATTAAATGATGATGCTGAGTATCGCTCAAATTCAGAGATTCAGTGTTGACTAGATGGTAGAAGGGAAGTGAGGGAATCTCCAAGTTTAATCATGCAATATCATTCCTGGTGGGGACTGAGATTCATTTAATACCTCCTTGGGCTGATAGCTGCAACTGATAGAAATGTTAGATGGAAGTACCAAATATTTATTCTTCACAATATAAAAATAAGATGACAGTGTTTGATTGACCTACTTTGTGTATGCATGCATTTGTCTTGTTTTCAAATATTTTTGGTCAAAATGATTAAAACATTAAGAGCATTAAAAATTATATTTTCTCTTCATTCTAGTATAATACTCTTAAGGCTATAATGAAATATACACAAACTTATCTACACAGAACCTTTTTTTGAAAATAGTATTATAATATTATTTTGCATATGAAACTCAGCTATTTTTTTAAAACTCAAACTGCCCTTCTATCATGGAACAAGACATCTCTGAATACTAGAGAGGCACAGTTAAATGACTGATGGCCACAGAATTTTAGTAAATTCTAAAATTTAGTAAATTTTAAAATTTAAATTTAAATTCTAAAATTTTAGTAAATTCTAAAATTTACTAAATTTACTAAAATTTACTAAATTTTTACACAGAATTTTAGTAAAAATTCTTTTGGCTCATTTTTTTACACGTGAATCAGAAAGCTAAATTCAGTTCTTGGAGTCTAGTGCTAAGGTCAGGAAAAATGAAACTTAAAACAGGGGAGCATGTGCGGTGTAATCTTAATGTTGATTGCTGGGGTGGGAACAAAAACCCTGAACATTAAAAGACATTTAAAATTTACTCAGCATTTGGAAGGTACAGAGTCCAAAAAGCAATCATTTAGGGAAAAGGAAGCAGCTGTTTTGTTGATTTTTGATGGTATGTTTTTTGTGTCCCTCTTCGTTTAGGATTATGATAACTTCATGGTGAATTGTTCCTTTAATGATTATGAAACATTTTATTTTTCCCCTAATATGACTTTTGCCTTTAATTCTTGTTCATCATTTTCCATCTGTTATTTTCTATCTTTCTTATTATGCCTAAGGTGGGTATCTTGATATTTATATTCAAGGCAAGTATAGATTTATCCACAGATTTATCAGGTTCTGTGTACCTATTACTACTTTAATCCCACATCTTCCTTAAAGGTTTAATTTCCTCTTTCTATTGTATATGTTATAGTGATTATCAGTGATTAATAGGTTTTTTCAGTCATTTTTTTCCTGAAAATGGTTTTATTTTGCCCTTACTCTTGAATGATAGTTTATCTAGTTATAGGCTCTTAGGTTTGTGTTTCTTTCCTCTTAGTTCTTTGAAGATATGAACCTCCTGTCTCATGGCTTCTGAGTTTGATTTGAGATATCTTTTCTCTCCAGTTGTCCTTCAATTGTAGGTAATTTGTCTTTTCTCATTGACAGTATTGAGATGTTTGTCTTCTGTGATATTCTGAATGCAAAATATATATGACCCGGAATGATTTTTTTTTATCAGTTATTCTTGGGAATTCAATTAAAAGTTTATATTTTTGTTAATTTCATTATTTCTTAATATATTAAGTGTATTAACATATTTTCTCATCTAAATTTTCCTATTTTCTCTTTTTGGAGATGCCATTTAGATTATTTTGAACCTTCTTATTTAATACTCCATGCCCGTTAACAACTTCAGTATATATTTTCCATCTTTCTAGGCTGCATTCTAGGTGATTTCCTTAAATCTGCCCCAAAGCCCACTAATTATATCCCTTGTTTAACCCTTTTATAAATCATCTAAAATTTCTATTTGTACCTTTCCAAATCTGCTCATTATTTTTTAAGAGTATTGTTTTGTTTCATTATGGCTTTTAGATTTCTTTTAATCCTTTTAGTAACTTTAAATATACTACTTTTACTGTCTTGTTATTTCTTGTACTTTGAGTGTTACTTCAGTTTCTTGTATGTGAGGACTCTCCTTTATGGATTTGTTTGTTTTGTGTTTTGTTTGTAACCTGTTATTGTAGACTCAGCTTCAGCTGGGGTTATCTTCTCTCTACAAGTCCTGTGTACCATAAGCAGTAGATGACTACCTACGTGGCTTTGTGTTGTTCCCTTCTGCTGGGGACAAAAGATAAACCAAAGTGTATCTTTGGTTTTAGACCACACTTTCCAGGTTATATACATTTGTATTCCACATATGAGCATGACAAAGGTTTGAGGGAAATACCCTTCACCTTCCTCTACCCACCCAGAGCCCAGAGCAGTCACCAAGTTTCTTTCCTGTTTCTATGGGACTGTATACAGCTCTTTAATCCTCGTCATATTGGGGATTTTTAGAGTCCTAGCTTTATGAAGCATCCAAGTTTCATCTCCATGGTCTGAATAGACCTGCAGCTGTGTACATGTGCCTACCATACTTTCACGAGCATTAAAGCCTTAGCTCCCTATTTCAGGAGCTACACAGGGGTACTCTTCTGGGTTTAGTAGCATCAGCTAGACCTGATTACACTGGCTTTGAGTTCCCTCTTTATTTTAGCATCTGGGAATTTTCCTTTTTTTATTTTTCATTAAATTTTAATCTTGATTAAATTACCTATCTTTGGGCTTCCCTGGTGGCGCAGTGGTTGAGAGTCCGCCTGCCGATGCAGGGGACACGGGTTCGTGCCCCGGTCCGGGAGGATCCCACATGCTGCGGAGTGGCTGGGCCCATGAGCCATGGCCGCTGGGCCTGCATGTCCGGAGCCTGTGCTCCGCAACGGGAGAGGCCACAACAGTGAGAGGCCCGCGTACCACCAAAAAAAAAAAAAAAAAAAAAATTACCTATCTTTGGCATATATTTTTATCCCTCCTTCCTAAGTGTAGCAGAGGAAGTGGTCTATATTAAAATACTCCTCCACTTTGTTGGCAATACTATACCATTTTTTTCTATTCAGTTTTCCCCATAGTTGAAATCATATTTTGTATGCAACTAAGGCCTTGGTTTTCCACTTAATATTGTAATAGTAAGATTTTGTATGTTATTACAAACTATGAATACAGCTTAATTGGTTACCCAATATTTCCTTGCATGCATGTACTATAAGTTATTAACCATTTTAGTATGTTTTGACATTTAGATTGCTTATAAATTATGTACTCCCATAAATAAATCTACAGTGAACATTTTTGTGCTCCCATTTTTTCTCCAGATTATTTCCTGAGGGTTTCGTAGAGAACTAAAACTTCTAAACATTCTATAGCAATTTTTAAAAAGTAGTATTGATGGGTGGTTCAGGCATGTGTTTATATAAATATGCTTAAATTGCACCTTTTAAAATCACTAAAATTTCAACTAACCTGAAGAGGGTAGTCTGGATAAATATCCACAGATGATAACCAGAAGATGTAATTAGCTCTAAACCATTATTTCCCAGCAGGTGGCTATTTCTGGCTTGAATACCTCTAGTGACAGTCATTATGCAACCTTTCTTGGCAGCTTGTTCCATTACTTAATTTTCTAATATTACTGTTATAAAGATTTTCATAATATTTAATCTAAATTACCCCAAGCTTTCATTTGAGCTATAAATGTGTATCTGTGCCCTCTCTCACCCACACGTTTAATAATTAACAGCTAATTGGTATCTATGTAAAAATGTGTAGCTCAGAGTCAAAAAGAAAAAAAAGATCATGTGTTCAAACTTCTTCACATAAAGAAATGAAAGCTTCAAGAACTAAAACAGAAAATGGAGCTCAAAAATAGTATCAGAGAACCTCAAAGAGAAATAAATTATCTCACTGCCCAGCTACAGGCCAAGGCTGGCCAAAGATCAATAGTAGTTACAAAACATGAAGTCTTCTGCCTTCGGGGAAGCAACTAAAATCTCTACCAGCAATTAAATAGCCCAAAGCAAGAATGTGAACCAATTGATCAAAGTTATAGGAAGGCAGATTTTGGCTTAGTGTAAGACAAACATTCCAGAAGTTGAAGCTTTACAAGCACGTAATGAGGTGGTGAATTCTTAGTGTTAAGGTCCTCCTGCAGAAGTTGGATTGTTTCTTATCAGCATGTTATAGAGGAGACTCTCACATCAGTGGCCTTCGAACATTTTTTAGAATCATTTCTTCAGAGAAAAACTTATGGGGAAAACTCTTTATATAAAAAAGAGCTGCTCTCGCTGAAGCATGAGCTAATTTTATCCATATGGCTGCCTTCTTATATACCCCAGCTGGATGCTAAGGCAACATAGAACACAGGTTTTTTTAAAATTGAAATATAGTTGATGTACACTATTATGTAAGTTACTTGGATAGAGAATTAAACCAGGTGACCTCCAGAGTTTCTCCATGAGCTGAGATGCTGTGAAATTCTATTTCTGTCTCTTTCTCTTGTGTGTGTGTGCACGTGCTCTTTGGAGTGGAGTGAGGGATCTTTGTGGTGAAAACCTCATCATATTTTGGAAATCATAATCTGTATTATCTGGGATTTGTGGTTTCAGGGGTTGACTCAAATGACAATAAGACCAATGGCATGAGCTTTATTCCTGAATGAACTAACCAACTTTACCATATTCCATGTTCAGTATTCTTGTACCCTAGCCATGATAAGAGGCATTTAAAGAAAAATATTTTAGTGACTATTTACCTTTAGTAGAAAATTCATCTACATAGTACAACAGTCACCATATACAGATGTAAATAAACTAAAAGTTAATTCTATATCCAACCCCATTGTGAGCTATCTAGTTCTCCCCCATAGTCAACCACTCCTACCAGTTTCTTATACATACTGTTGACCCTTGAACAATGAGGCAGGTCAGGGGCACTGACCCTTCACACAGTTGGAAATCCCCCTATAACTCATAGTCAGCCCTACATACCCTGCGTGGTCAGTCAGTCCCTCTGTATCTGTGCTACTGCATCTGTGGATTCAATCAACCGTGGATCATGTAGTACTGTAGTATTTACTATGAAAAAACAAAACAAAACTGCACATAAATGGAGCCATTAATTCAAACCCATTGTCCAAGGGTCAACTGTATACTTACATAGGTGTTCTTTGACTTAGCAAACATATATACATTTTCTTATTTTCATATAATCACTATACACATTGTTTTGTCATAGAATTGTGAAAATAGCATTCTTCAGTGAACTGTCACTGAGGACACCATGATCTCAACAACAGCTCTCTAGTCAGCACATTGCACAGAAACATGAAATCGTGAGATGTTCAAAATAGTGATTGTTTAATCATCCTTAGAGCAGAGCCCCCAGCTGATCCAGGATGGACATGTAGAATGAATGATAAATCATTGTTTTATTTTATTTTATTTTTGGTGGTATGTGGGCCTCTCACTGTTGTGGCCTCTCCCGTTGCGGAGCACAGGCTCCGGACGCGCAGGCTCAACGGCCATGGCTCACAGGTCCAGCCGCTGCGCGGCATGTGGGATCTTCCCAGACCGGGGCACGAACCCGTGTCCCCTGCATCGGCATGCAGACTCTCAACCACTGCGCCACCAGGGAAGCCCTAAATCATTGTTTTAGAAGCTACTGAGATTTGGGAATTATCATTATAGCATAATCTAGTATATCTTGACTGTACTGTGTCTCTAAAATCACCCTACCCCTGAAGGAAGTTACCAAAAATTAAAATCATCACCAGTTATACAACTTTTCTTAAAATTTCAGTGAATTTATTTCAGTAAAGCTTTCCAATGAGTGGATAGGAAAGATAGATAAGACCCTCCTTATTCCATCAACTGAAAATACAATATACTGGCTTCTACAATTTTACTGTGATCTCTGATTAATAATAAATAATGAGCAAATTAAATATTCTTTTCTCTGAATGGACTGTATCAAAATTTGTACAAAGAATGATAATTTTCTTGGCTTGGCTTTTGGGTTTATCTCTTTCAACTCTCAAATTTTAAAGAAATAGGCTACTAACTGTCCTTAATAAGAGACAAGTATTTCTATATTTCTACTGCAATTTGAGAATTTTATAAAAGCTTTTGCTATGACTAAATTGAGACTGTTGAAGAGGATATTCAAGATAGCTCTTATCAAGAAGTTTCTCTCTGCAAGCTCTGCTCATTTCAGCTGAGGGTTCCCAGTTGTCTCCTTCTGCAAGCCTCGGGCCAGTTACACTTGGGGGTTTATGGGTCCTTCAGAGAAAATGGATAAGAACTAGGATACGATAATCTTTTGTTTCAGTTTCTAAAGTGCTGTCTCTTTACCATTGTCTCAGTTATGTTCTTCCAAACATTTCTGGGTTTTTTTTCCCTTCATTATCTAATACTGTTTTGATGTTCCCATTTGTTTGTACCAAAGATTTCTGACATCTGTACATTCAACTAGATAAAACCTTAATACAGTGATTTCTGCCCCACCTCCCCCAACCAAACCTTGATTGAAAGTGACACGTCTTCCCACAGAGCCCCAGAAGATACTCTGTACTCTGTCTCCCCTTCTGGGGTCATTTCATTGTAAGATAAATTCCGATTCTGAAATTGAAAGATAGAAACATCTGAAATCAAAACGCAGAGCTTAATATGAAAAAACATGTTGGGCTAAAAAAAGCTAGCAAGAATTTTGGATAAAGAAGGAAGTCTATGTAAGCCAGTATAGAAAGAAGAGAATGAAGCTGACTCAGAAAGAAAAATAGAGATGAGAGAGGTAGAGGGGGAGGAGGAGAGAGCTACGGGAGACCACACAGACAAGGAAAATGAAAGGACCGATGTTTCAACTGAATGTAGGGAAAACAGGAAAGATGTAGAAGAAAGCCAAGAAAGCAACCTCTGTCTAACCAGATATTTGAAACTTTGGGTAAGGGATAAAGGGTTCTCTGAAAAGGACATAAATGATACCAGAAACTAATTTTGTGTGCTTTGTAGTTCTGTCTACTAAGACAGAAGAGTGGTTGAGAGTTTAAATACTTGAAATATTTTTATAACTCGGTGATTCCTTCACTTCTTAGGCGTGTCAATA
Organism: Mesoplodon bidens; assembly: GCF_964165515.1. Classification (NCBI taxonomy): domain Eukaryota; kingdom Metazoa; phylum Chordata; class Mammalia; order Artiodactyla; family Ziphiidae; genus Mesoplodon; species Mesoplodon bidens. Next base: position 54,153,040 of record NC_138162.1, read on the forward strand.
TTTTTGGTACCCTCAGTCACTTGGAGAAAAATACAAAAAGGAATGAAGTGTCAAGTAAGAGATTTTGATGAAATAATAGGAAGCATGACTGGAGGAGATACCCACAGGGTAGCGAGTGGTCACAGCAAATACTTTGGCACCATGCTAGCACTGCGGTGTCCGTGACTCCAAGGATGTTGTGAGGATGAAGCCGAATCACAACTGTGAATGCACAGGGCCTGTTGTGTAGTAAGAGCTCAATATCTTTTCCCAAAGAGGCCAGTCATCTTGTTAAGCCAGAAGAACGGTGCAGGGACAAACAGAAACTTCATCAGGTGTGGTCACATAACAAGCTAATCAAGTCTGTAAGCAGTTCCTGCATCTGAAACATTTGAGGGAAGAGCTGCATTATTGTACAGCAAAGGGAAACTTATATTTAGTGATGTCTACCAATGCTACTTGGCATTTCAATCCTCAAACATTTCTACCAGTTAGCTACTATCCCTATTGCATAGTATATATGTAAATATACTGTATATATAGAAATATACACTAGGCTTCAGAGAGTTTAGGTAACTTCCCCAAGATCTCTTCCAGTAAATTTCCAGATGGACCTGATTTAAAGCCAGGTCTGTGTCTGAAGTTCAAACCACTTTTTATCACACTATTCTTCCATTTTATGTGGAATTATGGTAACAGTGACAGAATTATCAAAAGAAGCAATATTTTGTTCCATGTATTTACTGAGTCACTGGTGAGGAATTATATTTTCATCCCGAAGTTTGTATCCTGAAATACTTTTATAAGCTCTATAGAACTTTTGGAAAATTTGAATCAAGTGTAGAATGGGAATGGCTCCTGGGTTTGCATAAACCTACTTCGTTCAGATCAATATGTTTTTTATGGAGATAGTTTTTTTTTATTTTTAACTATCAAATTTTGCTTCAAATCTAACATTTGTAAGAATTGCTTTTTGATTAGAAGCTGTCTACCTTGAACATTTCCACACAGGTTTTAGAAAAACATAGACAAAAACATTTATAAATCAGACTTCTACAAGGGAAATCTACAGTGAGATACACTGTTTCAGCAGCCTGAATCCAGCTCCTTCTCCATCGCCACCAAAGTGTTGAAGGCCTGGCTTCACCACATTTTACATCTGTGCAGTTTATGATGTGATTTAACTCCATAGGCTCAGAGATAGCTAGATCTTAAAGGGACTTGAGAGGAGTTATTCTCATCTAAACACAGGGAAAGTAGAATCAGAGATGAACGTTCTTGCCCAAGGCTAGACAGATAGCTAATCATAGAACAAAATGAACTACACTGTATTACTGTATACATTTGTAGAATTTCCTTTCCCTCAAAAGAAAAAGTGAAAATACAAAGAGAGAGGGGGAGAGATGTTCTGAACTACAGTTCTCATGAAGTAATTTAACTCTGGTATGGTCAATTACTGCTACTATGTTTCCATTTTGAGGGAGGGGGCTAAGGATTCAGTGACTGAGGATGAGCAAAGGCATGCTTTCAAAATGCCACCATGTGTTCACAAGGTGCTGATGACTCAGGAAGGCCTTCTTCTGGGGGTCTCTGAACCACAGGCTTGTGCTGACAAGAGTCCATGAGAGTGAAACCAAATATTCAGGTCAAGACATGCAAAAATCTGAGTTCACAAACAAAATGAAGGGATCCACTATGTTTTTTCCTTTATGTTTGTCTCTAGTAAGTTCAAAATGGTACAAATGAACCTATTTACAAAACAGAAATAGAGTCACAGATGTGAAAAAAAAAACTTACGGTTACCAAGTGGGGAAGGGGTGGGGAGGGATAAATTGGGAGATTGGGATTGACATATACACACTACTATACATAAAATTGATAACTAATAAGGACCTATTGTATAGCACAGGGAACTCTACTCGATACTCTGTAATGACCTATGTGGGAAAAGAATCTAAAAAAGAGTGAATATATGTATAACTGATTCACTTTGCTGTACACTGGAAACTAAGACAATATTGTAAATCAACTATACTCCAATAAGAATTAATTTTTTTAAATGTGATTTTTTTTTAGGTATTTCCCTCAGTTTTTAGAAATAGCACTGTTTTTAAAGTGTCACTCATTCCGTGAGTATATACTGCCTTGAACATAGGGATGATTGTAGTGGAAAGAGCACAAGGCTGAGAGTCAGAATCCCTGGGTTCCAATAGTAGGTGTATCCACTTACTACCCTGGGGCAATCTCTTTACTTCATAAGGACCTCTGCTCTCTCTGTCTTTAAAATTGACATGGGTTATGAGGCATGATTCTTAGTTTGTTAAGAAAACAAAGCAACAGAAAACAAAAACGGGTATTTGTTTATTTGGCATATACCTAAATCTCCAGGGGCAGTGATGGCTCACACATGGCAGAACACAGGAGCTCTTTCTCCTGGGTTGGACGCGATTCTCCGGAAGGTGTTTTCCAGCAGTTCCAGGCTCAATTCCATCCTCTCAGCAATCCTAATGGATGAAGCTACCTCTATCTAACCTGCCAGCTCTCATAAAAGCCCTGAGCTGAGTCTTTTGGACTCTGATCTGCTTTGAGTCATACACTCTTTTTCTAAGCAGTTACCATGGCCAGATAGATTGAATAAAATAAACTAGCCAGATAGCTTTGCTACTGTAGCCAGGGATAAGGTCAGTTCTTCCTGAATCACAGACAGTGGGGGAATTGTGGTGCCTTCAGGCAGCTCAGGGACCCAAAGAGGCGAAAATAAATCCTGGAAAAGCAAGCCAACAAATTTCCATCTTAAATGACTAATCATTTTCTTAAAAGGCCTTCATGTTTTACTATTGGTGGACTTAACATAAGGTGAGATTAAAAAAAAATACAATATATGAGATAAAGTAGAGCTGCTCTGTTTAAAGCTGGAGAAGGTGCTGGAAACTTTTCTGCTGAACTAGTCTCCTTCCTCTCCTGTGGTAGGACTTAAAGGAGGAGAATTTGAAGGCCACCAGACCAGATGATCTCTTAGGAGACTTTGAAGTAGCATATTCTGTTATTACATCTCTTTCTGACTCAGTCGCAAGCTCCTGAGCTAAAGTCTTTGCCCTTGAGCTCTCATTTGCTCTTGTCCTCTGGTCTGAGTACATACTCATAAAAGTATAAGCTGTTTTGATGGGGATATACTCGTTCTTCCATTATCTAAGCCTCTAAATACTTTCCCCAGTCTACTCTGCCTGTTTTGGTCCTTCAGTACCCAGAGTGCTTATAAAGCTGTAAGACAGATGGAGTTGTACCCCCATCCCCCAAAGACAGACATTGCTCCTTGCTGCGGAGGTAAATGCTACTTACCAGTTTGCTCTACAGAGGTGATTTTTTTTTCCCCTCCAAATGGTAAAGACATTAAATCTCTTGGCCTAGATGCTCCAGTCCATTTTAGCACAATGTGGAGTGAGGACTAGGGAGAGTTTTAGTCAGATCTGGCCCTTGAGATAGCAATAGAAGTCAACTGCCTAAACATTAAGCGGCCTTGTGAAACTGTCTGCAAACCTCCACCAAACTCATGCAGTGATTTCTTTCTCCCATCTCAGAACTCGGATTCAGTACTGCCGTTGTGCTACTAATAATGCCTATTTTTAATGGTGCTGGTGTCTTGATTTTTTTCCAAACCTTTTGGTATATTTTAATATTTAACCAGCATAAACCACTTGTTCTCCTTCAGTATTCTAGTAAGCGAGGCTCTGATTTAGTTCTGTATGAGCTATAGGCTATAAACATTTCACACTGAAGTTCATTGTGAAAAAGGAAAGAAAAGTGCATCCAGATAACTCCTATAGTACTATTAGCTTTTTGTTTGCCAGAATACCATATAGGAGCACATGCTTTTATGTATTATTATGCATTCTAACACAGCATAAACAAATCACATCGTCATTCTTCTGAGTCTGAACTGTGAAAGGAAAAGAATTTTGTTTCTGTATATGATACGGACCATGCTCTCAGAAAACAGAAGTATGGCATATCTGTGTGATACCTTGTGGCACATATGTGTTGTACTAGATATTGAGAAGAAAAATAAGCCGTTTCTTTTTTAACCTTCAAGAGTTCATACTCTAGTAGAGGAGGGAAACAAAATAGAGGTGGGTCTTTGGACAGGTTATTTTGGCCTTATATGTTTCTGTGACTGAGGCGAGTTTTGGAATTATGTTCTGATTCATTGAGAAAAGGTTGAAGAAACATATTAATAGAAATGTGGTTTTGTGTGAGGCTAAATGTAGAGAAAAGGTTGAAGAATCATATTAATAGAAATGTGGTTTTGTGTGAGGCTAACTGTAGAGATATTGTTGAAATCATGGTATCCTTAGTGTCAGTTCTCTGAGGAATATTTTCAGAATTCTATGACATGAATAACTTTGTTTCTCCTTTGCAATGAAAATATTCTCACTTTCTCTGAGAAGCATGCAACAGATATTTCCTTTTGCTGTTTAGTTGTCTGGAAGCTCAGAATCAAATTCCGTTTTTTAACTATTTACCATTAATTTGACTATTCATAATTTGTTTCTTTTATTCTACTTAGATATCTTCTGCTGGACTTTTATGTATATGTTTTAATTTTTTATAGAGTGTTAACTATCTTGCTTGTGAACCACTTTAAATACTTGATGGAATAAGGAAGTTTATCTACAAAGAAATGCATAGTGTTAGATTGTGTCTTCAACATTTAACATTTACTCAAAACTTTGCATCAGGAGTGTTCTTTGTGTAAATCCTTTCTATTTGAAAGGATATAATGAAGTCATGTCTTAGGTCAAATTAAGGTTCTGAAGTCCATGCCTAAGGTAAGAAGGTTATCCTTGAAAATCCCTTAGGGAGATACCATGTTAAAAACAAAAATTCCGGTTCTCAATGATTACAACATAATTAGCTTTTCTCTGAGAATTAAACAGCTTCTTCTTTGGTCAAACATCATGTAAAGTCGTTGGTTTGTGTTAGTGACCATGATGTCACCGTACATACAACCTTTAAACATTTGAATAACGGTAAGCAGGTGAAGTGCTCAAGCATTAAAAGGCAGACTTACATCACGCATTTTATTCTCATTCCAGAATGTTCACAGTTTCAAATGTTTTTCTTCCCTTGTTCCATTACTACCTTTTTCCCTGTTCCAGTTATTCACTGCTGTGTCATAAATGCTGTGGAACACTAGTCCAGATTCAAGTGTAGGGAAATTCAATTTCACCTCTGTTGGAAGAGTGTCAAGGATTTGTCATCATCCTTCATCTATCACACTTCCCTTTCCTATTCTCCTACCTCCTTTCTTCCATTTCTCTATCCCTAAACCTAGTGGCTTGAAATATCATTTGTTTTGCTGATTTTTGCATTAGTCAGAAATTCAAGAAAGATTTTGCTGGGCTGGTTTTGGTAATTTACAGATTATGTCTAGAAATCTCTAGGCAAATCCAAGGGTTCATTAGGCAAACTTCATTTACCATGCTATGGCAGGCAACCAGGTTGCCAACTTTTTTGCCAGTATATAACAATGACTTCCTCTTCTTTGGAATCTGATGATTTTTTTCCTCATTGTCCTTCAAACCTTCACCAGCAGGCTCCTCAAAGCCCTTCCAGTTTCTGCCTGCTGCCTGGCCCAGAGCCAAGGCTATAGGTTTTTTGTTTGTTTGGTTGGTTTTGGTTTTTAATGTAACCAACTTTCAGGTACTGAATTTGGTTCCATTTATTTATGACCATGTAACCGTTTACCATGAAACTTAGTAGCTTGAAACAGAAATTTAATTTTGCTCACAATTTTGTGGATCAGGAATTCTAGAAAGGGTTGCTTGGGCAGATTATCTCAAATCCACAGGGTGTCAGCTTCCAAGATGACTTCTTCACCTGCAACCTGTTGCTTCAGCTGGGACATCCGGCAGTTGATTCTGCCTATTGACTGGAAGCTCAGCTAGAGCTCTGGATGGATGTCCACATGTAGTCTCTCCATGTGGCTTGTGATTCTCAGAGTGTGCAAGGAGTGTGGGTTCTCAGAGGGAGCATCCCAAGACCAAATGTTACTTGTTTCCTGGGAGTGACATAACAAATTTCCACAAACGAAGTGGCTTAAAATGATCGAAATTTCTTCTCTCACAGCTTTGGAGGCTAGAAGTCCAAAATCAGAGGGCTGTGGGGAGCAGGGAGCCATGCTCCCTCTGAAGCCTCTAAGGAAGAATCCTTTCTTGCCTCTTCCTAACTTCTGGTGGTTGCTGGCAATGCTTGGTATTCCTTGGCTTGTAGCTCCATCAATAGCCTTTGTCTTCACATGCTCTCTTCCCTCTGTGTGTATGTGTCTCCTAATATCTCTCTCCATTTAAGGGTATCAGTCATTTCATTTAGGGTCCACACTACTGGTGTAATCTCCTCTTGATTACAACCACAAAAACCCTATTTCCAAGTAAGGTCACTTTCACAGTCACTGGGGGTTAAGACTGTAACAAATTTGGTGGGAAACCCAATTCAATCCACAATACTGAATGTTCCAAACAGCCTGGGCTGAAGCTGCAAGGCTTAAAAATATAGTCAGTCAACCCTCAGAAGTCCTAGAGTGTCACTGCTCCCGCATTCTTTTGATCAAGCAAGTCACCGGTGCCAGTTCAAAGTCAAGGGTAGGAAAATTAGACTGCATGTCTCAGTGGGAGGAGAGTCAAGGATTTGCCACTATCTTTAATCTATCATGCTCCGCGCTCCCCTTTACTCTTTTTCCTACCCTCCTTCCTTCCATTTCTCTGTCCCTCTCTTTTCCTCCCAAGGATACTTGAAGTTGAATGTGTGTATTATATAGCTCCACTAAATGATCTTTAAAACATTTGAAAAAAAGAACATTTTGTTTTATAATGACTTTTGTGATTTTTATAATCTTAAGTTTTCCTTAGAGGATGTGAGGTATATTAGTGTGTGTGAGTGAGAGAGAGAGAGAGAGAGCGAGAGAGAAAGAGAGATGATGAAAAGAGGGTGAGGGTGAGAGAGAAGGGGGGTGAGAGTGAGAGTTGGAGGTAAGAGGCAGGGGTGGCAGAGGGGAAAGGGGAGAGGAGGTTTGTGTGCTGAAAGCATTACAGTATCCTCTCAGAGCCATCCACGATTGATGCAATGTTTTCTCACCAAATACCAAACACAAGCCTTCTTTCTGTTCTCAGAAGTTTATGTGTTCCTTGCTCAGAATAGCCTAGAAATCAGGTAGAAGTTGAACAGCTTTTAGAGATGATTTAAGAGACGATGGAACAGAGTCAGAGAAAAGGAAAGAAATTTGTTGAGTCTCTCAAAGGAAGGCGTCAAAAAAGGATCAAAAGATGGCATTTGTCTTATGATATCTCTGGTATCGTACTGTTTTGAGGTTCTAAAATGTGGATTGTGCCACAGTTCCATTTCTGGCATTTGGCTGCCACATCAGGATTACCTTCTCCAGCAGAAGCCTCCAGGAAGCATACAGATATGGGCATTTTGAATCCAAAGCAAGTTGTTTTTCTAGACGACACTATGTCTTATCACCTTTCACTGTAGTTGTATGAAGTTTGTATTATTTTTCAAAAATGTTTATTGTCTTTCCTACTAAGATGCTCCTCACCTGGCCTCTCCCTAATGCTCTTCCTCCTCCCTCGAGGGACAGATATACTTTCCTGCCCGCTGACTTTATACTTGGCCACCTGCCTTGCTTTAACCATGTAAACTGTATGGAAGTGATCTGTGTCATTTCTGAGCAGAAACATTAAGTGCCTCCAGGTGGTTCTTTTACCACCTTGCCAGAGACTGGCCTGTCCTCCACAGGTCCTCCTCCTTGACCTGCATCCTGGGGTGATGGAGCAAAAAAGTCCATGCCCCATGACAATGGTAGTATAACAGGAGCCAGAAACAAACTTTTGGTGTTCTAAGCCACTAAAATTTTCATATTCCTTGTGGCTGCAGCATAACTCAAAATGACTCATACGTTATATATGAGAATACAAATTTTGCAGGGAACTGGTACGTTCCCCTTTCTGAAGGAGTCTCTCCATTTCAGTATGGCTGGGAAGATGTCTGTGGATACACAGAACTTGATTTTATGTTCATCTGGGTCCTTGAGTGAGGTTGTATCATCTAATGATTAAATTATGGCGCTCTGCCGCTGATTGGATTTCCACTTTCTGTCTGTGTGACCTTGGGCAAATTGCTAAACTGCTTAAGCTTTTGTCATCTCATCTAGAAAATGGAGATAATAATATATACCTCATGGGATTATTGAGGGAATTAAATTAACTAAAGCGGTGGTTCTCAACAGGGGTAACTTTACCACCCAGGACATGTGGCTATGTCTGGAGGCATTTCTGTTTGCAGCTACTGGCATCTAGAAGGTCAAGGCTAGGGATGCTGCAAAACATCCTATAATGCACAGGACAGCTCCTTATGACAAATAATTTTCCACCCCCCAATGTCAAGAGCGCTGCAATTGTGAGAAACCCTCAGCTAAATTTATTATTTAACGCAATTCTTGGCACACGGTGAGAAAAAAATGAATGTTTGTTTATGTAAGATATTATTAAATGGGCTTAAATAATAACCTGGGAATACTTGCAATGATTTGTTATAAATCAATCCTAATTTTGCAAGTTAACTATAAAGATCTGTGTTCAACTGTAAATATATAGCTAGAGAAAAATCATCGTTCTTTTAGATGGTTTGGCAATGACATTCTATAAATCCCACAGTGGTTATATCAGTAGTAAAAATAGAAGAAGCTAGAAATTCTCTAAGTTTCTTACAGTTTTTCATGATATGCTTCAATTTCTGATAATTATTGTCAGCATACAATGTACATTAGACAGGATTTATAAAACTATGTGCATTTAAAATGTTATATAAATATGTAACGCATGAAAGTAAACTGCGTGAATAATAAATATATTTACCCAAAAAGTAAATAAAACAGCTCATAAGAAGCTGTTCCAATTATTCAGGTGAACACTACCCTCTATGCTTGACTTTCTTTCCTTGCTTTGAGTCATGAGAAAGAATATTTTCATTTGCAATGAAATTGGGAAATGACATCATCTAAAGCATCCCCCAAATCTAATAGAAACTGTCCTCTTTTGTCAGTGTTCAAGGGCAATCCAGAATTGCTTTGGGAATCCACTCTACTTAACAAGAAACTTTGTTGATAATATTAAGGCCAGGAATGACTTGCATGGAAAACTGTTGGTCTTGGTGGAAAGACTGGCAGATACTTGGCTTCGAGTGTTAGTGACTAGTGTTGGTAACCTTGGGAGACACATTTTCTAGGCATGAATTTATTCACCTTTAAGATGAGTATATAGTTAGATGTCTGCATTCCTCTCCAGCTTATAAATTATATAAATTTCTGTCTCTACATGCCCATTTTATATATATAAACTCTCAGGTCCATGGAAGCACTGCCCTTGTTTTGAGTGTCATTTAAATGGGAAGAAACCTGAATAAAGTGTCTTAAAATCATTGCCGATTCACTGTTTTCTTCTGCATTTGACTACTGTTTTGCTTTTAGGCTGTGGCTGGGTTTTGTTTTTATTTTTTATTTTATTTTTTATATAAAAATCTAGCAGGGGCTTCCCTGGTGGCACAGTGGTTGAGAGTCTGCCTGCCGATGCAGGGGACACGGGTTCATGCCTCAGTCCGGGAAGATCCCACATGCCGCGGAGCAGCTGGGCCCGTGAGCCATGGCCACTGAGCCTGCGCGTCCGGAGCCTGTGCTCCGCAACGGGAGAGGCCACAACAGTGAGAAGCCCGCGTATCGCAAAAAAAAAAAAAAAAAAGAAAGTATGGTAAAATGTCCTCCTAGATACTTTAATAGTAAATAATAATAGTAATGATAGCTATCTCATTCTGGTACAGTGCTGTGTGCTGTGCCCTATGCTGTATTTTACATACATTATCTCAGTTAATTGTAACAACAACCCTGAGATGGAGACATTACTAGCTGTTTTTCCATGTGTGTAAATGGAGACTTAATGAATGTTCAAAGCCACCTAGCATGTGTGAGTCTAACCAAGGCTGTCAATGCATGTCTGAACCACCATGCCTTATAGCTAAATGCCACTACTTGATTCCTTTCACAGCAAGTGATAACAATATGGACTTCTTAGAAAGTGAGGACATGTTTCTCTTTTCAGAATATGTGGTTTACTTTTGCTTCTCTGGGGATGTTAATTGTTCTTTCCATGTGTCTCCTCACATTTATCTCTATACTCTCATTGCTAACTTCGCAGTCGTAATTGCCCTTTCTCTCAGGCCAGCTAAGTGGCAGTGAAGGAGAGACCATAGACTAGCCTGAAGACTGTGGCAGGACAGAAAGTTAATGAAACACTAGCTATTTACCAGTCACGTAGCTCATGTCTTTGGGAATCCTATTCCTCTACATGGGAGAAGAGAAGCATTTTTTGAGAATTTTTTGTGAAAGATAAGACTGTGGTCTCCAGATGACATCACTGTGGGCTTCAAGTGCCAAGACCTTTGATTCCCATTCAGGAAGATGGCCCAAAATATGAGAATGCATATTTATTCTTTTCAGATATATTAACTGTCTCTACCACTATCAACTTCTTCTTGGGGAAAAAAACATAAATAGTATTTTATTTCTATTAGTTATTTGATATTAAAAATCTCTAAAGTTCTCTGGACCGTTGAAAATATATTCTAAGATTTTCTACTTCTACCTTTATAGACTTCTTACTATGTGCCACTTTCTCATGTATTATGTTGTTTAATCAACATAGCTCTCTGGGTTAAGTGCTGTTACTGTCACCATTTTACAGATGAGAAGATCGAGGCTTAGAGAGTTAACTTTCTCAGTGGTCCACAGCTAAGAGACGGTACTTCCAAGACTCAAACCCTGGCCTCATAACTATAGTGTCTATACCCTTAACCATTATATCACTCTACTGGGCAGAAAGAAATCAGATTCAACCAACACCCAGATTCTTCTATCCTAAATTTTTAAAAGTCTTGTTGAGGAGATAATTGGTATTCAAAAAGTAAAATATTTTTTCAGAGTTCAAATCTGAGCAACTTACAGAAAATTACCTGAGGAATTGACAATTGTAAGTCCATGTCTGCTTGTTATAAATGGATTCATGAAAATGTTTGTATTATTTCCTGTAGGATCTCTTTGACTTCCATGAACTCTTTTTTACTGTAGGAGTAAACGTATTCTAGTTAACTGCATTGGTGGCACTATTATTTTGGACCTGAAAATCAAGCTGTGATCTTTCATTGTTATGTTACAACAATTCTGCAGTTAGAACAGGTAGACTGTGCCCATTAGACTAACAAAAGATGAGTCACGTGTTTATAGGCTGGCAAGGAGCTAGAACAGGCTATAATCCTGGCACAGCTCAACCTAAATGTCAGAAGTTCTATTTGTGTGTACATTGCTCTTACCTACTATCTTTTTTTAAAAAAAAATTTATTTCTTTATATATTGCTGGCTGCATTGGGTCTTCGTTGCGGTGTGCAGGCTTCTCATTGCGGTGGCTTCTCTTGTTGCCGAGCATGGTCTCTAGGTGTGCAGTCTTCAGTAGTTGTGGCTCGTGGGCTCAGTAGTTGTGGCATGTGGGCTCTAGAGCTCAGGTTCAGTAGTTGTGGCGCACGGGCTTAGTTGCTCTGCGGCATGTGGGATCTTCCCGGACCAGGGATCGAACCCATGTCCCCTGCATTGGCAGGCAGATTCTTAACCATTGCACCACCAGGGAAGCCCTTACCTACTATCTTAAATTGCATCAAGAAAGAATTAGTTACACAATTCTTAAAAAAAAAAAGTTAAATAAGAAACAAACCAACAATTGTGCTAAAAATCTCATGGAGCAAAATGAAATCTGTTTACTCCACAGTAGTTCGGCAGATTAAATTTCATAATCTGTATGTCTATCTGTTATTGAATTTATAGCTGAGTTCTTGGATTTTTTTCATCTTACGATGTCAGCATTTGTTTCTTTGTATAATGAATATAAAATGTTTTCTTTTGGCTTCTGTTATTTAATTTAGCAAAGTTCTTTGAGGTATGGTTTTATCCTTCAAAAGTGGGAAAATTTCTGTTTAATCTTAGTAAATTCTGACTTACTTCCATTCCTATGAAAAAAAGGAGCATTTACCAAAGTAGCAACTCAATTTGTAAACTTGGAGAACATTTCTTTCTGCCATGCTCCATTCCTTTTAACTCTTACTCAGTTTTGCTATTTCCTTTTCATCAGGTCATTCCTGGAATCAGCATGTTCCTGGAATTTTCATAAGAGAAGATTTGTTTTTAAAAAGTGGGAAGGGGGCCTCCCTGGTGGCGCAGTGGTTGAGAGTCCGCCTGCCGATGCAGGGGATACGGGTTCGTGCCCCGGTCTGGGAGGATCCCACATGCTGCGGAGCGGCTGGGCCCGTGAGCCATGGCCGCTGGGCCTGCGCATCCGGAGCCTGTGCTCCGCAACGGGAGAGGCCACAACAGTGAGAGGCCCGCATACCGCAAAAAGAAAAAAAAAAAAAAGAAAAAATATAAAATAAAAAGTGGGAAGGGGGCTTCCCTGGTGGCTCAGTGGTTGAGAGTCCACCTGCCGATGCAGGGGACACGGGTTCGTGCCCCGGTCTGGGAAGATCCCACATGCCGCGGAGCGGCTGGGCCCGTGAGCCATGGCCGCTGAGCCTGCGCGTCCGGAGCCTGTGTTCCGCAACGGGAGAGGCCACAACAGTGAGAGGCCCGCGTACCGCAAAAAAAAAAAAAGAAGTGGGAAGGGGTTGCTCCTCAGGATTTTCCTAAAATCGAATTTAAGAACATTCCCTGAACACAGGTAGAAAGGAGAGCATTAAAATGTAAAGTCTGTCTTATTTTGAAGTACTCTGTTTATGATTAAGACCTATCCTGAGAAAAATTTAAAAGTAATGAAAACATTGTCTTTGGGATTCCCAGACTTTTCTGTCCATACTTTACCCACTTCTATTTCCCATCCTTTTTCAGTCCGTCACCCGCCACATACCCTGACATGTTCTCAGAATCCACCCAAAGACTTATTCATGCTTAATAGGGAACTCACTTTTAGGAAATGATACCACTCCATGTATTTATTCTTTTAAACAACTAGTGAATAAACAGATTCTGGATCCAGGTATTGGTATGTGAATTATGGAATAGACTATGGATAAAATATAGTCCCAGAGTTCAGGATATTAACAAGACAGTTGAGTGGGAGAGACAAATCAGTCTGCTACTTTACCTGTGTGTGGTATGCCCAAGCAAGAAGTAAACATTTCTATATTTCTGCAATATACGTTATATATAAAATTTTTCTCCTTCCCAGCAATATATAAAATATATTCTATAATCAAGGCATCAGTGCTTTTTAAGTTAGTCTTTAACAATTTGATCAGTCCCTGAGAGCTTAACAAAAATCTGCTATGACTAAACAGAGTAAACTAAAACTACCCTTCAAGTTTTATGGTGTAACTCCCAGTAGTGAGACAGATTTTCAAAGAACTAGGAGAAAAATGTTGATCAACAGGTTCACAAACAGATTTTTTTGTTGCAAGTAGGGACACATGAGGTTAGTTATCTTATCCTGAAGGCATTACATATGTCAATCACCCAGGCAACTCTCTTGTCTTTGACTCCCTATTCTCCAAGACAACTAAATGGTTATGGTTTAGCATCCAATGCAGATCTGTTCAAGAGATAGAGAATATTCTGGTCGTACATTCTGCATGATTGTTACACTTTTCTTTTTGATTAAAGAAGTGATAGTTTGTTTTACATGTCATTCTCTGTAAGTTTGGTTAATGTGGAAATCATCTCTCCAGATCTGATAAATTAGGTTTCTGAGCCTATATAAACTGAAGGGCAGACCTTGGACTAGGGTGAATTCAGTAAAAGAAATGTCCTCTTACAGCGTTTTGGAAGTCAGCCTGCTTGCTTCTCTGGAGACATTGTCACTTTACTGTGTTCCTTTATTTTGAAATTCTACTTTTATAATTAGAAGAGGGAGCTCAACCCATACAGTGTGTTTTGTTGCAGGGCATTTGTCTCCTTCCAGCTAAATGTGTAGAGAGAGGTTTTTTCCTTCCTTTCTCCTCCTTTCATTGTTCTAAATTTTAGGTGGATCTTGCCTGTAGAATTAACCGAGGTTAAGAAACGTTTATGCCAATACCTTGAAAACCCTAAGAAGAATCTGCAGGGCTCAGTTGATGGTGGGAAGAGTAGGAGGAGAAAGAAGTCACAGCATCATATTTTCATATTTTATGAAATAACTCTTTTCTGTGTAGTTGAAAGATGTGTAATGTGTATTGTAGCTGTTCATGCTGATGTCAAAGAGGGCAAAGACAACTTAAATACTTTGTTAGTGTGTAAGTATGTTTGATGCAAAGGACAAAAAAACATAACTTCATGAATATGTAATGTTGCTGATGGCAGCTGAAATGATTTCTGGCCATCATTATGGCTTTTCTCCAAGGTCAGTGCTGCCTGTTTGCTGGTAAGATTGTTGAACGGTTTTGTTATTTTACTTGAACTGTGTCAAAGCAGCCACTTGATTTCTGAATCACTTATTTGGGATTCCATGCTTTGAGTTAAGTCATTTCCTGGTGTCTCAAAGGATTCCAGGGCTTGGAAGGACTGACTGGGAAACAGTGTGTCTTGTCCTTCTCCTGTCTTTAGACTAGATCCTCTGTCAAATTTCAAGCTAGAGGTGGCTTGATTTCCATATTAAAAAGGAGCTTTTGTTGTGGTACCTTGGAGACATTTCTCAGGGCACTGATCAGTTTTATGAGAAAAATACAGGAAGGTGGATTAATTCATAGAGACAATAGAATATAGTAGACACTAATGGCATGCTCACAGTAATCTAAATAGCATGTTCCTTTTTTTTCTTTTTAAATCAATGTTTTTTTGCCCTCACTATAAATGCAAACCCATACACCCTAGAGAAAATTTGAAAATATTTTTGTCCAGTATTTTTTTCTAGACATAAAAATATTTTTCTCACAGAGTTCATAGTATATGTTTTGAATTAGTCCTTAAAGGAAACATAAATGCATACTTCCAAGGTAAACATTCCCAATTTCAAGATTACTATTGACAAACCCCCCTGGCTTTTTGTAACATCTTATGGTTTATCAAACATTTTCACATATTAATAGCAGGGAAAGGTAACATTTTTCTTTTTAGGTTCAAATGAAGAAACTAAGATTGATTAAATGTCTAATGGCCAAGACCAAAATCACATATCTTGTGAATACTAGTAGTCAATGTAGTCTTTGGTTATATAGAATAACACAGGGAGAAAAAGGCCCCAGAAGTCTTCTCATTTGGCTCATAATATTTTCATTATACTGCACTCCTTTATATTAATGTAAGAACACAAAAATGTAAACTAAACTGAGAAAAGCATAGAGTCATTATACTCTTACTGAAATGTCAACATGAATTGACCTGTAACAGTAGCCAATAGAACATGGGGGAGGTATGAAAACAGACAGCAATATCCAACAGTTATATTACATTCAATCATTCATTCATCCAACCATTCAACAAGTACACAAGTTGTATTTGCCAGTTGTTATTATTCTAGGTCCCAAGATATCATCATAAACAAATTAGACATGATCCTAGCTCTCATTCAGTGTTTAGTCTGGGAGAGATAGACATTAATTACATGAGTACACAGTTACTAACTATTACAAAAGCAAAGGAAGGAAATCAGTGGGGAGCTATGAAAGTGAAGAGCAGAGGCACCTGATTTGGTCAGAGCTCTCAAGGTAGTCTTCCCAGAGGAAGTGGCATTGAATATGACATGTAAAATAGAAATTGGAAATTGTAAGCTGAGGGTATTTAGGAGGCATTCATGTGTTACTGGCAGAGGGTCATGCATACAAAAGTGTCCAGACTTAGTGGCATGCTGCTTTAAAGAATTGAAAGAAAGTTAGTGCATGGGATGTAGAGATCAGGAAACAGGTCATTATTTGCTGAGGAAGAGAGAGCAGGAGACAGAGGATGTTGTTGATCATACTGTATCATTTGGATTTTGGCCTAAGAACAATAGAAAACTACTGAATGAGTCAAATCTGAGGCATAAATTGATCAAGTATATGTTCTTCAAAAAATCACTCTCAAGGTCTAGTTCTAGTAAAGCAGAGTGCTTATATCAAACTAACCTTACTGCATATAGCAATAATAAATCAGAATAGCCCTTATATCTCTTAAAGAAATTTAGTAAGTAGTTTAAACCCTCCCCTTAAGAAGACTCCAGGCCCAGATGGTCTTATTGGTAAATTCTATCAAAAATTTAAACTTGTAGTGAGGTGGTTGGACCTAGAGTCTGTCATACAGAATGAAGTAAGTCAGAAAGAGAAAAACAAATGCCGCATGCTAACACATATATATGGAATCTAAAAAAAAAAAAAAAAAAAAGGTTATGAAGAACCTAGGGGCAGGACAGGAATAGAGATGCAGACGTAGAGAATGGACTTAAGGACATGGGGAGGGGGAAGGGGAAGCTGGGACTAAGTGAGAGAGTGGCATGGACATATATACACTATCAAATGTAAAACCGATAGCTAGTGGGAAGCAGCTGCATAGCTCAGGGAGATCAACTCAGTGCCTTGTTACCACCTAGAGGGGTGGCATAGGGACGGTGGGAGGGAGGGAGATGCAAGAGGGAAGAGATATGGGGGTATATGTACATGTATAGCTGATTCACTTTGTTATAAAGCAGAAACTAACAGACCATTGTAAAGCAATTATACTACAATAAAGATGTTAAAAAAATTTTAAAGAAAAATGACCACTCTTTGACAAATGGTTTCAGACAAAAGAGGAAGAGGAAACATTTTACACTTTGTTTTTTGAAGCCAGCATAATTTCTGTATCAATATGTTCATTACAAGAAAACTATAGACCAATATCCCTCAAAAATATAGATATAAAATTCTTTAACAAAAATTAAGCAAGTAAAATAGAGGCATATATAAAAAGAGTAGTGCATCATGCCAAGTAAGGATTATCCCAGGAATGCAAGGTTGTTTTAATATTTTAAACACAATCTAATAAATCATACAAGGTAAAGGAGAAAAAGTCATGATTATCTTAATTCAGAAGAAGCATTAGACAAAATTCAACACCCATTCATAAATAAGACCTATCAAAATCTAGAAATAAAGGGGGGATATTCCTTAACCTGATAAAGGGTATTTCAAAAATCCACAAGTTGCGTTATATGTACTCTTAAATTTAACACTACCATCACTGCAAAGAGCCAGAAGATCCGAATGTTCTTTCTAAGTCTGCCACTCACTAGTGTGACACTTTTATCAGTCACTCGTCAAACCTCTGGAAACCCTTTAGTTCATATATAAAATGGGGACACTAAAAATACTTCAAACAGTTTTTGGGAGGCTCCAATATTTAAGTATTTGGAATTGCTTTAAATGTTATAAAGTGCTAAGTAAACTTGATTTGTTGGTGGTAATGATTATGAACCTAGAGAATTAAAATTCTTAAACTTTCTCTAACCAGTACCCTGAAAGCCCTAGAATAGGATTTACCTACTGTATATTACCTCAAAGTAGTTCCATTCTTTAGGGACTAGAAAGCAGTTTAGATATTTAAAATTCCTTCCTTGTTCAGTGTCTACTTTTGAGTTATCTGACTTCTCATGAGCCCTTTCATCATAGTCAGATGGACAGTTTCTGAATATGAAGGTCAATCAGATAATGGGGCCACTTCCTTGAACCCCTTGTGGAGGAGCTATAAAAGGAAATAGGGGAATAACATTTATTATTTGTTAATTTGTTGGTAGATTTTAATTTTTTAGACTTTCCGTAGCCTCCACCAGCAAGGACAATTTGTAGTCACTCCATCTCTTTTTCTTGCAAAATAAGTCATGTTCTTCTTATTCTGAATTTGTTGAGGGGGGAGAGGTAGAGAGAGAGAGAGAGATCTCTTAACGAGGTCTGCAAGATATAGAAAATGATCCTAATGCTTTCTAATATTCCTCACTCCTTGTACTATACTAACTGCAAAAGCATGCCCTTGGTACTTGATAAAAGTTTATAGCAGAGGAAGCTGGAAAGTACATGATATTTATGCAGAAATTAGCAAGGTCATTATTTTTTAAACCTATTTCTATTATTGATAACATAAATCTTAATGAGATTTCACCCCTTAGGGCTCAGGTACTTCTAATTCAGATGTCAAAATGTAAGAAATTATAATTCCATAACAATAATGAAACAATAATTCTTTTTTCACATGGCTCAAAGAAATTCACAAATCTTAAGTTAATCCATTGATTGTCACAAGTCCTGCATAGTAATTCAGACACATATCTCTGTTCCTATTATCGTCTGGTCTGAGTCAGCCAAAGAGGGGTCTAGATCTGAGACTGTAATAATGAAACAGATGTTCCACAGACCCAGATTTGCAAGAAAATCAATGGTCGTCTGGATAAGGCATTGGTATCTGGCAAAGTAATAGCTTTGGGATTTGCAAGGGCTTTAGGAATCACTTCTTTTCAATCTCAGACTGTAGACGTGAGAAAAGGGTATTCATCTGCAAGTAGGGCCTCAGAGGTCAGTGGCTTGACTTTTGGACCCCAGAAGAATTTAGGGGTTAGGTTGGGAGGGGCCTAAGATTCAGAGACAATGTCATACGGGGTAAGAATGATTAAGCTTGGGCTCAACTGGCCTAAACTATAACCTAGGAACTGGAGGTAGGTTTTAAAGCAAGATCTGAGCCTCATCTAACCAGGCCAGAACACAAATGCTGGGATTAGGTATTTAATCTCAAAGAACTCACAGCAAGATTGGCCTCAGGTGAGTTAGAGTGTGATGGACTGACAGTTCCTTTTCCTTCTCCTTTCTCGTAAAGAGATGCTCCCAGATTCTGACCGCACCCTGGAACTTTAGTCTTCTGAAGGAAAGATTTGAAGCCTGGGAGTCAGTTTCTAAGGAGGGGGCTTCTGAGTGTAGCTGGTTGGCAAAGAATGAAGAAGGCTCTTGCTGTTCTTTCCCTGCCTATACCCCACCTCAACCCCCTATGCTTCTACTTAGCCCTTGTTCCACTAATCCAATTAATACCTCAAGGGCCGTTCCTCTGGAATAACATCACCTTGGTTATGGTATGATCCACTGAGGTAACTCACAGTGTGGACTGATTCGTTAGACCAGAAGAACTGAACAAATCTCTAATATCACATGCTTGTCACAATGGTGACTTCTCTATTCTGGGTAATCACAAGGACTGAATATTAGCTACGGCCCCGGGCAGATCTAATTTCTTGTATTGTCACATTCAAAGTGCAGTCCAATAACTAATAGCAAAGTGTTTCCAAACTTTAATTGTATCTCTTAAAGCATAGGAAAGATCTGAGTTATAACCCATAGCACCAATTCTTAAAGTCTATGGTTTCTCCTTCCCCATTCTGTTATACTCTAAAGCCTCCCCAGAGGTGTTCATCCTCTGAATACTGAATATCTCGCTCTCGACACTGTAGAAACTCCTCTCCAGTACACTTATCCTTTCTCCACATTACACCACAGCCCTGACTTCTCACCTGGGAGAGGCTGCCAGGATTTCTTAATAAGTAACTACCGACAATATTGAATGGCTCTAGAATGACAAAAGGACACAGAAAATTCATTTGCTCCCCTAACCATAGTACACAGAACTCCTAGGTACAGTTTTTTTCAGTCTGACTCTTTTTCTCACAAAATGTTTGGAAAGTACTTCCAGATAATTAAAATTCTGCACTTTATTAATAACAAAATGAAAGTCAAGGACTGTGAGAAAAGTTCTAAATTTGAAATTGAGTGTGTGGACACAGAATGGAAAATTATATGTAAGTTTAAATTTGAAATATCAAGGATTAATTCCATAAGTCCTGCTATAACTCATCAAAACTAGCAGATACCATCACTGGGTGATTGTATTCTAAGAATGTTCTAGACTTAATTCTTGCTAAACTAAGTAAATCCATGGCCTCCAGCAAGTTACTTAAACTCTGGTCCGCATTTTTATCATAAGTAAATGTAGGGAATTAGCCTACTACGTTAATTTCTGACTTTCCTATGAGCTATAAAAATGTATGAAAAATAACCAGGGATGGGATAAATTCCTAGGATAGCTGCTTTTTTTTTTTTTTTTGGTGGTCAGCAATATAATTTTTTATTGGGAAGCTGAAAGGCACCATTACCAAACAGAGCATCTGCAGTGTTAACATCTATATTTGAGCATCTTTCGTTTTCCCAAGGGGTGCAGATGAGAAGAAGGAAGGCAGAGAAATGCACTTGAATAAAGCTTTTCAAGATGGATAGAACAGAGAGCATTCCCAGAGGCAGGTCAAGTTCAACCCAAGAACAACTCTCTCAGTGCTTTCACAACTAGTTAAAATTACAAGACCAGTAGTAACTCAGCTTTCAAATCAGTGCTGAAATCAAGCAGAAGGTTGTTAATATTGATACAGTTAAAATACATCAAATAGGATTACTGAATTTTCTGAATCCAAAAGTTTTCCACAGTGTTGACATTTCCTTACTCAACTCCCAGGATTGTTTGGTTTCAAAGGCTGTTGGGCTCAAGACGCATTTTTTTTTTTTAACATCTTTATTGGAGTACAGTTGCTTTACAATGGTGTGTTAGTTTCTCCTTTATAACAAAGTGAATCAGTTATACATATACATATGTTCCCATATCTCTTCCCTCTTTCGTCTGCCTCCCTCCCACCCTCCCTATCCCCACCCCGTCTAGGTGATCACAAAGCCCCGAGCTGATCTCCCTGTGCTATGCGGCTGCTTCCCACTAGCTATCTATTTTACATTTGGTAGTGTATATATGTCCATGCCACTCTCTCACTTTGTCACAGCTTACCCTTCCCCCTCCCCATATCCTCAAGTCCATTCTCTAGTAGGTCTGTCTCTTTATTCCCATCTTACCCCTAGGTTCTTCATGACTGTTTGTTTGTTTTCATTTTTTCTTAAATTCCATTTATATGTGTTAGCATACGGTATTTGTTTTTCTCTTTCTGACTTACTTCACTCTGTATGACACACTTTGGGTCCATCCACCTCACTACAAATAACTCAATTTCGTTTCTTTTTATGGCTGAGTAATATTCCATTGTATATATGTGCCACATCTTCTTTATCCATTCATTCGATGATGGACACTTAGGTTGCTTCCATCTCCTGGCTATTGTAAATAGAGCTGCAATGAACATTTTTTGTGTGTGTGTGTGTGTGCAGTACGCGGGCTTCTCACTACTGTGGCTTCTCCCGTTGTGGAGCACAGGCTCCGGACACGCAGGCTCAGTGGCCATGGCTCACGGGCCCAGCCACTCTACGGCACGTGGGATCTTCCCGGACCGGGGCACAAACCCGTGTCCCCCGCGTCGGCAGGCGGACTCTCAACCACTGTGCCACCAGGGAAGCCCTGCAGTGAACATTTTGGTACATGACTCTTTTTGAATTATGGTTTTTTCAGGGTATATGCCCAGTAGTGGGATTGCTGGGTCGTATGGTAGTTCTATTTTTAGTTTTTTAACTAACCTCCATACTGTTCTCCATAGTGGCTGTACCAATTCACATTCCCACCAGCAGTGCAAGAGTGTTGGCTTTTCTCCACACCCACTCCAGCATTTATTGTTTGTAGATTTTTTGATGATGGCCATTCTGACCGGTGTGAGATGATATCTCATTGTAGTTTTGATTTGCATTTCTCTAATGATTAATGATGTTGAGCAATCTTTCATGTGTTTGTTGGCAATCTGTATATCTTCTTTGGAGAAATGTCTATTTAGGTCTTCTGCCCATTTTTGGATTGGGTTGTTTGTTTTTTTGTTATTGAGCTGCATGAGCTGCTTGTAAATTTTGGAGATTAATCCTTTGTCAGTTGCTTCATTTGCAAATATTTTCTCCCATTCTGAGGGTTGTCTTTTCGTCTTGTTTATGGTTTCCTTTGCTATTCAAAAGCTTTTAAGTTTCACTAGGTCCCATTTGTTTATTTTTGTTTTTATTTCCATTCCTCTAGGAGGTGGGTCAAAAAGGATCTTGCTGTGATTTATGTCATAGAGCATTCTGCCTATGTTTTACTCTGAGAGTTTGATAGTTTCTGACCTTATATTTAGGTCTTTAATCCATTTTGAGCTTATTTTTGTGTATGGTGTTAGAGAGTTTTCTAATCTCATACTTTGACATGTACCTGTCCAGTTTTCCCCGCACCACTTACTGCAGAGGCTGTCTTTTCTCCACTGTATATTCTTGCCTCCTTTATCAAAGATAAGGTGACCATATGTGCGTGGGTTTATCTCTGGGCTTTCTATCCTGTTCCATTGACCTATATTTCTGTTTTTGTGCCAGTACCATACTGTCTAGATTACTGTAGCTTTGTAGTATAGTCTGAAGTCAGGAAGCCTGATTCCTCCAGCTCCATTTTTCGTTCTCAAGATTGCTTTGGCTACTCAGGGTCTTTTGTGTTTCCATACAAATTGTGAATTTTTTTTTCTAGTTCTGTGAAAAATGCCAGTGGTAGTTTGATAGGGATGGCATTGAATCTGTAGATTGCTTTGGGTAGTAGAGTCATTTTCACAGTGTTGATTCTTCCAATCCAAGAACATGGTACATCTCTCCATCTATTTGTATCATCTTTAATTTCTTTCATCAGTGTCTTATAATTTTCTGCATAAAGGTCGTTTGTCTCCTTAGGTAGGTTTATTCCTAGATATTTTATTATTTTTGTTGCAATGGTAAATGGGAGTGTTTTCTTAATTTCACTTTCAGATTTTTCATCATTAGTGTATAGGAATGCCAGAGATTTCTGTGCATTAATTTTGTATCCTGCAACTTTACCAAATTCATTGATTAGCTCTAGTAGTTTTCTGGTAGCATCTTTAGGATTCTGTATGTATAGTATCATGTCATCTGCAAACAGTGACAGCTTTACTTCTTCTTTTCCGGTCCTTTTATTTCTCTTTCTTCTCTGATTGCTGTGGCTGAAACGTCCAAAACTATGTTAAATAATAGTGGTGAGAGTGGGCAACCATGTCTTGTTCCTGATCTTACTGGAAATGGTTTCAGTTCTTCACCATTGAGGACGATATTGGCTGTGGGTTTGTCATATATGGCCTTTATTATGTTGAGGAAATTTCCCTCTATGCCTACTTTCTGCAGGGTTTTTATCATAAATGGGTGTTGAATTTTGTCAAAAGCTTTCTCTGCATCTATTGAGATGATCAATTGGTTTTTGTCCTTCAGTTTGTTAATATGGTGTATCACGTTGATTGATTTGCGTATATTGAAGAATCCTTGCATACCTGGAATAAACCCCACTTGATCATGGTGTATGATCCTTTTAATGTGCTGTTGGATTCTGTTTGCTAGTATTTTGTTGAGGATTTTTACATCTATGTTCAGTAGTGATATTGGCCTGTAGTTTTCTTTCTTTGTGACATCTTTGTCTGGTTTTGGTATCAGGGTGATGGTGGCCTCGTAGAATGCGTTTGGGAGTTTTGCTCCCCCTGCTATATTTTGGAAGAGTTTGAGGATAGGTGTTAGCTCTTCTCTAAATGTTTGATAGAATTTGCCTGTGAAGCCATCTGGTCCTGGACTTTTGTTTGTTTTTGTTTGCACAGTTTCAATTTCAGTACTTGTGATTGGTCTGTTCATATTTTCTATTTCTTCCTGGGTCAGTCTTGGCAGGTTGTGCATTTCTAAGAATTTGTCCATTTCTTCCAGGTTGTCCATTTTATTGGCATAGACTTGCTGGTAGAAATCTCTCATGATCTTTTGTATTTCTGCAGTGTCAGTTGCTACTTCTTTAAAAAAAAATTATTTATTTATTTATTTATTTATATTTTTGGCTGCATTGGGTCTTCATTGCTGTGTGCGGCCTTTCTCTAGTTGCAGTGAGTGGGGGCTACCCTTCGTTGCGGTGCGCGGACTTATCATTGCAGTGGCTTCTCGTGGTGGAGCATGGGCTCTAGGCGTGCACGCTTCAGTAGTTGTGGCACTCAGGCTCAGTAGTTATGGTGCACAGGCTTAGTTGTTCTGCAGCATGTGGGATCTTCCTGGGCCGGGGCTCAAACCCATGTCCCCTGAATTGGCAGGCAGATTCTTAACCACTGCGCCACCGGGGAAGCCCTACTTCTCCTTTTTCATTTCTAATTCTATTGATTTGCATCTTCTCCCTTTTTTTCTTCATGAGTCTGGCTAATGGTTTACCAATCTTGTTTATCTTCTCAAAGAACCAGCTTTTAGTTTTATTGATCTTTGCTCTCATTTCCTTCATTTCTTTTTCATTTATTTCTGATCTGATCTTTATGATTTCTTTCCTTCTGCTAACTTTGGGGGTTTTTTGTTCTTCTTTCTCTAATTGCTTTAGGTGCAAGTTTAGGTTGTTTATTTGTGATGTTTCCTGTTTCTTAAGGTAGGATTGTATTGCTATAAACTTCCCTCTTAGAATTGCTTTTGCTGCATCCCATACGTTTTGGGTTGTCGTGTCCCCACTGTCATTTGTTTCTAGGTTTTTTAAATTTCCTCTTTGATTTCTTCAGTGATCACTTCGTTATTAAGTAGTGTATTGTTTACCCTCCATGTGTTTGTATTTTTTACAGATCTTTTCCTGTAATTGATATCTAGTCTCATAGCGTTGTGGTCGGAAAAGATACTTGATACAATTTCAATTTTCTTAAATTTACCAAGGCTTGATTTGTGACCCAAGATATGATCTATCCTGGAGAATGTTCCATGAGCACTTGAGAAGAATGTGTATTCTGTTGTTTTTGGATGGAATGTCCTATAAATATCAATTAAGTCCATCTTGTTTAATGTATCATTTAAAGCTTGTGATTCCTTATTTATTTTCATTTTGGATGATCTGTCCATTGGTGAAAGTGGGGTGTTAAAGGCCCCTACTATGAATGTGTTACTGTCAATTTCCCCTTTCATGGCTGTTAGTATTTGCCTTATGTATTGAGGTGCTCCTGTGTTTGGTACATAAATTTTTACAATTGTTATATCTTCTTCTTGGATCAATCCCTTGATCATTATGTAGTGTCCTTGTCTCTTGTAATAGTCTTTATTTTAAAGTCTATTTTGTCTGATGTGAGAATTGCTACTCCAGCTTTCTTTTGATTTCCCTTTACATGGAATATCTTTTTCCACCCCCTAACTTTCAGTCTGTATGTGTCCCTAGGTCTGAAGTGGGTCTCTTGTAGAAAGCATATATGTGGGTCTTGTTTTTGTATCCATTCAACCAGTCTGTGTCTTAGTGGGAGCATTTAATCCATTTACATTTAAGGTAATTATTGATATGTATGTTCCTATGACCATTTTCTTAATTGTTTTGGGTTTGTTATTGTAGGTCTTTTCCTTCTCTTGTGTTTCTTGCCTAGAGAAGTTCCTTTAGCATTTGTTGTAAAGCTGGTTTTGTGGTGCTGAACTCTCTCAGCTTTTGCTTGTCTGTAAAGGTTTTAATTTCTCCATCAAATCTGAATGAGATCCTTGCTGGGTAGAGTAATCTTGGTTGCAGGTTTTTCTCCTTCATCACTTTAATTATGTCCTGCCACTCCCTTCTGGCTTGCAGAGTTTCTGCTGAAACATCAGCTGTTAAATTTATGGGGATTCCCTTGTGTATTATTTGTTGTTTTTCCCTTGCTGCTTTTAATATGTTTTCTTTGTATTTAATTTTTGATAGTTTGATTAATATGTGTCTTGGCATGTTTCTCCTTGGATTTATCCTGTATGGGACTCTGTGTGCTTCCTGGACTTGATTAACTATTTCCTTTCCCATATTAGGGAAGTTTTCAACTATAATCTCTTCAAATATTTTCTCAGTCCCTTTCTTTTTCTCCTCTTCCTCTGGGACCCCTATAATTCGAATGTTGGCACATTTAATGTTGTCCCATAGGTCTCTAAGGCTGTCTTCAGTTCTTTTCATTCTTTTTTCTTTATTCTGCTCTGCAGTAGTTATTTCCACTATTTTATCTTCCACGTCACTTATCCGTTCTTCTGTCTCAGTTATTCTGCTGTTGATCCCTTGTAGAGTAATAATTTCATTTATTGTGTTGTTATTCGTTGCTTGTTTCCTCTTTAATTCTTCTAGGTCCTTGTTAAATGTTTATTGCCTTTTCTCTATTCTATTTCCAAGATTTTGGATCATCTTTACTATCATTATTCTGAATTCTTTTTCAGGTGGACTGCCTATTTCCTCTTCATTTGTTAGGTCTGGTGGGTTTTTATCTTGCTCCTTCATCTGCTGTGTGTTTTTCTGTCTTCTCATTTTGCTTATCTTACTGTGTTTGGGGTCTCCTTTTCGCAGGCTGCGGGTTCATAGTTCCCGTTGTTTTTGGTGTCTGTTCCCAGTGACTAAAGTTGGTTCAGTGGGTTGTGTAGGCTTCCTGGTGGAGGGGACTAGTGCCTGTGTTCTGGTGGATGAGGCTGGATCTTGTCTTTCTGGTGGGCACATCCACGTCTGGTGTGCAGGTCCACATCTGGTGGTGTGTTTTGGGGTGTGTGTGGGCTTATTATGATTTTAGGCAGCCTCTCTGCTAATGGGTGGGGTTGTGTTCCTGTCTTGCTAGTTGTTTGACATAGGGTGTCCAGCAGTGTAGCTTGCTGGTTGTTGAGTGAAGCTGGGTCTTGGTGTTGAGATGGAGTTCTCTGGGAGATTTTTGCCATTTGATATTACATAGAGCTGGGAGGTCTCTTGTGGACCAATGTCCTGAAGTTGGCTCTCCCACCTCAGAGGCACAGCACTGACTCCTGGGTGGAGCACCAAGAGCCTTTCATCCACACGGCTCAGAATAAAAGGGAGAAAAAGTAGAAAGAAAGAAAGAGGATAAAATAAAATAAACCAAGATAAAATAAAATAAAGTTATTAAAATAAAAAATATTAAGAAAAAGAAATTTTTTTAAAGTAAAAAAAAAAAAAAATGGACGGACAGAACCCTAGGACGAATGGTGAAAGCAAAGTTATACAGACAAAATCTCACACAGAAGCATACACATACACACTCACAAAGAGGAAAAGGGGTAAAAATAATATATCTTGCTCTCAAAGTCCACCTCCTCAATTTGGGATGATTTGTTTTCTATTCGGGTATTCCATAGATGCAGGGTACATCAAGTTGATTGTGGAGCTTTAATCCGCTGCTCCTGAGGCTGCTGGCAGAGATTTCCCTTTGTCTTCTTTATTTGCACAGCTCCTGGGGTTCAGCTTTGCATTTGGCCCCACCTCTGCGTGTAGGTCGCCTGAGGGCGTCTGTTCTTCTCTGAGACAGGACGGGGTTAAAGGAGCCGCTGATTCGGGGGCTCTGGCTTACTCAGGCCGGAGGGAGGGAGGGGTACGGAGTGCGGGGCGTGCCTGCGGCGGCAGAGGCCGGCATGACGTTGCACCAGCGTGAGGCACGCCATGCGTCCTCCCGGGGAAGTTGTCCCTGGATCACGGGACCCTGCCAGTGGCGGGCTGCACAGGCTCCCGGGAGGGGAGGTGTGGATAGTGACCTGTGTTCGCACACCGGCTTCTTGGTGGCGGCAGCAGCAGCCTTAGCGTCTTATGACCGTCTCTGGTGTCCGCGCTGTTAGCCGTGGCTCGCGCCCGTCTCTGGAGCTCTTTTAAGCAGTGCTCTTAATCCCCTCTCCTCGTGCACCAGGAAACAAAGAGGTAAGAAAAAGTTTCTTGCCTCTTCGGCAGCTCCAGACCTTTTCCCGGACTCCTTCCCGGCTACCTGTGCCGCACTAACCCCCTTCAGGCTGTGTCCACGCAGCCAACCCTAGTCGTCTCCCTCCATCCGACCGAAGCCCGAGCCTCAGCTCCCAGCCCCCGTCTGCCTAGGCCGGTGAGCAGACAAGCCTCTCGGGCTGGTGAGTGCCGATCGGCACCAATCCTCTGTGTGGGAATCTCTCCGCTTTGTCCTCCGCACCCCTGTTGTTGTCTCCTCCGCGGCTCCGAAGCTTCCCCACTCCGCCACCCACAGTCTCTGCCCGCAAAGGGGCTTCTAGTATATGGAAACGCTTCCTCCTTCACAGCTCCCTCCCACTGGTGCAGGTCCCGTCCCTATTCTTTTGTCTCTGTTTTTTCTTTTTTCTTTTGCCCTGCCCTGGTACGTGGGGAGTTTCCCGCCTTTTGGGAGGTCTGAGGTCTTCTGCCAGCGTTCAGTGGGTGTTCTATAGGAGCGGTTCCACGTGTAGATGTATTTCTGATGTATCTGTGGGGAGGAAGGTGATCTCCACGTCTTACTCTTCCACCATCTTCCTCAACCCCTAGCTGCTTTTATACTTAGCATTTACTGTTTTACTTTCCTATAACTTCATTCACCATTCATCACTGTTTATTTGCCATCATTCATATTTCATTGAAGTAAGTTCTCAAATTTTATTTTAAATGCTTTTAAAACACAGAATGCTTTTAAAATATCTTTTTTGGTGATGGCTATCAAATTTGGGAATTATCGTTAGATTGCTTTTAGGTAATTAGTTAAAATGAATGAATTATGTACACCTTTCCCCTTAAAATTGCAAGGAAATATGTATCCCCCTTTTTGAGTCTTGATGGTATTCCTTTTAGTTATAATGCATTATTTTTAGACACGTGGTCTTATTTTCCTTTTTATTTTCCATGGAAATCAGCCTCATCTGACATGTTGGCTTTTAATAACTTAATGCTACTTAAGTGTTTTGCATAAAATAAGGTTCTTTTTGATTTATTTTTTTCAATTTAAGGCCTAAAGTGCTAATACAAAAGTAACGTCTTCCAAGTAATGCTAGTTATTAGGGCCAGAAAAAAAAGGAAAGGACCTAGATAAGTTTTGAACGAGAATTTGCTGTTACCTCCAGGAGGATTTATTTCCTAAGGACTAGAAAAGTAGACCTTTGGAATTTCCTGTTTACAACAAAGAAAGGTCATTCATAGGAACTGTTTCAAGTGTCAAGTTCAGTTACTAGGTGTATGATCTTAGGAAAATTACTTAAGCTCTCTAGTTTCTTCAAATAGTAAAATATGAAATATATTGGCTATCTCAAAGGATAATTTAAGGGGAAAGATAATACATATAAAGTGTTAGAACCTGGTGAATGCTTAATAACTAATAATGCTGTTTCTTTAAAGGATTTTCTTATGGGTTATTAAGAATAAGAATAAAGATAGAATGATTCTTAGAAATAAGGATGACAAATGGGGCTTGTGTAAGGTAATATGGGAATCATTTCTATTGTATTATCAGTATTTGAATTACACTTGTTTTTTTTTCACACACTACAGATAAAACTGAGTTAATGTAGGCATAATTCATTGTTCTGTAAACTAAGTGGTTTAAAAGGCATTCAGTTAGTGTGAATTGTCTTACTCTGTAAAAATTGATGCGTGAACTAGGTTCAATTATCCAGACTGATGTACCCTTACTATTTTATGGCCTGTGTTTTTAGAGGCGAATTTGCTGTCTCTGTAGAGGAAAGGACATTGGAGTTTACTGAGGTATTGGGTAGAGGGGGGAGCATTTGCCTAGAAGTTAGCCAGCCTGACCTCTGCTCCCATCTTCAGCCAAACTCTTTATCCATTCTTTCATTTATTCAAGGGCTTGCCATGTTCAAGGCACATAATGAAGTGCTTTCAGATAATTTATCATCTAATATGAAGCCTAGCACAGAATGCATGTTCATTCTGTTAGGTAAATAATGTCATAAGGAAGATAATATGGACAAATATAAATCAAAGGAAAACATGATTCTTAAAAAGTACTAAGGTGGTTCAGAGGAATGAGAGAGCAAATCTTGCTGTTGTACTTGTGAAGACTCATTAAGGAGATGATATTGAGGGACACAGTCAGGTATGAGTAGGAATCAAAAGGGGGAAATGGAAGCAAAGAGACACCAGATTCTAGAAGAGAGGATCTGAAATGGTTTGCCTAAAGGGTTACTGTGTCACTGTGTAGTCACTGGGCAGAGTTATATGGACCCACAGTAGTTACAAGCAAATGGGCCTGACTCTGTTCCTCTGTCACTGCATCTGGAGTCATGTTGCCCCAGAGGGAGGATCATTGTCACTGGCAATTTCCACTGGGCTTTTCACTCCAGATCTTCAGACAGTGACTTTACCTTATTCCCTGCCACAGAGTTCTTTTCTTTCCATATTTCAAACACTAAACACTTTGTCTGAGTCACCATCACCTTCTATCAAGAACACTGCAATAGCCTCATTAGTGAGCTGATATCCCTACATCCAGTCTTGGCCACTTTCCCCTGCTTAGTATCAACCTAGCAACCAGAGTAATTCTGTTCAAATTTAAGTTGTAATATCTCTCTCTGTTGTTCAACCCTCCAATAGATAAGGTACATTTCTGGATCTTACAAAGCCCTATGGATCTGGCTTTCTATTACCTCTTTGAGTATTAAAACAGTTTCACCTGAAGGACCTCATATCATCAAGACTGGTCATATCCATCAAGACTGGTGACTGTAAATTTACTTGATCTCTCTCTTTAAATTTTTATTAAATTAGTATCAGTGTACCTGTTAGTAGAACGTCTCAAGGAAGGTGGAGTTTGCCATTGGCATTGAGTTGTGTATTGTTAATCTCTAGTAGGGATTAGCTGAGTGGAAAAGTCACTTAAGAGTGGGTGATGGGGTAGGGGGGAACACTTTAGAGTGGGTGTGGGTATTGGAGAGAGGAGGCATAAGTGTGTAGTTGGCCTCCAAAGATTCCCGCATTTTGATGTCAAATTTGGTTATGCAATTAACTACTATGAATGTGCTCAACTATATTTGACAAGGTAAGAAAAAGAAGCATTATTCAAGAAGTGATGAAAATTCAAATATTGTGGCAAAGAATAATGGTCTTTAGGTGACAACTCTTCTTTCTGTAAAAGAAAAGCAGAGAATTGCTTTTTTTGACCCAAGACATATGCAAGAGTCATTCTCAGCCACTGAAAGCATGATATAATTTAAGTCTGGAGAAATATCAGATACCTCAGAATCAAATATATTAGGAATTCATGCCTCATTCGTTGTTTCTGACTCACATACCTTAACTAAACATAACATCTGAATTTTATGTCTCTGACTTCCAAAGCAGTCTGTTTGCTTTTTCCTCTGACTCCTGGAGATCTTTGCCTGCTCACTGGACTTCACATGCAGCTCTTTAGGTTCATGTGGAGATCACTCTTGGCTGTCAGTCCTAAACGACTTGTTTCCCCCTCATGCTCGCCATGTATCCACTGCTGAAGTGAATTCCAATATCCAAAATAAGATCAGAAACAAATATAGTAGATTTTGTCTCCTTCCCTAAAATCTACCTCTATCACCATCAACCTTAACCAAAATATTTATCACAAATGTGCTAATTTATTTCACTTCATTTCCTCATTTCCTCCATAGAGTAGGTAATGTTGTATAGTAGGTGGAAAGAGAAAGATGGATTCAGACACACCTTGGCTGGAGTTTTGCCTCTGGGCATCTTGGAGCAATTTTCTTAGCTACCATTTCTTCATTGATAATATAGAAATAATTATGTCTGTTTTCAGGGTGCGTTATGAGCATTCAACAAAAATATGTTACAAAAAGTCTAAGAAACTGTATGTTCTTAAAAGATGTTAGTCTGTTTTCTTTCCCCATTCACACCTTTCTTTCCTCCGTGAATGATGACAAAGTGATTGTTAGGATCTCACAATTTAGTTCACTGTATGATTGCTGGGGGGTGGTAATCTTATTTTCCCATTATAAAGAATATGGGCTTCTTTACTAAAGGTTTTTTACTGGCTGACTTATATACTGTTCCATCCCTCTTCTAAGCAAGATACTTCTTTTTCTCTGCATTAGACTGTTTCTAGGAAGAGCATTGCCCCTGCCCTGAAGGCAGGGGTGCAGTGTTGGGGAGCAACAGGCTTCTTCACTCTCTCCACTAAAACCGTGAACATGAAATAGAAAACTGATAAATCCTTTTTATGAATTTTAGCTGATTCTTTTTCTAGGAAACTTCACATTTAGGTATGTTGTTTCACTTGGGTCCATTCTCCAAATCGATAATTCTTTTTTTTTTTTTTTTCAGAAAACTCTCCTTAAAGCTTTATATAGAGTTCTTTTTCTTTTACCACTTCTGCACTATTGTCTTCCAAATTAGAAAGTCTTCAGTCTGGTTCAGTGATTTCTTGCTGAAAAGTGCAAATTTCAGCAATATCCTCTGACATTTTGCCCAGAATGTGTAAAATTATTTTTTATAGAGAATTTAGAGCTAGAAAGAGTATGTTAGAAACAGTGCTGTATAAAGAACATACAGGATAAAAAGCCTAACCCCAAAGAACTTACATCACAAAACACAATTCTAAACCATAGTGTGAAATGGTATTATTGAAAGGCATTGTAAATTACTAATTATTCCACTGGCACTGATGTGTGCAGTATTGTGTTATGCACGTGGTTAACTTCTTGAATAGGAGAACAGTAGGTGCTCTCAAGTTTAAAAATGGTTAAGGACTTGCAGATTTGTGCTGGGTAACAGTTGTTTCTTATTATTGAATAATCTGACTTTTATAATATAAAACTTAGAATTCTCTCAGAAGAATTTTCCTAGGAAATGGATCTGAAATATGAATCTGGCAGAAACGCTTGATTGTGAAAATGGAGGATGTTGATAAGTACATTAAAGCTGTTATCTTTTAGCATACTTATTACTTAGTAAATAGTTATTAATTGCCTACCCTATATAAAGTACTAGACAATGTGGACTAAAAAAATGACCAAGATGTCCCTATTTTCAGGAGGCTTATAGGTTAGTGGAGATATATATGCAAATAACGAGTGCAGTAATTTATGGTAGAGGCTAAGATAGATGTCTTTTTAGGCTAAAAACAAATACACAAAGGAAGAGGGGAATCCACATTGACTGACCCTCAGTAATCCAGGCTGAAATGAAAAATAATTAAGATAAATTAATGCCAGTTATTCAATGCTGTTAAAATTCAGGAACATTGATGAAGATATTCTGTAGCTTGAGATAATCTTTAACCCATATGATGGTATTTTAAAAATTCAGAAAAATTTGAGGAGAGCTCCATGCAGGTGAAATTTCAGGCCCCAAATCTCTGTTTCCAGTCGGTAGGAGACAGAAGTTGTCAATTAGAGTGTCTGTAAATTCCTTGGAAAGACAGACCACAGCGTGCGTATGAGCTCAAGTGCATTTTTGCGGGTAAAGGATCTGTAGCTTGCTTCAGAGTCCTGAAGGGGTTTATAACTCGAAAATTATTAAGAACTTTTTTGAATTTTTTTAACATCTTTATTGGAGTATAATTGCTTTACAATGGTGTGTTAGTTTCTGCTTTATAACAAAGTGAATCAGCTATATGTATACATATATACACATATCCCCTCCCTCTTTCATCTCCCTCCCACCCTCCCTATCCTACCCCTCTAGGTGGTCAAAAAGCCCCGAGCTGATCTCCCTGTACTATGTGGCTGCTTCCCACTAGCTATCTATTTTACATTTGGTAGTGTATATATGTCCATGCCACTCTCTCACTTCATCCCAGCTTACCCTTCCCCCTCCCCATGTCCTCAAGTCCATTCTCTACATCTGTGTCTTTATTCCTGTCCTGCCCCTAGGTTCTTCAGAACCATTTTTTTTTTTTTAGATTCCATATATATGTGTTAGCATACAGTATTTGTTTTTCTCTTCCTGACTTACTTCACTCTGTATGACAGACTCTAGGTCCATCCACCTCACTACAAATAACTCAATTTCGTTTCTTTTTATGGCTGAGTAATATTCCATTGTATATACGTGCCACATCTTCTTTATCCATTCATCTGTCCATGGACACTTAGGTTGCTTCCATGTCCTGGCTATTGTAAATAGAACTGCAATGAACATTGTGGTACATGACTCTTTTTGAATTATGGTTTTCTCAGGATATATGCCCAGTAGTGCGATTGCTGGGTCGTATGGTAGTTCTATTTCTAGTTTTTTAACGAACCTCCATACTGTTCTCCATAGTGGCTGTATCAATAAGAGAATTTGGTAATTCAAGTTTCACCAATGGAAGTTAAGTATTAATCTCAAAATTTAATTTTAAGTTTAAAGAACAAAGGCTCTAAAGTGCAGAGTTCATGGAGTTATAGTAATTGATACATTTTCTAATAGGTAAACGTGTCTGCTATTCCTAAACTGTTTTCTTTAAATCCCTAAAGAGAGCAGAATAAGGCCTTTTTATTTTTATTTTTGACTTCTATACCTTTAGTTAAAAATAAGACAGAAATCTATGGCCTGATTTGCTGTCTAGCAGATGTGGGACTAAAAACCATTTTCCTTCTACTGATGGTTCAAGACTTAAGAAAATAGTCTTTCTCTGTCTACCTTGGGAATACCATTACTGTACTATAGTAATAAATTAATTTCAATATTGCATTGACTTATGGTTGGACGTTATATGTACTGTTTTCTTCTCTGCTTTATATGATTACAGGTTATTTAAATTTGTTTTTTACTAACCTTTGTATAAAGTTACGATAGAAGAATTTTTACAGTTGTGTTAATGTACATCTTTATAATGAAATTAAACCCCAGCCATAGGACATTAGGAAATCAGAGGATAAATTTATTAATGTTTTGAAAAACATTTGTAAACTACAGCAGACCTGGAGTTTTTAAAACAAAACAAAACACACTTCTATTTATTTATTTATTTATTTTTTTGCGGTACGTGGGCCTCTCACTGTTGTGGCCTCTCCCGTTGCGGAGCACAGGCTCCGGACGCGCAGGCTCAGTGGCCATGGATCACGGTCCCAGCTGCTCCGCGACATGTGGGATCTTCCCAGACCGGGGCACAAACCCATGTCCCCTGCATCAGCAGGCAGATTCTCAACCACTGCGCCACCAGGGAAGCCCCCCAAACACACTTCTAGTTTGAATAGTGTCCTATTAATTCGGTTCACCATTTAAAAATAACAATAATATTAGTCATGGAAACAGTACAGCAGTATGTTGAAGCAAATGGTAATTTCACTCACTTCTATGACTAAACCTGAGTTCATGTTATGAAAAACTTGACAGGTACAGGTTTTTTTTTTCCTGTTCTAAATTATGTCTGGGTCAGATGATATGGCCAGTCTCAGTGGGGCTCAGAATAGCACAGCACAAGTGTACAGGCTTTGGCAGTCTCGTCCTGCCATTTATTGGCTATGTGGCTTTGGGGAGTTTGCTTATCTCTCTGAGAATCAGACTCTTCATATATAAAAATAACACTGGGACCGTTATGATAATTAATAATGCACATGTTTTACACATGTAGGTGATTAGTAATATTATCATTATTGATTGTCAAGCAGAAAGAAACAAAGTCAGATGATTAAAAAGAATAGAATGGCATGTACTGTAAAATGCACGTTATGCATTCTTCTCTAAACTTCAGTTTTATCATCTACAAGATGAAATTGTTGGAGTATTCTAACATCCCATCCAATGCGAATTTCCCTACATTTATGAAAAAGAACTGAATGTGTGTCTGTATCAGAAATAAATCTGTTCACTGATTTTAGCTCAGTCATTTGGGCCGATGGAGTAGATCTGATCAGAGAGAAAGAAGGTGCATTGTTCACATAGATTAAAATAGGTGGTATGACCCCAGAAATCATTGTTATCTGACTGAATGTGCTTTTAAAAATAAATTGTTTAGAGATGTCTTAATCCACTTTTCTGGTAGAGCCCATAGAAAAATAGTATCATTTCTTCATTGTGCCACTTTCTAAAAATGTTTTCAGCGTTTAGGCTGTTCCATGTCTTACAATGTAACTTGGGAGCATTATCTTGACAAAATATGATAGGTATTATGTGTCAGAAGCCACAAGAGAGAAATAAGTCTTATTTTAAGCAACTATGCAATATTAGATATGTTAGATTTTTGCTATTATTCTTTATTCCGTCCTCCACAACATATTATTCTAGGTTGCTTTATTTAGCATGACTCCCTCAAGGAAATGAGCTGAGCCTCATTTACTATTTGGATGTATAGGTGGGTGAGTAGTAACTTTATCAAACCAACTTGACAGGGTGATGTTTCTCATCTCAAGGGACTTCCAGGTGAAGAGAAATCTATAAATAAATGGGGAGCAAAATAGTGCATTCATTTCAGTTAGTGTGACTGACAGAAACAAAAGTTTATTAGTGATTATTTTGTAACTAATTTGGTTACTGAATTTATTAATACAAGGTGAAATAACATTACATTTCCTGAGCAGAAAGAGAACTGCTGCAGAAAAAGTTTCTTTTTCTTTCCTGTCATAATTCTGATTTCTTTCTTTATGTATTTGGAAGTCCATTTCAAAATAGACGCTCAATTTTCTTTATTAAGTGAATGGTTTAAATGGGAATAACTGTGGAAAAGTTAAAAACTAATAAATGTAAAGTGAATCTGTGTTTGCTGAGGGAAATTTGAGGGGCAGAGAAGCTAATCAGTAAATGAGTATCATTGTAGTCTATACTGATTTATTTCTTGATTTAAAGACATTTAAAAAATATATCAATAAGAGAGGATTTTCATTTGAGGAAAGGGTGATTAGGTGTTTGCTACATTATCAGTAAAATTGAACTGAACTGACTTATTTTAACTTATCAGTGTAATACATGTCTAGGGTTTTGAGTAAAACAGACCTATAAGGAAGATAAGGAAAACTATTAGAAACCTGATCAAATCCATAGTGTAACTGTCTCTCTTTGCCCTTTTCGTTCTTTTTTTAATTGAAGACATCTCTCTCTGAGTTCTCTGCCCCCTTCCTCCAATCTTGTTTTACTGATTTTTAGGCCCTCTGCACAGCTGTCTTCCAGGAACACCCATTTACTGATCCTGGGAATTCCTTTCACCTCTCACTACTGTGTTAATCCATCTTCTTCCTTTTTTCTGAGTCTGATACCTTTTCTTTTTTGGTTTGCTCTCTTGATCAGGTGATTGACGTACCCAGTAGTTTCCTAAGATACTGCTTTGATGTTAAATGTTAAGTTTACCCTACTACATGATTGCTGTTTTGGCTGGGGATGGAATTCTGGTTTAAAAATCGTTTTCATGTAATTTTAATAGCATGCTACACTCATTTCTAACCTCCAGAGCTGCAGCTGAAAGACTGATAGTGGGGGGGGGGTTGAATTTTAGAATTTTTTTTATACAGCATATTCTTATTAGTTACACATTTTATAAATATTAGTGTATGTATGTCAATCCCAATCTCCCAATTCATCACACCACCACCACCACCACCCTGCCACTTCCCCCCCTTGGTGTCCATAAGTTTGTTCTCTACATCTGTGTCTCAATTTCTGCCCTGCAAACCGGTTCATCTGTACCATTTTTCTAGGTTTGTTTTTCTCTTTCTGACTTACTTCACTATGTATGACAGTCTCTATATCCATCCACGTCTCTAGAAATGACCCAATTTCATTCTTTTTATGGCTGAGTGATATTCCAATGTATATATGTACCACATGTTCTTAATCCATTTGTCTGTCGATGGGCATTTAGGTTGCATCCATGACCTGGCTATTATAAATAGTGCTGCAGTGAACATTGGGGTGCGTGTGTCTTTTTGAATTATGGTTTTCTCTGGGTATATGTCCAGTAGTGGGATTGCTGGGTCATATGGTAATTCTATCTTTAGCTTTTTAAGGAACCTCCATACTGTTCTCCATAGTGGCTATATCAATTTACATTCCCACCAACAGTGCAAGAGGGTTCCCTTTTCTCCACACCTTCTCAAGCATTTGTTGTTTGTAGATTTTCTGATGATGCCCATTCTAACTGGTGTGAGGTGATACCTCACTGTAGGTTTGATTTGCATTTCTCTAATAATTAGTGATGTTGAGCAGCTTTTCATGTGCTTCTTGTCCATCTGTATGTTTTCTTTGGAGAAATGTCTATTTAGGTCTTCTGCCCATTTTTGGATTGGGTTGTTTGTTTTTTTAATATTGAGCTGCATGAGCTGTTTCTATATTTTGGAGACTAAATCTTTTTCTGTTGATTCGTTTGCAAATATTTTCTCCCTTTCTGAGGGTTGTCTTTTCGTCTTGTTTGTAGTTTCCTTTGCTTTACAAAAGCTTTTAAGTATCATTAGGTCCCATTTATTTTTGTTTTTATTTCCATTACTCTAGGAGGTGAATCAAAAAAGATCTTGCTGTGATATATGTCAAAGAGTGTTCTTCCTATGTGTTCCTCTAAGACTTTTATAGTCCCCAGTCTTACATTTAAGTCTCTAATCCATTTTGAGTTTATTTTTGTGTATGGTGTTAGGCAGTGTTCTAATTTCGTTCTTTTACATGTAGCTGTTCAGTTTTCCCAGCACCACTTATTGAAGAGAGTGTCTTTTCTCCATTGTATATCCTTGCCTCCTTTGTCATAGATTAGTTGACCATTGGTGCGTGGGTTTATCTCTGAGCTTTGTATCCTGTTCCATTGATGTATATTTCTGTTTTTGTGCCAGTACCATATTGTACTGGCACAAAACAGTAGTATACTTTTGTGCCAGTACAAAGCTTTGTAGTATAGTCTGAAGTCAGGGAGTATGCTTCCTCCAGCTCCGTTTTTTCCCTCAAGACTGCTTTGGCTATTCGGGGTCTTTTGTGTCTCCATACAAATTTTAAGATTTTTTGTTCCACTTCTGTAAAAACTGCCATTGGTAATTTGATAGGGATTGCATTGAATCTGTAGATTGCTTTGGGTAGGATAGTCATTTTCACAATACTGATTCTTCCAATCCAAGAACATGGTGTATCTCTCCATCTGTTTGTAGCATCTTTAAGTTCTTTCATCAGTGTCTTATAGTTTTCTGCATACAGGTCTTTTGTCTCCCTAGGTAGGTTTATTCCTAGGTATTTTATTCTTTTTGTTGCAGTGGTAAATGGAATGTTTCCTTAATTTCTTTTTCAGATTTTTCATCATTAGTGTATAGGAATGCCAGAGATTTCTGTGCATTAATTTTGTATCCTGCAACTTTACCAAATTCATTGGTGAGCTCTAGTAGTTTTCTGGTGGCATTTTTAGGATTCTCTATGTATAGGATCATGTCATCTGCAAACAGTGACAGTTTTACTTCTTCTTTCCCAATTTGGATTCCTTTTATTTCTTTTTCTTCTCTGTTTGCCATGGCTAGGACTTCCAAAACTATATTGAATAACAGTGGTAAGAGTGGGCATCCTTGTCTTGTTCCTGATGTTAGAGGAAATGCTTTCAGTTATTCACCATTGAGAATGATGTTTGCTGTGGGTTTGTCGTATATGGCCTTGATTATGTTGAGGTAGGTTCCCTCTATGCCCACTTTCTGGAGAGTTTTTATCATAAATGGGTGTTGAATTTTGTCAAAAGCTTTTTCTGCATCTATTGAGATGATCATATAGTTTTCATTCTTCATTCTGATATTATGGTGCATCACATTCATTGATTCGCGTATATTGAAGAATTCTTGCATCCCTGAGATAAATTCCACTTGATCATGGTGTATGATCCTTTTAATGTGTTGTTGGATTCTGTTTGCTAGTGTTGTGTTGAGGGTTTTTGCATCTATATTCATCAGTGATATTGGTCTGTAATTTTCTTTTTTTGTAGTATCTTTTTCTGGTTTTGGTATCAGGCTGATGGTGGCCTCATAGAATAAGTTTGGGAGTGTTCCTTCCTCTGCACTTTTTTGGAAGACTTTGAGATGTTAGCTCTTCTCTAAATGTTTGATAGAATTGACCTGTGAAGCCATGTGGACCTGGACTTTTGTTTGTTGGAAGATTTTTAATCACAGTTTCAATTTCATTACTTGTGATTGGTCTGTTCATATTTTCTGTTTCTTCCTAGTTCAGTCTTGGAAGGTTATACCTTTCTAAGAATTTGTCCATTTCTTCCAGGTTGTCTATTTTATTGGCATAGAGTTGCTTATAGTAGTCTCTTAGGATGCTTTGTATTTCCGTGGTGTCTGTTGTAACTTCTCCTTTTTCATTTCTAATTTTATTGATGTGATTCCTCTCCCTCTTTTACTTGATGAGTCTGGCTAATGGTTTATCAATTTTGTTTATCTTCTCAAAGAGCCAGCTTTTAGTTTTATTGATCTTTGCTATTGTTTTCTTTGTTTCTATTTCATTTATTTCTGCTCTGATCTTTATGATTTCTTTCCTTCTGCTAACTTTGGGTTTTGTTTGTTCTTCTTTCTCTAGTTCCTTTAGGTGTATGGTTGGATTGTTTATTTGAGATTTTTCTTGTTTCTTGAGGTAAGCTTTTATAGCTCTAAACTTCCCTCTTAGAACTTCTTTTGCTGCATCCCATAGCTTTTGGATCATGGTGTTTTTATTGTCATTTGTCTCTGGTATTTTTTGATTTCCTCTTTGATTTCTTCAGTGATCTCTTGGTTATTTATTAACGTATTGGTTAGCCTCCATTTGTTTGTGTTTTTTACGTTTTTTTCCCTGTAACTCACTTCTAATTTCATAGCGTTGTGGTCAGAAAAGATGCTTGATATGATTTCAGTTTTCTTAAATTTACTGAGGCTTGATTTGTGACCCAAGATGTGATCTATCCTGGAGAATGTTCCATGCGCACTTGAGAAGAAAGTGTAATCTGCTGTTTTTGGATGGAATGTCCTATAAATATCAGTTAAATCTGTCTGGTCTATTGTGTCATTTAAAGCTTCTGTTTCCTTATTTATTTTCATTTTGGATTATCTGTCCATTGGTGTAAGTGAGGTGTTAAAATCCCCCACTATTATTGTGTTACTGTTGATTTCCTCTTTTATAGCTGTTAGCAGTTGCCTTATGTATTGAGGTCCTCCTATGTTGGGTGCATATATATTTATATTTGTTATATCTTCTTCTTGGATTGATCCCTTGATCTTTATGTAGTGTCCTTCCTTGTCTCTTGTAACATTCTTTATTTTATAGTCTATTTTTTCTGATATGAGTATAGCTACTGCAGCTTTCTTTTGATTTCCATTTGCATGGAATATCTTTTTCCATCCCCTCACTTTCAGTCTGTATGTGTCCCTAGGTCTGAAGTGAGTCTCTAGTAGACAGCATATATATGGGTCTTGTTTTTGTATCCATTCAACAAGCCTGTGTCTTTTGGTTGGAGCATTTAATGCATTCACATTTAAGGTAATTATTGATATGTATGTTCCTATGACCATTTTCTTAATTGTTTTGGCTTTGTTTTTGTAGATCCTTTTCTTCTCTTGTGTTTCCCACTTAGAGAAGTTCCTTTAGCATTTGTTGTAGAGCTGGTTTGGTGGTGCTGAATTCTCTTAGCTTTTGCTTGTCTGTAAAGCTTTTGATTTCTGCATCGAATCTGAATGAAATCCTTGCTGAGTAGAGTAATCTTGGTTGTAGGTTCTTCCCTTTCATCACTTTAAGTATATCATGCCACTCCCTTCTGGCTTGTAGAGTTTCTGCTGAGAAATCAGCTGTTAACCTTATGGGAGTTCCCTTGTATGTTGTTTTTCATTTTTCCCATGCTGCTTTCAATAATTTTTCTTTGTCTTTAATTTTTGCCAGTTTGATTACTATGTTTCTCGGCGTGTTTCTCCTTGGGTTTCTCCTGTATGTGACTCGCTGAGCTTCCTGTACTTGGGTGGCTATTTCCTTTCCCATGTTAGGGAAGTTTTCGACCAAAATCTCTTCAAATATTTTCTCAGGTCCTTTCTGTTTCTCTTCTTCTTCTGGGACCCCTATAATGCGAATGTTGTTGCATTTAATGTTGTCCCAGAAGTCTCTTAGGCTGTCCTCAATTCTTTTCATTCTTTTTTCTTTATTCTGCTGTGAGGTAGTTATTTCCACTATTTTATCTTCCAGGTCACTTATCCGTTCTTCTGCCTCAGTTATTCTGCTATTGATTCCTTCTAGTGTAGTTTTCACTTCAGTTATTGTTTCGTTCATCTCTGTTTGTTTGTTCTTTAATTCTTCTAGGTATTTGTTAAACATTTCTTGCATCTTCTCGATCTTTGCCTCCATTGTTTTTCCGGGGTCCTGGATCATCTTCACTCTCATTATTCTGAATTCTTTTTCTGGAAGGTTGCCTATCTCCACTTCATTTAGTTGTTTTTCTGGGGTTTTATCTTGTTCCTTCATCTGGTACATAGCCCTCTGCCTTTTCATCTTGTCTGTCTTTCTTTGAATGTGGTTTTTGTTCCACAGCCTGCAGAATTGTAGTTCTTCTTGCTTCTGCTCTCTGCCCTCTGGTGGATGAGACTATCTAAGAGACTTGATGGGAGGGACTGGTGGTGGGTAGAGCTGACTGTTGCTCTGGTGGGCAGAGCTCAGTAAAACTTTAATCCACTTGACTGTTGATGGGTGGGGCTGGGTTCTCTCTCTGTTGGCTGTTTGGCCTGAGGCAACCCAACACTGGAGCCTACCTGGGCTCTTTGGTGGGGCTAATGACAGACTCTGGGAGGGCTCAAGCCAAGGAGTACTTCTCAGAACTTCTGCTGTCAGTGTCCTTGTCCCCACGGTGAGCCACAGCCCCCACCCCCACCTCTGCAGGAGGCCCTCCAACACTAGCAGGTAAGTCTGGTTCAGTCTCCCCTGGGGTCACTGCTCATTTCCCTGGGTCCCAGTGCACACACTACTTTGTGTGTGCCCTCCAAGAATGGAGTCTCTGTTTCCCCCAGTCCTGTTGAAGTCTTGCAATCAGTTCCCACTCGGCTTCAAAGTCTGATTCTCTAGGAGTTCCTCCTCCTGTTGCTGGACCCCCAGGTTGGGAAGCCTGACGTGGGGCTCAGAACCTTCACTCCAGTGGGTGGACTTCTGTGGTGTAAATGTTCTCCAGTCTGTGAGTCACCCACCCAGCAGTTATGGGATTTGATTTTACTGTGATTGCACCCCTGCTACCATCTCATTGTGGCTTCTCCTTTGTCTTTGGATGTGTGGTATCTTTTTTGGTGAGTTCCAGTGTCTTCCTGTCAATGATTGTTCAGCAGCTAGTTGTGATTCTGGTGTTCTCTCAAGAGGGAGTGAGAGCACATCCTTCTACTCTGCCATCTTGGTTCCTCTTGTCTAACTTTGCTTTTTTAACTTTTAGGTATTTTGGTGTCGTTTATGGAGTTGTAGGATTGAGGTCCCCATTCCATTGCTGTTTGTCAACTTAGGGCCATCTTGGCTTCTAAAGGCCACTCTCTTGTGTGTGACTGTGGTCCCTATATCTCAGAACCCACAATGTACACTGAACTGTCCTCACACTTGGAATCTCTCTGATTTACCTTTCTGCTACCGCTCTCCTGTTTTCCTCTTCTCCCTCCTCTCTGATTGATTCTTATGCTTTTAAAGGCTCATGTAATTACACTGGGTTTACTTAAATAATCCAGGATAATCTCCTTTTTTTCAGGTCAGCAGATTAGTAATCTTAATTCTATCTACAAAGTCCCTTCATAATAGTACCCAGATAAGTGTTCTATTGAATGACCAGACAGTGAGAATTTTGGAGAGGGATATGTATCTTTGGAATTTTGCTCCCCACAGGGCCTATAGATACATCTCATCTATATTCATTATCTGGAAGATGGAAACTTCCAGACCTCCTAAAATAGGATTTCTCTAGACCAGCTTCTCTCAAGTTTTAGTGTGTTTATCAGAAGCACCCACAGAACTAATCTGGAGTTCAGAAGCCCTGAATCCTAAAGCAGCATAGGTCCTTGGCCTTCATATTTTTACCAAGTTCCTTGGTGATTCCAGTACCCACCGAAGTTGACTTAATTTTGGTTACATAATAAAATCACTTTGGGAGCTTTTTAAAATCAAAAGCACAGGCTGCACCCCAGACCAATTAAGACAGAATCTCTGAGGGTGGTGATCCATGTATCAGTATCTTTTTTCTTCTCATTTTTGTAAATTTAGGTATAATTGACATGCAATGTTATTAGTTTCAGGTGTGCAAATAATATTTCAGTATTGTGAAATTATCATCACAATAAGTCTAGTTAACATTCATCACCATACATAGTAACAGAATTTTTTCTTGTGATAAGAACATTTAAGATTCACTCTTTTAGTAACTTTCAAATATGCAATAAAGTATTTTTAACTGTAGTCACCAAGCTGTACGTTACATCTTCATGACTTATTTCAGAACTGGAAATGTGTACCTTTTCACTCCCTTCATCCATTTTGCCCACCTCCACTTTGCCACCTCTGTCAACCACCATCTGTTCTTTGTATCGATGAGCTTTAGTTTTGTGTTCTTTTTTTTTTTTTTACAATTCCACATATGAGTGAGATCATATAGTATTTGTTTTACTCTGTTTGACTTATTTCACTTAGCATAATGCCCTAAAAGTCCATCCATGTTGTTGCAAATGACAAGATTTCACTCTTTTTAAGGCTAAATAATCCATTGCATATATATAAACCATATCTTCTTTATCAGTTCATCTATCAATGGACATTTAGGTTGTTTCCCTATCTTGGCTACTATAAATAATGCTGCATTGAGCAAGGGGATGCATGTACCTTTTTGAGCTAGTTCTTTGAATAAAAACCCAGAATTGGAATTGCTAGATCGTTTGGTAATTCTATTTAAAAATTTTTAAGGAACCCCATACTTTTTCATAGTGACTATACCAATTCACATTGCCACTAACAGTGCCCAAGGGTCCCCTTTTCTCCACATCCTTGCCAACACTTGTTATTTCTTTTCTTTTTGATAATAACCATACCAGCAGATGTAAGGTGATATCTCATTGTGGTTTTGATTTGCATTTCCCAAATGATTAGTGATGTTCAGCATCTTTTATGTATCTGTTGCCCATTTGTATGTCTTCTTTGGGAAAATGTCTATTCAGGTCCTCTGCCCATTTTTAATTAGAT
This sequence comes from Mesoplodon bidens, assembly GCF_964165515.1. NCBI lineage: Eukaryota > Metazoa > Chordata > Mammalia > Artiodactyla > Ziphiidae > Mesoplodon > Mesoplodon bidens. The sequence goes on from NC_138162.1 coordinate 54,197,810, forward strand.
TGTTTATCTATATATTTATTTTCTCTAAGGTTTTCTAGAGCAGTGCTTCTCAAATGTTAATCCATATATGAATGACATGGGGATCATGTTAAAGTACAGATTCTGATTCAGTAGGACTATGGTGGGGACTGAGATACTACATTTCTAACAAGTTCGTTGGCTGTGGCATGCTGCTGGTCCATGAACCACACAATGATTAGCAAGACTCTAGAACATTTTCAGTCATCTCATCCAGGAAGTATATCAGAAACAGTGCCAAGGTTTCCACATATATTTCCCTTTTTGCTAGATTGGAATTTTCATGTGCCAAATTGTAGCCCAAGCATTAAGATAGCTAAGAAGAATTGGTTTAAAATTTAGGTAAGACTTAGTGGTGGCAGTAAATGTAAGAGTTTGTGTGTGTATGTGTGTGTATGCACACGTGTGTGTGTGCATGTGCACATTTTTTATTTTGTTTTGCTTTTGTTTTTTCCATTCCAATGCTTTCTAACATCTGGACAGCACACTATGGTATTTGGCGTCAAAACAACCATATACTCTAACACCTACTCTAAGTAAAAACACAGAGATTGATCTATTGCTCTGTACTCCTTTGACCATAGCGTGACTCAGTGTAATACCTCAAGCTTAACTGTTTCAACTGTTACAAAATATGCCATTTATACAAAGGCAAAAAGGACAATATAAAGAATTTGTGCTATGCTGCTAAAGTTATAAATACATGAGGATTAAAATGATTTTATAGATTCTTCATTAGAATCCATTATTAAACAAAGACTTACTGAATCGGTACTATGTTGAGGGACCCTAAGTCTGAGGGGATATGAAGATGAGAAAGACATGTTCCACAGAGTGCTGAATAATGGTTGCAGAATGAATTGTGTGCGGGGAAAGAATTTTTAAAAGGCCACGGGAAGGCTGAAGAGAGACTTGTCAGTAGTGCCTGAAAATAGCCGGGAAAGGCAAATAGAGGAAATTGCATTTGAGCTAGACTTTGATACAGGTGTATGATTTAGACCAATGACTATGTATGAACAAAGGAAATGCAACAATGTATAAGAAAGAGTGGTGCAATTAAACATAAGAGGGTGGAGTGGAATAGAAGCAATAAGGAATGTTTGGAGCCAGATCATTGGGAAACTTCAAATGGCAACATTCAAAGAGCTTGGACTTTATTTGCCAGGCAGTTGAGAACAGAAATGTTAGAGCAGAGAGGTGATATGATCTGAGTTATACTTTAAAAAAAATCACTCTCACATTGCACCTTGATTTAAAAAGAAATCACTGTGGCAGTGATGAAGAAGATAGATCAGAGCAGTGCCACAGGGCTGACTTCATGAATTTGACATAGAACTCCTTCCTACTGGATCCAGATGTGTTCTTTGAATCTTTCTCAAGGTGACACTCTGGACTTCCATTGCCAACTGACTGAAATTGGCACAGGGGACAAAAACAATTTGCCATTCTGGGGTAGGAGACAGGCGAGACACATTAGGAGATTATGATGAGAGGAAGGATGTGAGTAGGGCACGAAATAGCTATTAATAGTGAGAGGATATTATATAAGAAGAAACTGATTCTAGGGGCCTTTAGGTAATAGGTTTGGCAGGACTTGGTGACTACTTTTTTTTTTTTTTTTTTTTTTTTTGCGGTATGTGGGCCTCTCACTGCCACAGCCTCTCCCACTGTGGAGCACAGGCTCTGGACGCACAGGCCCAGGGGCCATGGCCCACGGGCCCAGCTGCTCTGCAGCATGTGGGATCCTCCCAGACTGGGGCACGAACCCGTGTCCCCTGCATCGGCAGGCGGACTCCCAACCACTGCGCCACCAGGGAAGCCCACTTGGTGATTACTTTTAAGTGGTGCTGTGGGAGAAGAAGGCTGGAATATTTCTTTCAGGGGAGAGTAAAGCTAGAGTTACATTATTGGTTGCCAGTAAATAGAGATGATATTTGAAGAAACAAGACAAGCTTACAATGTTAGGTACAGAGAGAAAAGAGAACAGTAGAGACAAAATCCCTGGAGAAATATAGACTATGGAGGTAGAAGCAGATATAGAAGTTAAAGTAACAGAGATACAGAAAATCAGTAAGTGAACTAGTATGTGATAGATACACACTGAGAAGACAGTTTGAGAATGAATAAATGATCACACACTGTCAAATGTCCAGATGGCTGAGGAGGATGCTGGCTGAATAAATGCCATTGATAAAAGTAGAAGACCACTATAGTACCAAAATCAAAAACAAGAGTGGTTTTATAAGAATGTTCTGAGACATGAAGACCTATAATTTGAACAATACTGCCTTGATGAAAGATTTTTTTAATCAGGATTCTGTTGTGTTTGCTATTTGAACTAAACTGAAAACAGTGATTAAAGAAATGGTCTGACCAGTCACAAGTACTGAAATTGAAAACGTGATTTAAAAACTTCCAACAAACAAAAGTCCAGGACCAGATGGCTTCTCAGGTGAATTCTATCAAACATTTAGAGAAGAGCCAACACCTATCCTTCTCAAACTCTTCCAAAAAATTGCAGAGGGGGGAACACTCCCAAGCTCATTGTATGAAGCCACTGTCACCCCGATACCAAAACCAGACAAGGATACCACAAAAAAAGAAATTTACAGGCCAGTATCACTGATGAATGTAGGCAAAAAGTCATCAACAAGATACTTGCAAACCAAATCCAACATTGCACTAAAAGGATCACACACCATGATTAAGTGGGATTTATCCCAGGGATGCAAGGATTCTTCAATATATGCAAATCAATCAATGTGATATACCGCATTGACAAACTGAAGAATAAAAGCCATATAATCATCCCAATATATGCAGAGAAAGCTTTTGTCAAAATTCAACACCCATTTATGATTAAAAACTCTCCAGAACGTGGGCATAGAGGGAACCTACCTCAACATAATAAAGGCCATATATGACAAACCTACGGCTAACATCATTCTCAATGGTGAAAAACTGAAAGCATTTTCTCTAAGATCAGGAAAAAGACAAGGATGTCCACTCTCACCACTTTTATTCAACATAGTTTTGGAAGTTCAAGCCATGATAGAGAAGAAAAAGAAATAAAAGGAATCCAAATTGGAAAAGAAGAAGTAAAACTGTCACTGTTTGCAGATGACATGATACTATACATAGAAAATCCTAAAGACTTTACCAGAAAACTACTAGAGCTCACCAATGAATTTGGTAAAGTTGCAGGATACAAAATTAATGCACAGAAATCTCTTACATTCCTATACACTAACAATGAAAGATCAGAAAGAAATTAAGGAAACAATCCCATTTATCACTGCATCAAAAAGAATAAAATACCTAGGAATAAACCTCCCTAAAGAGACAGAAGACCTGTACTCATAAAACTATAAGGTGCTGATGAAAGGAAATCAAAGATGACATAAATGGATGGAGAGATATACCATATTCTTGGGTTGGAAAAATCAATACTGTGAAAATGACTCTACTACCCAAAGCAATCTACAGATTCAGTGCAATCTCTGTCAAATTACCAATGGCATTCTTCACAGAATTAGAACAAAAAATTTTACAATCTGTATGGAAACACAGAAGACCCCAAATAGCCAAAGAAATCTTGAGAAAGAAAAATAGAGCTGGAAGAATCAGGTTCCCTGAATTCAAACTATATTACAAAGCTACAGTCATCAAAGCAGTATGGTACTGGAACAAAAACAGAAATGTAGATCAATGGAACAGGATAGAAAGTCCAGAGATAAACCTACACACCTATGGTCACCTAATCTATGATAAAGGAGGCAAGAATATACAATGGAGAAAAGACAGTCTCTTCAATAAGTGCTGCTGGGAAAATTGGACAGCTACATGTAAAAGAATGAAATTAGAACACTCTAACAACATACACAAAAATAAACTCAAAATGGATAAAAAATCTAAACGTAAGGTCAGATACTATAAAACTCTTAGAGGAAAACACAGACAGAACACTCTCTGACATATATCGCAGCAAGACTTTTTTTTTGGGGGGGGTATGCAGGCCTCTCTCACTGTTGTGGCCTCTCCCATTACAGAGCACAGGCTCCGGACGTGCAGGCTCAGCAGCCGTGGCTCACGGGCCTAGCCACTCTGTGGCATATGGGATCTTCCCGGACCGGGGCATGAACCCGCGTCCCCTGCATTGCCAGGCAGACTCTCAACCACTGCGCCACCAGGGAAGCCCACAGCAAGACTTTTTGATCCATCTCCTAGAGTAATGAAAACAAAAACAAAAACAGGTGGGCCTAACTTAAAAGATTTAGCACAGCAAAGGAAACCATAAACAAAACAAAAAGACAACCCACACAATGGGAGAATACATTTGCAAATGAAGTGACTAAGAAGGGATTAATCTCCAAAATATACAAACAGCTCATGCAGCTCAGTATCGAAAGAACAACCAAATCAAAAATGGGTAGAAGATCTAAATAGACATTTTTCCAATGAAGACATACTGATGGACAAAAAGCACATGAAAGGATGCTCAACATCACTAATTATTAGAAAAATGCAAATCAAAACTACAGTGAGATATCACCTCACACCAGTCAGAATGGCCATCATCAAAAAATCTACAAACAATAAATGCTGGAGAGGGTGTGGAGAAAAGGGAACCCTCTTGCACTGTTGGTGGGAATGTAAATTGATAAAGCCACTGTGGAGAACAGTATGGAGGTTCCTTAAAAGGCTAAAAACAGAACTACCATATGACCCAGCAATCCCACTACTGGGCATATACCCTGAGAAACCCGTAATTCTAAAAGATACATGTACCCCAATGTTCATTGCAGCACTATTTACAAGAGCCAGGAGATGGAAGCAACCTAAATGTCCATCGACAGATGAATGGATAAAGAAGATGTGGTACATATATACAATGGAATATTACTCATTCATAGAAAGGAACAAAATTGGGTCATATTTAGTGATGTGGATGAACCTAGAGTGTGTCATACAGAGTGAAGTTAAGTCAGAAAGAGAAAAACAAATATATATCGCTTGCATGTGGAATCTAAAAAAAATGGTACAGATGAACTTAGTTACAAAACAGAAGTAGAGTCAGATGTAGAAAACAAACTTATGGTTGCCGGGGGGAGCGGCAGTGGTAGGGATAAATTGGGAGACTGGGATTGACATATACACACTACCTTATGTAACATAGGTAATTAATAAGGACTTAGTGTATAGCACAGGGAGCTCTACTCAATACTCTGTAATAACCTATATGGGAAAAGAATCTAAAAAAGAGTGAATATATGTATATGTATAACTGATTCGCTTTGCTATACACCTGAAACTAAGACAACATTGTAAATCAACTATATGCCAATAAAAATTAAATAAAAAAGAATGAACACTGAGAAAGAGCAACTCTCCTTAAATTTTCTATGCAAAATTAGGTCAGTAATAAAGGAAATATTCCTAGATAGACAGTAATCTTTAAAATAAGTGAAATCATAGAAGCTTCTTCTTGAGGAGGCCTTTAATTTTAATCTGTTTGAGATTATTTGAATAAAGTCTGTCCAAGTGTGGGGAAAAAAAAAAGAAAAAAGTCTGAAAGTGTATTAAGAAATGTAAAGAACTAAGGGAACTGTATGAGGTTTTCATATTCATTTCTATGTTGTTTGAATTTTTGCAGGAGTATGTAGTTCTCTAGTTAATAAAACCATGTGAGAACTATAGTTGAGGAGTAAGAAAAAGGTATTAATAGTATTTGACAAACTCTGGAAAAGATTATGGTGCAGATTTTATGTTCCAGGAGATAGTAAAGAATAGACTGAAGAGCCATCTTTTATGTGGTATAACTTATATATTGGCCAAAAGCCATAGGGTACTTAAAACTCCATAACTCTTGTTTTATGCAGTACATAGAAAATGCTTGATTCATAAATGAGGCATTTTTAGGAACCAGGTCTTCTCTGAACTGCACCCCTGACTGGTAAAGCATCTTAGGTCAATTCAGTTCTACTTGTTTGAATTGAATATAATTTAGACTTCAAAATTTAAATTTATCAACAGAGCTATAATTGAAAGTCTTTAGAGACTATAGGAGGGAGTTGACTATTGTTAAGACTCATGGAATTTTATAGCTTCATATAAATTATTAACAGAGGTCAAGCAAATTGAGGTAAAGATATTGAAATAACTATAATTTAGGTTTTGCTATAATGTTTATCCCAAAATGTTTTTTGTTGTTAAATATGATAATGATATCAAAAACTTGAGTTGACTATATTAACCGTATCTAAAATACATGTGTGAAATGGCTAACCACTCTAACCTCCCCTTCATCAGACTCTATACTATTTTATCCTGTTATTGATTAAAGATTAAGCTAATGATTTTTATTAAAAACTCATCTTTGAAAGTGACTCAATAAAAAATTTTCAATGTAGTCAATACTTCTGAAAAATTTTGATTTGAGTATGATGCTGCTCTTTGCACTTTCCCAATTTTTATCAAATTTTTAAATATCTGTGGACAGCTTTACCAAGCATATATAACTTACTAAATGAGGCTTCTCTAAAAAAATAGTGTTTACCCCAGAAATAATTTTGTCCGCTTTCAGGAAGCATTCAGAAGAGATTACTTGCTGTGTGTTGGTACTGTATAAATTCAACTCACACATAAAATTGAAACAAAAGATGTTACCACTTTTAGGTTTTAAATGACAGACAGAAAGAGATTCTGTTGTTTCATAACATAATTGATCTTTTAATTTCATGGTGAGTTTGATTCCTCTAGTCTGATGTGGCACTGCCCTAGATGAAATATCTTTTACTCACTATTGGAAACAAACTATTTTGCTCTGTGAGTTTAGTTGAATTTCTTTAAACTAAAGTTTAGTTTTACTCAGGCACACTCAGCTCAACTAGGAACTCCTGTAACACAGAGGGAAGTGATAATATCCTCTGTTTTCTATTGAACTGAAGGCACTGTAGAAAAATGAAAACATTCAATGGAATATGCTTTGAAAACTCATATTTTACCTTAAAACTTTTCTTTCAACCACAAAAAAGTAAAAAATATTTTATGCACTAAAAATAATAATGACCTAGACTTGACCTAAGCTTTCATTTAGATTTGTTAATTATGAATGAAGAAAACAGAAATTTATTGAAATTAAGGTGCAGGACTTCCCTGGTGGCGCAGTGGTTAAGAATCTGCCTGCCAACGCAGGGGGCACGGGTTTGAGCCCTGGTCCGGGAAGATCCCATAGGCTGCGGAGCAACTAAGTCTGTGCGCCACAACTACTGAGCCTACGCTCTAGAGCCCATGTGCCACAACTGCTGAAGCCCGTGCACCTAGAGCCTGTGCTCTGCAACAAGAGAAGCCACTGCAGTGAGAAGCCTGCACGCTGCAAGGAAGAGTAGCCCCCCGCCGCTTGCTGCTACTAGAGAAAGCCCACGCACAACAATGAAGACCCAACACAGCCAAAAATAAATTTAAAAAATTAAAAAGCTTATTAAAAAAAAGAAATTAAGGTGCAGCTGTTAGAAGTCTACTCAAAGTGCTGCTCTTGATATGGAAATAATTAATGTCCATAGCAAAACACTTGTAATTTTAATATCTAAACTTCAAATAATAAGAATAAAGATAATAATAATTACTACTACTAAACCAACTACAATAATAGCATACTTCTTTAAGCCAGAGTCCCAGTATGTAATCTCAAAAATAATCAAAAATGAAGAAACCTTTGCTAACCAAAAATTTAACTTAATGTAGTTAGTAAGATTCATGTTGTTCACTGCACCACTGATCCAGAAATTATTCATGGTTTAGAATTACTAAGACCAGCATATCTTTAAGCATCATAACCCGTATTCTTCATTTCCCATTCCATATGAATGTTTGACACTGCCCATGATAACTGCATGGGGCAAAAGGCATTGCACAAACAAATGTGAAAAGGATATATTTCTGGTTTTAATTTATTATTACAGTCTGAATGGATACATGGGCATTTTCTGTTTTCTGTATAGATATTGGTAATAGCCAATTATATTACCATAACACCTTGAAGAGATAAAGGATTCCCTAGTCAAAGAAATCAAATATACTTGTAAGAAAATGATATTTATATATTTGGGGCACAAACTCTTCTAGATATAAAAACTGAATATGTAACATTATATATCAATATAAATTATATTTCATATCTCCAGAGTGTCAAAAATGCTATCAGTAAATATTTCTGAATCTTTTGGGGATCTTGCAAAAACTATTTACATCATTTTTATATTATACAGTTATTCTCTTTCGTACTAATAAGTTGGTTCAACAGTCTTGTCATTCCACACCAGAAGGACAGAAGAGAGGATGATGGGAAGGGTTTTATTTAGTAAAAGTTAAAAAGAAATTATTGAGCTCACTCTTCACTCTTTTTATGCTTAAATTATTTCCTTGAAATAGAGAAAAGTTGGATGAGAATAAAATAAGTTTGATTATTTCTGTTTAGTCTTGAAATTTCAGTCCCTGGGTTGTTAGAAGAAAAGTTTGTCTTGATTTCAGTATAAAATGGTAAAAGAGAAATAGAAAAACACTTAAAGTGAGTAGTCTTCTTAAGTGTTCAAGCATATAGTTGAATTTTCTTGTAATATCAACTAAGAAAGATAGGCAGGAAATTTCAACACTGTTTTAAAGTCTGAAAAATGTGGTTAATAACAGAAGTAAGTGCTAACCTAATCTTAAACTATGCAATAAAAGCTTACATGGAAACATACATAGCTGAAGTAGGGATAGAGGGCTTCTTTTTGTTGTTGGTATATTTTCTAGAATGCCAAATATTTGAAATGAGTTGCTCATATAAAAAATAGACTTTCTTCAGAACAGTGTCATTTATTTTTAGCTACTTAGTTTTATTTTAGGCATGAGATCTTCATTGCTGGTTTGCTTATCCCTCTTTTTGGCCTCCTTCCTTCTGAGTCTGCTCTGGGGGGAAAATGACCCGTCTGATTAGTAAGAAGATAGGCATTAATTGGCCCCATTTAATATTGGGTGAGATTACTGTGTCTTAAATGACAGACCCAAGTTCAAACCCATAAGGGAATGTTTCTTTTCTTTTTGGAGTGAGTACACAGGGATCCTTGCGCCTAATCCATATTCTCCAGTACAGCTTTTATTTAAGCCATTTGTATTGGCCGCTAAGGTGGGGGGCTTGGTGTTAGGGATGTCTTAACATATATTATCGATGAACTACTTCCGAGTAGGCACTTTTTTCTCACATTTTCAGTGAGATGGTGAATGATGAGATTCAGGCACCAAAAGCCCACCGGAAACATTTTAAATGACTCACAAATGTGATTGCTCCTGTTCCCCAAGCTCTTAGAGTTAAGGCGCTTTTTTGAGGTGTCACGTACAGTGTCAGAAATGGAGAGAGAACCCTTTGTATTCTCTATCCTTCAAATACATTATAGATGACATTAGACATACAAATTAAGAATAGTGAGCCCCCCCTTTTTTTTTAATAAGATTAATACTGCTAACAATATATAGCCATTTAAAACATCTTTAATATCAAAAACTATCTGGGCAAACATTTGAGAAAATTAGCAAGGCACAGCTGGAAATAAGGTCAGTACATTCAAAGATTATTGTATTCCATTAAGACTTAAAAGGTAAATTGAAATTCTTTGAATGGAAATAATACTGTGAAATTAAGTCATTATGAGCAATTACCATGTAATATATTACATAGTTAATAATACATAATAATATATAGTTATTACCACTATATTAAATATGTATGCATATACATGAAATCTTGCTGGTTTATAAAGACATATATTTATTAATAAAAATTTTTTTTTCTTGACACTGTATTCTGGGAGAAATTAATTCATAGCTTGTGTGCAAAAATTAATATGATAAGTGGTTTTTCCAACTTTGCACAAACTTTTAGAAGAAGCCTAAGTCAAGCTTGTTTATTTATAATGGAATGAAGGATATTGGGACTTCTGTCTATAGTTTAAGTATTTCACTCAGTAACTCTTCACTGAGTAAGAGACCTTGTGCTGGAGATAGAATAGAGAAGAAAATTGATCCAGTTTGTGTCCTCATGATATGTTAGTGAATGAAAACAAAGGCTAGAAAAGTGCCACAGGACAAGTATTAAAGTCATTTTTTTCCTAATGTAAAATTACAGCAGGAATTAATGAGGGGAATAATTCACTGATGAAATCTGAGATTGAAAAAAATCCTAGTGGGGTGATGTCATCAAGATGGTGATATAGGTCATTTCTGACTTCAGCCTTCCTCACAAGAAAACCAGCTAGCAACTGTAGACAAGATACCATTGTGAAGATCCCAGAACCCAGGGGTGAGGCTGAAGCACCCCCTGTATCACAGAGACTGAGAAGGACCACATAGAAGGGTAGGAGGAGTAGCTACACTCTGACTCATTGCCCCTTCCCCAGGCTGGCACAGTCCTCCCCAAGAGGACCTTTCTGGACCTACACTTTCTCCAGTGGGAAAGAGAGAGCCCAAGGTGTACCTCCAACTCCATCAGTGTTGTAGGACACTTTCCAGGAAGCACACTAGGTTCTTACCCAACAGGGACCACTGGGGGAATGTGTGGGGCTCGAACAGTGGGAATCAGGTAGAGACAGAGAAGGGGGCAGGGCTTACAGGAAGCAGCACTCAGATGTCAGCAGACCGAATATGTGCTCGTAGTGGCACTGAGCACAGATCCTAACCAGTGGCTCTGCTCATCTTCAAAGCCGAGCTAGTGGCCCCATCTGGCCAGGGAACTCAGTTGGCAGTTCTGTCTGATTTGGGTCACAGCCAGTGAACTGTGCTGGCCATGGAGCCCATTCTATGCCCCTGCCTGAGCAGGGAAGCAAATTTGCAGCCCTGCCCAACTATTGAGTGTGGCCTCCAGTCCAGCTTGACCAGGAAGCCTGGCCAGAAAACCTGGGTAGCTGTGCAGCCCATCCTATAGCCTTCCTTGGCAAGCGAGCAAAGCCAGCAGCCTAGGCCAACTGTTAAGTATAACCTCTGACTCTGCAAAAGCAGGGAGCCTGAACGGTGACACTGGGCAGCCTGGGAGCCTAGCCTATGATACCACCCAGCTGCTGGGTCCAGCCTTCAGCCCCAACCTGCAGCAGAGCCCAAACTATCGATGACCCTGCCCAATTACTAAACACAGCCTGCAGCCTCATATGTGTGTGTGTGTGTGTGTGTGTGTGTATATATAGCAATAACGTTCCTATAGTAATAACAGGAACATTATTGTCATAACAAAGAAGGAAATCCTGCCATTTGCAACAACATGGATGAATCTTGAGAGTATTTTTTTAAGTGAAATAAGTCAGAGAAAGACAAATATTGTGACTTGTTTATGTGTGGAACCTAAAAACAAACTCAGAAATGGAAGAGATTGGTGGTGGTCATGGGCAGGGGGTAGGAAAGGTGGTATGGGGAAAATGGGTGAACGTGGTCATAGGATACAAACTCCCATTTATAAAACAGGTAAATTCTAGAGATGTAATTTATAACGTGGTGACTATAGTTAACAGTACTGTATTGTATATTTGAAAGTTGCTGAGAGAGTAGAGCTTAAAAGTTCTCACCACACACACAAAAATTGTAACTATGTGAGGTGATGGATGTGTTAACCTTACTGTGTAATCAATTTGCAATATATTAAATCATTACATTATACACCTTAAACTTACACAATGTTATATGCCAATTATAGCTCAATAAAACTGGAAAAAAATAAAGCTTGTGTTTTACTGAAAAAAAATTAAGTCCTACAAGTTAGCGAAAAGAACTAAGCAGGGAGTTGTTTGAGATACTTTGTAAAAGTGAAATGGTTAATCCCATTTTAGTTAAAATTGTAAGTCATGCCCTGTGAGATTTAAAGAGAGGTACATTTTAAACATATGTGAGCTTCTTTAAGAAGAGTGATTTCTTAAACAGGATCCCTAAGAGGTACTTGCATTTGCTTATCTCTTGGACACAGACACTGATCTATGAATTTAAAGCAATTATTTCTCCAAGAATGTTGTCGAAGTCAGCAGCATTCTAACTTGTCATTTTCTGCTGGGGAAGTAGGTGGTTAAAGGCAACAGAACTCTAAAGTGATAGGTGTCATGTTCTATGATGTTCTTCCTACAGTAATCACAGGCACCTGAAAGTTTAAAACCTACCCTTCCTAAATGGTAGTCTCTTGTACTGCCCACAAGTCTATGGTACCAGAAAAACATGGGAGCATAAATTTATATTATTGTCTAGTTATGCAAATAGCTTTCAGAAAAATGAAGTCTAGGTATTCCAGTACAATTTTGGTGCTACTGTGTAAACTTAAGCCATGGGTTTTATCTCTTTGAATCAATTTTCCCTTCAGACTACATTGAGAAACTTGACTATATCACCTCCTAGGTCACTTTATATTTAGACTATTGTTATTGTTCTGTGACTCCTCAAATAGTAATAAAATTATTCTTCTTCCTCTCAAAGCTATATTGATCCAAAGCATATTGTTTAGTGACACGCTATCCTCCTTTGAGCTTGACAGGGAGTTAAATGTAAGAATGTTTCTCGATTAAAAAAATGAGTTTATGTATGCCTGACAGCAGGAAAGAAGGAAACAATGGAAGAAATTTGGATAAAAGGAAATAAAAATAGGAAAATAACAAAGCCAGCAGTAAAGTTAGTAGAAATTAATGTCATACAGTCATATATTATTGTCACAGGTGGGAGCAAATTTGGCTCTAATCTTTCTAGCAGCCAAAGAGATAGAGAAAAACAATAATTTAAAAGATTATTGAATAAAGAAAGTATGACTTTTCCTGAGAAAATATTTTTTTTCCTTTTCTCCAAGGGAACAGTGTTTAGTGTGGTAGATAACATCTTCAGTATCTCAAAATTCTATAACAGCTGAGTCTTATAATATTTTCAATAGCTTGAGGGTGAACGTCAAAGCACACATTCAGAGTGACTTTAATGCCACTGAGCTAGGCAGGATTTCTAAACATTGGCTGTGATGACATTTTGGGCTGGATATTTTGTTCTGAGGGGTTTTCCTATGCATTGTAGGGTGTTTGGCAGCATCCCTGACCCCTCTCCGCTAAATGCCAATAGCAACCTTCCCTCTACTCTAGTTGTGACCACCAAATGCCCCCTGGGGGAGCAAAATCACCCACAGCTGAGAACCACTGAGCAGCAGGAACTAATTACCAGTTATTCAACTACAGTGGTGGAAAGTGCTGTAATAGACAGGTTTGGGGCTTAAGAAATGCTTTCTGGAGGAAGTAAGACCTAATTGGAAACCTAAAAGTTAAGGCATGTTTAGCCTTAACCTATTTAAAACACAAAATGTGGGATGAGGAGTATTTCAAATAGCAGGATAGTGTGTGTGCTGGCCATGAAGTGGTAAGGCAGACATAACATGTCATTGAATGCATACCAATGACCAAGATGACAAAATCAATTTCTTGTCATTGTCCAACCAAGAAATGTTGACTGAGTAGTGCTCTTCTGGCACTCTGGGAAAGTGAGCTCCAGATTTTTCAACTTGTAGCTTGCAATCTGGTAAAGAAAGCTGAAATAACAGACAAAACAAAACTGGGTAATAATTAAAGCTGGTTTGGGAAGTTCTTACTCTAAGTGAAACAGGATAACAGAAAAGAAAGAAGCTAGTATGAGCCGGAGAAATTCCAAAGAGCTGTGATGGGAATTGCCACTTGAAGGAGGGGTCTGATTGTGAGAACTAGATAGTGGAATAAGGCACTTATTAGGAAGGGAATAGCATAAACATGGCTGGAGATGGAAATGAATTTGCATACTAGTCAAGGACATAATGAGTTTCATGGTCCTTGGTTAGGGATTCAGGAAATTTTGGACTCCCGAAGCCAGCCCTACGTTTTCCAGGGCTAGGAGAATCAGGCCTGGTTTGCTTCATTATTTTAGGAGCAGGTTAAAACTGACATGAAGGTTAACAGTGAATGGGAAAAAGGAACCTGAAAATAGCTGCTAATATAGAGGTAGAATCCCTACAGAACTGTCTTGGTGATTTTGATAGGTTACTGTGCTGAATTAACGTATAAAACATTTTTACTTTTGGAGGGCATGATCCTAACACTGAAATAGCCTCAAAAGTTTGGGGTCCAGAGCAATTGCCACAATTATTTTTCTTCTCTCCTTGAGATTAAACTAAAGAGGATTGACCCTTATCCGAGAAGAGATTAGAAGTTGACATCACACAGATAAACTTTCACAAGCCGTCAGACCTCCCATCTGTTTTTCTAAGTGCCCATTCATCTTTCCTAAAAACCATTTACTCTCTCCTAAGAGGCCTACTTCCCACTCCCCTTTTCCTATTGAGATGGTTTTTATTCCTGAATTCTAAGCTACCTTGAGGAGTTACTCATTTTTCCTGGGTATCTCTCATGTATACATGAGGTATATACATGTTTTTCTCTTGCAAATCTGCCTTTTATTACAGGGATCTCAGCCATGAACTCAAAAGGGTAGAAAAGTTATTATTCCTCCCCTACAAAGAAATAGGTGATGGAAGTACCAGCGGGGAGGTGAGTTTTGGAAGTGAGATTTGATGGGCAAGAAGAAGAAATTTATGTTTTCTAGCTGAACTGATGAATATAATGTTATGATGAGGTAAGCTTGCAGTGATGCTCAGGAAGAGAGGGGGAATGGGGACAGGACAACCTGCAAGTAGGTGCTTGAAATAGTAAGTTGTGTATTTGTGGATGTCAGGATCACTGGAAGAGCTGGGAATGAGTTGGAACAGTTTGAATTGCTGCATCAATACAAATTTCTTCCTACTCTACATTTCCTGGCCTGATTTCTTAAATTCCATTTTTGTTTAATCAGTGGTTTGCTAGATACAGTTTCTTTATGTTGTACCTTTCCTTCCGACTCACCGTATCTTAATCAAAGCTAATCGGATTCTTTTGGTTTGTAAGTAATAGAAACCAATTCTGGCGGCTTGCTCAGGAAAAGGATATCCAAAGACTTTATTGAATAGTCAAGCCTCAAGAAGTAGGAAACCAGGGCAGCTCTGGGATGCTAGTCAATTTTCTAGCATACTTCTATTCCAAACACTTAGTTGTCAAGAATCTCCTTTTTCTGTATAACAGATCCCCAAATTCAGGGAGAGAGAATCTTGCCAACCCAGTGCAGTTCATGCAACTAACTACATTACAGTATTGACATGTGACTGCTGAATGTCTGTACCCTGTTGGGAAGGGAAAGAAATTCTCAGAGAAGGAATGATTTTGAGCTGTGAAGATGAGGGTCACATCCTAGAGATGATGGGGTGGTAAGCGGGGAGAAAACACCACAGCAGCCTGCTCTAGATACATATTCCATCTGGGCTTAAGATAGCAGCATGGAAGAAAGAATACAGAAGTACCAAAGAGCACATACCAGCTACATTTAAAGATTTCCCAAAAGCTATCATATATTTCTGCTTACATATCACACTGTGATATCTACAAGGGGGGCTGGTAAATGAAGGCTTTATTCCAGGCTGCAGTCTGCCCAGCTAAAAACTAGAATTCATTACCAAGGAAGAAGTGTAGAATGGATATTGAGATAAACAGCTAATGGCTTTTTGCCACACTTGGGGAAGTATATTTTACACATACATGCATAGATACATAAATACTCATGTGGGTATGCATATGTATTTATGTAGGTGTGTATGTATATATGTATGTGCATGTACATATATATATATATATATATATATACACACACACACACACATATATGTAATCTTTAACATTTTACCTGGTGTTTCCAGGAAACATAAACACTGAAAAAAGTTACTTCGTGATTTGTAATTAAATCAGTATTTACCGATGTTCCTGTAACTTGTAGTCTGGAGTGATGCTTCATAAAAGCAGGTGACTTATGATTAACTATTCTTAGGAAATGCTTTATGCCAGCGGTCCCCAACCTTTTCGGCACCAGGGACCAGTTTCGTGGGAGACAGTTTTTCCATGGGGGGTAGAGTTTTGGGGATGGTTCGGGCGATAATGTGAGCGATGGGGAAGAGCAGATGAAGCTTCGCTTGCTCACCCACTGCTCACCTCCTGCTGTTAGCCGGGTTCCTAACAGGCCGTGGACCACTACCACTCCACAGCCCAGAGGTTGGGGACCCCTGCTTTATGTAGTGCTGGTGGATGCAGATTCATGATGCACGTCAGCATGTTAGAAGTCATAGAAAGGTCCTGCAGTAAACAAGCTTATTAATGTTAATCCAGAGTACTCTGAACTTAAAGGAAACACATTTTTCTTTTGGTAAATTTCTATTGATAGGACATGTTTACATTTTGAGAAAACTTGAGCTAGCACAACCGTACTAGAAATTAAAGAACAGAAGATTAAATTAATAAATTAAGAAAACCCATAGATAGTAGCCATGTTTTTGTGTTTAGTTTTATAAATAATATTGATCTAATATTTTACTGTTGAAAGTACAGAGAATTAAACAGAAAATAACTGCTTTAGTTTTTTATCAAGTTTTAAATTTTGTTTTAAAAAATTAATAATTTTGGAATGAATACTTAAAAAATTTCTTTTCCAATTTCAAAATTAAGTTTTAAAATATCAAATCTGCACTTTTATTTACAATGAGTTGGAATATTCAGACATAGTTTTGTATGACCTATACAAATTATCTGAAAAATAGTTGTAATGCTGTTTATAGAGACAGCTCTACGAATTCAAAGACTGTCACTTTTACGCACCATCCTTTGTGCAAATCATTTGTCTTTAGTGGTACTTCATCATCTTAAATGTAAAAGTCTCATTGAAGAAGTTGTCCTTTAATTTTCTTTAACAAGATGGAAGGGTCACTAAGTTTAATAGGTCTTAAATGTCCCTGTACCTCACACCTTTGCAACTGACAAGGGAAACTAGTTTAACTGTCTGAAAATTCCAAAGGCGGTATCCCGTTAAATGTATGCTCTGTAATTGCTTGTGGCAAATTATCCTATTGATAGAGAAATATGTACTCAAGTTCCATGTGGATATTATTTCTTTGAACATCAGAAATGATTTTAAGTGAACGTCTTCAAAGTGATCTTTTGAAATGAGTTAGCTGTCTTTAGTTTGTAAATTACACAATATGTGCTATTTTCAAACAGTGACCACTAGAAATCAAAGAATGTGTATATTAGAAGGATGACTTTCAAAGCTCACTGCTTGAAAACTCACCTAGAAATTAGTTTTATTTTATCTTCCCAGATGCAGAGGTTTTAAGACTCATGATGCTATTGAAATTGTTTCAGTTTTTCAAATCAGCTTTTCATTTTCTTTAACTCCTGTAGCAGACTTGAGAACAGACCTTACTAAAACTTGAAATTTCCCCCAAAATGCTTTGTTAATAAAGTCGTAGATTAAAATTTTGAGGAAACGTTATAATTTTGGTTAAGTAAACATTTAAAAAACTTTTTTTGTTATAACTCCTATTTCCAAAAATGTCCATTGGCATGACTAATAAAGCTCAGAGTAAGAAATGTGTAAATTTTGTGTCTTATCTGAGAAGATTTTCTTGCTTCAGTACATGTAATTTTATAAGCACAGTCAAATCTTTTCCTTGATAACATTGAATTTTATAGTGTTTCAGAGACATCATTCAGGAATTCATTGAAAGTGTATGAGCAGTGTTGCTAACTTGAAGTTGAGTCTAATATTTGAGTTTGGCATAGATCACTTGATCTCTTTGATCCTCCACTTGTTTTATCTGTAAAGTTAAGATTATTCATCTCTGAAGCCCTTTCTAGATCTCAAATTTCTTTAGGTCTAAAAACTATGACTCTTCATACTGTGAATTTGGCCAAAGATTAGAAAGATGATCATTTAGTCTTGGATATCCTATAGAAAACTCTTTTCTAAATAAATACTCAGTGTTAACTGATTTTCATCTATAAGCATAATGCCACAATGTATAGCACATTTTTGAGTAATTGAGGCTTCTGTATTTGTTTTAAGTGCTGGTTTTATTGTAGCTTTTTTTATTATACATTATATTAGAAGTGAGTTCCTAATAGTACAAATTCAAATTAAAAGGGTGTAGACCTACACATGGTTGTAAAATAAGCAAAATACATCTTTTGTCAATGAAAAAATCAGTCAATCTAAGAAAGAAATGGAAAATTTTCTTTCAGCCGAATTGAAGATTATAACCCGGTAACAGTCTCTCAGAAAGCTCTGAGAACTGTTGCACACACTAGAGGTCAAAGCACAGTTATATAAGTTTTTGGACAGAGGGCTGTACATTAAATGACGTAGATAGTTTACACAATCCAGATCTACGTGTACAAAGTGAGTAGTGAGTCATGGGTCATCATGACCCCTTCCAAGATTAAGAAGGAAGTTTACCTCCTAAGGAGTTATCTTGGTGGTGCTAGGAGAATGTTGCTCTTTATGGCTGAGCAGGTATTTCTGCTGATGGGGGAGGTCTGGTCGATGCATAATGCAGATACACATTGAAAGTAGAGGGGAGAGAGGAGGCCAAAGGGCAGGGAAAAAATTTTTATGTTTAAATTTTCCTTGACTTGGCTTAGAATACGAATTTTTATTTCATCACCTTGGTATTCCTTCTACTGACCTTTAGTGTTTTCCCACTGTCCGTTCAACTTAAGGACTCTAATTTCCCTTATCAGAGTCAGCTCTCAGAAAAATACCAGCTGTACCTGACTGACAAGAGTTTGAAGTATTTCCTTTCTGGAAATTAAGAAGGTGAATTTGATGTAGATTTTCAGGTAGTAGCTAATGGATGGGAATGACATGTTTTGGGCAGTATAGTTTCTTTCCTTTTATTGAATAAACAAATTGCATATTACTACTTACAAAGTTCATACCATTGTGAAAATGCAGGAGATAATCACTAATTGAGACACATCTACTCCTTGCCCCCAAAGAGCCTCACAAACCTTGTACTCTAATAAAGGTGGCAGTTAACTAAGTCATGATCACAAGGCATGAATGACTTCTATGATAAGTCTATGACTTCTATGATGAGCTGATACATGAACACACAATGGTACTTAACATACCTGTTTCTGGTAACTAATGTTTTGTGTAACAAGAGCAGTCACAAGGCTATCCTCTCACTTCTCTTTAATTGTTAAAAATAAAACAACAGCAGAGAAGACTTTTGTCAGGAAAATACCCATAATTTGACCATTCTACATCAACAACCTTTCATGTGTATGCATTCTTTTATGGTAGCTATACATGGTCATATGTATTTTATGTTATTAACATAGCACAATTGGGGAGTTTGTATGCTACTGCTGTTACCAGATGTTTTGTAAATTTGCAATAATGTCTTTACAGTTATTTCTTTTAAGGTAGACGTAGCATCACTTTATAAGATGCCATAATCTACTCAAATAATTCTGTGTTGTTAAATATTTACACTTTTCAAATAATAATATTGCCCAGCACAAAACATCATTATGGATAGAGCTTTATTTTTCTGTTGAATTATTTCCTAGGAGTAAATTACAGGATCCTAGAGTATGAACATTTTAATATCTCCTGTTATATAGTCTCCATTGTTTTCCAAAGATGCAATAACAGTATCCTGTGCCATCATAATTACATATTTATCTTATCTCAAATTATTTCTTTTAGTCAACAAACATTTACTGGACACTTAGTGTGTCCAAAGTTTGGAGGTGAACAAATTAGTGAGATTTAAAGCTAATCATATCCTTAGGATTATCTGAAGGGGTGGGACAAGATAAAAACCTTCTGGTGCCATAAAAGAATCCCAGGGGATGCAGAAGGAAGAGTTTGTGAGTGTTTTAGAAAGGACATTTCACAAACTCTTATCACAGTGAAGCATTGAAACATGATCTCTTTAGAGTCTTGTTCCAGCCAAAATTGACCTCTATGCAGCATCCTGGTGATCCAACCAGCACACTCTGCTTCTCCCTGCAGATTGCTCAGGGCACAGTCAGCTTTTCAAAGTGGTCTGCCTGTTTATTGATGTCCTGTCTAAAAAATTCAACAGGTAAACACAATCCTGGCCTGAACAGTGATAACAAGCTAGCACAGCTGTAGCTTAGCCAGAAGATTATTTTAAAATAGTCTGGTGTTATTAAGGCTTCCTATTTTCATCTGTACTTGAGGAAGAATTCACCAAGTAAACAGAGCATCTTTCATATCCATCAACAGCTGTCACAGGCCAGCCTACAGACAAATGCTGCACTAATTTAACTCTTTCATGTTTTCCTCTCCTATTTATTAAATTGCGGAGCTTTACATACGTTATTCCCCTTAATCCTCACAACCTGTGGGTCATGTGTTATTAGCTCTGTTTTAGAGATAACGAAATGGAGGCTCAGAGAAATTAAGAAGTATGTTTAATTTCTCACAGCTTGTAAACTGTGAGTCTGGGAATCAGACCCAGAACTGATTGATTCTGAAAACTCTTTCCACTGGGTGTCACTGCTCAATGTTTACTTTGATGTTCTCTTAGATAAGGACACATTCTACAAAATGGCCTTCTCTTTTTTCTACTCCTCATTTATTTTCCCTTTTCTTGGCGACACAATCGATATCTCATGTTTATTGAGCATCAGTTATCATCTTTGTCCTAACCGATTGTCTCATTTAATCCTCACAGCAACCCTAAGAAGTAAATACTATTGTTACTACTTTTTTGTAGTTGAGGAACTTAAAACTCTAGAGAAACATAATAAAATGCCAGGGTTCCTCAGTAATTAGGTGGAAGGGCTGGGAATAAATGATCTCAAAAGGTGTTCAAACCTACTGTTGCAGAATCAAATAATTGTGTTGATCACCCTTTAGATAAATAGATTTAGGATTTTAAGCTTGAATATGTCTTTGGCTCCTGACTAGGGTTGAACTGGAGAGCCTGGCCAGCCAGGCAGCAGCCTTAGACCTAAATCTACAAGCAACAATAAAACATCACTGAGATAAATAAAAAAAAATAACTATTGCCAATCAACTCAGGTTTCCACCTTTGGCTGCTAGAGGCTGCACCACCAAACTTACAGCAGATACATAAGAGTCACTTGATAACTGTGTGAGATAAAATTTTGTAACTGAATAATGCAGGGTATAATGCTATCTACCTAGAATGAAATCTTAGAATTTTATTCCTATAGTTACCTTTATCCTGAATGAGAGTTGGCTAATGATATATAATTAGGAGTTAATAAATACTGAACTAAAAGACAACTTCCAATAATTAAAAATGTTATGTCGAGTGTTAATAATACGTCAATCATATTTTAAACATAACGAGATTCAACCTTTTATTGAAACAGTTAATTGCTTTGTACCTCAAGAAGTAGATTTTGAATAAATAATTTAAAACGATTATTTTGTAGGACATTACAGTATCATCTTGTCCACTGTGCCTTGATATTTTCTTTAGATCCTGCCCCTGGTAACAGTAGGCTTGTTCTACCCTCTCTAATTCCTTAGTCATGTTCAGTGTTTCGGCTACTGCCTGCAAGATACATGGAGTCCAGTTCTCATTCTCTTTGTTCAAAGGCAACTTAGAATTCTTCTGTGTTTGGTTTGGAAATGTTCAGAAGGTATGATATATTAGGCTCACATAATTTAAATTATAAATAGAATCATAATAGATCTCGGTAAATATAACAAGTTAAAAACCGTCAGAAGGCTATACTATCCACTGGCTTAAATACTTTAGTCCTGGGGATTCACTTCAGTCCTACCACAGAATTCTTAATGGTCTAAAGTGCAAGGCCCTGAGCCAGGCATCACAATGGATAGAGGTAATAGAATGTAGTTCCTGGCCTCTGGGATTTTATATTCTAGAGGGTTTGACAGAAACAAATAACTCATGGATCAAGAAAAGCTTTGCTTTTTTGTTTGTTTGTTTGTTTGTTTGTTGCGGTACACGGGCCTCTCACTGCTGTGCCCTCTCCCGTTGCGGAGCACAGGCTCCGGACACGCAGGCTCAGCGGCCATGGCTCATGGGCCCAGCCGCTCCATGGCACGTGGGATCTTCCCGGACCAGGGCACGAATCCATGTCCCCTGCAACGGCAGGCGGACTCTCAACCACCGCGCCACCAGGAAAGCCCTCGGATGATACTTTTCATGGAAGGCTATGGAGCGGTACCACGCTAAGGGTATTTGCTCTTGTATGTTCCTCCAGCAGTGCAGCACATTATGGACTGTTTGCCAGGTGGCTGACCAAGGCCAGAGAAGCAACCACCCGTAATGGAATATGAAAACAGATGTTATACTCTCTGTTCTTTTCCTTATTGTTATACTTTTATCCATTGAATCGTGGGCTTTTTTTTTCTATTGTACTCAAACTCTAAAGATGTCAAGGGCTGAATCATAAATACCATCCCCGCCTCCTTCCGTCCATCCAGCAAATCTTGAGCATCTGCTGTGTTCTACATTCTGTGCTAGACGTTGGGGTTACAAAGAATTAGAAAAGCTCTGACCTCAAGAAGTTCATGGTAGTCTCATGGGGGAAGAAGATACACTACCAAGTAATTAAAGTGTGCATGATGTTCTATGGGAAAATAGAGGGGGAAGTGCATAGCTATGGCTTCATAAAAAAAGGTGATTTTTAACTTGAGTTACAAAGGATAGATAGGTGTTGTTCATGTCGAGAAGGAGAAAGAATGACAGCCATTGATTGAACTCTGCTATGCAGCAGGCACCCGATTGGGTTTTCTTTTATATCAAGTAACATTCAGTTAGCCCTGGGAGCAGTCGTCTTATCTCTATTTTACAGATAAAAAACACAGGATCAGAGAGATGAAGTGACTCTCAAGATTACATGCGCAGTGCTGTAAGTGCTGAAGCATGAGCCCAAATCTGCAAAATCAAAAGACTCATGGTAGTTTCACTGTGACATCACAAAAAAGTGAAGATGTTAATTGCTTAACGTTAAGAGAGAGGGAGAAATAGGGACAAGAATAACCTCCAGCTGTGAAGCCAGCAGAGTTCATCTAATCCATGTCACTATCTACTATGGCTCAACATGGCAGCCCTCTTTCAAACTAAGGCAATGTTCCATGATCTGAACTTTTTGAGTCATCCTCTCAAAAGCAGCATTCACCTGTCATATTTTCCATATTCTTAAAGCCTCTTGTTGTACCAATATTGTAATGAAACTAATGGTTTTAAATAGGTTGATCTGTAAACAGTAAAATTTCCCAGCCCACTGTCTTTAGCACATCAAAATTATTTTCCTAGCATAGCAATTTTTAATAAAAATATTAAGCAAGTCACATATATAAATTTCTATAAACTACAAAAGTAAACACAAGTAAAATTATTTTTGTTAATATATTTTTCCATCCGTAGTCAAAATATCATTTCAATAAATAATCAACATTAAAACTATTATCGTGTTTTTTTGCATTTTTTATCTCCTATTAAGTCTTTGAAATCTGGTGTCCATTTTACTCTTAGCATCTCAATTTGGACTACCTGCATTTCAAGCACTCAGTAGCTCATGTGGCTGACGGCTGTTGTATTTATCGGACAGTGCAGCCCATGGGAGATGCACAATGAGTTGTTTTAATGGTGGACTATCATGTACTGCAGCAAGTTAGTAGAAAGGATGTTTTTGGTCTGGGGTGGTTTTCTTCTCACACCACAGCAAATAAGTAGGCTAGAGTTCTCAACCTTAGCTGAACTTTAGAATTACTTAGGAAACTTAATAGCTCAGTGTTCCACCAGTTTTGATTTGGTTGGCCCACTGTGGGCTGTA
Source organism: Mesoplodon bidens (assembly GCF_964165515.1). NCBI lineage: Eukaryota > Metazoa > Chordata > Mammalia > Artiodactyla > Ziphiidae > Mesoplodon > Mesoplodon bidens. The sequence goes on from NC_138162.1 coordinate 54,221,563, forward strand.
AACATCAGTGTTTTTTTTTGTTTGTTTGTTTTTTTAAAGCATCCTAGATGATTCTAGTATGTAGTCAGGGCTGGGAATCACTAAGGTAGATAGAGCCAATTTTTCTTCTTGCTATGACTAGTCCCAGGAAAGGGCCAGGACAAATGGATGAACAGCAAGCACCTTGTTCTCTGCCTTAGTGAGAAATAGACCATTAGAGTTTCCTTGGAAATTTCTACTAACTAGTAGTGCCTGCTTTGCTTTGATTTGAAGATATTGAATCCCCCGTAGGGATCATATACTTCAGTGGTCCCATCCTTATCAATCTTTTATTGATTTGGGCTTTTTTGTGAAAATCTAGATAGAATTGACTCTCATCTTTAAATAAGACTTGTTTTAAGCATCTGATAAACTACTGAACTAAAAAGCTTTCGTTAGATAATCTTAAAAAGATATATATATATGTGTATATTTTTAGTGAAAAGTTAGGAGTATATAGACTTCTGTAGGAACTGATTTCTACTGAGGAAAAAAATAATGTCTTAGACCTTTGCACTTGATGTGAAACAATTCAGATCTCTGTATTTGCATTTCTCTTCATGGTGTTCATGGTCTGGGGCTTGTGATGTGAGGAGGATCAGCAAAAAGGCAGGATGTAAATATCTGCTGTCTGTGCCACAGGGCTGATCCTTTGTCAGCCATAATAGAGCATAAAAATGCATGAATGTCCTCCACTCCATCCTTAGCTAATGTCCCATTTGTGTCTAATGTTATAGATGCCATTGTAAATTACCCTTAAATTAAGAATTGCATTCTCTCAATAACAAGGTCAAGTTAATAACTCGAGTTTAAAAGGAAGACATCAAGCTTTCCTAATGCTGAAGCAAATACCATTCAAATGAGTAGATCAATATGACTTTGTCTTCATTAATATAGTAAAATTATTAGCGCCTGGTTACCCAGAGAGTATCTAATACCAGTATGCAATTGCTTTTTTTTATGATTATTACAACTGTGATTTATTCTCTTTTAACTCCTAAGCATTCTCTTTGGAGAGTACTTTTTTCTAATGTGCACAGAGAAGCCTTAGGCTCATGACAACGATATTTACTACTCTCAATATTAGGATATTTCTCCATTTTGTGCCCATTTACAACATTCATAAAACATCTGCCAAAGTGCTGAAATCAGCTTTGGGAAAGTAAACTAACGGTGCCCTGTGAAATGAGGAGGTTTGAGAGCCTAGGATTTGGAAGGCTATAATTACTCCAGTTCTCGCACTGTCATCTGTATCTTTAGCATTGGGACACATGGTGAGTCATGAAATAAAACACTGATGCCCATGTAAGGCTCCTATAAATGAAGCTTCTGTGCTAAATGTAAGCAAGGCCTGAACCTATGCACACACACATGCACACAGTCACCAACTCCAGAAGCAGAATTGGAAAATGCTTCCAAGAAAACTCACTAACTTTAACACTTCACAACCTATAGCCATTATTTAAATAGCCAAGTAATGTATCATTAGTGATAGCCTCTATTTCCACTTTGGCACCCTAAAGGTATTTGCTAGTGATGGCCATATCCTCAAACTTTGAAATTAGAATTCAAAACTTTAAGAAAAGAGCTAACTTGCCTGAACTCAGAGAACCAAATGTAGAATCATGCTGTGACAAATAGTCTATAATATTATGATGTAGCCAATCAGATTAGGGACAATTTAATATAGCAAGAGAACAGTCAGCTGCATTTAGTCAATCCCCAAGGGTTCCATTAAAATCAGATGAATCAGAGCATTATGGCTGCTAATCTTGTGCTCATCCAAATTGTATGTGAATAGGCTGAGCCTGCAGATTTGGGTTGAGAAAACCCTAAATGCAGTCTCTCCTTAGATATTTAACACACAAGCTGATTGGCACATTTCTAAATGGGCTTCAGTTAGATTCACTGAACAAATTTTACCAAGAACTTCCCAGTTCCTCTCAGACACACATTTAGGGATCCATCTGTCATTTTTAAGTTTTTTGTTTTTGATCACTTAGTAGGAAGGTTGATGTAAAGAATTTACAAAGATTGAGTCTGTTTCTTCAGTCTGTTTTATCTGTAGCAGTATGCCTGAGTTCATCAGAGGTGAAACACAACTCCAAAATGTTTTGCTTTGGTTAAATACTTCTTACCCATGTTTTTTTGGCATAGACGTCATCAAGTCTCTCTGGATTAATCTTCTCTCAGCTAACAATTGTAAATCATGGCAGTATGATCATTAAAAAGATTTTTTTCCTGGTTGAGATGAATACCTATTTGAAGATGCTGCAGTGTGTAATGGGAAGCATTCTTATCAGCAAGGATATGGAAGATTTCTTTATAAATCATTTCATGGGAGACAAGCCGAGTTTAGCTTTATTAAGAGCTGGAGGAATTGGAGCAGCACTTAGCAAAGAGTACCTAAGGCACATGGGATACTTAAGAACATAAATATACCATTGGATCATTAGGTACCTGTTCTTGTTAAAATTGCTCATGCAAAATTCCTATTAGTTTCAAACTGTCTGATGTAATTAGTGCATAGAATTACATTTGACCTAGGTCTGCAGCTGGCATTTTTTGACCACTCAGAAGTGATACTGTTGATAAAAGGAAAAACAAATCGAGATTTCCAGGCAAAAATACTTGTGAATCTCACAATGGAAAATTTAAAAGTACCTTTGCAGTCAAATGTGCAACAAAATATTTCATTTTACCAATAATGTGTCAGTGATATTATATTTAAAGGGGAAAGACATTTGATGTATATTAATTTTATGAAAAATGATCATGTTTTCAATGTTTCAAACAGTTTTGCGTTCCAGCATTGTAGAAGCAAATTAATATCTTGGGTTCCATATCTAATTTAGAGTTTATCAACACTGCAATGTGAAATAGGCAGAGGACAGTGATTCTGGGAGAAAATAGCATTTTGTTGATTACCTATTTTGAACAAAAGTTATGATAAATATTTTCATATACTTATTCCAATTTAGCTGATGAAGGATCTGATGCCCATTGAAATTAAGAAACATATGTAAATTTCCCCAATTATATGGTATAATAGAGCCAGAGTTTGTCCAGAACCAAGTTTCGGTTAACAGGCACTGCAGAAGAGCACTGAAGTTGAATTTCTAGAGCAACAGTTTTATTTTTGACCCATCCAAATTAAACCAGCATTTACTGGGCAGATACACTGTGCAAAGTGCTATGTTCTCATGGTTTACAACTGAGCAGGTGACAGGGAAATAAATTGTGCATGCTTATGTAATATACAAGGAAACATTTCCTGCCCCCAACACTTGGATTAGGCGTGCTTTCTGTATGCCCCACATAGCATCCACACAAATCTGGATAATTTAGGTTATGATGTAGTAACAAACAAAACCCCAGATCTTAGAGATTTAACACATTAAAAGTTTATTTCTTGCTTATTCTCCATATTTATCACAGCTCTGCTGGGAGCCCTGTTCTGCATTGTCTGTACTTCATGACCCAGGTTTCCAGATCAGGCACCCTTGGGAATGTCAGTTACTGTGGAAAGGAAAAAAACAAAAGCATGGCAAATTGTATCCTGGTTCCTAAAGATTTTTATCTAGTGAGTGATTAACATCACTTCCACTCTATTGTCATTGGTCAAAATAAGTCACTCAGCCACCATTAACTTTAATTGGGCAGGAAGTATAATATGTCATGTGCTTGGGAGGAGAGACAATACTGACCACCAGAGTACTCTGTTTTTCCTCTGGTATAGGACGCATTAACCTTTACTGTAATTGTTGTTTAACAGAAATTCCACGATGGTTATGTTCTTTATTATATTTCTAACACCTACCACAGTGTTTGGGGTATTCACTGTTTGTTGAATGAATGGCAGTATTGTCCTGTTTGCGCATTCACAATAATTAGAGTTTTAGAGTCTATCTATGGTCAGGTGGAAAATTTAGAAAATCCTTCAGTTTCTGGATTGAAATCTCAGGAGTAAAAAAGCTGTGGGCTATTTCCACATATAGTGCCACAAGGGATATTTCAGAAAAAAAAAATCAACTGAAGATTCTGATGCTATATAGAGCCTGAGTTTAACCTTAGAAAATGATTGGAAAGTGTCCACCCATCTTTCATGAAATGAGGGCTTATTTTTCCTGCCTGTCTAGTTTTGGTATACCAATCACATATAAACAGTCACATCCAAGAGACATCTTCATCAATTATAGAGTGCCTTCACAACATTCTATCTCAGGAAACTTCATAGCTTTTTCCTAGTGTGATTCCTTTCCCCTTTTCATTTTGAGATGAAATACCGATCAGTATAGCCTATATCAATGCTTTTACTTGGCGTAAAACTATTTGTTATCTTGTCCTTATCCTAAAAAAGCATCCCATTGTTGTATGAATTTGGGGATTTATCATTTTTGAGACTTCAGTCTCTGAAGACAGTATTTGGGGTAGATTTTAGTACTACATAACCTCTTCAGTATATTTAAAAACTTCAAAAAATGAGCACATTTACCTGAGATAAAGTTAAACATGCTAACAAAAGGACCAAGTTCCTTTGCTTTGAGTCATATTAACACCCTCACAAACCTCATTATTTGGTCAGAAGCTCTGATTAGAGGTCATAAATGTGAGTAAGTAAGATTTAATAAAAATTAAATTCTATAGATTTCAGATTGTTTGGAAGACATGTTTTTAAAAATTGGACTTGGTGGTAGTTGTATATATGATAGATGAGTAACTGCTACACAGAGGCTACTGTTGATGTATTTACAGGGACAAGAGTGCTTGCCAGGCAAAGGGTGGAATGCTTTAGGATGCCTGTCTCATTTGAAGTCCTTCTTGGACGCTGTCCCCTGCCAGCCATCTTTGTTGAGTGGGAAATGGGCTGTGTAACCCAATGTCCTTGACCATAGATGATTGAAAAGTGAGTGGGAGAAAGAGAGAGAGGAGGACAAGAACAGAAGAACAGAGGATGTAGAGGCTCAGGGGAGGAGAAAGAAGAGGGTCAGAGAGAAAGAGAGTTGTGGTCTCTGGAGCTGCCCAAATCCTATTCTCCTAGAGCTAGGATTCTTTAATTTTTTTAATAAGGATTTTTCCATAAGCAGTTTGTTTTTCCTTGGTAACTTGAGCAGGACTGTGGTTTTTGCAAACAATGACCAAAAATAGCCTTATTAGAGTAATCTCCTATAAACAGTGAGCTCTCATAGGGCATCTAAGAAAGAACTGATGTGCACTGAACTTTTTAGGAAACACATCTTGTAGACAGTTGTTTCTGGACTGGAATTTTGTTTTCTCACCTTCTGGCATGCCCCTTTGGTGGTCTTTTTTTTTTACTCATGAGGCAGTGAGAATTGTTATAAACTGCCCCTTCTTTTGATATATTCAAGTGCTCTAAAAAGAAAATGAAACTAAAACACAAAAGTCAAAAACATCAACACACTTCTCCCCCACCATAAGCAACTGCTTTTGCTTGACCTGAATAGCAATATCTTCAGTTCTTCATTTTCTTTATGCAGTTTTAATTTTTATTAGTAAAGTTTTAGAAACTTTTAATCACTTAAAATAAGCAAAACATTAATAATAGCTAGCATTTGGAGTACTTACTCTGTATCAGATATTGTGCTCCCAGAGCTCTAATTTAGGAAACTGAGGCTAAGTCACATGAAGGATGTGCAGCTAGTGAATTCGGAGATTGGATTAGAAGCCAGGCAGTCTGATTTCAGAGCCACTTCACCCATCAAGCACCTATGGTTACCAGGGTCTTTGATCATGTCTGGCTCCAAGGGTTATTAGAGAATGCTAGGACTCAAACTTTGAAATTTTGTGTGCATATTTTAACCCTTTATGTACCATTATTAGGAGGTTAACGTGTATTTTATTCTTTCAAGAATAGCCTTCTTGCTTTCAATTTCTTTTCTACAAAAAGCGTAGGCTTTTCACATACTGCTTGCAGAATATGAATCCTGATTTTCAAGATAAGAGAAGCTCAGCTAGTGTTAATAGAAACATATTGTTTGTTTTCCCTATTTAATCCATTTTTCCAGGAACCACATATTGCCCCATTGAATTCCCACTTTAGCACCCTGGATGGAAAAATAATTCAGAGTATACTGTACTTGGAGAGAAGCTTGGATGAATATAGTTACCAGGCAACCATGCCCTCTTCTTCACAACTGACTTTCTCCTCAAGGTTTACCTCTATCTGTGCTTTTTTTTCCCCCTTTTTTTTCAAGCTGGATCTAATATTTATTCTACACTACTAGTAAGAAATGTCACTTGTTCATAATATGGATCAAATGTAAGAATTTGTAATTATTAGGAAAGGTTTAAAACTGTTGCTTTCCCCTCTTTTGGAGTGGAGCAGAAAGTGAAGGTTATTTTTTTCTAGATTTACTGGGGTATAATTGACAAATAGAAATTATATATATTTGAGGTGTACAACACAATGATTTGATATGTATACATTGTGAAATGGTTGCCACAGTCAAGCTAGTTAACAAATCCATTACCCCACGTGGTCACCACCCCTTTTGTGTGTTGCGTGTGTTGAGAACTTTAAAGATCCACTCTGTCAGCAGACTTCAAGTACACAATATAGTATTATTAACAGAAAGTAAAGCTTAATTGCTTGAGTAACTGGTCCTACTACCCAAAGGAAATGCCAGAATTCTCGCTTCACTTTATAAATGCAAGGCCAAAGCTTTCGTAACGTGCTAAGTCTAAGTAACTGGCGGGTTGCAGGTCACTGAGAATAAACTTGAATGCTCGCAGCAGTACCCAAGATGTATTATGTTTGCATCACTGGGTCATTCAAAGGATAAAAAAATATTTAAGTTTTGGTCGTTGTTTGCTCTTTTTATGTAAGGACTTTCTTAGTCTTTTAAAAAAATATGATCACTTGCCTATTTCTCATCTTAGAGTTGGAGAACAGCGAAACAAAACATAGTCCCTGAATTTTATCTGTTTATTCATAGAGTAGGTATTTGCTGAGTGCCTGCAGTGGTGGTGGTTAATACAGTGGTCAACAGCATGAGCTCCGGAGTAAGAAGAACTGAGTAAGACATTACCATTATAGGATCTCAGGTCCATGGTTCACAATCTCTAAACCTCAGCTTCCTAACTTATAAAATGTGTGTCATATTGTGAGCTGCTCAGGGTAGTTTTAAGAACTGAAGGAGATAATGTCCCTAAAGCCTTGATAAAGAGATTTGTGATTTGAGTCTTGAGATTTGTGGCAAAAGGAAAGCACTCAGTACAACATAACTGATTATTATGTTAGTGTCTGGAACACATCAAATGCTTAATACTTAGGTGGGGAAGAGTTTATGCATGTCTAGGAGCCTGTGTTAAGATCTGTGTAGAATTTAGATGCATAAAAAGGTAGCCCTTGCCCTTTAGAATCTTCTGTAGTAAAAGTGACAGAGGCAGAGGTAGAGATAAAGATTAGAATCAGTCAAAAATAATGAAATACTATATATGAGTTTAGAAAAGCGGAACCAGTCTACACGTGGGTGAGGCATCAGGGAAGATTTTATGGAGGAGGTGACTTTGAATAGAAGCATGAAAAATTGAACATTTATATTTGTGGAGATACTATGATATTGGAGATAAAGCTCTGAGAGAATAAAGGTATATTTTCCCCCAGGATTCTGTCCTCAGCAGAAGGTGTGTATAGTAATGATACCATATTTGGAAAGAGAAAATACCATTTCTTTCTAAGAATTGGCATGAATTCCTCTCCTAAATGAATAGTTGTGGTAATTGCATAGGACCTAGGGAGTTGGCTAGGATTCCTTTTGGACTTGTTAGGAAAACTAAAACCAAGCTGGTTTAAAAATTTTAAATGTTCTTTTCTTTCAAGTTCTCTAGCTTGTCAAATAATTTTATAAAATTGTTGGTGTATTATAATCTTATAATATTGTCTTGGAAGAGTATATGGACCCTGTTCACATGTACTGAGATACTAAGGTCTTTGCTATATTTTAACTTCTTCATCTCCTTTCCACTTTGTTGTACTTATAAAACATAAGCCTTTTCTTGCTGCGGAGAGAGGAATTGTAACAAGCACCTGGCACCTGAGATGCAATTAAATAGGAGGTGCAGTTTAATCATGCAGCCTATGTGGTGATTTATCTGCATCAGACTTAATCATTAGAACCTCTTTAAAAACCAGCACTCTATTTGAGGTCAATCCCCATGCTTGTCACAGGGTCTAAAGTGACCATTAGTGCCTTACTCTGTATTTCCAAATGGCATTTGGGACAGAAAGAATTTATTGAGCACATTTTCTATGTTAGCCATTGTGCTAACTGGATTATTTCAGTGCTCTTCTCAGTGATTCTGTGAGGTAGGTAATAGCATCAGCCCTTTCTCACTGATGAGACCATGAGGCTTAGGCTAAGGAACTCGTGCAAATCTCATACCCAGGCACTGGTGAGGGCAGCCTGGAAACTTAGTTCTGATTTTAAAGACTGTGTTCTCAATTACTATGTCTCCCAGGTTGCCTGAGGAGAAATTACTCTTGAAAAAGTTACACGTACATGCATAAATACATTTCCACATGGTATATAAGGTTTTCTTTCTTTATATTCCATTGTAATCTAGCCAGCTACTTCTTTTTTTTTTTTTTTTTGCGGTATGCGGGCCTCTCACTGTTGTGGCCTCTCCCGTTGCGGAGCACAGGCTCTGGACGCGCAGGCTCAGCAGCCATGGCTCATGGGCCCAGCCACTCCGTGGCATGTGGGATCCTCCCAGACTGGGGCACGAATCCGTGTCCCCTGCATCGGCAGGCGGACTCTCAACAACTGCGCCACCAGGGAAGCCCGCTACTTCTTAAAGGATCAAAAAAACAAGACCTTTGCCATCTTGCACTGAGTTTTAAGACTTGTACATTTTTTCTAATGTTCAAGTCAGAGTGCATTGAGAGAGATTTGGAAATAAAAGGAAACTTCCTCTTCATTTTCGGAGGAATGCAACTAGATATAACCAGTTGTGACGTAGCTAGTGAGTATAATCAGCGAAACCATTGGGCCATCGATGCTATTTATCAAAATTTTTTTATGTTTTGCTTTCTCTTCATGTATTGTTCAGTTCGCCGGCAGCTCAACTTCCCTTGGGGAACCACATACTGTGACAGGAAGAGTATGTCTCCAACAACTAAGATTGAGCCCCTGTAGTTGTGTTAACTTCATCCTATCATTAAACCTCTTAATGCTCCAGTTTTCTCATCTTCTAAGATGGAGTAAAAATATTTGCCTTTCAAGGTTATTTTAAAATGGAAGCAGATGATGCATGCGAAGTACTTAGCAATAGATCTGGTACATAATAATCTACCTAAAAGTGGAAATACTGGTTTTTTAAACCTCAAACTTCTGTTCCATTTTTTGTAACATGAATAATACCTACTTTCCAGGTTTGTGTGCATGTGTATGAGATGACTAAATATAAATAATATATGTAGACAGCATAGCACCTGCTAAAATCTCAGTGAACCCCCTCTCTTCCCATTAATTCACATTAAAAACACATACTTGTCATCTTTATTTTCTTTTCCTTATTGATGTTCCTATCTCTTTATTGTCCACCACAACATGCTTGGCTTGTATGAAACTTACTGTTTCCAAGTTTTAACTTTAATAGTCAAGGAAAAGAAAAGCCTGCACAAAATGCAATTTCACCAGGAAAAGAATAAGCCACTTTTCAGGCAAAGAGATGATGAACTTAAAATGTAGGCTCCTTTTCAATATTTCAGGAAAACACTTTACATACAGTTCTGGGAATGTAGCCAAAATGAGAAAGCCAAGAGTTATATCCAGCAGATATTATGAGAGGGTAAGAGGAGTCACAGATATCCAATTACTTCTATAATAAAAGTACAACATCCCATACCTTTCTATCCACATCTTTGTTTTAGAAGGAAAGGCGAGGGGTGGAGGTTATGAAGTAAATCTTTAAAGCTTATTTGGAAAGCTTCTCTCTTTTCCTCTCACTCTCTTCTGTTTTATAGTGCAGGTTTAAGCTAAAAGCTAGGCGAGCTCCTGCTCAGAGCATTATTCTTAGGTAATTCTTTGGAATCAGATTTAATAATGTACATCCATCCATTTAGTAAATTTTCTGAACACCTACCACATGCCAGGCACTGTGAATGATGCTAAGAATTTAATCAAGGAATTGGAGGAAACTTTCTATATGCTCACACACCAAATCTACCAATGTTCATGCATCTGCACCCAAACACTCTCTCTTTTTTCCTGTTGCAGTGAAAATAAACCCCCTCACCCCCAGCTGCTTTCCATGGTCTGTTCCTTCTGTTGGGTAGTGTGTCCCATGGTTGCTCTCCTGCTCAAGGACTTCACTCTTGCAATTGCCCCCCATCAGTTTTCTTTCTCTTTCTGTAAGCAAGCTTATCCCTTTTGATAAAGTGGGATCCCACTCACAAAATCTATCCCCATGACTCACATCGCTTTCCAAAGACAGCCCCATTTCCCTAATCCCTCTTTTGGCAAAATTCCTTGAAAGAGTTGTCTATACTCCATTTCCTTTCCTTCCAGGCTTTCTTGAAACTGCTTCATTTTAGCATTCATCCCCATTACTCCCCAAGACTACTCATGTCAGGGTTGTCAGGCACTGGCTGTATTGTTGAACCCAGCACTCCATTCTCAGTTCTCATGCTACTAACCCAGCAGCAGCAACAGACCCTTGGTTTCCAGGATGCCACATTCTCCTGGTTTTCCTTCTACCTCACAGGGAATCCTTCTCAGTCTCCTTTGCTCTTTCCTCTTCATCTTTCCAAGTACTAAATGCTGGAGTGCCCTGAAAGTTCTCAGACCTTTACTTTGTTTTCCTCATAAGTGAATCCATCTATTCCAATGATTTCGGATGCCAGTAATTCCCAAATGCGTATCTCCAGTCTCAAAACTCTTTCCTTAACTGCACAATTGTTCAGCCAACTGTTTACTTGACATTTCTACAGCTGAAACTTCACCCATCTCAAACTGAACTCTTAATTTCTACCTTTCAGACTTCTCTCCAAGTGTTTCATTTTTGATCAGTGTAACTCTAATCTTTCAACCAGGGGTCCCCAACCCCCAGGCCATGGACAGGTAGCAGTCCGTGGCCTGTTAGGAACTGGGCCACACAGCAGGAGGTGATGAAGCCAGCAAGCAAAGCTTCATCTGTATTTACAGCTGTTCCCCATCACTTGCATTACCGCCTGAGCTCCACCTCCTGTCAGATCAGTGGTGGCATTAGATTCTCATAGGAGCACGAACTGTGCTGTGAACTGCGCATGCGAGGGATCTAGTTTGCACACTCCTTATGAGAATCTAATGCCTGATGATCTGAGGTGGAGCTGAGGGGTGATGCTAGCGCTGGGGAGCGGCTGCAAATACAGATGATCATCAGCAGAGAGGTTTGACTGCACAGAGACCATAATAAATCAGTTGCTTGTAGACTCATATCAAAACCCTATCAGTGAGTGGCAAGTGAAAACAAGCTCAGGGCTCCCACTGATTCTGCATTATGGTGAGTTGTGTAGTTATTTCATTATATATTACAGTGTAATAATAATAGAAATAAAGTGCACAATAAATGTAATGTGCTTAAATCATCCCGAAATCATCCCCCCCGCTCTGTTCTGTGGAAAAATTGTCTTCCACGAAACCGGTCCCTGATGCCGAAAAGGTTGGGGACCCCTGCTTTAAACGATGCCAAAAATGTGGAAGTCATCCTCAATTCCTTTCATTCTGTCATCCTGCCATCCAGTCTCTCAGCAAATCTGATCATCTCTACTTTAAAAATAAACACAGAATCTGACCAATGTCCATCACCTTCACAGCAATCACTGTATCATTCTATCGTAATCACTCTATGCCCTCATGATCTTTAACTACTGCAGTAATCTCTTAACTGTTTGCCTTTGACCAGTCTCTTCTAGGGTATTCTCCATACAACAGGCAAAAGCAGTTCTTTTAAAACATAAATCGGATCCTGTCACTCGCTCTTCACAACTCTCCAGTTTTGTTCCCACCCCAGCCAGGATAAAATGAAATGCCTTATCAACAGAGCTTCATCGTGCTCTATATCCTTCCAATATCACCTCTTCCTTCTCTTCTCCTTGTACACTCTGCTCTAGCTACAATCCCTGACTCCTAGATCCTGTTCCCTCTACCTGGAATGCATTTACTATTCCCTCTACCTGGAATGCTCTTCCTCCTCTTATCATCATGGGTCCACTTATCATGAAGCCTTCCTTGATTGCCTTTGATAAAACAGACTCCATCCATCCTGACTTCTCATTGCTACAGCCCAAGAGCCCTCTTTAGTCCCTCCTATTGTGGATTCTTCATAACATCATCACATCAGTTTTTTGCCCTTTGTCTGTTTCCCACTGTGAGAACATCAGTTCACTGCTGTATCCCAGTGCCAGGGAACAATGCTTGGCACCTAGTATGAACTTAGTAAGTATTTCTGAATGATGAAGAATATGAATGGGGTCCTTGCCCTCACAGAATTTGCACTGTAGTCAGTGCTAATGACAAATATAAAGTTAGTAGACAAAACAGTGTATAAATTTTGAGAGGTAATTTTGATAAGTAGTTTAAAAGTAATGGCCAAGATGTTGAGATGGAGATTAATGGGGGAAACTTAATTTAGATTGACTGGCTGGGGAGGATTTTCATGATGAGGAGGTGGCAATTCATGATGAAAAGGAGCTAGCCATTCTGGAATTAAAGGCAGAGCCCTCTATTTCTTACAGATGCTGGAAAGTGTAGTCATTGCAAACATTTAGTCTATAAGCTTCTGACAGCAGATGTACACACACCTTTTAGTAAAAATGTGTGTAGGAATGGAGTAGTAAAGAACATGTTTTCACTTAGCTAGTGGATAGTAGAAAGTAAGAAAATTTTGTCTGGATGTCAGTGAGATGACTGTGTACATAAATGGGAAATCCCAGCTCAGAATACATAACAGGTACGAATCCTGGCTGATACGAGGTGCTTGTAGCCAGTGTACATGTTTTGGATCTTCTTGAGAAGGAATATTCATCTGAAGTTAAGATTAGAGGTAGAATTTAAATCCTTCATTCCAATCTTATCTGGCATCAGGTTAGTAATAGACATGTGTTAAGAATATCTTTCAGGTTTGGAATTAACTAGCTAAAAAGAATAATTTCAGTGGCAGTATTAATAGTAGCCATAATTTATTGAGCACCTAATATGAGTCTGGCACCTTAAAAAAGAGCTTCAATTACGGTACCTCATTCAGTTGATAGAACAATAATTTAAGAGAATTCATTCAACGTGCTTAGTGCAGTGCCTAGCATATATCGAGTGCTTATTCAATCATAGCTTTTAATAGTAATAAAATCAACCATCATTTCTTTGTTATCAGACCCATATTACAAATGAGAAAACTGATAATTTAAAAATGGTTACAGAAGAGCTGCCAAGGTTATACATTTGAAAGTGTCAGGTCTTGGATTAAAATCAGACCAGTCAGCTTCTTAACATATATTTGTGTACTGTCTGTCCCTTCCTTACATAATGATCTTATTTCTCCAACTTTCCTTTTCTTACCTGATGATTTAATATAATTGATACCAAATGAACTAAACCAGGCTCCCTTTCTGGAATATGCTAACTGACTCAGTTTTTTTAAATCAATCAAGGCCGACATGTTTCTCTTCATTCCTTCTAGCCTTCCATTTTGCTTGATTGAGTTATTGCCCTGCATCTGTTTCCAGTTCCTTATGTCCACATATCAACCTTCCTTGCACATTTTAGAAATTACTATTCAGTACCCTCCATAAGAGCTCATCTCCATCCTTTTGCAGGGCGCTACTTTTCTAGCTGGCACACTGTCTTGCAACTTGTTTCCCCCTTGGTCTCAGTACATAAGTGCCAATCTCCACTGGCAGCTCTTTCAGCAGCACTGGTGCCAGCCTCCTCCTGATGCAGGTGGAACTCCCGGGAGTCGCCATGAACGATTCCCAGCTGCCTCCTCGACTCCTGGGTCTTGCCAAAGTTTTCTTTAGACCAGCCAAGTCTCTAATCTTCAGAAAATTACTTGATGACCGCAGATGGAGCTTTATCCCTCATGAGCTTTGTCCTTTCCAAACCACCCCCAGGCCCACACATGTGGAGAAATTAGGATGTAAAATGCCTATGAAAAATCTAGTTAGTGTTTCAAAATTGTAATTGCAGCTATAAAAGGCAAGTGCAAATGTTTTTGAACTATATTGATTAGTAGGGTTTACTTTTGTGGCCCCAAACCCAAAAATCTCTTTTCACTTTGTACTAATATGAGGGAGCTAGAGTACATTCCGGGTTCGTATTTCCTTTAAGAAGAATCCGTAGTGTACTTGGCCAAAACTGAATTTTGCCCTGGCTGCCCAACCTCATGGTACAGGTACTATAGAATAGAAGATGAGATGGCTTTGGAGTCAGAAAGCCTTAGGGCTGAAGCCCAGCACCATCATAAACTAGCTGTGCTATCTTGAGAAGCGACTTAAATTTCTCTATCTAGGTCTTCTCACGTATAACAAGGGAAAGAGTAATTCCTAATTTATAATGCTGTTATAGGGATTAATTGAGGCATTAAATATGTAGTGTGAATTAACCTAGACTCATAAATCCAGGGGTGGAAGAAAACAAGCTTTCTTCATTTTCTTTAATTGGTAATTTCTGACTCTGAACGCTTATTCTGTTGGGCTAGTAGAGATACAAAGATAACTCAATTCCATTTGTACCTGAAATTTTATTCTCACTTTATTTAGGGAGCAATATCCACTGTTTAAGAATATCATACAGTGGTAGGATTTCTGGCTGTTTGGTCTTGGTGGGAGAGTTAGCTGTTGTCTAAGGTCATAGGTTAACCCAGATGGCCTTGGAGACGTCCACTGCCTCAGTGTGCATGGCCCTTTCAGACCCCGGGGCTCTCTAATTCTCTCTTCATTGCCCAGCTTGAGTGTAGAGTATTTGGTGACATTCTCTAGAAGCCCGTATCCCAGGTGCCCTTTCCTCTAGCCCTGTTGTCTTTTGTTGCTGAAAACCAGGGGATATGTTTTCTTTGCTCTCAGGATCCATGGAGTTTTCTCTCTTCCTTTGCTTCTTACTCAAGCCAAAGAAAATGTTTTACTGACAGAGGTATGGAGAGTACCCTGCTTCTCCTAGATGTTTAGTCTGTATGTACAAATACCCTTTTCCCATGTTTCTCTCAGGAGCATCCAGCATTATTTGTTTAGTGGGTGAGGAAATTCTGAATACAAGTCACTCTTCCCCAAACTTTTTGAAGAAAGCAAACAACAATTCTGTCCTCATCCCTTGAATGAAGGTTGGAAGGAGTGAGCATTAAAAGGGGCAAAATGAAATGAAATTGAGCTATTTGTAATAAGGTGGATAGACCTAGATTCTGTCATACAGAGTGAAGTAAGTCAGAAAGAGAAAGACAAATACCATATGCTAACACATACATATGGAATTTAAAGAAAAAAATGTCATGAAGAACCTAGGGGTAAGACAAGAATAAAGACACAGACCTACTAGAGCATGGACTTGAGGATATGGGGAGGGGGAAGGGTAAACTGTGACAAAGCGGGGGAGAGGCATGGACCTATATACACTACCGAGCGTGAAGTGGATAGCTAGTGGGAAGCAGCCGCATAGCACAGGGAGATTAGCTGGGTGCTTTGTGACCACCTGGAGGGGTGGGATAGGGAGGGTGGGAGGGAGGGAGATACAAGAGGGAGGAGATTTGGGAACATATGTATATGTATAACTGATTCACTTTGTTATAGAGCAGAAACTAACACACCATTGTAAAGCAATTATACTCCAATAAAGATGTAAAAAAAAAGGGGGGGCGGCAAATGCAGGGAAAGAAACACCTAAATTAATACTTTAAATTATTATCCTGCCTCATGTGTAAAAGCACCGTGACTGGCCCACCGAAGGTGCTCAAGAAGTTGGAGTTATTATTGACATAGAAAATTGATTCTCTCATATTGTTTTCTCCTCACAGAAACTGAATTTTTCAACGCCTCTCTGTGGAGTATCTTTTGATTCTGGGCAATCACTTTGAGATGGCTGGCTGGGGGTCAGAAGAGACGTCTGTGACTGTGGAACTGAACAGATTTCTTTGGTACAAGGTGATCGAGGGGCGGAAAAGGATCCAACTCAACCTTTAGGTTTCCTGTGTATCATGGAGTCCAGCCAGCAACAAGACATAGTATCTCAGAAGCCACCAAAGACAAGATCACTTTCCAAGAGAAACATAAGCCTCTCATATAATTACCTGCTGGTATATTTTGGCTTGTGAAGCCTAACTAGTTTGTGAAGGTGTGCCAATGAGGATGACATTTGCTTGTGTGGACAGACTAAGGATAAAGTGGTCAAAGGATAAGAAGGTGATGACTAGAAGAACAAAGATGTCATAGGAGCCAGACTGTTTGATAATAACAGCAGGAGTTCTGCAGGACACAGAAAATATGACTGTCTCCTCGGGTAAGTAATAACAGCTTATATTCGTGCAATGCTTTTCAGTTTTATAACACTTTTATATACCTTACTTTTCTCTTACACCTTCACGACATTGGTCTAAAAATATGTTAGTGGTTCTTATAATTTCTGCCTTTTGGATGAAAAAAACGCTGAAGCTCAGAGGAGCTTACCTGAGCTCAAACAACTAAGAAACAGTCCAGAGCTCAAGAGAACAGTGCTTTTTCCATGAAACTCCACAGTCTCCTGAAATACCTGGAAAAGCTCCCCCTGCCTCTAGTTTTTGATCTATAATCTTAAGGTTGACAGGAGCTTTATATGCAATGTTGGCTACTTAAAATTACTCCTTTATGAGACTTCTCGGTTTCTGATATGGGACAATTACTGCTTTAAGGAATTCTAAAAATTCAGATGAAAGGCTTTGTTTGATTTTTTTTAATGTTATTTGATATTTGGATCAATTTCTGTGCTTGACCATAGCTGTCTCTTTTTTTACAGTTTGATCTCTTATCATGCATAGACTAGTATCTTAACCTTGTTATGTTTTATTATTTTCTATTTTGCATAATACTTTTGAATGAGAATCAGAAAGCATGGAGAATAAAATGGTGTGGTTTTAAATATAAGCCTTGCCACAAGCAAGAGTAACTGACTAGATTCTGATTTTACTATCTATGTTCCTTTCATTAAGTTCCTCAAAGAACCTTAAGGAATCTCAGAGCAGATTTTCCATTTGATTCCCACTAAATATCTTTATCCTAAGTTGAGTCAGCTAGAACACCCTGGTAATTCAACATAAAAAAAAAAATCAGTCACTGAAAATGGTATGCCAGGTTAACCACAGACATCATTTTTAATTCTAAAAGGTGCTCTGGGAAAGCAATGAAGACTCTGCTTTCTAGAGTGTAGACGACTGATTAGTGAGTGACCTTATGATCAAGCTTCTTTCCAACCCTGGGGGAATGCTATAGCTAACAAGTTGTCTTTAAACTATACTCAGAAAATTTAGTTTGTTCTTCGACCTCTAACTGATACCTATAATTCCTAAGGGGTGATAGAGTGAAATGATAAAGTCACTCTGTTAATGAAAGTACCCAATATCTTCACTTTCTTACACTTCAGATTCTGCCTTTGACCTCGGCACTTGGTGTTTGAAACTTTTACCTCTCCCTAGATGACTTGGACATGTCCCTCCATCTCCTACTACTCCAGGAGTACATAAGCAGCATAACTTATGTTAGCATGAGTGCCTTGGGATTCTGTTCTGATTCTGGCTATTTGGCTGGTACTCAGTCTGCCTGCTCTGTGGGAAGAGCAGTGTGAAAAAGACCTCACAGGTCAACCTTACTGTGAGCTGAAGTAGCAGGTTTGAAATGCTTCACCTCCAGCTGGTACTATCTTTAGACAAACAGCCTAATGGGAATCCCTATGGTGGATCATTTCTATAAGGTGAAAGATAAAACAGCCCTAGCTAAAATAGTGTTGCAATCAAAGCATTCCCTAAAACAGTGGTATGAGCAAAGTGAGGTTGTGTTAAAAGAATACACTGCTTTTCTTCAATTCAATTGTATGCTTTGAGCTGCGAGTCTTCTCAATCTTATATTAAGAGATATAGGCCTTATGTTATTTCTTCCTACTTTGGTTTCTTTTGCTCAGTTGTAACTGTGATTTAATCACATAGACTGCAGAATTATTGAGATTATACATTGTTATAATCTACTCCAGTGTAGTTAATGCTTCTTTATTTTCCACTGAGTCCCAAAGTTACAGCAGATTTCTCTCTGCTATTGAGAAGCAAGGTAGGGAATGCAGGAGGCAATGCTGGTTAAGCTTATATTCTTTAACAACAGAAACAGTTCCACTGGAGGAGCCACAAAATAAAAGACATTTATCTAAGTACCTACTCAATATATTTTTTAAAGCATAGTCCATTCAGTGAAAACTGTATGTTGATTTGTTTACGCGCTCTGTCATCATAATAAGTCAGGCTGTTTGGTTTTTGTAATTGATGAAATCCTACCACTCAATTTGTAGAACTATAATTATTACTTGTTCTTCAGCTATAAAAGGATGGTTTCTTTTATTACACTATGAAGCATTTTTGCTTTTCAGTTGAAAGGGTAAAACAACAGAATTTGAACTGTCTTACAGGATAATTGCTACCATTACGAAAATCCTGACATAGAAACTTGAGAGGCCATCAGTCTGTCCTTTTTCTTGTCTTATATTTACACCAAAACCTTCAGGAATGCCTGCATTATACAACATGTTATTTTTGTTTTCGGCTCACATGTAATTTAATTGCTAATCTGTTATCCTTGGAGGTACCGGTACCGTATCTTTCTATTTGCTGTCTTGGATCCAGATATAGTGTATCCCCTTATAATGGCACACTTAATATTAACCTCTTGTGTAGGCTGAAGGATACTTGTAGCCAAATAATATAGGGTGCTTATTAAAATATAGAGTCCCTGAACCTAGAAATTTGCATTTTAATAAGCACACCAGAAAATTGTAATGTGACTTTGAAGATTCACTCGTAAAACTATTTGTATATGACCCTAAAGGTGCATGACATATGGTTATATATAATTTGTCACTTCACTGAGTCACTAATTAGAGTCATGGGCCCTAGATTTAGAGCGTGCGTCCTTAGTGAATGAAGGAGGGAATGTGGCTACTCTTTGCATCTCAGAGTGGCATTCGCTCTTTACACATGAACTCCAGAGAAGCCTTGTTCTACTGCATTTTATGACAAAGTTAGGCGCTTTTCGAATGTTTGAGATGTTCTCAGGACCCTCACCAGTATCAAGATTCTGCTGTTTTGTAACTTAAAATGCCTTAAAAAATTATGTTTTGGCTAACATTTTCCGCTGGTTTCTTCCTCACAGTCTGCGCACTCGCTCTAGAGATTGCAGCATGTATGGCATGGTTACCTGCACGTACACAAAGGGTTCACGTCTGTGATTCCACGATGAGTTGTTATTCCATATATTAGCCAGTGGTACCTTTCCATTATTTGCTAATATCACCTTATTCTCATACAATTCACTGTCCATTTGATGCCTAATTTAAAAGATTCCTGTCTACCTCTTCATGCAGATCATTATTAACTGCTTAAAAAAAAGGACAGATTAATTTTGCTTCCATTATTTTTCCAGCCACTTAACATTTTGCAAGTCATTGCTACTCTAGGTTTCTTGTCCTACTTATGGTTTATCCTATGAAGCATATTCTGTGTACAAAATGTGTTAATTTCCCAAGCTAGAACTGACTGGTAAAATTGGGTCCAGCATATTCCTTCAGCCTTTAAGTTTGATATACATTTAAAGAAATCAGTTTAGCTTGCTCAGATTTTTTTTTTTTAGGGTTACAACCATACTTTAATAACAAGGGCAAGCCTATAATTTAAATACATACATACATGCATAGATGGAAATACATACACATAATGTGGAAATTAAACTGCTAGCAAATTACTGCTGTCATGGCTGGAATTCCTTTTTTTTTTTTTTCTTAACATCTTTATTGGAGTATAATTGCTTTACAATGGTGTGTTAGTTTCTCTTTTATAACAAAGTGAATCAGTTATACATATACATATGTTCCCATATCTCTTCCCTCTTGTGTCTCCCTCCCTCCCACCCTCCCTATCCCACCCCTCTAGGTGGTCACAAACCACCGAGCTGATCTCCCTGTGCTATGCGGTTGCTTCCCACTAGCTATCTATTTTACGTTTGGTACTGTATATATGTCCATGCCTCTCTCTCACTTTGTCACAGCTTACCCTTCCCCCTCCCCATATCCTCAAGTCCATGCTCTAGTAGGTCTGTGTCTTTATTCCCATCTTACCCCTAGGTACTTCATGACCTTTTTTTTTTTCTCTTAGATTCCATATATATGTGTTAGCATACGGTATTTGTTTTTCTCTTTCTGACTTACTTCACTCTGTATGACAGACTCTAGGTCCATCCACCTCACTACAAATAACTCAATTTCATTTCTTTTTATGGCTGAGTAATATTCCATTGTATATATGTGCCACATCTTCTTTATCCATTCGTCTGTCGATGGACACTTAGGTTGCTTCCATCTCCTGGCTATTGTAAATAGAGCTGCAATGAACATTTTGGTACATGACTCTTTTTGAATTATGGTTTTCTCAGGGTATATGCCCAGTAGTGGGATTGCTGGGTCGTATGGTAGTTCTATTTGTAGTTTTTTAAGGAACCTCCATACTGTTCTCCATAGTGGCTGTATCAATTTACATTCCCACCAACAGTGCAAGAGTGTTCCCTTTTCTCCACACCCTCTCCAGCATTTATTGTTTCTAGATTTCTTGATGATGGCCATTCTGACTGGTGTGAGGTGATATCTCATTGTAGTTTTGATTTGCATTTCTCTAATGATTAATGATGTTGAGCATTCTTTCATGTGTTTGTTGGCAATCTGTATATCTTCTTTAGAGAAATGTCTATTTAGGTCTTCTGCCCATTTTTGGATTGGGTTGTTTGTTTTTTTGTTATTGAGCTGCATGAGCTGCTTGTAAATTTTGGAGATTAATCCTTTGTCAGTTGCTTCATTTGCAAACATTTTCTCCCATTCTGAGGGTTGTCTTTTGGTCTTGTTTATGGTTTCCTTTGCTGTGCAAAAGCTTTTAAGTTGCATTAGGTCCCATTTGTTTATTTTTCTTTTTATTTCCATTTCTCTAGGAGGTGGGTCAAAAGGGATCTTGCTGTGATTTATGTCATAGAGCATTCTGCCTATGTTTTCCTCTGAGTTTGATAGTATCTGGCCTTACATTTAGGTCTTTAACCCATTTTGAGTTTATTTTTGTGTATGGTGTTAGGGAGTGTTCTAATCTCATACTTTGACATGTAGCTGTCCAGTTTTCCCCTCACCACTTATTGAAGAGGCTGTCTTTTCTCCACGGTATATTCTTGCCTCCTTTATCAAAGATAAGGTGACTATATGTGCGTGGGTTTATCTCTGGGCTTTCTATCCTGTTCCGTTGATCTATCTTTCTGTTTTTGTGCCAGTACCATACTGTCTTGATTACTGTAGCTTTGTAGCTTGCTCGGATTCACCTGTGTAAAATATTTATGGTTTATTTGTTAATGCAATCTTTTAGTGAGATTTTAAAAGCCCTGTGTATGTGTTTGTGTGTGTGTGTGTGTGTGTGAGAGAGAGAGAGAGAGGGAGGGAGGGATACTACTCGATGCTAATTTCCATCATCATTCTTGTCCTTTTTCAGAAAAGGTCATGTCAACAAATAATAGTCCTTGGAAAACAAACATAATGCCTGATAGGGGTGATCTGTGCCCAAATACTTGACTAGTTCCAAAATAACTGCTGTTCTAAGGTGCTGTCATCAACCTGAGATAAGAGGTACAGGCTGGCTTGCATTTATTCTATGTAGGTGTGAAATAGTTATGGCTTCATTGGCAATAAGTGAATGAAGTGCAGTATGCAAAGCCAAGCGTTCAATGTAGAACAGAATCCCCCTTTTTTTAATCCTATTTTGATTAAGTTATAAATATAGAAAAGTCTCTATTGTTAAATCAATCCAATACAGCATTTACAGTACCTACTAAGTTCAGAGCATTATGCTGGATGTGGACTAATACAAATATTATTTGTATTAAAGATCACATAGAATTTTACAGTTTGCCTCGGCAGTGTATACCTTCATTATAATTGTCACATAATAAAATATGAAGTGTTACTGTTTCTTCTTCTACACTTACTGACTCACTGAGTATTTCACTATTGATTCTTAAGGGCTTTTAAGAGTGCCTGGTACATACTGTATGTTCAATAAATATTAGTTGAAGAAACACATCACTTCCACCATATTCTTTTGGTCACATGGGTGCCAGCCCTCTGTGAGTGTGGGAGACCCTATATGACTGTGTTATACAAGGGAGTGAGGATCTTTGGGGGAAATTGTGGAGGCAAGCTACCGTAAACTGCATCCACATACTCACAAAATTATCCACAGCATCAAATTTTCCACACATATGACCTTCCCACCTAGTGGAAGAAAACGCTAAAGGGCAGTCTGCTAGGGCCGTGCCTTGCTTGTTTACATGTACTTTCTTTTACTCCCTCTCAGTAAGGATTTCTTGGAAGAACCAGGACATGTGGAAGGAAGTCAGAGTGTGATGTCAACTTACAGTGGTACTATCATACTTAGGGTTACTTTTTCTTTCTTCCTTCTTCTGACCCCAGTCAGAAGGAAGGTGCTTAGCTGTCCTCACCATCTCTTGTTCCCCATATCTAGTCCACCAACAAATTTAAGCAAATAAACCTGTTTTATAACTCTTGAATCCATTTACTTCTTTCCATTTTCATTGTCAGCCTAGTTTAAGCTACCACATCTCTTTACTGAGCCAACTACAAGAGCCTCACCATTCTTCTCCCAGCAACAACTTCTGTCTCCCTCCAGTTAATTGTTTAGGAATAATCAGAGTTAGAATTTAAAAATGCAATTTCAATAATGTCGTTCCTATGTAAAGCCCTTCAAGAATTAATGTAAGAAACAAAATCTTTGCCAGGACCTACATGCTTTAAATTATCTGGCTTCTTTCTTCATTCCCTAGATCGTATTTTGCCTCTGTGCTCTTCTTTTTCTGTGTTCCAGCTCAGTGGTCTCATGTGATTCCTCAGATGTCCCATGTTCTCTGTTAACTTAAGGCCCCAATACAGGAGTTCTCTCCCCACCCTTTGACCTAGTTAACCCCTCTCCATCTCTCAGATGTCGGCCAATTTGTCTTTTCCTCATGGGAGTCATTCTGATCTTTGGACTTACTCAGATTCTCCAGATGTATTCTGTCAACATTTACTATACTTTTTCCTAGTAGGACTCATTACAGTTTATATATTTGTGTGATTTCATTTGATTAATTTATTTCTCTATACTAGACTATAAGCTTCATAAGTCAGGTATGTGTCTATTTTATTTTTGGCTTTTGTTAGATCTCCAGAATACAGAGTAGTGCTTCAAAATATTATATAAAAGAATGAATGGATAAAACTCAGTTCATTTTCTTCTCTTGGGAGGAAAGTAAATCTATCACTGGAGAACTGTGTGGTTTTTGGGTTTTTTTTCTCTCTCTCATTTATAAATTCTCATGATGTGAGTCATGAAAATGCCCTTTCTTTGGTTTGACTTCATGCATCAGATAAGAACTATACCCTTAGGGAAACAATAGGGAACAAATCAAAGCTAATTGATGTGCAAAATATTACCATGATCAATCTCCACTACAGTCTTCCTCTTATCGCCTTCCTTTTCTGATAATACTTTTTCATCTGTTCTTTTCATAATGAGAGCTGTTTATGATTTCTCCCATTTTTTGTCTGAACAAGAGAATAGATGGTATACTAAAAGATTGAACTATGTTGAACATTAGAAGGCAAAATACCTGCATACTTATCTTTTGAGTCAGAGCAAAACAAACTTCTTCAGCAGTGTTGGTGTGTCAACTTTCTATTCTATTCCAGCTACTGATTTAGGGATTTCATCTCAAATTTCTCAATAAATATCATAGGAAATCTTTGAAAACCTTATCAAATATTTCAATTGTAAAGAGAAAGAGAGAAAGACTCAGAGAAATTAGGTAACTTCCTTAAAGTCACCCTAGTTTAATGTAGGATCTGGGATTGAAACCTAGCTCTCTCTAATTAAAAACAAGAGCCAGGAAAGATACTCTTTAAATATGGCTTAATTCAGAACATCAATAGAACAGATGGGCTCCCCTTGTAGAGATCATCACTCTAGCTCAGAAAGTTAGAGGACTCGCAGTGGGCTTCTGCTTCCTTCTTTGGTCCAATTTTAGCCTCTTATAACTTATTTATGACATAAGCTTAGTATGTGTTTGTTTATGCCAGATACTATCATCTCAGTAATTGAAGAATTTTATTCCATGTCTACTCAAACACTACTTGGAAATGCAAAGAGGAAATATTAAGCAACTTCATTCTACTGGTTGATACAGCACTGAATAGTTAAAGTAACTTCTAGGAGCAAAACTTCACCTTATCTCTTTCCATGAAGATCTTACATCAAGATATACAGAACTTATCAAAAGATTCTACTCTGACCACATCCATCTCTTCACAACATTCTCAGCCTCTTTTTCATGTACCAGACTTCCATACCAAGATGCTGGTGTGAATTTCCTTTGCTTCTGTTACCAAACTCAGGTTTGGCTGCTCATGGCTCGAAAGCTAGTACTCAAGAGACAAATGTTGGTTGGAAAAGAAGGTTGCTTTATTTAGGAGGCTGGCAACCTGGGGAGAAGGTGGACTCATGTCCAAGAACCAGCTCTAAAGATTCTGCTCCACCATGACAGTCTTTAAGGAAAAAAGGGGGAACGTAACAGCAGCTAATCATTTGGGGAAAGGGTCAGAGTCTTCATCATTTTTCCACTGCGTGCAAAGTACCTGGCTCCACTCTCTCCTTTTCTGATGCTATCTTGGTCAGTAGCCTAGTCATAAGACTGATGGAGAAAAGGTCTTTATCCTTTAATCACATACTCACCACTTCCCTTCCCTTAAACTAAGAAAAGAATCAGTGTGTTAAGCAAGGCTGAGCAAAGATCTTGGAAAATATGCAGAAGCCTAAGGGTCTTGGAATTTAGCTAGTGTAAAGGTTAGGGGTTAAAATATAACGAGGCTCTAAGGTCAGGAGGCTGCTTACACTTCCATGGCTTTCCCAAAACTGCCAAAATGTTATCCTGTAATCTCAACCCAGTTGAATTCTCCAGTTTAAAAGATTAACCTTGAATTTCTATTTCCAACTCAAATTCTGTGGTTCAGGTCATCCCCTTAAAGTAGTGAGATCCCTGGCCGTTACTTCCTAGGTCCCAAGTAATTTCTAAACTGTATCTCATTACTGAAGTCTCTAAGCATTGTTAAATGTTTTGCACTAGCTCATTCAATTGTTGTTTTTCTGTTGCAAAGAACTGAATGCATTTAACTTATATGACATTGTGGAAAGGGCTTATATCTGTATTCACAATCCCAAGACATAGATTTTTCTCCCCAACAGACTTATAATAGGAGACTGAGATAAGTCAGCTTCTCCAGTGTCACAGTTTCTTTATGAGTAAATAAAATGGTTTGAATCATTAAAGATTCCTTTCAGCCCTAATGAACTCTGCTTCCTTTTCCCAGAGACTTAGTTCATACATCTACTAGGCATTCACCAGAAAGAGCTGAGGTTTTCAAATGACAAAAGCAAACAGAACCCTCAAATTCATGGATAGAGCCCAAAAGAGAATATTCGTAGCCCCTAGCAATGCTTCTTGGTGAAGTTGAAATTCTGGCACCATGTTTTTTCAGGGAATCATACGAAAGGTTAAAACAAAAAGTTTTTCCTAAACCACTGATCAACAGGATAATTGTGTAGTTAGCCACAAGTGCAAGAAAGCAGAATCTAATGTGGCTGTACAGATGTAGAGTATAAGAACTTTGATAAGACTAATGAAAATGAATTTTCCCTTGGCATGGATATCCACGTAAGATATTTATTTTCCATTTTGGAGGAAGCTAAAGTCAAATCAAATAATTTATTGCTTAGTTTTTCCTTATGTGAGCTTGCAGAACTTGGCAGTAGCAACAGATAAGCTGCCATTCCATACTTCTCTCACCTAGCAGGAAGAGCAGTGTCCTAAGTAAAGATGTGAGTCTCAGAGGCCTATGGCTCTAGATTCAGATCTTGTCTGTGCCACTTGGTATCTACAACCCTGGAAAAATTGAATGACTTCTTTATCCTTCGTTTCCTTTTCTGGCTCTCTTTCAAGGTGGCTACATGACTTAAGTTAGATAGGTACACATGTTATCATAATCACACAGTTATTTGCCCATTTTTCTTTCAAGTCTTTGAATTCCATGAAAGAATGGATAATGCCTATCTTTTCACCATTGCACTTGAAGGGTCTTTGCAGTGGCTGGAAATAGTATGTGCCCAATTACTTGTTGAATGATTCATATTTTAGAACTTAAAGATGGTATCTGGTGCTTGGTAGCTATTTGAAAAATCAGAGTTCTTTTTCCTTCTCTTGCACCTAAACTGTGTTCAAAAAAACTCAAATTCTGACCAAATCAGGTATACCAATTGCTTTCCTACTGTCTTAAAATCCACACCTGCATTTCTAGACCCTGATTTGTGATGCTGGGGCTGGGACCCTACAAACTACATTTCTTAGACTTCTTGCCAAATGGCTTGTGGTAGGTTCAGTCAATAAGAGACACCAGATAGAGATTGAAAGGCAGGAGAAGGGCAGAAGGACCTTCTCCCTGTTCTTTTCCTCTTGTCAACAATGCTTCGGCAGAAGTAGTTATCTTCAGGCTCTTTCAGGGTTCCGAGAGATAACCCTAGCATGCCCTCCCAAAGGTACTACCTCCACCTCAGAGGTCTAAGCAGGAATTGTCTCTAGAGTTTCTTCTTTGAGCTTCTAAATGTCAGCAATTTCACCTCTTCCTTTTTGTTTCCCAAGCAATGTAGATGATAGTTACTTTCTGCAATTACTATCTTTGGTTTTACTCAGTGTTTCTTTTAGGGCTCTTTTAGCTTTTCAGCCCCTATGGGACCAAATTTCTATATTAAATTTCTTTCTGCTGAAATGTCTGCTAAGGCTTCAGTTCCCCTGAATAGATCTTGGTTGATATAATGTACTATTTGTATATATATATGTACAATTTAGCAATGTTAATAAAATAAGTGCTTGTGTATTGAATGTATTGAATTCTGCCTATATGTCTGACAACTGTGATATACTTGGAAAATCTAAAGATGAGTAGGTATAGCCTGTGTCCACAAGGAAGTGAGAGCCTAGTTGGGAGAACAAGAAAAAAATCTGATCAAACCACTTTATCACAAGAGTTCACAGATGTATGTACAAAGTGCTAAGGACAAACAGAACACTGAAAATTAGCAGAATCATGGTGGATGAGAAAGACACTGTTATTAAAAATTTTGAAGGAGTAGGTGGAAAGTGGTTAAAGGATCTTAAATGGAATGGAATTTACAGAAAATATTGATGTATATACACGAGAGTATAGATGGATTTTGTAAATAATATTTTTATTATTTTGCCATGGGAAATAAAGAAATAATCATCAAAAAGTTAAAATGTTGAGACTTAGAATGTTCCCTTTAAATAAAGAAAGCAGATAAACTCTCATTCTCTTTAGTAAATGCTTCCATATTTTGCTTCAGATCTTACAAACTCTACTTCACTAAATAAGTTTAGATATTTTTTAATAATAAGCTAGTCTTAGGAGTGGATAAACTAATTTTAAATGAATTATGACTTATGCACAATCTTTAGATAAGAAGGACCAATGGTAAGAATAGCCTCTTTATGAAGACAGAAACACAACAAAAGCTGTATGAAGCAACTGAGCAATAATCATAGACTTGGCTTGAAGGAAGTATGTCCTATGTTTTAATTCATGCCCTGAAGGTCAACTCCTTGGACTCATCCCCTTCACCAAGCTACAAGAGGTAGAGAGGCTAAGCTGTTGTTCTCTTGGACAAGATATTGTCCAAGAGAAGTCACTAATATCCTTTGCCAAATGGAGTCTCCCACATTATAAAAGTATCTTGCTTTTGGAACTAAAGTAGGAGATTAGATAATATGAGTGATGGATGCTATTACTTTCTACTTTCCCATTGAGTTTCCTAATAAATAAGTCTCTACTTTTAAACATCTAAATATGATGAATAACAAATTTAGCTAACCCACACTAAATGGTTAAAGTTACAGAAACAAGTTTATTTCCACTGCTGAAATCATTAAGTCACATGAGCTCAGCTTTTGGTCTGAAGATACATGCCGTGACATAATTTGGAGAGGCTGAAGTTTGGTGTCTCAAGCCCAGCAAAAGCAAGTGACAATGAATTAACACTGTAACTTCTCCCACCTTCACCAATACTTAAGATTCAGTTCCATGATTAGCCTTGAAACTTGGAAAAAGTGATAGTCAGAAAGCCTTCCTAAGCATCTTATGACTAGTACAGGATCTCTCAGAGATAATGGATCATGCTGAAATATCTCTGTTAATCTTTCAATTAATTTGGTGCAATTCAGAAAAGAAACTGCTTATTAGAGAAACTGCACGTAGGTCATTCTAATGAATAGAGTGTATATGAACGAGTGAAGGCAATGTAATGAAGAAGGAAATAGGTACAAATCTTTAACGACATTGTGTACTGAGCTAAGGATTATTTATTTTATCCATAGATTATAGGTAGAATGGCCAAACATTTCAGTGTGACTAGAGCAGCTCTTCTGCCTTTTGGCACAGAATAATTTATAATACCATCACCTTTCCCTCTCAAAAGTGTATTTGTTTGGAGGACTCTGGGGATGTGGTGGCAGTAACAACACAGATTTTAAATCTCTCCAAATTCCCGTGTAAAAATATTAAGACTAACAACGCATGGGCAACATTGCAACCAAAGTATGTGACATGCTATCCCCAGGCCGTATTATACATTACAAGCAGCTGAAGATAGTTCCGTAACCTAGGTGATACTAGAATCTGTGCAGGACTTGAGAACAGGAGATCTGAAAAATAGGTAATAGATAATTCAGTGGATATCATAGTAGGTGAATTCTGGGTCAGAAAGTAAAAGAATGAGATTTGCTCATCCATAATGAGTGATTGCATAGGACACTGGTGAGATTTAAAGGGGCTGAAGCATCCTGGTGTCTCTGATTCCTGAAAACCGACTTCCAGTTTCTAGTTCCACATGTATAGAATTTGGAAGTGCCATTCTGTCCGAATAACAAGTGTAAAGCTGAACAGACTGAAAAAATCAACTCTTCCTGGATCTATGAGAGGAGAGCTCACGGGGCAAGCTGCTATTGTGAAGATTAGAGTCAGACAGGTGAATACAGGGAGCCATGGCTTACTGGACAGAGACGCATGAGCACAAACTACCCAGAGAACCAGTGCTGGGGTAGGAAAACCTGCACTGTAATTGACAAATTGCTGGAGGCTCTGTGTGGACAACTCTGAGAGTGAAAAACTTCAGGGGAACCCAGTCCTGGGGACCCCACAATATTGTGAGATTGATCTCTAAGAGCCTGACCAAATTCCCATAGTAAATATCAGAGACTAATCCCTTCCACTTACTGGCTGGAGGAAGGAAAAAGGAATCATTTGTGGGGTGCGTCACTTCCCTGGTGGCGCAGTGCTTGGGAATCCACCTGCTGATGCAGGGGACATGGGTTCAAGCCCTGGCCCGGGAAGATCCCACATGCTGCGGAGCGGCGGAAGCCCGTGCGCCACAACTACTGAGCCTGCGCTCTACAGCCCGCGAGCCACAACTACTGAAGCCCGTGTGCCATCATCTCATATAGATACAAAGTAAAAGAAAAACAAAGTATTTTTTCCTTGTGATGAGAACTCTTAAGATATACTCTCTTAACAACTTTCATATCTAACATACAGCAATGCTAGTTATGTTAATCATGTTGTACATTACATCCCTAGTACTTATTATCTTAAACTGAAAATCCTTTCCTTTTAATTACCTTCATCTAATACTCCCTTCCCCACAACCCCTTGTACCTACAAATCTGATCTCTTTTTCTATGACTTTGTTTGTTTGTTTGTTTGAAGGATAATTGACCTACAACACTGTGTTAGTTCCTGATGTACAATATAGTGATTCAGTATGTCTGTGTTACAAAATAATCACCATGATAAGTCTAATTTGCCATCTCTCACCATACAAAGATATTACATTATTAATGACTGTATTTCCCATACTGTACATTTTCATCTCTGTGATTCACTTACTTTACAACTGGAAGTTCATACCTCTTAATTTTCCTGACCTATTTCACTCATACTTCCACCTCCTCTCCCCACTGGCAACCACCTGTTAGTTCACTGTACCTATGATTCTGTTTCTGTTTTGTTATGTTTGTTCATTTGTTTTGTTTTCTAGATTGCACATATAAGTGAAACCACACAGTAGTCATCTTTCTCTGTCTTATTTCACTTAGCATAATATGCTGTAGGTCCATCCATGTTGTCCCAAATAGCAAGATGTCATTCTTTTATATGGTTGAGTAATATTCCATTGTATATATTTACACCAAATCTTCTTGATTTTTTATTGAAACATGGTTGATTTACAATGTTCTGTTTCAGATATACAGCAAAGTTATTCATTTATACATAAATATATTCTTTTTTATATTCTCTTCCATTATAGGTTATTACAAGATATTGAGTATAGTTCCCTGTGCTATACAGTAGGTCCTTGTTGGTTATCTATTTTATATATGGTAGTATGTATATTTTCCCAAACTTCTAATTTATCCCTCCCCCACCTTTCCCCTTTGGTAACAGTGAGTTTGTTTTCTATGTCTATGAGTATATTTCTGTTTTGTAAATAAGTTCATTTGTCTAATTTTTTTAGATTCCACATATAAGTGATATCATATAATATTTGTCTTTCTCTGGCTTTCTTCACTTAATATGATAATCTCTAGGTCCATCCATAATTCTTTTTTATGGCTGAGTAATAGTCCATCGTGTGTATATACCACATCTTCTTTATCCATCCATCTGTTGATGGACACTTAGGTTGCTTTTGTGTCTTGGCTGTGAATAGTCCTGCAATGAACATTGGGGTGCATGTATCTTTTCAAACCATGGTTTTCTCTGGATATGCCCAGGAGAGGATTGCAGGATCATGTGGTAGTTCTACTTTTAGTCTTTTTAAGGAACTGTTTTCCACAGTTTTCCACAGTGGCTATGCCAATTTACATTCCCACCAACAGTGCAAAAGGGTTCTTTTTTCTCCACACCCTCTCCATCATTTATTATTTGTAGGCTTTTTGATGATGGCCATTCTGACCGGTGTGAGGTGGTACCTCATTGTAGTTTTGATTTGCATTTCTCTATAATTAGTGATGATGAGCATCTTTTCACGTGCCTTTTGGCCATCTGTGTGTCTGGCCAATTAATCTATGACCAAGGATACAGGAATGTACAATGGAGAAAGGGCAATATCTTCAATAAGAAGTGCTGGGAAAATGGGGCAGCTACATAGAAAAGAATGAAATTAGAACATT
This sequence comes from Mesoplodon bidens, assembly GCF_964165515.1. Classification (NCBI taxonomy): domain Eukaryota; kingdom Metazoa; phylum Chordata; class Mammalia; order Artiodactyla; family Ziphiidae; genus Mesoplodon; species Mesoplodon bidens. Next base: position 54,253,166 of record NC_138162.1, read on the forward strand.
CTCTAACATCATACACAAAAATAAACTCAACATGTATTAAGGACCTAAATGTAAAACCAGATAATATAAAACACCTAGAGGAAAACATAGGCAGAACACTCTTTGACATAAATTGCAGCAATATTTTTTTGGATCTGTCTCTACAAAGGTCTTTTTGTTTTGCTTATGATTTCCTTTGTTGGAATTTAAATAATTAAAAAGTTAATTTATCAAGATCACAGGATACAGGTCAATACAGAGAATTCAGTTAGATTTCTTTATGCTAACAATAGTTGGAATTAAAATTTTAAGAGATCAATTCCAGTAGAATAAAAACTAAAGTAATTAGGAATAAATTTAGCAAATTATTTACAAACCTGAAAACTACAAAATTTTGCTCAGAGAAATTGAAGAATGTCTAAATAACTGAAGAGTTATCATATTCATGAGTCAAAATTGTTAAAAGTGGGCTTCCCTGGTGGCGCAGTGGTTGAGAGTCCGCCTGCCGATGCAGGGGACACGGGTTCGTGCCCCTATCCCGGAAGATCCCACATGCCGCGCAGCGGCTGGGCCCGCGAGCCATGGCCACGGAGCCTGTGTGTCCGGAGCCTGTGCTCCGCAACGGGAGAGGCCACAGCAGTGAGAGGCCCGCGTACAGCAAAAAAAAAAAAAAAAAAAAAAAAAAAAAAATTGTTAAAAGTGTCATTCAGCTCCAAATTGTTCTTTAAATTCAACACAATTCCAATAAATATCTGATGAGGCTTTTTTATAGATACTGATGAGCTTGTTTGGAAATGTGTTGGAAAAATAAGATAGCTAAAACACCCAAAATACCTCTGAAAAAGGGGAACAAAGTTGCCAACTTGCCATAACTGATTTTAAAGCTTACTGTAAAGATACAAAAATCAAGACAGTTTGTATTGGATCAAGGATACAAGAGCAGATAGACTTCAAGTAGACTCACATGTATAAGGTCAATTGATTTATTTTTTGACAAATAGGCAAAGGTTAGAGAAAATGGAAAATATTGAAGATAGTCTATGAAGGTCCATCATAAGCATAATAGGAATATTAGAAGAACCCTAAAGCAAGGAACTATAACCAAAACTAAATAGTTTCCTTTATGAATATTTTCCCAAAACATATAAATATGTATAAATACACACACACACATATTAGAAAAAAGCATGCCACATACTTGAGAATATTGACCCAGAATGATCAACATCAAGAGATGTCCTAGTAAATAACCAGTAAAATAAATAGAGTTTAAAGTCATAGAAAAAAAAATCCTTTGGACACCTGGGCAAAAAGAGAAAGTAACTTATGAAGGAAAAAAGTTAGATAACATTCAGTCTTGTCGACAGCAACACTTTATGCCAGAAGAAATGAGATTCATGGAAAGAAAATTTGAGCCAAGGATTTCATATCCAGCAAAACCTGTTTTTAAGTGCAAGGGGATCAAAGAATTATCAAAATTAAATGAATTAAGAAATATTTTCCTAATAACCTCTTCCTAAAGAATCTACTAGATAATAAGCTTCAGACAACTAAAATGATAGACAAATACTTAAGTACAGGTCATGAATATCAAACATATAATTACTTATAAAACTAAGACTGAATGAAAATCGGGAGAGAGTATAGTATGTATGGTCATGTGTTTGTTATGATGTAGAAATCATGAGCCATTATGAAATGGGGGTAGAATAGGCATAGTGTATAAGAAAATTGTAACTATTTCAGGAATTATAAGGGTGATAGTCATCTTAATATTGAAAATTCAAATCCGTTGTGTTTTTTTGTATTGTGGGATGTATTAGTTTTCTAGAGCTGCCATAACAAAGTACCACAAACTGAGTGTCTTAAATGACAAAAATTTATTGTCTCACATTTCTGGAGACTAGAAGTCTGAAATCAAGGTGTCAGCATGGTAGATTTCTTCTGAGGGCTGTGAAGGAGACTGTGTTTTCTGACTCTGGTAGCCTTGGGTATTCATTGATTTGTAGGTAGGGCTCTCCCTGTGGCTTCACATCATCTTCCTTCTTTGTGTGTCTATCTCTGTATCTAAATTTCAATTTATTTTAAGGACACAGTCATATTGGATTAGGCCCACCCTAATGACCTCATCTTAACTTGATCATCTGCAAAGACTTATTTCAGAATAAAGTCACATTCTTAGGTACTGGACGTTAGGACTTCAGCATTTTTGGGGAGACAAATTCACACACATTCAACACAACATGGGATAAATCAAATGAATAATCACAAAAATTTAATTATATTGTACTTTTTAACCCAGAAAAGAGAATTCTCAGTATGGAAAAAAGTATGTAAGATCTAACATAAGTAAAATGTATTGTTCCAAGTCTGTATCAGTTTATTCTCACCTGTGTGTTGGTGGGCAGGGGGTGGGGTGCATGCACACTCTGGCTTTTTTCACTGAGAAGGCCTAGAACCAATATAAATCCATAGTCCAAGTATATACAGCATGTTTAGCATATTATATTTACCTCCCAAAGCATATGTATGTATGCAAATGAGCCAGTTATCAAACAAAACTTAAGCATGAACAGTGTGGTTCAAGTGCAGAAGACTCTCTAATAGTTGCCATCTATCTTTATTTTTCAAACTCATTTGACTGGGCTCCTTAGCTTTATAGTACTTTTCTCATTTAGTACTTAACATCAGTCCTGTTTAAATACCTTAATTCAGTAAAGTCTGGAAAAAGATTTAAATGGATGCAAAGATCAGAATCAGGGACAGAACAGAAAACTTTCAGGGTCTAAAGCATGCATTGCACTGGGCTATGGTAAAGAATTCACAAGTATAGATCATAAAGTGTTAGTTTTATCATTATTTAAAAGCTTCCCTCCCCAAGTGCTATCTGAATAATAATAGAAAATATGGGGGAGATAATTTATCTTTCAAAAAGTGAACATATCTTAGTGTAGATTTGCAAAATATTGCCTGGATTTTTCTTCACAGAGTAACCCTTAAGAATAAATGGGTGTAAACTTTGAACCCTGGTGAGTCATTCAATCCAAACAGCTTCAAGAAAATGTCTGACTTTGATTTCATCTATACACATAGTTTGATAATAAATTATTTGTTACTTGCAACAGTCTTTGCCACAATTGACCACTAATATGTAGAAAAATTCATGAATGACAAAGTAGAATACATTTTAATCAGCTGCTGAGGGAAGATAATGGTGCTGGAATAGACATAGTTCTTTATTGCAATGATGAATGTGATAACTTATTTTACAAAGAATAGCAAACGTTGCTGGCCAGTGACTTGGCCTACCCCAGTATGCTTCATTAAAAGAGCTGAAGAAGATACTTTGAGAAATGTATTCAAGAGGGAAATAGAGTCTTTTAATATTAACTAATGCTAATTTCAGGTAGCTCACATTATATGCAGCGATAGAACCTTTACTGATTACTGATTAGTACAGTCTTTTCTCATGTTTGAATCCTCATTGTAATTCCTTTGTACTTTTTTTGTACATTTAATATTTTCCCTTAAAGTTATTTATGCATTGATTTTATGATTATATTATTAATACCTAACATTTATTGAGCACCCATTGTGTATTAGGCCTTCTTTGAAACGATTTACGTATATTCTTAAGTGGTGTCGAAAACAATCCTCTACAATAGGTACTATTTTATTCACCTTCGAAGTTGAGGATACTGAAGTATGGAAAATATAAGTAGCTTGCTGAAGCTCACCCAAACTCAGACAGTGTGAGGTGATCTTCTTAGGAGCAAGATTGGTGTTTCACCAACCTTTGAATACCTTGTACATATTACCTACAGAACTTGCTGGTCCAAACTTGTTACTTCAGGATCATGACCCAGAAAATGTGATGGGTGAGCTGATTCTTGACAAACAAGGAGATATTTTCCAGGTTGACAGTATGGGTGAAGGCTTTTCAGGCAGAAGTAATCAAAGGGTCCAAGCAGGAGGAAACTGACAACTGTTTTATTTTACTGATGTAAATACATAAGATATACATGCCTATTAAGTATGAAAGTTTTTATATGAAACAGTAATATCATAACTGTATATAAATTTGTGTTCACTGTCTACTGAGAAAAGACATAAAGGAGAGTTTTAACCTCTTTCAATTTATGAGCTGACCTTTCAGCAACGTGGGTTTGAACAGTGCTGGTCCACTTACATATTTACTTTTTTTCAAAAGTAAATCCTACAGTACTATACAGTCTGCGGTTGGTTGAATTTGAGGATGTGGAACTGCAAATACTGAGGGCTGACTATAAATAATATGCGGATTTTCCACTGTTCAAGAGTCAGCGCCCCAAACCTCATGTTGTTCAATGGTCAGCTATATACTGAATTTAGAATATTTTATTACAGTTTATTTGGAATAGAATCAGAGTTACATTATGATTTTGATGATCATGGTTGTTATGTATTGTGACAGCTGATTCGTTGAAGAGGGCTTAGACTTGAGGAACTCCTAAAGCTTTGGAATTAATTCAGTGATATTATTATGAGACCTTTGCCCTTACATTGCTCAATTCCTAAACTAACCAAACCAGTAGATTATTATAAGATGCAGTCAGTAGTGCTTGGACTGCTATAAATGCATAGGCCAGAGGCCAGGATTCATTTGGGTGATGAAAGAAATAATTGACAATCTAAATCATAGAAAATACATTGATTTTAACAGTATGCTGAAATGAATCTGGATGATTACAGTGAGTAAAAAGCCAAAACTAATTGCTGTTGATCAAATTGTCTACTTTTACTACTAGGACTAATCAGCATGGTGATCAATATTAACTCTGGCTTTATCATCTAAAACAACTTATTTCTGGTTTTTAGGGCTAATTAGGGCTAATATGTTTGGTGTAGTTACTAGTTATTGGTGTCCAGTAAATTTCTGATCATTATTAAAACCACTGTAAAGGGCCTTGCCTGGTGGCACAGTGGCTGAGAATCTGCCTGCTAATTCAGGGGACACGGGTTCGAGCCCTGGTCTGGGAGGATCCCACATGCCGCGGAGCAACTAGGCCCGTGAACCACAACTACTGAGCCTGCGCGTCTGGAGCCTGTGCTCTGCAGCAAGAGAGGCCACGATAGTGAGAGGCCCGTGCACTGTGATGAAGAGTGGGCCCCGCTTGCCACAGCTAGAGAAAGCCCTCGCACAGAAACGAAGACCAAACACAGCCAAAAATAAATAAATTAATTAATAAACTCCTACCCCCAACATCTAAAAAAAAAAAAACCACTGTAAAATAAGAAAGCCATTACTTGAGGAAAGAAAAAATGAAGAAGGAACTTTTCTGCATAATGAAGTCCAAAAAACAGTCATAATCATATTATGTTAAAATGCTTTGGGAGAAATTTGAAAATATTAACAATTGATTAATCAGAAACACGTCTACATATCCTCTAGACTGTCATGCAGTTAATACAATGATTGCATTATCATAACAACAGAGTAAATATAGAATACTTTTAGTGTGCATTTAATAGAGAAAATATTAGTTTAACTCAAAAGAGTCTGCTAATATTTTAATTGGTAACATAATTAAGAAACAGTTATTCAAACATGATGACCCAATCTTTTCAAATATTCTCAAATAGAAGTATAATACCCCAAGGACTTTAAAGGCAATTTGGAGAACTATTATCTTTTTTTCTGAGTAGTCAAACACACATACACTTACATTGTTCATATTCAAGAAGGGGAATTGGCATGTCTGACCCTACCAGTCATCCAATGAAGAACAATAAAGAAAGTAAATTTATCTTATGGGGCTATAATCAAGTCTTAAAACTGAATCACATTCTTACCATAGATGGAACATCATGGGAATTATTGAAGGACCCCAAACTTACAGCCATTCTAGTAAGACTCATGACACGACAGCAATACATAATTTCATCCTCTTTAAATATTGTGCTATAGTAATTGAAATGGTACTGAGCATTGATTTCCCCAAAAGCACCAAGAAATATATGAGGATAAGACTCAGAGTAAATGTTCTTCACAAATGAAGGGTAAGTGAGAAGGCTAGAAGTGGTATTTCAGAAATTAAGAAAAATTTAAAGCACTGGTTTGAGGGTGGTGTGAAGTTACAGAGTAATTACAAGTTTGATTCTATGTGTATAAAATCTTACATAATAATCATACTGGTGTTGGGGGGATTTTCTACACAGGTTTTTCGCATGTAACTATGGTGTTTAAACTATTTTAACTATTTTACTCATATATTTTAATAGACACCTATGCCTTAGTGAGGTAATGAGATAGCATCCTATTTGGTAATTTTGGTCTTAATTTACTAAACAACACCCAAGCAGATTAAAAGAGTTAATATTGCTCCTTTCTTCTGAAATATAGTCTAAAACCCCTTAAATTGGGTCCAGTAGTGAGAGCAAAAGAGGGCAATAAGAAAAAAAAAATCCTAGTTTCCCTTTTGTATGCTGTTCTTACTCTTCATCTTATCCAAGCACTCTATAAATACTTTCGTGTTTCTTGTGTCATTTTGTTTTTTCCTTTTCCCAAATCCTCCCTAAAACCTGGCTTCAAGAATGAATCTGATATTAATGATTTAAAGCAATGTCTGTATGAGGACATACATTGTAGAAAGATTTGTGTCATGTTGGAATCCATCCAAATAGCATATGTATATTTATGCATTAAATGTTGGTAGACAATTAAGTCCTAGAGTTATCTTCAGAGGAATATTTGCATTTTAATACTGCATTATGCCTGCTAAATGAAAAATTTGGTCCTTTGTAAAAAGAAACTTTTAAGTCATTGATCAAGGCACTCCAGGATTTGCTTCCTGTTGTCCATAAAATCAGACCTATTGTTGGACCTCTTGATTTGTGCTTTTGTAAAACCCAAGTTTCTTCTACCTGCAAAGTACATGTAGAAGACCTTCTCTTCTTTTCTTGTTTCATCAACTGTGGGAAAAAAGCTGAAATAATCTCATTTCCTACTATACTCCATCACAGACTTTTGAAGAGAGATATTTGCTTACTATTTTAAAATTTATTTTTTTAAATTGTAGTATGGTTGATTTACAATATTATATTGTTTTCAGGTATACAACATAGTGGTTCAGAATTTTTATAGACTGTACTCCATTTAAAGTTATTGTAAAATATTGGCTATTTCCCTGTGCTGTACAATATCCTCGTAGCTAATTTTTTTATACATAGTAGTTTGTACCTCTCAGTCCCTTCATGCCCTTCCACCTTCCCTCTCCCCACTGGTAACAACTAGTTTGTTCTCTATATCTGTGAGTCTATTTCTGTTTGTTATATTCATTCATTTGTTTTACTTTTAAGATTCCACATATAACTGGTAATGTAGAGTATTTGCCTTTCTGTGGCTGACTTATTTCAATAAGCATAATGCCCTATAAGTCCATCCATGTTTTTGAAAATGACAGAATTTCACTTTTTTTTTTTTTTGTGGTACGCGGGCCTCTCACTGCTGTGGCCTCTCCCGTTGCGGAGCACAGGCTCTGGATGCGCAGGCCCAGCGGCCATGGCTCACGGGCCCAGCCGCTCCGTGGCATGTGGGATCTTCCTGGACCGGGGCACGAACCTGTGTCCCCTGCATCGGCAGGCGGACTCTCAACCACTGCGCCACCAGGGAAGCCCAAGAATTTCACTTTTTTTGATGGCTGAGTAATACTCCATATGTGTCTTCTTTACTCAATCATCTGTTGATGGGCACTTAGACTGCTTCCATATTTTAGCTATTTTAAATAATGATGCTATGAACATTAGAGTGCATATATATCTTTTGAAATTTGTGCTTTCATTTTATTCATGTATATACCCATGAGCAGAATTGCTGGATCATATGGTAGTTCTATTTTTAGTTTTTTGAGGAACCATAATATTTTTCATAGTGGTTGCCACAATTTACATTCCCACCAACAGTATACTAGGGTTCCCTTTTATCCACATCCTCACCAACACTTGTTATTTGTAAATTTTTTGATGATAGCCATTCTGATAGGCATGAGGTGATATCTCATTGTTGTTTTGATTTGCATTTGTCTGATGATTAGTGATGTTGAAAATCTTTTCATGTGCCTGTTGGACATCTATATATCTTCTTTGCAAAAAAATGTCTATTCCCATCTTCTCATTCATTAATTTGGTTTTTTTTAAGACATTGAGTTATATGTGTTTTTTGTACATTTTGAATATTAACCCCTTATCAGGCATATTATTTGTAAATATCTTCTCCTGCTTGGTAGGTTTCCTTTTCATTTCGTTAATGGTTTCCTTTGCTGTGCAAAAGCTTTTATGTTTGTGATTTTTTTTGTTTCTTGAGGTAGGCCTGTTTCACTATAAACTTCTCTCTTAGAACTCCTTCTGATATGTCCCATAGATTTTGGAAAGTTATGTTTTAATTTTCATATGTATTGGGGTGTTTTCTGATTTCCTCTTTGATTTCTCCATTGATCCATTGTTTTTTTTATAATATGTTATTTACTCTCTCCATATTTGTGTTTTTCCCATTTTTCTTCCTGTAATTGATTTCTAGTTTCATACAATTGTGGGTGGAAAAAAATGCTTGATGAAATTTCTGTTCTCTTAAATTTGTTGAGACTAGTTTTGTGACCTAGCATGTGGTCTATCCTGGAGGTCATTCCACGTGCACTTGAAAAGAATGTGCATTCTGCTGTTTGGGGATGGAATATCCTATAGATATCTGTTAAGTCCAATTGGTCTGATGTGTCATTTAAACCTACTATTTTCTTATTGATTTTCTCTCTGGATGATCTGTCCATCGATGTAAATAGATTTTACTGCTTTTTCTCTTGCCGCTTTCAGAATTATTTTTTTACCTTTAACTTTTGCCATTTTAACTAAGATACATCCTAGTGTAGGCTTCTTTGGGTTGACTTTGTTTGGGCCTTGTGTTTCCTGTATTTAGATATCTATTTCCTTCCACGGTTTTGGGAAGTGTTCTGAAATAAGTTCATCAAATACATTTTTTCTCTTTTCCTTCTGGGGCTCCTTAATCTGAATGTTGGTATGTTTGATGTTGTCCCAGAGGTCCCTTAAACTGTTCTTATTTCTTAAATTTGTTTTTCTTTTTGCTTTTCTGATTGGGTGATTTCTCTTATTCTGTCTTTCAGATCACTTATGCATTCTTCTATATCACCTAGTCTGCTGTACATTCCTTCTACTGTGTTTTTTGTTTCAGTTACATAATTTACCAGATAAGTTTTTCAGTGTTTTTTTTCCAAGGTTTTTTTCTTGTTCTTTTGTTTGAAACCAATTCCTCTGTCTTCTCATTTTGCTTACTTTCCTCTGTCTCTATGAAATTAGGTCAAACAGTTACCTATCCCAGTCTTGAAGGAGTGTCCTTGTGTGGGAGTGTTCCTATACAGTCTGTGTGTGTCCAGTGGCTTTGGTGGGAGGGCTGGATCTGAGGTGATCCTGAGTCATGTCCCCCCCAGGGTGAGCTGGCAGCTATCACCATGGTGTTAGGTAGGACTGGAGGTGGATTGGGTAGAGCCAGAGCCAGCTATGAGCCAGGGCTTCTCCTTTGCTCAGTGGCCAACACCCCACTATTTGGGATGGGGTCAGGTCCCAAGTCACTGGAGCAGAAGCCCTGAGGGTCAGGTCTGAGCTGGTCACTTCTCTTCCCTCCTATCCAACTCATTGTGGGTCTTTCTTACAGTCTTGGTTGTATAGGAGACTTTCAGCCTGTGTCCAGTGTGTTTTCTGAGAGAATTTTTCCACATGTAGCTGTATTTTTGATATGTTAGTGGTGGGAGGTAGGGCTGCGTCCTACTCTGCCATCTTAATCTCCTCTGGCTCAGCCCTATATCACATGTTTTTTATGCATTCATCCATTGATGGACACTTATGTTGTTTTGATATCTTGACTATTGTAAATAATGCTGCAGTGAACATAAGAGTGTATATATCTTTTCAAATTAGTGTTTTTGTTTTCTTTGGAAACAAATACCCAGAAGTAGAATAGCTGAATCATATGGTAGTTCTATTTTTAATTTTTTGAGGTAACTCCATACTATTTTTATAGTGACTGCACCAATTTACATTTCTATGAATACTGTACCAGGGTTCCCTTTTTCTTTTAAATCTGAGCTACTGAGCAATATTAGAGAAAGTGACACCACAAAGCAGATTGATATCACTATAAATTCATGATCACCAGCTTCAGGTAGGTCCAAAACATTGCCTCACAGTTCCACTATATTTCTGTTTTCAACTCGTTCTCATTTTTATGACTGTTTTAAACTTTGTCATGCTTCTCAGATTTCTGGCAACCTCTCCTCGACAAGCCCACTATCCCACCACTATTAGCATATGACCTCACTTCTTACTGTATAAGGAATAATAAAACCATCAGAAGGAAATGCTTTCAACCTTTTGTTATCAAGCCTACAGGCTACCTATATCCCCATCTAATTTGTAAAGTGATTGGAATAGTGACTGGCACATAGTAAGCACTAAACAATAGCAGTAATCATCATCATCACCATCATCTTATCATTATTATTATAGTAGTCAGTATTTTATCATGTATATATTACTGTTTTTTATCTTCTTATATAAGAAGTTTTCCTCAATCACTTCACTTGTCCTTCCCACCATATTCTTTACTGAATTCTCAAAAATCTTATGTTATTGTTTGACCCCTGTCCTGTTTCTCCTTTTCAATTGGATTGTTAAATAAAATTCTGTACTGAAGCTCAATCTACTGATCTATCTATCTATCTATCTCTATCTTTTTTTTTTTTGCGGTGCGCGGGCCTCTCACCGTTGTGGCCTCTCCTGCTGCGGAGCACAGGCTCCAGACGCGCAGGCTCAGCAGCCATGGCTCACAGGCCCAGATGCTCCGCAGCATGTGGGATCCTCCTGGACCGGAGCACAAACCCATGTCCCCTGCATCGGCAGGCGGACTCTCAACCACTGCGCCACTAGGGAAGTCCTCTATTTTTAAATAAAGTTTATTCTATCAAAAAACTTTCTTCTCTCCATACCATACATTTCCATACCATACATACCATAGATATTTTTTCTCTTCTCTGTTTTCCCATGAAATTTCCTCAGTGAATTATCTATACTTAAAATCTCTATTTTCTCATAACTTACTTCATCCATAACCCAATTTATTAGATTGACTAAACTAAAATAGCTCTCTCTATGCTGACACATGACCTAAATTAACCATATTCAATAACTTTTATAATCCTCATCTAACTTGATCTCACTGCAAAATTTGACATAATTGACCACTCTACCCTCTGAAAACTTAGTTTTCTTTAAACTTCTAAGGCATCAGACTCCTCTATTCTTTCATGTTTATCTATGAGTGCTTCTCATTTATTTTCCTTTCCTTTTCACTTTCCTCTTGCCTGTCACCACATGTTGAATTCTTCAAGGTCCTGTTCTCACTGGTGCTTTACCCATCTCATGCACAATATATTCTTCAGTAGTCATGTACTTCATAATGACCCCCACCCCCACATACATCTATATATCTATATCTGTATCTATCTCAGAGCTTAACTCTCAGTTTCTGACATGGTTATCCAACTGCATACTCAACATTTCCATTTAGATGTCTGAAATGAAACTCAAACTTATCATGTCCAAAACTGATTTTATATTTTCCAAATAACATTTTCCAGTCACATCTGACTTCTTTCTTATCCTTAATGTCCAGAGTTAATCCATTGTTATCTTCTGTCAAATGTGTAACCTAAATACTTAAGTCTATCACCACCACTACCATTCACCAATCTCCATCACTACTGTTACCATCATTGTAGTTAATGCCACTTCATTTTTCACAATAACTATTACAGTAGTCCAGTTAACTGAATTTTCACATTGCTTACCCCCAACTATCATATATACTGCAGACAGAGTGATATAATAAAAATGCACATATAATTAAGGCATCCACTTGCTATAAAACTTTTAATACCTTTCCATCACTCTTAAGATTAACTATGGCTTAGAAGACCCCAGATATTCTGGTCTCTGCATACCTTTCTTATCAGAGATCCTTCAGTCATACTGACTTTCTCTCACTTTCTCACATGTACTATTTTCTTTCCCATTACTTCGTATATATTGTTCACTGTCAAAAATTGATTGTATGGAGCTAAACTTGAAATAGTATCTAGTGGCTCTATTTTTATAAACAGAAGTATTATTGCAGTATGTATTACATCTGATTCATTCAATTTATCCTTAAATTTTCAACTTAAGAGTCACTTTCTCAGGGAAGCCATAACTGACCCTCTCAATTGTATGATTGATTCTTTTATTATGCATTCTCCTAACACAATATTCCTTTTTCTAGTGCACAGTTCTATATGTAATTGTGATTATTTTATTAATGTCTGTCTATCTAAGTAGGCTAAAACCTACATTAGAACATGAACCATGTTTGGTTTTGTTCAAAATTGTATCCCTAAAGCCTAAAACAGTCCCCATTTCAAATATGCTTAATAAATATTTTTCAAATGACTGATTCACTGAATAAAAGAACAAAACTTAATTGAGGCATAGTCCTAGAATAGGATTAAAGTAGAAATCAGAAAGGGCTTACGTGGAAGAAAAAAGGAAAACTGAGAATTGAATAACATACTTTCATCAATATTGAAATCTGTCCCAGTTAAATGAAGAGTTAGAAATTAGGTCTGGGCTTCCCTGGTGGTGCAGTGGTTGAGAGTCTGCCTGCCGATGCAGGGGACGCGGGTTCATGCCCCGGTCCGGGAAGATCCCACATGCGGCGGAGCAGCTGGGCCAGTGAGCCATGGCCGCTGGGCCTGCACGTCCAAAGCCTGTGCTCCACAACGGGAGAAGCCACAACAGTGAGAGGCCCGTGTACCACAAAAAAAAAAAAAAAAAAAAAAAAAAAAAGAAATTAGGTCTATAATTGGCATTTGCTTTGTAAGTTGAAGTTTTTTATCTTTGTTCATTTTTTAACTACAAAAAGTCAATTTTATATGATTCAACCTAATAAAATTCACTGGCTCATTCATTTATTAAGTGATACTATAAATAGTTATTAATAACTATTCTCCAGGCATTATACTAAATACTGGCATAAGTGTAAATGAATCATGGGCCCTGGCTTCATGTTGCTGAAACTTAGAAAAAGGTGGACATGGACAGACAACAGAAGTGTGATAATGGCCGTATTGATTCAGTAGGAACAGAAGAGAAAGTTTGTATAAGAAGACAATGATGACTTCAGAGTACAGGTTGACTGGGAGTCTTGCACTCTATGTGTCTAAAAAGGAAATGAAGAAACAACAACAGTGGCACTCATTTATTGCTGAATTTGAGCTGACAGGGAAACTGTGACATCCTGACAGAACTAGAAGTGGTAACTAAATGATTAGCTTGAAACTCTAATTTTGCTTTTAATAACAAAGTAGGATAATACTCTATGTTTAGAAGTAGGTATCAAGGCCAGTGAGTGAATCAAGGATTGTGGAAAATGTGAATGAATAGTAGGAAATCCTTTGTAAGTCACTTGGCTGGTCAGGACCTTATTTCCTTACCTATTCTTGGGTTTGGTTAGATATGAGATAATTGTTAAAGTCTTGTAGAGCTAGAAAATGGTACAGTTCTAAGGCAACTGTGTCTCATCAACTGTCTATGCCTATAACAATATAATTTCAGACTCAGACATGGCGTTATAGGCCATCCAGTAGCCAATCTAGTCATGTTACATATGCAGGATTGGAAGTTCAGTTGAGAAATCCAAGGTTCTATAATTAGACAATTCTAAAACTGAGACAAAAATACAACTCTCTTATTTCAATTGTCATTTTAAAGACAGCACTTAATTTGGATGAGCAAAACCAATAAAAATAATAACAAACACTTATTAGATGCCTACTATGTGCCTGTCACTGTGCTGAGTGCTACACGCGTGTTATCTCATTTAAACCTCCTGACTATATGAGGTTAGTGCTATTATTATGGCCATTTGGCACCTTAGGACACCAAGGTTTGTGAATATTAAGTGACTTGCCCCAAATCAATCAGCTAGTAAGAGCTGAGACTTGCACATAAATTTATTGTATATAAAGCTATCTCTCTTATTTTCTAATCTCCATATCAGCAAACCTATTGTGTTTTTATCTACTTCATGTTTCAGGTAAATAAATCCACTTACAAACATGGTATCTTTTTAAATCACTTATATAGTGTTCACAATTTCATGGAGTGTGAGCTGTGTGTGTACAGTGAATCTGCCTTTAGAAACTATACCCTGATCATTGTAGTGCAAACGATCTTTCCTTACCTAAATAAAAATGATAGATACTGCCAGAGTAAAAGCAACCAGGTTTGATTATAGTTTTTACCTCTGTGATACATACTTTAGAGTCTGCAGGATTCCTGCAAAATTACAGTTCTCCATGTTTCAGTGTTTCACTCTAATATGTTTTTTATTTTTACATTGGCAGCATGTTCTATGAAAGACAGTTTCTGTATTGCTATATTCTTGCCCAGTGCATCTCAGAGAGTTTTTCCACTTTATTATACAGGTAACACATAAAAATCTCAGATCACAAACGAAGAGTGCCACAAAATGGTGCTTTCTTTGAAGACATGACAATTTTTTCTTGAGCCTCTTATTTCTTCTAGTGTGAAAATATTTAATTGTAGTCGATCTGAGTTAAATTCATTCATTCAATTCAGTGGTTTTCAGTCAATTCAGGGTTTTTCCAGTTTATCTCCAGGGTACATCTAAGATCTACTTTCAGAAGGTCTCAAGTAGCGTCAAGGCATCAATGGAAGTAGAGTAGGACATTGTAATTCTTAGTCATCTATGCCTCTTGATATCCTCTTCAATTTATGTCACCCCATCTGCTCACGGGCCTCATTATCTATACCCTTCCATCTGCTGAGAAATTCATGTTCTAAAATGGTGTCTGGGCACATAAAATGCGGTACATTATCCCGATGATGAATCCTCCATAGTTCCAGACTCTTTCTCACCACTTCCATATTACTCTTTGTGGGTATGAAAATAATTGGTTGGTTTCAAGTTTCCCTCCGGACTACTAAAAGCTCTCTGCAGTTGTCTAAGAACTTTCATTTAAACCTATCAGGTGACAATTTTTATTCTATGGCCCTTTATGGGTTGATTTGTGTCCCCCCCAAAAGATGTGTTGAAGTCCCAAACTCTCCTGTCTGTGAATGTGATCTTATTTAGAAATAGGATCTTTGTAGGTCTAATTAAGTTGAGTTCATTAGAGTGGGCCCTAATCCAATATGACTGATGTCTTTATAAGAAGACAATGTGAAAAAAGACACAGACAGGGAGGCAACAGCCATGTTACTACAGAGGTAGATGTTGGAATGATGTATCTACAAAGTCAGGGCACATCAAAGATTGCTGGCCACCACCAGACACTAGAAAGAGGAAGTGAAGGATTCTACTCAGAGTCTCAGAGAGAGAAAAGCCTTGCCGAAACCTTGGGATTTCTAGCCTCCAAAACTGTGAGGTAATAAATTTCTGTTATTACAGGTTACTAAGTTTGTGGTGGTATTATAGCAGCCCTAAGGAAACTTATATAGGTCCTTATGCCATGCTGGCAAAAGATATTTATCGACTTCACAAGTCCCAGGAATTTGCGCAAGGTGAGGTATACAAGTTTGTATTTTTGCATCCTAAAATTCATTTAAGAATCTCATTATATACCTGACCCTGGAAATTAGTCTGAGGAAGAAGTTATTAGAAAAATGTGGTATAGGTTCCTTTCCTGGGGCATATATCAAGTTCTAATTCTCTTGCCTTTGGCTGTATCTCAATTCTAATTTCAGGTCTTCATTTAGTATGGGTTTTTGGAAAAAAATATTAAACTGATCACTTATTCTTCTGTGTCTGTTGTTTTGTATAGGGTTTATTTCTTGAACTTTCAGGATTCTAGTCTTGTTATTCAAAGCCAAGTTTCTTACAACTTAAAAGTTTTTTCCCCTAAAAAAATTGTCTCTGTCATGTATTTCAAAAGAATATTTTGAAGCTTAATGGCTGAGAATTTACCTTTTCATTCTGTGCTCTTCTATTTAATCATCCCTCTCCCAAGTGGCATGGATTGAATGGAGGAAGACAAAGAGTAACAGAAACCACCAGCAAAAGAATCACTTGATTAATCTTGCAAAACATTATATCATCATTTGGAAAATCTTTTGGAGTTAGATCATTAGATTTGATAATTTGGTTTATTAACAGTGTACATGGTTTCACAACCTTCTATCTTTGGTGCTGTTATAACTGAGAATATCCACTCAGCCAGTAGTGGAATTGCACTTGGCTCAGTAAAAAATGTTAAAGGGAATTAAAATGTATCACTTTCTTCCTTATGAAGAGAACTGAGAAATCTTAAGGGAAGGTGTGGGTTTAGGAGTGAATTTTAGATTGCACTTTACATTTCACAGGGGGATTTTGTATATGCTTGTTCTGTTTAGGACTTTTAAGTGGGTATTAACCCTAGGATCAAGGATTACCTGATTCTTGATATTGACCCATTTCTGCATGGGCCCCGGAGGAAAGATATGCACATAAGAAAGAAATCAAGACAAATGAATATTATTCCTCAAAGCTTTTGACCTCAAACAAGCGGAATTCTAAGGAGCTAGACTGAACCATGCGTAGAAGTCTGTGTGTATGACTCACATTATTTGCCATTTACGCGAGACTTTCTGTTGGCATCTTGACACAATTCCATGATACTTTCTATACTATAGAGGATGGAGCTGTAGATTCTATATTTCAGACTTCTTGACAGTTTAGCTTTTACCAAGGAGGAATATTGCTAGCTCAGGCAGCCTATCCTGAACATTTATTTTTTGGGTGGCCAAGGGAGGTTCAAGTCCATCTTCCTTTTCTGTACTTGGAAGAATGTGTTTGACTTTCAAGATGTCAAGTAGTATGTATGTGATAGGGCTGTAATCTTAGAGGAAAGAGATAGAGAATTCAGTCTTAGCCTTCTTATTTTTGTTAATTTGGGTATCTGGGCCTCATTGTCTTTTTCTGTAAAATGGAAGAGTCAAGACAGTTGACTTAGAATTTACTCAGGTTACTGTGGGAGTCTTAAACTCTCCCAGAAGTTCTTATATAGTGAGAAAAAGATACTTGGTATAGACATCTTCTTATTTTAATAGGGAGACTCCATACTTTGAGTGCTCAGATCCTGATTAGAAGCTGAATTAATCTTATAAATGTATGGGCATTAATCTTATAAATCCTTGGGAAGTGCCACCTGCTAAGATTGAGCCTGAATTGACTTCCTGGTCTTGATCACTTCAGACAGGTATTCCTCATTGCAGGAAGAGTTGGCAAGAAAAGGGGGAACCATGAGTTCCCTGTCACTACTCCATCATGTCAAACATATGTATTCTCATTTATTCATTTCCACAATGCTAGAAAGTGATTGCTGTTATTTCCAACTCATAGATAGTGTAGATAATGTAAGTAACCTACCCCAAATCTGGTCTTTATGAGTTGGAAAACACTTACCTTTAAGTTTTCTGGTTTTAAATCCAACTTTCTGTCTACCATACTCCAGCCAGTTTGTCTATTTATCGCTACCTACATGCAAAGAAGAAGGCACTCTCTACTCATCACCCTCTGCATTTGCTCTTAAGTGTTACTGATTTGATGATACACTTAAATTGCCTCACCTCTCAGACACTGTGTTCTTTTATTCACAAAATGGGGATAATTACTGCTGGCTCCTGGACACTTCATAAGAATAGTTTCAGGTTTAATTAGAAAATGAGCAATAGTTTTAGAAACCTCAGTGCATCCTTGGTTATTAACGGACTGAACTATTTTCAGCCAATTAATAAGACAGTCTTTTTCTATTCCAATTTAAATCTTCAATCATGTGTCTAATTGTAAACTTGCATCACTCCCTTTTCAGGGAACCTATGTAGACTCTTCTCTTTTTCTTATATAAACTTATTCTTTGCAAGAAAACTGAACTTAATCATTTCTACCTTTATTTGAATTTCTCAGTGAGCTAGCTCCTCCAGAATAGTCTCAAGTATATGACCATTGAATTTATCCATTAAAATGAGTTTAGATGTTAGTAAGAAAACACATGGAGAAGTAAAATCGACTTCTTTATGCCCTTGGAATTAGGTATGTTTCTACAAATAACCATCTATACTTTTTCCCATTTACCATATAAAAGAGAGAAAAGCATTCAGTAACAAACACAAAGATTCTATATCCATGCTTCACCCCAATTATAATTTTCCAAGTTATAATAAGGAGATAGCAGAGTATGGTTCCTATAAGTAAATCTGTTATTTGATTCAAGTTATGCTTATTTTCCCTTCAGTCCACAGCTAGGATTGCAATTAGTCACTTCTAGCATATAAAGGAACACCTGACAGTTTTGTTTGTACAGCACATTTTACCCTGCCTGTTATGGTAACAGACTCAACTTAACAGTGAAAAAAAAAAAAAACCTGAAAAGGAGAATAACTGTTTTGTCCAAGATCACATAGCTAGGAAGTATTGTGGCAGAGCAAAAACTAGATTGTAGGTATATATGACAAGCCCAAGTTTTGTCCATTACACCACACAATTTACAGGGAATTAATTGAGGGGGTGGATGATCAATAATAGCCCTAAATGAAATTACTCTAAATGTAATCTTGTTCAGAGTTGTGTAATCAGAAGATTACACAAGGAGATTTACAACAGTTTAGCCTGGTCCTCTTTTGTCATAATCAAGAAACACAGACTGAGAAAGGTTAGTGGACTTACCTTAAGTTCAATAACACTTTATTGGAGTGGGTTCATGCGTAGATGGACCCTTAAGGTCCCTGACAATCTTTGGTGAATCTTTGTGGTGTTCTGATTTCAAAGCATGAGAATGCCTTATGTCTTCCCACATACAGCAATGCCAGTGAATCTGCAAGAAGGGATACTTTAAAATGAGCCTTTTAAATTTCATTATTTAGTATGTGTATGAGCAGAATGCAAATGGTATCAATTCCATTATCTTTTGCACAAAATGTTCCCCTCTCAGGGCCAAATCAGGGGTAGGAAATATGGAACTGTGCCCCAAGTATGTCAAGGGCAGCTGGCCACTTCTGTTTCTAGATCCCAAACACCTGCATTTCTCAAAAGCTGGGGCTGTTTCAGAAGAGACATTTGGAAGTCATCAATATACTGCTTACTTACTGTGGATTTGAGAACCTTGAAATGTCAAGTTTTAGCTTGAGGCCAAGTTGGATTTGTGAGCCCTCATACTGATGGGTGATAAGATCATTTACATTGGATTATACCTCTGGTGTGTGAGCAATTCAGTAAATGATGAATACAGTGGGAATTACTGCAGTATATCTGCTGGACACTTTTATAAAATAGCTCTCTCATCTCACCTCCTAGGTGTGCAATCTTCAATCAGGAAACATATTTGAAGCAGGAAATCAGTTCTCAAGCCTAGGGCTGTATCATCTGCTCCTGTCTCCTTTGCAGAGTGTAATTTTTGTCCGCTGCCACGTTGCAAAGTAGACAGCTATAGGGCACTGATTCCTGGCCAGAAAATAATGCAGTCTGAAAAATGCCTCCAAAGTTGTGGCCGACCATTTGCTGACTATTGTTAGAAAATTATGATTAACATGTTGAGAGAGAGGGAGAGAGAAAGTCATTTCTTTATAAATATGTAGAGAAGCCAGGCACTGAGCTAGAATCTGGGAATTTAGTCACTTGTAATATGAACATGTCCTTGATTCTCACTGAGCTTTCAAACTAGCTGTGATATAGGCAGTTTTAATGTGATAAGTTCTGCAACAAATTAAATGAAGAGTGTTATAGTAATGAATAGTAAAATAACTTAAGGCAAGATACCTTTGCAACTTGTTCCTGAAGAAGCTACATTTAAATGGACCGTTGAATCAGTCAGGTGAATACTGGGGTAGTAATATTGAATGTTTCTAAAGAAAAATGCATGTGTGTAGGATTAGGGTTGAAATAAAACCAGAACTGCAAGGAAAATCCAAACAGGACAGTCTTATTGTGTCCTGTGCTTTTACCATTGCTTGCTGTGTAATATAGATAGTTTGGGTGGCTTCTACTGGTTGTTAATTAATTCATTTATCTCTTCATGCATTCAACAATCTTGTAATCAGTGCTTGATATGTTTCTAGCACTATGATGGTCACTTGCCCTATGAGCTGAAAGCTGGATTTCATCTAAATTCTTGGTACTTCAGAGTCAACCGTTGAATCAACTAGGAGTTTGTTTTGATGCTAGTAATAAAAATGTGATTACAGTGGCTTAAACACATAACGGTTTATTCTTTTTTGTAGAAGTCTAGATGTAGCTTGCTTGGAGAAGTAGAAGTTTTCTGTAGTTTCCAGTACTCTTGTAAAAAGCCCTAGCCTCCCTAGTCACAGGTATTGATATAATATGAAGGCAGAAAATGCTTGCTTTCATGTTCTTTAGAAACATTTTACTCTTTACTTACCATGAGAATTAGATTTGTAGCCATTTATCTAGTTAATTGCTCTGATCTGAGAGAACCAAATGGTTCCAGCCTGGACTAGGTTCCTAAGTTAAGAGCCAAGGTGTTAGGAAGACTGGAGCAATACCTCCTTAGGCATTTCCATTTTAAAAAGAGATGAAGCTCAGAACTTGGAGACATCCCTCTCTCTTAAAAGTCACAAAAGATACCCAGTGGTTTATCTGGCCCCTGGAAAGATATATTTACCTTCCAAAAAGGTTAGGGTAAGAACTCAGGACCCTTGCCATCCCATTTCAAAGGGATTATCATCCTATCAGCAAAATTTTTCTCCTCCCCTTTCTGGATCAATAATGGCTGTCTCTTTCCTGAATATAACTGGAGAAAATCTATTATCTGTTCCTGCTCTATGGAGTATCTAACTATCAACATTGGACATTTGACCTGACTTTCACCTGGTCACACCAGGGTTTAAGGCCTGGGCAAGAGGAGGTAGAGTGATAGACTTAGTTACTGCAAGGTAATTAATAAGGAATCAGTCTGATCCACAGCACCTCATGTTCACATTCAAGATAAAATTAATAAACATGAATATTAAAAACTCAACATCAGTTCAGCACAGGTATGATAATATCAGGAAGCCATTAAGAATCCAGGGTTCTTCAATCATTTCTTAGCTTGTGATTCCTATTCTCAAAAATCATGATATGGCTTCTGGAGCTCCAACTATTACAGTCATATTTCCAGGCAAGAAATAAGAGAGAGGGCAGAGGCACAAAATGATATTTCTGGAACTCCTTCCCTGAAACTACTCAGATTTAATTCATCATCCCCATCTTCAAAGGAGGCTAAGGAATATAGTATTATTTTCACTTTGACACAATTTAAGGGATCTTTTATAAAGGAGAAGGTAAACATGGATAGCATTAGTTTCTCTTTCAACCATATACTTCAAGAAAGAAGAAAATTGATGGAAAATTGTGATTCTTTTAGTCCAAACACTTCATTTCTTGGGGATTCTAAGGCCACAGGTAGTTACAGTGACTTGATTAAGGACATAGATAATTCATAACAATGAATGATTGCCATCTCAACTGAGTCCTTGTGCAACAATCTTCTCACTTTACCTGCAGGCCTCCATATTTTCAAGTATTGGATAGTTTAGCAGAAAAGGTAGTGTTTCCACAAGACTACCTGTGAGCATGTAATTCAATATGCCACAACACATCACAGGAAATAAAAAATAGGGGAGTTGGTAAGTATTTCTGATTTTTCACTGTTTCCAGAAAATTTAGTATTCCTAACATAGTTTTTTTCTGGATCTCTTGTTATTACAATATTGGTAAAAGTGTTAAGAAGGACATTTTGACATCTTTGAAGCATGTGTTTGGCCAGGTTGCAGCTAAAGTTACAAAGTCCCACTTAATAGGTCTTTCTGCACTATAGTTATTAATTCTTTTATTCAGTGAGCATTTTTGTTTGGAGACTACTCTGTGCCAGGCATTGTATTGACATCTACTTTAACTGGGTAACTTGTAACTCTTGTTAACAAGGGTAATGACAGATGCTCATGAACACTTTGTTCTTCAGACAAGTAGGGTTATTTATTGACCTAAGTTTCAACCATCTCCACAAAGTTGTCTTACTAAGTTATGAATGAAATCTCAATTCTTATTTGCAATATGCATCCATGGGCCAGGTATCCCTAATAGTATCCTGGCATTGCTATTCCAGCATTGGAATTAGATCTTGGTAAAGTGTTCATGTGATGATCATGCTAGATATTTAAAAGTGTCTTTTGTTCTTCAACAAAAATAGAGAAAAGAAAGACAGTAAAGAGAGAGAAGGACACAGATATAGAGAACAAACTAGAGGTTCCCAGTGGGGAGAGGGAAGGAGAGATAGGGGTATGGGATTAAGAGACACAAACTACTATGTATAAAAGAAATCAGTGACAGGGTTATATTGTACAGTACAGGGAAATATAGCCATTATTTTGTGATAACTTTAAATAGAGTATAATCTATAAAAATATCAAATCACTATGTTATATACCTGAATAATATTGTAAATTGACTATATATCAATTAAAAAAAGAAAAGAAGGAGGAAGGAGGGAAGGGGAGAATATCTTTCTCATGAGATATTATTGAGAATTAATATGGGGCTTTTTGAAAATTGGAAATAAGATTTAGAAGATGTTTATTAGAATATGTAGCAAATAGTAGACCCTCAATAAATGGTAACAATTATTCTAACACTTTCTAACCCTCCCTGC
The DNA here is from genome assembly GCF_964165515.1 of Mesoplodon bidens. Classification (NCBI taxonomy): domain Eukaryota; kingdom Metazoa; phylum Chordata; class Mammalia; order Artiodactyla; family Ziphiidae; genus Mesoplodon; species Mesoplodon bidens. Next base: position 54,275,926 of record NC_138162.1, read on the forward strand.
CTTCCCTCCCTCCCACCCTTCCTTTCTTCCCTATTTCTTTCCTTTTTTCTTTTTTTCCACTCTTCTTCCTTTAAAGAAATACTGCAAATGTAGTTTTATTTCCTCTTTCATCTCTTAATGGCGTTACAGATGTATAGTGTCAAAATCTTAGCTAAAAGGGCATATGTAAGGACAGGGAAGATTTGTACATTACAGAGTCAAACTTGGTAAAACAACGTCAAAATGTAGAATGAGACTCCTCTTTCTTCATCTCTCTGCACATGTAGTCAACCTCCTATAGCTGTTCTCAGTTCTTTCTTCCATTACCCTACACTACTTCTTTTTTTCTTCTTTCTGTCCCTTTTCATTTTTCTTAGTTGCACCAACTATTTCTTTCAAAGCCATGTCATTTATCATTGTCTTATTGGCAGTAAAGCTATTAACAAAGGAAGCAGTAAAAGTTGTGTAGTTTGTATGTATTACATTGAAAATCTTTGTTCTGTCTGCCAAGGCTGAACAACCCTAACTGATCTTAATCTGGAAATCAAATTGCCTCCCATTCCTGCTGCTTGTCAGTTGTCTTTGGCATGGTTTGTAGTCCCACTGAAGTCTTTAGCCAAATAAAAGTCACTTCAGGCAGACAATTATCTATTATCTTTGTCTCTTTCAGACCCTACCTTGTATCTTTGCTTACCACTGCATAGTCTGAAGATTAGTCAGATCTTCATGGCAAAGAATAATAGGATTTTGAGCTCTCTTGGAAGGATGACCAGAAAACAAATTAGGGATTTGGCGGTATCCTTAGTTTGCCCTGCCCTTTCCTGTTTTGCCATTTGACTTTAGCTAAGGCATCTTAACCGTTCTGTCTTTACTTTTCCTCATCAGTAGGGAGTAAATAACAAAGGCTCACAGGGTTGTTAAAAGGAATGTTTTCAACTTATTTTTGATAAGTGTTTTAAGTCAAGAGACTTGAGTTCACTGACTTTTACAGTTGCTCTGGGATAAAAATTCATTACTCCCAGTGGTACATTTAAGCTACTAGGATGCATATTTCAAATGATTCTCCTTCTGAGGAACCTGATTCCTTTAAAACAAGCTACTTTCATATGTATTCTTTGTGTAAGAGCATTTTTAAATGATGAATAGTTATACCTTCTCTCTCTGCAAAATTTGAATTTGATAATGAAGATAGGCCTCGTGCTTTGCTGTTTGTGGCAGAGACATGCTTAGACGGGAATAAATGCCCTCAGGTCTGAATTCTGCTTTCCCTGGCAGAGGTGCCCATGTTCAGGTAGAAATATCTTGGGGAAAAATAGAGGAAATATCTTCCTTTCTTTGTCTGTATGAGCAAAGGGTCGGGGGTGGGGGTGGGGGGGTGGAGAGTCAAATAGAAACATAGACTATATTGCCAAAGAGTGTTTTTATTAAAAGAAAAATAAGGTGGTAGTTTGCCTCTCTATGTTAGAGTGTTAGATAACTCTTTTACACTGACTGAGTTCAGTTAGTAACTTCAAAATCTTTATCATATATTATGCAACAACCCTTTTCACTTAAACAGTCTAAGGTAAAGATCTTTACACTGGTGGTGGAAAAGGAGTTGGGGAGGAAGTGTTCAAATTTAAATTCAGTTTATACATATATATATATATATATATATATATATATATATATATATATATATATATATATATATATGATTAAGTTAACCTTCCAACCTCTTCTTTCTACTCATAAGTACTTCTTGGCTCTTTAATCTGAACTGAATTTATTGAAATGTTTGGCGAGATAATAATGATATAATTTGACAAGCCAAGGCCTTCCCTGTGATGCCCCTCAGGCTTACTAAATTAATGGGAAAGTGTCCCCTAAAGCCAATAACTTTGTCTCAATTCCTGGGGCCTTTCGTACATCTTTTCCAGCAACCCTGGAAAAAAAAAATTCACTTAACCTTTTTTTAAGGCTCTCAGGGCCAACAGTATATTTAAGGAGGTGCCTCTAAGTAATAACTCTCCCATCATAATATTACAATCATGCATTAGAGGGTGATTCCTCTAATGACGTATTACTCAAAATGCGGTGCCAGCCAGGATATCAGCAAGGGAGATCATAAAATTTTATTTAACCTTTTGTTCATTTAAAGGCTCCAGTACTCTCTAATTTATTTATTATACATGGGAAGCGGGGAATGACAATAACCTCAAAAGCTATGAGAGCTGCATGCTATTTTATTCACTGTATTCAGAAAATATACCTCACCGATGGTTCAAGGAAAAGATTTAAAACCCCCAATTAAAAATGCTTGTGAGACTCACAAGAGCAAAAGTAATGAATAGAGACCATGTAGAATGAATGTATCTGAGATGCAAACAAAGCCTACTGGTCTGCAGATAAGAGAAGAAAAACTCAATAATACTATTTTTAGTCTTTTTAATGAAAGCATTTTCAAATAATATTATGGCTTTTTCATCTATATACCAAGGAAAATAATCGTTTCTTAATTCCAGAATGATTCCAAGGCACCATTTTACCAGTCATCCATGGGATCCATTATGGGCCCATCATGGAATGATGAGCACCAAGCTCAGGGCTGCATTCCATGCAGACTTTTCTGAGACATGAAGGGATCTTCACTGTAACATTTCCATTATGGTGATGATTTATGCATACACAATAATCCATGTACAGCTATTAGCACACTGCTTGGCATGTAGTAGTCATTTCTCACTAAATGTTAGCTATTATTTTTTGTTAATTGCCACTAGTGTTAAATCATGAATGACATTTTATAATAATACTACATGTATTAGACTAAACACTGCCTTTAAACTTCAGTTCAGCTTTAATTCAAAGAGTGTAAGTCAATTCATGTTAGTAAAGGTTCTTTTACAATACTATTCTGAAAAATTTTAATGGAAACTCATGACACTCAATTATTCCAAAAATTCAATACTAAAATGTTATTCATGCCTAAATTATCTGGCTTCATCTAACAGGAATGTATGTTATCTGAATTATCAGTTCAGTTATCTTGATTTCTGCACGCACACACTTTCTCTGTGTCCTCTGTAAGGTGCAGTTGGATTTCTTCAGCTTGAAGTGTGACCCAGTTAGCTTCCCACCAGGCACATAAGGCCTGTTGAGAGATGATGCCTTTGAAGCCCATTGTGCATTTCTAAAATGGTTCTAGCCTTTTCAGAGATGTGAAAATTAGTGATTGCAGAGATGGAACTCAATTATTTAAACCTACTTAGAAAAACTTCCTCTAAACCACAGAAATATATACTCACAGTGCTGACATTGTGAGTTAATCTGCAAACTCTGTTTCATAACTTTCATAGTTTCTTTTTAATAAATAAAAATTCAAACTTTCTTTTCACCCAAGCAGCAATATTTATTTACATGTTTTCTGGGTGATACCTCAAGTAGAAATTGAATTGGCCATTCAAACCCTTGTGAGCAGTGAGCCAGGGCTTGAAAGTATGGCATATTTTAGGGTAGACTCAAGGAGGAAGGAACTTAACAAGCAAATCTTCTCAATAGGAGTTTAAATATTCATGATTTGCTTATTTAAACATTTAAAAAATTGTGTCTCTGAGCATCAGATTCTTAATATGCAGAGCAGAAAGAACAAAGTACTGAAAAACAAGCATATTGTCATGGACTTCGCTTAAAATACCTCAGAGCTAAAGCTTAGTGTTTTTTAAAGCTTAATATTTTTGATACATTAAAGCTTTCTTCAGAAACTAGGATATTAAAAAAAAAATTACCTTTCGAGACTAAAAATCAGCGCATAATGGGACAGAGAAATGGCGTGCAGTTTGCAATAGCAGTAGATAAAAGAGCTCAGGTTGTGGTGGTAAATTTTGTGTGTCAACTTGACTGGCCATGGGGTGCCCTGATTAGATATTGCTTGTGGGTGTGTCTGTGAGGGTGTTTCTGGTAGAGATGAGCATCTGAATTGCTGGACTCAGTGAAGTAGATTGCCCTTCTCAAAGTGGTCATCATCTAACACATTGAGGGCCTGAATAGAACAAAAGGCTGAGGAAGGAGGAATTTGCCCCTATTTTCCTGCCTCACTGCTTGAACTGAGCCATCTTCATCTCATCTCCTCTGGCACTTCGACTCAGATTACTCCACTAGCTCCCCTGGTTCTCAGACCTTTGAACTCGGACTGAATTACACCTACCCCCCAGCTTTTCTGGATCTCCAGTTTGCTGATGGCAGACCATGGGACTTCTCAGCCTCCATAATGGAGTGAACCAATTTCTATATATGTATCTTTGCTGGTTCTCTTTCTCTGGAGAACCCTGACTAATGCACAGATTTACTATATTAACATGTATAATTATAGAGTCAGTTACAAGAGGTTAGTCAACCATGGGAAAAGAAGGTAGTTAAGAGAGTAAAGGCAAACCTTGGTGTAATGCCCACTAAACCTTCAGTCAAGAGATTTGCAATATTCGAGTTCCATTAGTAAAGTCATTTACAATATGGGGCAGATAGATTAGTTAACTCAGGTTAATACCACTGATCACGGTGTGTTAAACAGACCTCAGCAGAAAGTAGCTAGAAGTAAATAACAGGATGTCAGAGGGCTGGCTGAGGATTTAAATGCAACTAACGATATTTACCCATGTCAAGGGAACCCATCAACTAAGGGAAGACCCTCAACTCTGGATGGTGGGGGACAGATACAGTGCTGAAGAACCCACAAAGGTGATAAGAGAGGAAGAGTCAATTTTAAATACTTGAATCCCAGAAATGTCTTTTTTTTTTTTTTGGCTGCCCCGTGGCTTGGCTTGGCTTGGCTTGTGGGAAGGATCTTAGTTCTCAACCAGGGACCAAACCTGGGCCCCCTGCAGTGGAAGTGCAGAGTCCTAACCACCTGACTGCCCAGGGAATTATCATCACAGACATCCAGTAAATATTTCCTGCCCTTCTTCCCATCTCTCTCTCTGCTTTGCTTCTACCCTAGAGGTATAGAGCAAAACAAAACTGTGGTTAGGAAAATGGGGAATAAGTGTTTGAAATGGTCGGGATTGGTAGACAATAAAACCCGTTTTCTTCACTGCAGGCTTCCTACTTATAGCAGGAAGAAGAGATTTTGGAGTTTTGTTCATTACCTGAGACTGAGTGTTTCAAGAGCAGAAGTGTGGGTAAATTTGCAACCTAAAGGACCATAGAATGACTAAGGAAGTCAGGGAGCTGGTTGAATTTTTTTTTTTTTTCAGGGCCAGGGAAAGAATATTCTATACATAAATGTAAAGGCATAGTAGAAGGCAAAATAAAGTTGCTTTCTATTTGACATAATGCACACAGAAGGTGATAGAAGTTTATTGAAAGGAAACACAGTGATGAAGGGAGATAGGACACTTTTTCATGAGCTACATTGCCTGGCCTAATGGATAAGTGAACTGATACTTTAGACCATATTGCATCTTTACTGGCCAGTTGACATTTTGAGTAGTCTGTTGTTAACCATGATTCAACTTCTTTGTTTAGATTTGGTGCTACTGTTGTTACTAGTCACTGACAGCTTCTCTATTTGTTCGTCTACTTGATGGCTTCTGCTTATTTGTAATTTTGACTCCCTACCTTCTTCCTGTGTGTCTCCTAACTTCTATTAACCTTTCTGCCTATGTCCCACTCTTTTTTTTTTTTGTTTTTGGGCAAACTCCATAAGAGATACCTTAATGGCCTTATTTATGAGCACAGAGCGTTCTTTTTTTCTCTGATTTGATTTTTTTAAATAGATCTTTATTGGAGTATAATTGCTTCACAATACCGTGTTAGTTTCTGTTGCACAGCAAAGCAGATCAGCTATATGCATTCACATATCCCCATATCCCCTCCCTCTTGAGCCTCCATCCCATCCTCCCTATCCCACCCCTCTAGGTCATCGCAAAGCACCTGTGCTATGCTGCTACTTCCCACCAGCCAACTATTTTACATTCTGTAGTGTATATATGTAGAGTAGAGCATTCTTTTTGAGTGTAGTTCTTGTGATTGAGTACTTCATAGACCATTGTCAATATTGTAGAGCTGCACTGTTCAATATGGCAGCTACTAGTCACATGTGATCACTGAGCAGTTGAAATGTGGCTAGTGTCAGCTGAGATGTGCTAGAAATGTAAAATATACATATAATTTTTAAGACTTAGAATGGAAAAAAAATACTGTAAATATCTCATTAATAAAATTTTATATTGAATACATAAATGCATAAATTTGATTACATAAAATGATATTTTGAAATTAGATTTTGAAACAAAATATAATATTAAAATTAATTTCACTTATTTCTTTTTACTTTTTTAAATGTAGCTACTAGAAATTCTAAAATGACATATATGGCTTATGTGTGTGACTTACATTACATTTCTGTGGTATTGTGATGTCCTCCTTCTTAATCCTAGACCAGTTACCAGATTGTAATCTCATATGGTACAGAACAAGTCACACTTTGATTAAGGAATTAGTTCTGGACACATTTTTTGAAAAATATTATTTCATGGATTACTACCAAGAGACAGAATGAAGTTTATTTATTTATTTTTTTACTATTACTGTATATAATACAATAGTTTTTCTGTATTAGATGCTATTTTATAGCACTTTATAAAGTGTTTTCATAGATATTATCATTTTAACTTTATAAATGATCTGTTGGGTATGAACTCTGGTTGTCCTTTTACAGATAAGAGCTGGAATTCAGAGAGGAAAAAAGCATTACCCCATGCACAGATACATATAGCGGAACCAAAAATGCGTCCCCAATTCACTAGCATTATGAAGTTTGTCTTTGGAGTCAGGCCAGCCTTGGTTTGTTTATTGTATCTGTTACTTACTGACCCATGACCTTTGGGGAAGTTACTTATTATTATTATTATTATTTTTAATCACATAGGAATAGTAGGAGGAGTGAAAAATACTGGCACATTGTTGGTGCCTGACATGATAATTTACATCCAATTCCAAGTCTGTGCCTCTCAACAGGGATGGCTAAACCAAAATTGCTAGTTAACAGAAATAAAAACTGATTAGAGATAAAAGTATTCTTTTTTTAATGTATACATTTTCTATATAGCGACATAACATGTTCATCCATCTGTTAAGGAATATTCTCTGAAACTCTCTCCTATTCAGTTTTTTAAAAATCTTAGTTTGTATTATAAAAGCATATAAAAAAGTAAACCAACAGTTTTGAAAATGTGTAATAATTTGGAAGTAGAAATTGAAAAAATCATCTTTCATATTTTTGGTCTGGATTAGTGATATGACCATTATTGCCTGGGGAAAAGGGAAACATTTTCATGAAAATTTAAACCACCCTGAAAAGATGTAAAATTCTCTATTACCTAACCTGAACCAGTTTGTCCAACGTATATGTCCATCTGCCTATCATCACCACTGTTTCCTCTCTGTTAAAAATTTCTTGGGACTTGCCGTATTTCAGTGAATGGTACCGTAATTGTGCTAGTCACTCACGATCAAAATGTTAGTCATCTGATTTTCCTCCCATTGGATTTAATTAATTGTCAGGTTCTGCAGTCTCTGTCTCAGCAATGTCTACCAAATTTGTCTTACTGAATTAACTCTCAGACAGCTCTTGAGCTGCCTCAATTCAAGATTCCATCATTCCTCATCTGGATTATGGCAGTTGATTCCTAAATCTACTTTCAGCTTCCATTCATACCCACCTCCAAATATCCTTTGCACAGAGGCCACAGCAATATTACTAAAACCCAATGCTAGTTTTATAAAATACAATTCTCTCCTTCATAGATGCCTTCTCAAACATTCATCATTATCTATAGGATTAAGTCCAAGTTCCTTAACATGTCAGAGATGCAGCATGATATGCCCCTCCCCTGCCATTCCTAACCTCATTTTCCATAATATTCTAACATACGCCTTCTGCTTTTACTACAGTTGTTCTATTTAGTTGGAGTCTTTTCCTGAATCTCACATCTCTCACTCCTGCCTTGCACAACTCTAACATTGTTTGTTCTCTATAATTGATTTTCTTGTCTTTTGAGTTCCTTGAGTTTTTTTTTTTTTTTTTTTTGCGGTACGTGGGCCTCTCACTGTTGTGGCCTCTCTCATTGCGGAGCACAGGCTCCGGACGCACAGGCTCAGTGGCCATGGCTCACGGGCCCAGCCGCTCCGCGGAATGTGGGATCTTCCCAGACCGGGGCACGAACCCGTGTCCCCTGCATCAGCAGGTGGACTCTCAACCACAGCACCACCAGGGAAGCCCTCCTTGAGTTTTTAACCCAGCAAACCAAATTTTGTACTCACTGAATTATGGATTATTCAAGTATATCTACAGTACTAGCCCAGTGCATGCCATAGAAGTTCAATAAATTTTTTAAATTAATAAATGAAAGAATGAATAAATGAATGAATACCAGAGAGCTAGTGCTTAAAACTGATTTCACTAAAAGTGAGTCCAAAGTAGTATGTTCTGCTTAGATACCTATAGGAAATCAGTCAAAACAATTACCTTGGTCCCTTAATTAATTTATTCAAGGTTTGCAAAACGTATCTAAGTCATAGGAATTTGGAATGTCTTATCTCTTAAAAAATATATCTAAGTTTAGTTTTACTTAATCATTGCAGGGACTGGTTTTAGAGATTTATACTGTGACACTAATGAGAAGGTTATATTTGTTGTTCTCCTCTCATGTGATAGGAGAACACTAGAAAAGAAAAATGCATGTGTTTGGTGTATTCCAGATCAGAAAAATTCTTTGTAATCCTTGCATAATGAATTTATTGCTGTCTAGATGGCTCACAAAGGATTAGAGGAATAATATAAGAGATCCCTGTGTAATAGGAAATACAATTTAGTGAAGGTCTGGAAGGTTTTCCTAGATTGTGAGAAGCCACTTGAGCAACTTGGGAGTCTGGTTGCTGCCTTTGCCATGATCTAGTTCAAGTTGAGGAACTAAGTCTTACACACTAATCCTGACATGCTAGGGGCTACAGGAAATCACAATGATTGATTGCTCTCTGTTGAGCTAAAGACAATGTGCCCTGACCTCTTCAAGATACCACCCCACAGCTCAAGTGATTAGCTCATATTTGTTCCTCTAGCTTTAAAAAGACCTTATTCTACCTTTCTTCCTATCCCACTAAACTAAATGTAGTATTCATTAAACAAAAGGTCGTAAAGCAGCTTCTATTTTTAAAAAATTATCACAGGGCCTGTGGACAAAAAGGAAGAACTGGCACTTGTTCTACATCCCTTTTAAGTTACTCTTCACGATCAGAAGCCAGGATGGAATTGTGGGGTGTGCATTTTCCATAAGGATGGACTTGACTAGGGATCAAAATATACTAGGGAAGCCTTGGACCATAGCATCACTTGAATCATAGTGTTTCTTCTGTTGAGTATCTTTATGCAAGACACGATTCAAGGGGAAAAAAAAAAAGCCAGTGAGGCTTATCAGGTCTCAGGGTACCTTCTGAAAGAGTACCGAGAATATTTTAATGCTTCTAGTCCAGAAACAGTCTTAGCCTGCTTCGTTTACATTGGTTCTTCTGGGTAGAAGTGGAGTTAAACATACTCAATCCGAAAAATGACTTGTTAGTAGTAGGGGTCTTTTTTTTATTAGTTCAATTGCTTCATCTATTAAGGTAATCAAAGATGAGCAAAGTAAAAAACGATGTGGAGCAGTACCTATTGATGAGTATGAGAGTTTAGATAGTTCTTTTATTCAGAAGAGTACATTCCAAACATAAAATGTTCTTTACTTTCTCATCATCTTCACTTTCCCTATGCCTCATGTGAGCTCATCTAAACAATTTTGTTAAGAAACTTCTTTTCAGTCAAAGTCAAATATTAGCCTAGATTCTAGCTTTAGCTATGCCCTTTCACCGACTAGATGAGCCTGAGGCATTCATTTGATCTCTTGTTGCCTCTGTTTAAACATTCATAAAATAAGGGATTCCCCAAATCATTGAGCTCCTCAGTATTGAGAGAAAGCTCCTATCTCACATCTAGCTTAATCTGACAGTTCATTTTGCTGGGGGTGTAGAGTCTGGATTGTTGGTGAGAAACCTGAGAGGCAGCATGTTGTAGGAGAATGAGTTCCCCACTAGCACCAAGTAAATCCCAGTGACTGGATCAGAATCATTGTCTTTAAAATGCCCAGAGCATTGTATTTGGTCCTTGAGCAAGGCTTTTCACATTTATAAAGAACTAATTTGAGGAACTCTCTCAGGCAACTGACCTTTGGGGCCACTAAAGTCCCAGCTTTCCCAATGCAGAGAACTAATTTTGTTTTATATAAACCAAGGTGTTGTGGCTCAAACAACACGTCATGGTAGGCCCAGCAGTGCTCTAGTCACTGATGCTTCTTTTACAGCCACATTAACAGAAGCTTTTTCTGAAGAAGATCTGGGCCTTGGAGATTGGTATAACCAGCTGATCCTTCCAATATCACAACTCAGATTCCCATTCCTACACAGTCTTTATTTAACCAAAAGTATTTCCTCTCTGATGGACACTGAGGTAAGACTTAATTTGAAATCAATCTAATATTGTATAATCAACTGCTTTGATTAATCATGGCTATTATTTTGACTGTTTATTATAATGCAGGAATAAGGCACATTTTAAAAGGGATAATAAAAATAAAGCTTTCACATATCTGATATTTAAATGAAAATCTCCTCATTTGTAGTTGTGAGAACTATCTCAACCTAACTTAATATAACAGAAGCAATGCCTCCCATTTCAGGGAAATTCAAGAGTTAACCCTTAAAAGTTTGAGTAATTAGGCTCCTGATTTTCTGAAACATTTCTCCACTTTTGCTTTTTTTGAAACTTTTCAACACTGCAAAAGCCTAATCTTTGCCCAACACCCCCACATTCTTTTTCCCTCCGCACTAAAAATAAGATCTTTATCTCTATATTAGAAATAGTGAGATACCCATCTCTCTTGGCTTGGCTGTTTCATCTTTCTGGAGGAAAAGCAACCACCCAATTATACACAGCCATACATTAACTTGACAAGCTGCATGCTGGAACCACCACCCTCGCCTGAGCTGTTTACATTGTTCCTGAGTTCCGAGTCTCTTCTTTGCTTCCCAAGGAGCATTCATGCCCCAGCGGATTTTGTTTTCTTTCTGTTTTCAGACTTACAAACAATACACTCTCTGCAGCAAGTTCAGCAGTTACGTACTTCCCTTTCTCAGTGGACTCATCATGCAAAAGACATCTCCTCTGCTTCTTCCCATAGTTGTATCCCCAGCGAGGAGACTGAGGTCACCAGTGATCCATTCATCATCCACTGCAGAGGGCTTGGGTACCCAAGTCTGAGAGCTAACAAACTTCACAGGCTTATAATTTGGCAATGTCCCACTCCTTTTCCCAAGTCTCTACACTGCCCTTTCGTTGTGAATATTATTCTGAACTCTTGTGATATCCAGAGAGGTTACTCAGTGAATGTAACATATAAATTAAGTGATAAACCAGTTCATCTGGAGAAAAGTGAAAACGTGATTGCCTTTGAGTATGCCTCTGTGTTATGTTTATTGTTTGTTTGCTCTCTGAATTAAAGGAAAATGCAGCGTGTAATGCATTTACACTTTACCTTACAGTAAGAATTTGAATTCACGTCATACATAGTGATGTAGATTTTAAAATAAACAAAAGTGAATTTTCATGTGTATCCTATAGTCAATAATGCCAGCTCTTTTACCCACCATCAACTACCCTCACTTCACCATCTTGCCTGATGTTCATTCTAGTGGTTACAAAGCCCTAAAATGGGAAAAGTCAGAAGACGAGCCATCTTGTGATGCCTTAAAGGACTATTTCCATTTCTCTCATTCTCTACCCAGACTCTGTAATTATAGATAGCACTTCAGTTCTTCTCCTATTTAGATGGACTTTAAGGAGGATGGAGGGAAAATTCTCCTTCTTAGCTCCCACAGGCTGTGCTAGTGGTGACAGTTGCCCTCACAAACCATTTGCTCTGCTCTGAGAGCCCAACGACCATTCCCAATATGCCTTTCTCTTTATGTCCTCTTCCTTACCCTTTTCAGTTACAAATACTTTCTCCTTGCCTGATACACCAGCTCATCAGCAATGCCTCTTGCTTTTCATTCTTCTCTTTGCCATCTAATTCTCAATTCTCCAACCTTTGTGGGAAATTTATTATACTTGCCTGTCATCAGGGTGCAAATAAAAATGTCAAGGCTGTTAGCAAATGTTCTGAGTAGTAAAGCCCCTTATAATAAAGAAGCATGTTCTATGGCAAACATCCCAGCCCACATCGCATGAATATGAAATAGCTTAGAAATGACTATTAGAGAGACTAGTTGGAAATCCTATATCAGTAGGAATGTGTTTTACCTGAAGGGAGATTTGATAAACTCTCTGGGAACATCTGGTTCTTCCCTTTCTGATACTGAGAAAAAAATTGAGTAACTCTTAGCTTTCTTCCCTTCCTAAATTAAGATCTGTTGTGTCAAAGTGTCCCAAATGGTCCCCTCTGACTCATCTCCCCTCCTGGATCTTTTTTTTTTTTTTCTTTCCCTTAAATGTCTGTTGTGAGGAGGAAAAAGTTTGTTTCTTGGTAGGTTATAACTTCCTGGATTACTAAAGCATAGTTGATATTAAACTCTTGGTTATTCTCCAACTCTGAGTCCAAAAATAAATTGATATTTACCTGTCCAAGTTCAAACTGCAACTATAATTCAATTAATATTTCTTTGGAGAAGGTAATTATACCTTAAAATAAAATGATGAAAGAACCACCAAGTAGCTTTCTTAAGGCTGCTCTGTTGGTTTTTCCAGACATAGTTCAAGATAGCCCAGTGTATGGCCTCTGCAGGTGCTAGCCTAACCACACAGATCCAACTCATGTGAACATGGTCCTTCCTTTAAAGAGCTTCTCCTCACCTTTGTTGGCCTAGGACAGCTGCTACTCTAAGATCTTCCTGCTCTCCTCTCTCCCCACTCCTCCCTCAAAACTGGCAAATGAATAATACCATTCATTTATACTTGATTGAGTACATTTTATCTGAAACTTACTCTCACTGAAACGTTTACCCCCCCCACCTCCAGACACAGCCATTTTCTTTTTTAGCCTCTTCTCTCTAACTCTGGACTACAGGCAGCCCCATCCTCACCTTGTCAAAGGAATTTCAGGCATCAGCAAACAGATTTTTTTCCCTCACTCAGGGACAGTACAGAGGTGTCTTTGAAATCACTCAACAGCTGGCTCTGCAGAGACATCTGATATTGTCTTTGTAGGATTATTTAGGTGGTGATGAATGAGTTAGAGGAGCTGGTCTGTGGTCTCTTGATCTGATCTTCCTTGGGGGCAGAGGTGACGACTCAACAGTAATGGTCATGCTGGGGCAGGTGGAAAAACTGACTTAGAGCGTCACCCAGAAAGTCTCCATCTCTGATCTTTTTCTAAATATTTGTCATTATAAAGCAGTAGTTGTGCCAGTTACAGACGTGACTCTTCATTTCTCCTGTCAGCAGACTGAGGCCCTACCCTTCCCCTCTCTTTCTTAATCCTATCCCTTATCATCTTAGGCTTTCCCTCTGAGCGAAAACAATATATATTAACTGCATTTCTAAAATACATCTGTATCCATTCTCTATAATTTCTGCCTGTGGTAAAAATGCTTCCAACAAGATAAGCTTTATTATAACATTGACTAACTGTAACACAATATTTAAGGTAATAATTATTGTTTTAGTTATTCTTTACTGAAACCTCATTATAGGTCAGGTATTCTGATAAGTAGTTAACATGTACTATTCCTACCTCAAGGGTAATTATACAAATTAAAAATAAAATATCATATATAAAGTACTTTAGCCCTATATTATGCATATAGCAATGCTACAAAAGTTGGTTTGTAAATTATCATTATACTCATCATTATAAAGTTATTAATTACAATCATTAATACAGTTGATCCTTGAACCAGATGGGTTGGAACTGTGCAGATCCACTTATATGTAGATTTTAAAAAATAAATACAGATTACACAATAGGTGGTTGGTTGAATCGATGCACGTGGAACCACAGATACATAGAGGAACTGCAGATATGGAAGGCTGACTATAAAATTATATGCAGATTTTTGACTGAGCAGGGGTCGATGCTTCTAACCCCTGTGTAGTTCAAGGTCAACTGTATTGTTTCCACATTTGACATCATCCCTATGCAGTAAGGATTATTATTGTTACACCATTTTAGAGATGAGGATATAGCAATGCCTGTTAGTGAGGTGAGCTAAAAATAACCCTGCATAGTCAGACCTCAGAGCCTGTGTTTTCACAAATGTGGTGGTTAAAATTACATGTGTGAAATTTTCTGATGTCCTTGTTTTTACATAATCTTTATTTATTTTTGAATATCATTAACTCCATTTTTTTCCATTTTATTGATGCATAATCAATATAGCACAAACTGCACATATTTAATGTATACAATTTGATGAGTTTGACATATGCATACACTGGTGATACCAAAATGGCAATCCAGGTAATAAACATATCCACCACCTCCAAAAATTTCCTTATGTCCATTGTTTTTTGTTTTGTTTTTGTGGAAGATCACTTAACATGAGATTTACCCTCTTAACTTATCTATTGCGCATACCATGCATCGTTACGTATGAGCACTGTGGTGTATAGCGTATCTTCAGAACTTACTCATCTTGTATAGCTGTAACTTTATACCCATTGAACATCTCCTGTCTCCGGGCCCCTGGGAACCACCATTCTATTTTCTGCTTCTGTAAGTCTGACTATATTAGATACCTCATATGAATGGAATCATGCAGTATTTGTCATTCTGTGACCGACTTATTTCATAATTATCATAATACCTTCCAGGTTCATCTGTGTTGTTAAATATCATCCTTACCCATTCTCTTTTATTTTTACCTCCAAAAAGTAAGAGTTCTAAAAAGGACAAAATGCTCTTGAGACAGCTATTAAAAAATAATAAAAATGTTCCACTTGTAATTGTGCTCAGTTCAAGAAAGAAGTCACTTGATATGGGCATTGCCAGAAATGTTCCTACTGAACATACTATAGTATAGGGTTTATTGTCATGTGTTCCCCTTTTCCTCTGCCCAGTTCTCTTTACCTTATTTTCTCTCCAACAAAGGACAACCATAAAAGCAATGAAGGCAAATACTCTCCAGAAAGCAATCAGAGCAGAACAAGAACTTCAAGCCCAGGGGTGTTTTCATGGCAAAGAGAGTTGACATGTGGGGAGCAGGTTATAAAACACTAAACAAGCTGGCCCAGAAAAGAGAGAAGGCCACAGGACCAAGGCGGGGAGGATAAGAGAGCAGAGCAGGGGGAAGCTCTTGGGAGTTTTATTTTGGGAGGGGGTGGTCAGCAAGTGAGCTGTTTTTGTATTAGCTTTGTTTTTGTTTCACTTTAAATGTTTGAGGACATTTTAGGAAGAATGTATAATCCTCTTTGGGCCAGATTCCTTTAAAAGTGGCATAATCTGAAATAGGAATGGGTTTTTAATGAGTATGTAGTGGGTGACTTTTAGGTGGTGTCATAGATTTATAAGCATTATAGACAGAAAAACAAAATACAATATTTACAGGTAATGTAGATGTAAAATAATTTACGAGTATTCCAAATCCAGTGTCTGGTTTTGAAAAACTATAGGTAGATCAGTTATATCATCTTGATGTGTACAATGATTGAGAGGGGAACAGTTGGTTTGGTGAGATGCTTAAAGAATTAATATCTATAAAGTGCCTAACAGAGTACCTGACATGTAGTATGTGCTAAATAGTTGTTAACTTCTATTGTTTATTGTTATATGAATGCATAATAGGCATGCAGTATGTATTTGTGGAAATTGAAACTTAGACTCTTACAAAATTATATTTATTTGTGATATTAACTAATACTTAACTTTATTCCCGTTGGTCATGCAAGGTCCTCTGAACTTCTGTCCTCTACACGCTCAATTCTTGCAACCCAGCATAATAACGCTGTTTACATGTATTTAATATTTTAGAGTTTACAGAACACTTCCCATAGAAATGCTTTTTGTTTAAAGTAGAGTGCCTGAAGTTTCACCCTAGGAATATTTTTTTGAGCTTGGGACAGGCTCTGTGGCAAAAGAGTAAGACAGGTTCAGAAATGCTTATCTAATGTCTTGTCTCATTGATCACTTCAAGAAACACCTATGGAAAGTTATTATCTGAGAAACCGAGACAGGCATGTGGCTCTTCCCCAGCCCCTTGACTTTGTCTTACCCCTGGAGGAAACATGGGTGGGAGCACTGAGTTCTGTTCAGGGTTCATCCTGTGGGAGAATATAATTAGGCACAGACCTGAGCCCCCTGGTAACTCAACATACTCCCCATGAAATGGTTTCCATAATGCATGGTCAAGAGCAGAATTCTAACGAATTAGATGTTCTTAGACTGACTTCACCATTTGACTACAATATACTTTGAACTCTCTAGTTATTCTTTTCTAAGTTGTCATGGGAGGAGGTCTTCATGGATCCTTTTGTTTACTTCTGGGGATCTATGGAGAAGCAGCGTTACTTGCATGTCCCTTGTGCCCACCATTGCTCTTGGGATGGCAGGTGGAAATTATCCTTTCATGGAACTTAGGTCAAAATTCTCTACCTGTTTCTGTTTCAGGGATATAGGGCAGAGGAGATTCCAAAGTGTGGTCTGCTTATTGCAACTTAGGCATCCACAAGCTTAAACAAAAGATGTTAATAATCCTTCAAAAAAGTGATGTTACCTGTAGCGGGAACTATCTAGAACATATTCACATTCATTTAAAAAAACTTCTGTCATATAACAGCTTATTGTAGTATAATCGTTTTGGTCATTGTTAAAAAGATCATTACATTTGTTAACCTCTTTGATAAATCAGTATTGACCTATTGTGGATAATTAAATTCATATATATATATATATATATATATATATATATATATATATATATTTGATTCTCTTGAGAAAGGACACTGACAATGAATTTAATGTAACAAAATAAGGAAATTTCTTCATTAGTAATATATTAAATCAACAGTATCTAGCCAAGTTTATTTAAATTGCAAGTAGTGAAACCACTTCAAAGCAACTTAAGAGAGTCCTGGGACAGTAATACAGGGATGCATCTAGGTCCCACAAGAAGTAAAGGCCATCAGGATGTCAGGTAGTATATTCACTCACTCTCTCTCTACACTTAAAAAAACAAAACAAAACAAAACCTTTCACTCTCCTCTCTCATTTTGCTGTCTCTTGACCAGCTTATGTACACCCTCAGTAGCTTTCCAGTTGATATTTCTCAGCTTATGAGAAGAGCATACAGTGATCTTGTCTTCTTCTCACTTCTAAATTTTGAAGAAAGAGTGCTGGTTGTTCCAGCCTGGTCCAGTGTCCACTCTGATCCAGTCACCTCTGCAGGACTCCTGCATCAAGCACTGTTCCCAGGGGAGTCCCTTTAACTGTCATCTATGTAAAGGGCAGCCCTTACAGCTAAGGAAGACTGAAATGGTGATGCCTCCTGGGTTGTGGAAAGTGAAAATCTCACCTCTGTGGCCAAGGGCACAAGGTCACATGGAAGAAATGTGGAAACAGGGGACCCATTTCTGACATAGAAAAAAGGGATAGCAGGAGACCCCAATATGTATCCTAACACAAACAATGAAAAAAAAAAGATCCCAAAGAGTCTGTTCTAACTTTAGAAAGCATAGGGAGATATAAATAGGTTTGAACAATTTTAAAAGACAATCTAGCTCATGTGCTAATAACTTAATTGGACATTTTGCATTTATAACATAGAGATCATAAATAACAGCCCATTAGAGGTAGAAGGGGACTTAAAAATATTCTAGTCTAGTTCCCTCATTTGACAAAAGAGGGAAGTAAGGCTCAATTAGACAGAGGACATGCCCAAGTTTACACAGCTCATTAGTTGCAAAGCTAGAATTAGAAGCTGGTTCTCCTGAATCCTGAAGAAATGAGTGGACGGCTGCCTTTGGAACATTGGCCCAGAAGTCTGGTATCACATTTACTTGCTTGGTTTGCTTTTTGGAGATGATCCAGACCTGGTTATAAACAAGAATTGCTCTTTAATTGGAGTGTTTTTGTTTAAGCCTGTTGCCTTTAAAAACGGTCTGCCTTTCAGGGTTCCTTGGCAATCTCTTGGTAAGAAACACTGTTCTGTTCACATCCTCTGTGTTTGATACCTCCTAGTGTTCCCCAAAAGTTCACGTCTGCTTAGAACCTATGCATATGACCTTACTTGGAAACAGAGTCTTTGTAGATGTAAACAAGTTAAGGTGAAGTCATACAGGATAAGCTCGGGCCCTAAATCCAATATGACTGGTGTCTTTAGAGGAAGAGAGAAACTTGCACAAAGACACACACAGGGAAAGCACCATGTGACTGTACGGGTAGAGATCGAAGTGATGTGTCTGTGAGACAAGGAAGGAATGCCAAGGAGTACAGGCAATCCTCAGAAACTAGGAGAGAGACTTCAGAGCCCCCAGGAGAAATCAACCCTGCTGACACCTTGATGTCAGATTTCTAGTCTCCAGAACTGTGAGATAATAAATTTTCGTTGTTTTGGCAATTTGTTGCAGCCACCCTAGGAAATTAATCTACCATGTTATACGTGTGTGCGTAACTTTCTTACAGATTGACATTTGGAATTTGTACACAATAAACAACAGAATAATATGAAATGTAGATGTGTGCAAGGCAGGCTCTGGGTTTTCTTAAGCAGCAGTTCTAAGTAAGAGGTGGGCAGGTCTTCTTTACCTCTTTTCAGCATTTTGTTTTGAATGACAAGAAAAATTATGAAAAATAGCAGGACCAAAAAGACACTCTCTTTAGTAGAAAACTAGGCATTATCTAGGGCACCTTTCCAAGTTATCTTTGCCTTTCATTTTCCAACTCTAAGTTGTAGAAAATTAATACTGATGTAGATGATTCTTGTCCATAGCAGTGCATATGAATTGTATTCAGGGAAGTGCAATTTTCTAGTTTTTCATCATCTCTTTGCAAATTCATTTAGCATTCCTGATTGCCTATATGGGTGTGGTTCTTTGAATCCTCTTTTGAACTGGTTATAACATCTTACTGGTTCCTCATTAACTGAGTTAAATAAAAGCTTTGACATATGCTTATTTTATGTTTTCGTAAAGGTCATGGCTTTACTCTTTGTAAAAATCTATCCTTTAATAAGAATCTAGTCCGAATTCAGCATATAATTCTTAATTTTGATAATCTCCTTCAGAACCTAAGGGGAAAAAAATCACAAGGACAAAATTTCCATTTCTTTCTACCCTATGTTGAAAGCCTTTCTGAATTTCCAAAAGCATTTTTACAAGATTCCAAATTCCTGAGTACTTTAACAACTAATATCTATTATAGATGACAAAAAGAATAGAAGAAATCTTGAGAGACACATTCCAGAAAATTAGTCAAAACAATGACCTTGGTCTTTTGAGCAGTGTCAATTCAAAGAACAAAGTTCAAAGTTATTCTGCTCCTCATCATACCTTGGCTAAAATCCAGCTTCCGTGACCTAACATAACCCCAAGATAAGTTGACAACAGGAACTTAAATCTAATTTTCAAAGCTTCTCCAGTGATGTGAAGCAGCTTTGAAAGTATAATTGATATTGCCCTTTAAATTCTTAAAAACTGGGATGAGGATAACACTAGCATGAAAAGTGATGTAGTGATGAAGTTGTATCTGCATGACAATTTCATGTCCATCTGGGACAAGAGAAATAATAGTGTTCAGAGGGCTTAGGGGGGAAAGGCACCATGCCAGATGTGTCCTGGACAGAATGAAGTCTATTTTGCAGAACATAAGGAGAAGTAATGACCCATAAAAACTCGTGGTTGCTGCTCTAACACGAGAGGGGACTGGGAAAAAGACATAGCACATTTCCTTGCAGTCTGGGCTACCCCAGAGCTTTGGGTTTTTTTTAATAGGTTTTTCACATGCTGAGCTGCAGAATCAAGAGTCTGGCTTGGAAACTGACTCAACTATTAGGCCCTGGATATGTTTGATGCTTAAGTTTCTTTTAATTCTCCTTATATAATTTTTTGAGGGATGCAAGAGACCCATGGCAGAATGGCTTAGGATGGCGAATATCCTACACTTGTATAGTCATTTTATGTACATGATTGAGTTTATTTTCATGTCTTAAGTTTCTTGGTCCCTGCTGACTTTGTTACTCAGTTCAAAAACGCCTGTTTTTTTTTTGGCTGAGATAAGGGCCTAGGATATTTGCATCTCCTCTGGAGACTCCTGCCTGCTCCTATCTCCTCAGCTAGCACCATCTTTGTCTTTCACAGCTCCTCAGGTGGCTGAAATTTTCACAGCTTGTTAGGTGGCTCTGGCCTTCACAGTTTGTAGCCCTGAATGACTGCTAGGGGAACAGCATTTGCACTCCCTCCCAAAGCCAAGCCTCACAGTGGAAACGTGTGAGTTGTGCCAGTAGCCTCCCAGAAACCCTCTGGTTGTGGCAGATGCAACCTAACTCAGCATGGAGATGAGATTTCTTCCAGATTGGGAATTGATGTCCCAAACAGAAAGTGAATTGTATTGACTTCATTCTCAGATAACTCGTCACCAGTGGAAATTAGAGCAACACCCCATGAAATACCCGGCAAAATAAACAGCACGCAGCATTATATGTGGAATATTTGTCCTTGTATATCTTTTTTCTGTTAATAGTTGTTAATATGGCCAAGATGGCAAAATATATTTAACAGAGGTTTCCCTTGATATAGCACTATTTTCAGGAGCCAGGGAAAAGTAGTGTTTTATCAGGAAGAAGGTAATAAGCAGGAATTGAAATGTTTTCATTTGGATCCTAAGTGGTGCCTGAGGTAAAATTGCATAATGTTAAAGCAACAATAATTGGTTCCTCCTGGCTTTCTCCATTGAAGGAAATTGAAATTCAATTGACTTTCAATGGAATAGTCATGGAGTTCCAATTGTCATTGCTCTGACTTCCTGCTTGTCTATCCCAAGAATAGTATGGGAGCCAAAAAAGAAAAGGTCTGAAACAGCTGGGAAAATAGTGCAATTACTTTAGGACAGATTGGAGGGGAATGGGGTATTCCAAATATATGAATAAATTTCAGTGTACCTCAGAGCCCATAATTGATTTGTTGCCAATGTTGATATTAATTTGGAAATGGTTGGAAGTGGGGTACAATTCTTGTCATGTAATTATTATTGATGGTAAAGCAAAGTTTAATAAGAAGAGGTTAAGGTATGACAGAAGAGGCTTGGAGGCAAAATGAGAGAGCTACACTGAGTCTACTTGTTTCATAGATTTAGATAATTTTAAATAGTGCTGTAAGGTGCCACCATAAAAGGATTTCAATAGCTAATACTTATTCTTAGATACAATGCCAAGAAATCATTTATTCCTTATAAAAACTTGGTGGGACTAGTACTGGTCATTTTAAAGACGAGGGATCTCAAAACTCAGAGAAGTCAGGTGCCTTTCTCAAGGTTTGTATAGCTAAAAAATTGTCGAGCCAGAATTTAGTCTAAGGTATGACTGACCCATCACTTCTATAGGACCCTGACTCTAAGAAAGATTATTCAGAAGGAAAAAAAAAAACTATTGAGACTACAGATAAACTATTAATAGACATAGAGATAAGGCACAAGAGTTGTTAACGTGATGGTTGAACAAGCTGGTTGGAGAAATACAGTGAAAAAGAACCATTAATTATTTGATAAATTTTACTAAAATGCCTCATTTTGTTTAATATACCAGAATGAGCATGCATTAAAGAGACGTATTTTTAAACATTTTATTGTGGAACACTTCAAACATATTCAAAATTAAAGAGAATAATGTTAGGGTACCTTATATACCCATCACTTAGCTTAAACAATATCAACTCATGGCACATCATTTCATCTATACCTCAAATCCTTCCCCACTACTAACAATCATATGAACCAAATCTAGAGGTTATATTATTTCATCCACAAATATATCAATATGTGTTTCTAATAGATAATGACTCTTTATTTTAAAATTAACCACAATATTATCTTACATAAAATCATAAGAACTCCTTAACATTCAAATATTCAGTCATTGTTCAGTTTCCTAAAATATCCAAGAATTTTTAAAAAATCAACTTTATTAAGGTATAGCTTACATAAAATAAAAATAACCTGTTTTATGTATACAGTTAAATGATTTTTAACAAATATGTATGCTCATGTAACCACAACCAAAATCAAGATGTAGAATATTTTCTTCATCCCCAGAGTTCTCTCGTTCTTTCTCAATTTCTCCTCCACTAAACCCCAGTTCCTGGAAAACACCAATCTGCTTGCTGTATTATAAGTTATTGTTTCCTGTTTCTTTTTTTACCTTTTAATATTTCCTTTTTAAAATTTATTTTAGCTTAATTTTCTCTCCTATAGTAAAACTTTCATAACTGATTTGAATATTTTTTGCCAAATGTAAATTTCTAAAACTATATATTTCCCTCGAAGCACAACTTTTGTTGCATCCCATAAACTTTGATACATTGCATTTTCATTTTGTTCAAAATATTTTCTAATTTCCTTTGATTTTTTCTTTAACCTGTATGTTATTTAGAAGTTTGTAGTTTAATTTCCAAACATTTGGAGATTTTTCCATAAATTTTTCCATAACATTTTTAATTTAATTCTATTTTGAACAGGTAATATGCTTTCTGTGATTTCAGTTATTTTAACTTAGTTAAGACTCATTTTATTGGCCAGCCTGTAGTGTGTCTTGGTGAATGTTCCATGGGCACTTAGAAAGGTTATTGATTCTGCTGTGTTGTGTGCTGGTAAATGTTAATTGGGTTTAGTATGCTGCAATGTTACTCTACCTTGTTACAGACTTTCTTTCTACTTGTTCTATCAGTTAATGAGAGAGTAAAATATTTAAAATAACCAATTATGTTTGTGGATTTGTCTCTATTTCTTTCAGTCATTGCTTCAGGTATTATGAAGCTCTTTTAGTCTATGTACATCTATTTTAAATTGCTAAGTCCTCTTGAGGAATTTATACATTTATCTTTTATTCTTTTTCTGATATACATTTTACCTCATATTTATATAGCTATTCCAGTTTTTTTACCTTTATTTCTGTGTGATATGTCTTTTCCCATTCTTTAATTTTCAGCAAACTGTCTTCAGATTATAGGGGTTGTCTTGTAGAGAATTTACAATTGGGTCTTGTTTATGTTCAGTTTGACACTTTCTGCTTCTTAATTGAAACGTTTAAAACATTTACATTTAATGTAATTATTGATATGGTTGAATTTTAATTTATTACCCTCTTTTGTGTGTTCTATTTTTCCCATCAATTCTTTATGTCTGTTTTCTCTTTTTTAGCCTTGTGCATTATTTTTAAAATAATTCCACTTATTTCCTTTATTCTTTTCAACTGCTGCTTTAGGATTTAATATATTGCAGTCCACTTTCAAATAATAGTATACCACTTGACGTATAAGACCTTTAAAACACTCCACTTTCTCCATTTTTCCCTTTTGTGCTTTCACTGTACATTTTACTACTACATATAGCCCACAAAATGATACAGTGCTAATAGTTTTCATTTAAACTGTCAATTATTAAAGCAAGTTTAGAATAAGTAAAAGAGTTATAGTCATACATATGTAAGTTTGCCTGTCCCAAAGTTTTAATCAATAACTTTTCTAAGGAACATTATTTTGTTTTAGTGAGAAATTAAGAGTCTGAAGTCTGGGTGCTAGGGTGCTCATTGCTACTGTGTTGGTTATTATAAGATTTTTTTCAAATAGTGAGATTCTATTCTTTCATAATGATTATCACAATCCTAGGAGATTTAAACAATACATATTTTATATATACAGTTTCCATTACTTTAATTACTTTGCATGGATACAATTGTCAATCTTTTTTTTTTTTCCTGTGTTTCTCTGTCTACTTTTAAGAGCTTCTCTTTTTCACTGGTTTTCAGTTATTTGATTGTTAGTATTCTATGTCTTGATGTTGTTTTATTTGTGTTTATCCTTTTTAATGTTTGATGGCCTTCTCACATTTGTGGTTTATTATTTTCATTAAATGTGGAAAAATCTTGTCAGTTATTTCTCAAAACCTTGTTTCTGTCTCTATTTTGGGGATTCCAGCTACATGTATATTAGACCATTTGACATTAGCTCACCTGTAAAAAAGGCTCTGTTCACTTTTTTCAATCTTATTTCTCTCTGCTTCATTTAGGTGGGTTCTGCTATATGTCTTAAAGTTCATCGATCTTTTCTCCTGAAATGTCTAATCTGACATTAAGCCCATATATTGAATTTTTCATTTTAGATATAATATTTTTCATCTCTCTTAATTCTTTTTGGTCCTTTTGATACCATTTCTCTCCTCATCACATCTACATTTTCTTTTATGTAGACCTAGACTAAGGTGCGAATCTTCTGAGGTCTCTACTGAATGCTAGGCTATAGTCATACATTGCCTATTCTGAGTATAATCAGTTATTTCTCTAAGAAGCATTAGCTTATCTAGGAAAAAATTAAGAGTCTGCACTAGATGTTAGAGTGCTTGTTACTCCTGAGTTAGGCATTGTTTGTAAGTTTTAAAAAATAGTGAGATGTATTTGTTTTTTATTTCTAGATAATAAATTATCACAAACTTAAAACAATATATATATTTCTTATTTCATAGTTTCTGCAGGTCAGATTTCTGAGCCTGGCTTGGCTTGGAACTTTGTGTTCTCACAAGGTGCTTGCGTTCTCACAAGGTTGCAGTGAAAGTAATAGCCCAGCTGTATTGTCATCTGGAGGCTCAAGTGGAGAAGAATATACTTCTGAGCCCAGAGTACATTCGTGTTTTGGAATCCATTTTTTGCAGTTGTATGACTGAAGGCCCCAACTTTTTGCTGGCTATTTACTGGAAGCTGCTTTCATGTTCTAGAGAGTGTCACAGTTTCTTGCCGTGAGAACTTCTCCATCATGGCCACCCATTTCATCAAACAGGCAATAAGAATCTCTCAGTCTGTTAAGATGGAGTCTGATATAATCATGGGAGTAACCCTGTCACATTTGCCATATAATATACTCTAATCAAGGCAGTATATCCAATAACCTTTGCCATATTCTTTTAATGAGAAACAACACAGATCCCACTCATTCTTGGAGACAGGATTACACAAAGGTATAAACATCAGAAGTGAGAAATCATTGTGCATCTGTCCAATACTGAAAACTAGAATTTTTGTTAAAATAAGATAGACCACAAGTTAATACTAATCTATCTTATTCAAATTCAGGAGTACAAGAGTTTTACTTTACTCATACATCTTAGATTTGTACCTCCTCTTTCCTATGTCCAAAATCCAAGTTCTCAACAACATAATTTTCAGTTGTCTGTATATCAGAATCCACGCACAGCAAGCTGAGAATAACAATACCATCAATATGATGTTCAAAAGTAGCTTCAGAATTTTTTTTCCTGCGTGGTTTTATTCTTAAAATATGATACTAGGTGTATTTGTCAAAGCATTGTCTTTTTAATTGAGATGTCATTGACATATAACATTATGTTAGTTGTAGGTTTCCCATATAACAATTTAATGTATGAATGTAGTGTGAAATGATCATCACAGTATGTTTAGTTAGCATCCATCACCACACACAGTTACAAGCTTTTTTTTCTTCTGATGAGAACTTTTCCCTTAGCAACTTTCAAAAATAGAATACAGTGTTATTAATTCTAATCACAAATCATTGTCTTTTAACTACATTGGTGTAGTTTCTGCAAATAAGTATACAATAAAGCCTTTTTGTTTCACTTTAATTTTTCGGATATAGTTTATTTTTTATTTTGTATTGAGGTATAGTTGACATAAAATATTATATTGGGTTCGGGAGTGCAACATAGTGGTTTGATGTTTATATGTATATTATGAAATGAAGATAAGTAATTATCTGTTACCATACAAATTATTGTAATATTGTTGGTCTATGCTATACATTACATCCCCATGACTTATTTATTTTATGACTGGAATTTTGTAACTCTTAATCCCCTTTGCCTATTTGATCCATTCCCCAACCCACTCTCCCCTCTGATAATTACCAGTTTATTCTTTGTGTCTGTGAGTGTCCTTCTTCCGTCTCTCTCCCTCTCTCTCTTGTTTTTTAGATTCCACATGCATGTAAAAATACGCAGTATTTGTCTTTCTCTGTCTGACTTACTTCAGTTAGCATAATACCCTCTAGATCCATTCATATTGTTGCAAATGGCAAGATTTCATTCTTTTTTTGTGGCTGAGTAACATTCTATTATGTATATATACCACATCTTCTTTATCCATTCATTTATAGATGAACACTTAGGTTGCTTCTGTATCTTGGCTATTGTGAATAATGCTGCAGTGAACATAGGGGTGCATGTATTTTTTAGAATTAGTGTTTTTGTTTTCTTTGGAAAAATACACAGAAGTTGAATTGCTAGATCATATAGTAGTTCTATTTTTAATTTTTTAAGGAACCTCTGTACTGTTTCCCATAGTGGCTGCACCAATTTACATTCCCACCAACAGTGCACAAGGATTCCTTTCTCTCTCCGTCCTCATCAACACTTGTTATTCTTTTTTTTTAATAAACTTATTTATTTTATTTATCTATTTTTGGCTGCTTTGGGTCTTGCTGTTTGCAGGCTTTCTCTAGTTGCGGTGAGCGAGGGCTACTCTTCTTTGCGGTGCGAGGGCTTCTCATTGAGGTGGCTTGTCTTGTGGAACACAGACTCTAGGTGCACGGGCTTCAGTAGTTGTGGCACACGGGCTCAGTAGTTATGGCTCATGGGCTCTAGAGTGCAGGCTCAATAGTTGTGGCTCACGGGCTTAGTTGCTCCACAGCATGTGGGATCTTCCCGGACCAGGGCTCGAACCCATTTCCCCTGCATTGGCAGGAGGATTCTTTTTTTTTTTCTTTTTGCGGTATGTGGGCCTCTCACTGCTGTGGCCTCTCCCGTTGCGGAGCACAGGCTCCGGACGCGCAGGCCCAGCGGCCATGGCTCACGGGCCCAGCCGCTCCGCGGCATGTGGGATCCTCCCAGACCGGGGCACGAACCCGCGTCCCCTGCATCGGCAGGCGGACTCTCAACCACTGCGCCACCAGGGAGGCCCGGCAGGAGGATTCTTAACCACTGTGCCACCAGGGAAGCCCTTTCTTTTTGATGATAGCCATTCTGATAGGTGTGAGATGATATCTCATTGTGGTTTTGATTTGCATTTTCTTTTAATTAGTGATGTTGAGCATCTTTCCATGTGTCTATTGGCCATCTGTGTGCTGTCTTTGGAAAAATTTCTCTTCAGGCCCTCTGCCCAGTTTTTAATTGGATTGCTTATTTTTTTGTTTTTTAATATTGAGTTATTTGTATGTTTTGGGTATTAACCCATTATCAGATGCATCATTTGCAAATATCTTTTCCCGTTCAGCAGGTTGTCTTTCTGTTTTATTGATGGTTTTTTTTTCACTGTATGAAAGCTTTTTAGTTTGATAGAGTCCCACTTGTTTATTTTTGCTTTTGTTGCCTTTAATTGAGGTGACTGATCCTAAAAGATATTGCTAAAACTGATGTCCAAGTGTGTACTGTCAATGATTTTTTCCTGGGAGTATTATGGTTTCACATCTTACACTTAAGTCTTTAATTCATTTTGAATTTATTTTTGTATATGGTATGAGAAAGTAGTCCAATTTCTTTCTTTTGTATGTATCTATTCAGTAGCAATACAGGCCTGCCACAAGAAACAAGAAAAATCTCAATCTAACATCATACCTAAAGGAACTTGAAAAATAAAAACAAAGCCCAAAGTTAGTAGAAGGAAGGAAATGATAAAGATCAGAGTGGAAATAAATGACATAGAGACTAAAAAAAAATAGAAAAGATCGATGAAACCAAGAGCTGGTTCTTTGAAAAAATTAAACAAAATGGATACATTTTTGGCCAGATTCATCAAGGAAAAATGAGAGGGCCCAAATAAAACCAGAAATTAAAAAGACGTCAGAACCAACACCCAGAAATACAAAGGATTATAAGAGATTACTACCAACAATTGTACACTAACAAATTGGACAACCTAAAACAAATAGATAAAATTTTAGAGACATACAATTTTCCAAGACTGAATCAGGAAGAAATAGAAAATCTGAGCAAACCAGTTACTAGTAATGACATTGAATCAGTAATCAAAAACTTCCAACAAAGTCCAGGACCAGAACTTTCACAAGTGAATTTTACCATTTAAAGAGTTAATACCTATCCTTATCAAACTATTCCAAAAAATTGAAGAGGAAGGTTCACTTCCAAATTTGTTCTATGAAGCCAGTATTACCCTCGTACCCAAACCAGACAAAGATACTATGAAAAAAGAAAACTCCAGGCCAATATCCCTGATGAATATAGATGCAGAAATTCTCAACAAAATACTAGCAAACCAAATTCAACAATACACTGAAAGGATCATACACCAAGATCAAGTGGGATTTGTTCCAAGGATGCAAGGATGATTCAGTATCCTCAAATCAGTCAATGGGATACATCACATTAACAAAACAAAAGAAGAAAAATCATAAGATCATCTCAATAGATGCACAAAGAACATTTGACAGAATCCAACATCCAGTTATGATATAAACTCTCAACAAAGTGGGTATAGAGCGAACATACATCAACGTAAAAAGATCATATATGACAAACCCACAGCTAACATCATACTCGGTGAAAAGCTGAGAGCTTTTCCTCTAAGGTCAGGAATAAGACAAGGTTGCCCACTCTCACCACTTTTACTCAACATTGTATTGGAAGTCCTAGCCACAACACTCAAACAAGAAAAAGAAATAAAAGGAATGCAAATTGGAAAAGAAGAATTAAAACTGTCACTATTTGCAGATGACTTGATACTGTATATGGAGAACCCCAAAGACCCCACCAAAAAATGTTAAAGCTAACAGATGAATTCAGTAAAGTTTTGGGATATACTTTAAAAATTTTATTTTGTTTTATAAATACATAAAATTTACATGACTCCAATGTCAAATCTATAAAATATGATACATTGAAAGAATTAGTCTATATTCTATCCCTTGCATCTCCACTATTAGCAGTCACCCCCATTTCCCTCCAACCCTCCATCTACTTAACCACTAGTGTATACTTTCTGCTTTTATAGATTTGTTTATTCTGGACATTTTATGTAAATGGAATCATATAATATGTGGCCTTTTGTGTCTGCTTCTTTCTCTTAACATAATGTTTTCAAGGTGCATCCATGTTAGGATAGTTTAGTACTTTGTTCCTTTACACATTTTTATTTTTCCATTTTGCTATTTATGGACATTTAGGTTATTTCCAGTTCTTTCACAATTATTTTGAATAATTCTATGAAATTTGTGTATAAAATGTTTGCACAGACATACGATTTCATTTCTCTTGAATATACATACCTCATAGTAGAATTGCTGGGTCATGTGGTAACTCTAGTTTTAACTTTTTGAGGACCTAACAGACTCTTTTCCAAAATGACTGCAGCATTTTACATTCCCTGCAACAGTGTACGAGTGTTCTGATTTCTCCCCATCCTTTTAAACACTTTTTACTCTCTGTATTTTTGATTATAGCCAACTTAAAGGTTATAAAGCGGTATCTTACTGTGGTTTTGGTTTGCATTTCCTTGATGGCTAAGGATGATGAGCATTTTTTTCATGTGCTTATTGGCTATTTGTATATCTTCTTTATAGAAATGTCTAATCAGATTCTTTGCCCACTCTTTACCTACTTCTTTTACTCATTTCGTATCACCATTTTTTAAAAACTTATCTCCTATTATTTTTAACGTAAGAAAATACATATACATAAATATGGCCTTTTCCCTTCACAGATAAACAGTAGTTTGTGATATACAGTGCACTCCACCTTGCTTTGTTTAGTTAATACTTATGTTAATTGTTCTATAATTGCATATAGAGGTAGTCTCATTTCTTTTTAAACTATGTACTGCTGCATTGGGAGGGCATGCCATATTTTATTTCATGGTATACTCATACTATATTTAGTTAGTCCTCTATTTTTTGAACTTTTATTTGGGTTATTTCCAATTTGTGTGCCATTTCAAATAATTATGCATAGAAGAACTTTGTGTACACATCTTTATATTTGTTTTCAATATGTCTCTGTGATAGATTTCTAAAAGTAGTACTTGTAGATCCGAATGTAAGTAAATACATACTTTTTATAGATGTTTCCAAATCTCTTTACATAAGTGTTATGCCATTTTTTATTATATCTAGTGAGGCTTGAGGATTCTTGTGTTTAAAGAACTTTATCCAAAATTATGTTATCAAGTTTTGGATATTTTCACTCTAACAGGAGAGAAATGGCATGTCAGTACAGTTTTAATTTGCACTTTGTTATGGTTAAAAGCCATATGCAATTAATTTTCTGTGAAAGGGCTGTTTGTATTTCTATCCTATTTTTTCTTCTGGTCTGAGCACAAAAACAGATTTTTTTTTTTAACAAGGTCATTTGTAGAGATGTGGATGGACCTAGAGTCTGTCATACAGAGTGAAGTAAGTCAGAAAGAAAAAACAAATACTGTATATTAACTCATATACGTGGAATCTAGAAAAATGGTACAGATGAACATATTTGCAGGGCAGGAATAGAGACTCATATAGAGAACGGCCGTGTGGACACAGTGGGGGAAGGAGGGGTGGGATGAATTGGGAGATTAGGATTGACATATATACACAACCATGTGTAAAATAGATAGCTAGTGGGAACCTGCTGTACAGCATAGGGAGCTCAGCTCGGTGCTCTGTGGTGACCTAGATGGGTGGGTTGGGGAGGCGGGTGGGAGGGAGGTCCAAGAGGGAGGGGATGTATGTATACGTATAGCTGATTCACTTTGTTGTACAGCAGAAACTAACACAATATTGTAAAGCAATTATACTCAAATAAAAAAAATAAAACAAAATGCATTATACACAAAAACATTTTTGTTTACTATTATGTGTAAACCCTTCACATAGGAATCTTCCATGTCTTGTTACTATCCTAAGGTGACAGTTTCATGAGAAAGTTACTTACAGTTTTTCCCATTACAAATGGTTGAATCATTGCTTGTAAGAAATAATGTTTCACCTTCATCCCTGGAAATAATTAGGGACATTTATGGATTTAAATTAGTTTTCCTCTTTGAGTCCTACTTAAATTCATAAAGTCTTTTAAAATTCATCTTTTCTTTATGTGAGTCTGTCTTCATGGGTCTTTTTTTGGATAAGAATTTAACATAGCAAAGGACAAAATAGTATCATTTGGGAAGTATGTCTTTCTGGAAAATTGCTAAACTATTCCAAACATATAGAAATTCCTGAAAACACAGTCTAGAGTTTTGTCACTACCTGTATCACAAAAGTATCGGTAGCTCATTCTTAGATATTGCTATTAGAATGTCTAGATAACATATTCAGAAGGGTGGAAAAAAACTATAAATTTTACTAATGCCCAATGCATGTTCTTTCTGAAACATAATTAAATGCTGAGAATGATCTTTATTAACAAATGCTTTATTAATGATCATAAAGTTATTTTAAAAGATGGTTTCAGTTTGAGCAGTTAGTAGTTGCTACTGTAGGGTAATTTCTCTTATAGAGCTTTTTTTTTTTTTCCCATGAGATCAAGTACATGGATGTTCTTGTGTATGAATATTGGGGTATTTTCCAAAGGCTAATCTCAAGAGAGGATATGTTAGAAAGAAAAAAATTAACTAAAACCTTCAAATCTCAATAGTTTAATACAGTGTTTATTTCTTACTTCCACAAGGTCTAATATATATTTAGTTGCCCTTTATATTTTGTAATCTACATCTTGAATACATGTGTTCAAGGTCAGCTTGGTAGGGGAAGATAAAAATAAAGGAAACACACTGGCTCTGAAATCCTTTGGCCCTGAAGCGAAACTCATCATTTCAGCTCACAGCTAGTTGACCAGAAGTGGTTACGAGGCCTCAATCTAACTGCAAAAGAGGCTGGAAAATATAGAGGAGTACATAGATATTTGATGTGTCCACAGGGATGAATCATAAGAAAAGCCTTTTTTTCACTGAAGGTCAGGAATCTGAGGATTGTCTTATGGCAGTTGAGAAGAAATAGGCTTGGAAGATGTGGAAAGGAGAAGAAAAAGGAAGTGTCCGGAGAAAGTGAGAGAGCCCCACCAACATGACAGCAGGCCAACTCATATTGAAGTCATAAAACAAATAAGAAATCCCCTACTTTGGTGATTAAGTAATAATTTTCTGGCAACAGTTATATCTGGCATTCATTTTAAAGTCACATTTTGCTTTATGCTATAATTATTTTCAATTACCCACAAATATTCAGTGAAGATACTACAGAGAAACAGCCTTGTGTTGTTGGTAGTTAATCCTTTAGGGAAAATACATGGAGAAAGATTCCTTCAAGTATGGCATAAAATGGGGTGGAAAGAAAAATTCTCAGAAATTGAGAAAAGCTATGAGAGATAATTAAAATCTAGCTTTCAGGGGAGCAGAGTAAGAAATTTCAGGAGATCATAAATTAGCCCTTTCCTGAGTCTGTAATCGTGGCAGAAAAGTATGCCACTGAGACTTCTACCACATGGCAAACATAATGTTCTAACCATTTAAAGGTGAGAGTGACGCCCTAAGGTTGGAAGATTCAGGATCTTTGTGGTTAAACTGATAATACTCCATTTATTGACTTCTTAGTATTCAGTAAAAATTATGTTATATAATTTACAGGTTATCTTATTTAGATCGAACATAATAGATATTAACTCTTCTATTTTATAGATGAGATCACTGAGGCTTTGAGAGTTGAAATAACTTGCCCAGAATATATATGTAGTAAGGGGAAGAGGGAGGATTCAAATCAAGATGAATGTCTTAGGCTCTGTTCTTTCCTTATTTCACAGTATATGCTGATTTGAAGAGTTTTTGCCATCAGTAGAGTCTGCACTTACTGGAACTTGGTATTTGTAAATAACAGATATCAAAGGCACTCACTTATTTTGGTTAAGAAACTCAAAGGACTACTATTGTACTTTCCGAAGTGTTGATCAGATCATTTCTAGACTTACTGTGAACATTTGTAGATGTTTGAAGCGGTATTTTCCTTGATAAATAAGATATAACTGCAACTAAACACATCCTAGGTTCATGATGCGTCTAACTAGGCAAACACACATGTAGCTGTTGAAGGGGAAGAATTAAATGTCACATTAAAAATATTCAATGGCTGAAGTTAGGATAACATAGAATGCTTGTTCCAAGGCTTTAGGAGCCATACTATTCTAATTCTTCACCTAAAGAATTCATGCTTGAAAAAAGCTAATCTGTGGAGAAATCCTTTTACAAATTGCTTGATTCCAACTAGCTACCAGAGGAATAAACAATCTGTTCCTGCATTAATGGGCTGTTACCTAGAGGAAACACTTAGGCAAGATTGCAAACTGTCTTTTAAAAATTCTGGTAAGCAAAAATGTCAAAGAGGCCTGATTTTACCAAGTTGGCCTTTGAATCCTAAACTGCTTATTAACACTTACGTGTTTGGAACACACGTAGAGCAAGCAGCCTATTTATTTCATGTGGGACAAATAGCTAAAACCAAAACCACTAACTATTTTGTCCTTTGGTTAGGAAACAGAAATTCATATGTTGCTTTAGCATTTAGTGGACTATGATAAAGATCTATTATGCTTGAATGAGCAGTTTTTTGTTTGATGTTGACTGCTTTATATTGAATACTAGTCTCTTCTTTAAGAATGCTTCTAAAAAGATAGATAAGTTTACATATCAAGGAACACTTGCTGAAATCCTAGTCAGCTCCATTCTGTTTTATAGCGCATCACCTGTGCTGACCAAAACTTGCACTTCTAAACTACATTATATATTTTAGTAACTATATATTCATTTAAGAAATATGCTGGAATAATTCAATTCCAAAAACATATATGGTTATCTTCCATTTCCAGTGAGGCATGCTCTCTAACACATAAGAAAAAGTGATTACTTTATAGAAACCACAAAATGCTCTCTTAAGTTACGAAATCTTCTTGAGGTAACATTATCCTTTTTCTTCCCTGAGCAGAAATAAAAGCTATATGTAAGCAATATTAAATGTGTTGCTAAATTTTAGTAAAAAAAAATTCAATTAAAAAAAAAAGATAAGGCTGAGCAATCAATTTATATCTGGTTCAGAGCATGTTACAAATACCAAGAGATTTCAGAGTGTTGAAATGAATCACAGAGGCATTCATGACTGAGTAGCAACAGGGAATGATATAAAATAACTTCCCAGCTTGGGGTTTTCTGTAGGTTTCTCCCTTTGCCATGCAATCAATCATGTGCAATATTGCATTCTTTCCATTTCTGCATTCATCACTGTACTGGCAATTGCACTGGGGAAATTGAACAGAGCAGAGGAGGAAAGGAGTCTGGCTGGACTGTTTAGTGACATAGGTGGCAGGCCTTTTCCTTTGAACTTGAGGTTGGGGGTTCCATTTGGTTTAGAGATGGGTTTACAGCCATAGACACTTTAACATGTGCTTGGGAACATTCAAACATTCTTGCTAAAAAGCAGAGTGCAGACCCTTAATAAGGGAATTCTGGTATGATAAAGCAAATTGTGTCCAAACATGGGGTTTTAAGAACATTTGTGTTTAGGATCTAAGCAAATCCTAGGATCATCAAAGTACAGACATAGTAGATTCAATTTATTTAGCATCCACCAAGTGCAAAGCTCTGTGCTGGATGTTTGGGAGGCTACAAACTGTCCCTTTTCAGGAGTGGGAATTCTTCAAGACATACATGAAAAGTTATTTTGTGACTCAGCTGAGTCTATAGCAAGGGCTAGATGAAAGCTCCAGAAAAATCAATGTCATAGGTCTTTCCAAGAAGAATTTGGAATAGGGAAGACTGGGAATGTTTGGTGGAAAGCATGAGAAAAGTGGCTAGAAAATGAGCAGAGGGAAAAGGAGCAGAGGGAGGAGTGACAATGTTTATGCCCAGAACAGGGTAGGAACCAGCCTATCTGGAATGGGGGTCTTATCGTAGCCATGCTTTGTGAGTATCTTATAGGTCCCAGGGACCAGAGGAAGACAACTGCATGTAACACAGAAGATTTACATCTTCTAAAAAGAAAATGGTAAAAGTTCGTTGCCAGAAAACTTTGAAAATACATGGCCTTCCACATATGAGATAGTTGGTGTACTTCATGTATCCAGACTAGTAATGCTGAGCATATGATGTGAGGCTGGAGAGAGCCTAGGCTTAAGTCTATTATTTTCTCCTACATGACGTGTTTGCTTATGTTTATTTTACATGTGAGAAATTGATCTGTCAATTAATTTTGATGTATTCTAGCCATTCAGTTTTGTAGCAATTTAATGTTCACTCTTGGATGACAGATTATATTTTATGAAAGTCATCTGGTACAAGAAACTATTTTCCTTTGAAAGTATATTGGAGGAATCAGTGGCTCAAGGACATGTCTCTAAAATCTGCTAATTTGAAGTGGGATTATAAACTTCAAGTAGGGGGCCAGTAGCCTCTTATACTACTAACTCTGATATAAAGTTTGGAGTTTCCACTATGAATTCTGTTCCCAAGTTTCAAACTTGGTCTCTTTTGGAAGTACCTGGATATGGTGTTTGGTGATACAAAGGAGCCCACTTAGATTCTGGTTTCTGAGAGGAGAAACTTATACTTAACCAAACAACTCATAATCAAAATATTCCAGAATGATTTTCTGTCATCTTCTTGTTTTTATGATTGGGACAACTTGAACAAAAATAGGAACAATGATGTCATGCCTGGGTTTCTGAGTTCCTGAGTTTCTCAAATAGGTACATTATAATAAGGAACTTACTTTCTTTAGACAGACCTCCTAGATCAACCTGGTATTAAGGAACTTTCATTCATTTCCCGTTCATCAAGAAAAGAAGGGATAGGCTGTTGGCCAGAGAAAGAGTTAACTTGGCTTTATGTATGCTGCTGGCTGCTGGACATGATATCCCTTAATTGTTATGCAGTGTTGCTAATGAAAGTTACACAAGCAAATTTTTCTTTACATTAAAAAAAAAACTCTGGGCTTCCCTGGTGGCGCAGTGGTTGAGAGTCCGCCTGCCGATGCAGGGGACATGGGTTCGTGCCCCGGTCCAGGAAGATCCCGCATGCCGCGGAGCGGCTAGGCCCGTGCACCATGGCCGCTGAGGCTGCGCGTCCGGAGCCTGTGCTCCACAATGGGAGAGGCCACAGTAGTGGGAGACCCGCGTACCAGAAAAAAAAAAAAATCTAATTTATTTGGTTCCTCTGTGTCTAAAAGACCCATTGTATATTTTAAAAATAAACTAACTCAGTACTAAATGCATTACTTTCATAATCTCAGAAAAGTAGGAAGAAGGCTCTGGTAAATTCTGTGTTATTTTTGAATGTATCTAAAATGACATTAGAATTTCATTAATATGACATGACTCATATAGACATGTATCTTAGGCAAAAGTGAGAAGGATGCCACCCACGTTGGGATTTTTGGCAGCACAGGGATATTTGAACTTCTATATGAAATTACCAGTTTGTGATATTCATATGTTATTCCTCTTGGTTAGTTTCAATTCGGATAATTGCTATAGCAAGAGAGCTTATTCTTACTTTCAGAGAAACTCAGGAGTAATGAGAGAGATAAAGAGTATTATGAAAATAATACTCCAAAAATAAATTTCCTTGGTAATTTGTGTGAGGGTTCTATACATGAACTGATGTCAAGGCATTTAGGTTATTAATTTTCTATAGATTTTGTCTGTAATTTAATATTAGATATTTAACAAGAAATAAAAGATATATAGGTAATTTTTAAAGTCTTAATTTTGATTTCCTCGAGATCTAATTATTCTTGAGGAAGATTCCTATACAAAGTTGAGACGTGAGGTATGTTATTAAGGAAATCAGTTATTTGAGTAATATTTTGGTTGAGTGATATTTTTGTTTCCAGTATTATTGATTTAAGGGAAATCTACACATGTAGAGTGAGATGGAAACTTGGGCAGTTTTACAGGCAGTTTGGGTCAAAATCATACTTTTCTTAAACTACATAAACAATGGTTTATGTCCTCAACATCATAGAGCAGATGTTCCCAAATAATGTCTCTGGGATATGTGAGATATTCATAACAATATAGGAGATACCTTTTAAAAATCTCATGTTTAAATGACTTTCAGAACACAACTTACGTAGTTAAAGATTTATTTTCTTTAAAACTTCTCAGGTATTTTAATATACACAAGTACTTCGGGACTCTCTGAACAGGAGACAGTGTCTATTAGAAATAATAGTGGGTTTTGATAGCATTATAAAGGTTTATGGCCAGGAGACACAAGAGTGTCCTAAGTTGGCCTTGTACTAATCACATTTCCTCTCTGCGAGAGCCCCAGAGGAAACTGTATACAGAATAAGCAATGACAATAATAAATAGGAACTCAAAGTACCATCTTAATAATGTGAATGCCTGATACTCCAATGAAGTCTCTTAAGTATACTGGTGAAGTACATAGGAATAAATGATTTCTGTTCATTTACCCAAGCTTACCAATGTGATTCTATTTATTCTAAGACCAATATGGCCAGCTGAGCCAGGCTGCAAGTGAGGTTACCATCCATTTAAACGAAAATAGGAAGTAGATGACAGAATATGGTAGACTTGCTCTGAGTGAATACTAACATATTTCCTAACTCATTCCCTGAAGGGAATGTATGCAAGAAAGAAAAGGAGAAAGGCCAGAGAGTGAGGTCACCAGTCTGAGATGACCTAACTCACCAAACTGTATGGCAGGAAGTGCTGGAACAAAAAAACACACAGAAAGCGAAAGAAAAGCAAGAGTGTTAGGTCCAGAGAAAGGACCCAGGCTGGTGAACTTGCTCACCTGCACCAAAACAGGTGCTAAAGCACACAGTGCCACAGGTGCACCCTTTAAAGCATCATTTACCCAACCCAGTAATCAGAGAAGTTCAAATAAGTATTATGAAATCTGTCCAATCAGAATAATAAATCATCATCTTTGGAGGAACAGGGAGGGATAAGGGAAATTAAGAAAAAGGAGCATCCCTCAGCCCTACAGATTCATCATTGGCCAAATTTATTGGCCAGTCTGTGTGGGTTCTTTCGGGTTTTTTTTAAAGAGAATCTCCGAAGGATCAACTTTTAGAGAAAATACTTGAGAAAATGATGCATTACTCTGTAGACATATCCTTAAAGCCATTGCTAAAATGAATGAGTCTACGTAAGTGGTAAAATACAGAAGAACTTGCCCTCCTTTCCTTTAGTAGTATAACAATAATACTTTTCAACTAACTGGGGATTTTGCAACCTGAAATTTGAAATGGTATATATAGATCAGGAAAAGTCCCCATCTTTCTAGGAATGGGTAGTAGTAGAACCTTTCCTGAATCAGTTTGATGCTGGGTATATGGAGGATTTATGAAGCTGAACATAGGGAGGAATGCATAAATCCAGGAGAGCATCTAACCACTTCTACTACTGCAAAGCCTATTGAAGTTTACTGGAATAGGAGAGGACACACACGCTGCATGGTTTAGGCTGGAAGACTTTGTACATTACCTTCAGTCTAGGACAGCTGTTTTTTCAGAGGACAGTTGTTTATAATGTTCAAGGCTACAACTGCTTTTGTGATTGATTTAGGATTTTGAGTGTTCCTGCTAGGGTAAAGATAATTGGCCTCCTAAAACCATCATCACTTCCTTTGTTATTTATTTACTGTTTTTACTATTCATAGTAAAGAATATATTAGTACAATTTTTCAGTTAATTCTTAACTTTCTTGAAGAATTGAAAACTAGTTACAGTGGATACACTATTTGTTTTTTATGTACCAAAAGCAAGTTCACCTTGTGAGTATTTTGTTTGTATGGTTTTCCATTTCCTTGCAGTTCTGGATAACCTTCCATCAGCATATTCTTTGAAATGAGCTTGAATTATTTGTTCTATATTTTATATTGAACTTGGGCTCCTGTCTTCTGCAAACAAATGACTTGTTCACATATTGTTTTTGAAGCACAATTTGCATTTCTGTGAACCAGGGATTAGGCATTGTGTGTAGATTAGGAATAATTTATGTCTAATTAATAATTGATGTTTTTCCCTATTCTGACTGAGATTTTGTTCTGCATAATATGAGAAGAGCAGAGTACTCCCTAGTGATGACAAGAGAAAGCATTTTTCAAGTGCAAAGAACACTAAAACATTGAAATCTGCTGCAATGGGATTTTTAACCACTTCACTGCTAAATAATGGAAATTATTGGATCCCAGATTTTTTGTCACTATTCTTGTCTTTTGAAATAAGAAAGTGTGTGCATGTAATAATGCCTAAATTCAAAATTCAAAAACTTGGTGACCTCACATATCTAGAGGGCACCAATAAACTTGAAAAGGACACCAAGAAGACCTTGGGGCAATCAGAAAAGGAAGCCACAAAGTTCAAACACTAACACTCACTAATTTTTGTCAGGGGAAAGTCCCTCAGGTGCTCCTTTAAAGCAATTAATCTATATATAATTTTTTAAATGGGCTTTTAAATTTAAAAGGAATTATAGACTTACTGTAGTTAATTCCAATAATGCAGAAGTATTTACAGTAAAAAGTAACTCTGCTGCCTCTCCTACTCCCATTCAACTTCCCAGCAACAATAAGTATTAATTATTTCTAGTCTCTAAAATTCAACACGCCTATTTTATTTCTTAGATTAAAACATCCAATTAGAATTGCTGAGAAAGGCACCAGGAAGGAGTTAGAAGCCCTGATAGTCTGTCTATGAGAGTAGAAACAAAAATACAAAGCAAAAAACAAACAACCAAAAAACATATTAACACAGTCACAAATACTCCAGAATCATGACAATCTGGAGCATTTAGTTTACACCAGGTTTCAAGCAGTACTTTTAAATGAAGCATTGCAAGAATGTGTTCAAATGAGAGAAAAGTCATCTGACAGCGTTTTCCACAGTGTGGGGATTAGAGCTCATTACACGCAATATGTTTAGCACAAAGAATACACCAAAAGTCCCATTACTGTTAACAGTAGATCAACCTAGCCTCTGCTTTTCTTCTTTGGTTTTAATGCTTTCATCCACCCAACATATCAGAAACCCACATTCATAGCCATGTCAAAATGCATCCCAAAATGTTAAATTGCAATATAGAAACATATTAATATTTACTGCCATCTCCTGAACATTCACCTCTCTTTCACTCCCTGTACTTTGTTCTTAAACCTCATGAAAACACCCAATTTCTTGACGTTTTTGTTACCTTCCAATCCACCACCTGTCTGATGGCTTCCGTGGTTTCCACCACTTAGGTTTGACTCTGTGTAACAAAAGTCACTCTCTTCCGATTGACCAAGAGGACCTTAATATTCCTCCCAATCTGACTAAACCTGGCTTCCTGAGTCTAGGTCCCTGACCTTCCTTTTTCTAGAGCATTTACATAAGAAAACTTAAAATTATAAATTCTTTCAGTGCCCCTTTGAGATGTAGATCTTTTATAATGCTTTTTGTCTGTTGTGCTACCCAGCAATGTCTTTCTCTAGGACTTGGGAGCCATTCCTTTGATAATTAATCCTCAGCAAAGATATTGTCCTTATCCACCCGGTCTGTGGGAGAGTAAACCTTTATCAGTGGGTAGTTGCTTCACGATGTAAATCTGTCTCCTGTCATTAAAATATGAGAAAGTATCCTTTTTCTCTGGCTATAGCCAATTAGCAAACAAAGGTGGTCTAAATCCCCACCCTTCCCTCAGAGGAGTTGAGTGAGTTCAAACTGAGCTCTGGTCTCTCTCCCTTATTGCAGTAGTCTTGAATAAAGTCTTTCTTGCCTATTTACCTTTGTTTAGTGCAGTTTTTGTTTGATACCATCAATGTATTGATCCACTTTACCTTCTGCTTTTCCAGTTCCAACCCTCATATTAAGTCAGTACTTCACCTTCTCTACTGTAACATCAAGGTTGTTTTGTATGACTATAGAGAATTAAACAATCTTTTTCCCATTTACATGGGAGGTTTCCCAATTTTACCACTGTCCTCAATCTAGATAGTTGTCAGCTGTGCCAATACTAGATATTTACACTTATAAAAAACTTTGTCCTTTTGATAGCATGAATGGCATTTCAAATCAATTTCATTTCTTTCTTCCTTACACATTGCTGCTATTGTGATCTCAAATATATATATATATATATATATATATATATATATATATATATATATGACAGTGATACTCTTCTGTTAAGACCTAAATTATTCCCACTGACTTTAATGTTAAGAAGTTAATTCTAATTTAGAAGAGGTGTTCTATCATTTAACCTGCCCATATCACAATCTTTACCTTTCACCACCTCCTACAGTGTAATCTGTGCTCTAGTCATACTGATTGATTGTATGACAACTTATTAATGTTTCAGAGTGTTTTCTATGTCTTTGACTTCACGGACACAATTCTATTCCATCATGGATACACTCATTCATTCACCCATTCATTCAAAGTTTTCTTAGAAATATTTATTAAGCACACATTAAAAGTCTGTCAGAAATTTTCCATCTATTTGTGCCTGATGACACTATCTCTATTTTCAAGATTCAGCTTAGTGCATATTCCATAAAACATTGTTAACCCTCCCTATAATGTTGAATTAACCTCCTTCCCTTTTTCCCGACTCTATTACATTCTTCTATCACAGAACATGTAACATTTTTGGCACTTATTTACATACTTACAGACTAAAGAACCAGAAACTACTTTGATTCTAGCAAACAATGTTTTAATGGGCAGAGGAACAACATTGTCTATTCTGACTAAATTTGAGTTATTTTTGTCCCTTTTTTGATTTAAATTAAGTAGTTTGAATGTCTCTACCTATTGGTTTAGTGCTGCATATACAACATCTCTGACATGCAGTGCTCTCATATGCTTGGCTTTGACCCTTGGTTAATGATCTTATTGAATGGTCTATTCCTTATATAAAGACATGATTCAAGTACTTCATAAGATGGTCTGTTGAGGGCTTCCCTGGTGGTGCAGTGGCTGAGAGTCTGCCTACTGATGCGGGGGACACGGGTTCGTGCCCCGGTCTGGGAGGATCGCACGTGCCGCGGAGTGGCTGGGCCCGTGAGCCATGGCTGCTGAGCCTGTGCATCTGGAGCCTGTGCTCCACAGTGGGAGAGGCCACAACAGTGAGAGGCCCGCGTACCGCAAAAAAAACAAATCAAAAAAACAAAAAAAAGATGGTCTGTTGAGAAAAATGTCCTTGAACCTGTTTAATCTTTGAACTAATTATATTTCACAAAAATGATTACAGAAACATCTTGTCTAACAAGAGCCCTCCATGCATGAATCTATCTGGATATATAAAATTTTCCAATAGCTTAGCACTTTAAATACCCAAACTTTAAAAATGTTCTAGTGAAAGAAAATATTTTGTGTATTTGTTTTATATGCCATTTATTTTAATTAGAATTTATAGGATAGAGCTAATATCTTCTAATATTTTGTTTACCATATAGGATCATCATTTTGAACAGCCTGTGACATATAAAGTTCTGGTACTTTCAGGAGCAGCTCAGTGTTTTAGAACTGTGAGCCCTCTGGCTGCTGCGTGCACATCCTGCCTTTCATACACTTTCTCTATTTTGATAATACACTGCTTTTTGGGAGCTTGAAAACCATATACTCTAGTTTGTAAAAGTTTTATGTAAAACAATAGCAAGGACACACTAACACTTTGGCCAGTAAAATTTCTGATAATGATACTACCTGCTCAAAAGTCAAAGGAAAAAAAAACTGTTATCTTACGATTAGTATTTGGGACTACAGATGGTTTCATTTCTTGGACAGATGAGCTCTTGGTAGGTAAACTAATTTTGATGGGTTCTGATATTGAGATATCAGCAACAAAAATGCTTCCTTACTATACAGTAATGTTTTACAATAGCTAATTAAGATTAGAAATACCTATTTAGGTCATTTTGAATCAAACCTGGTACACTATGTATTTAGGTTAGGGGTTAGTTATTATACATGCAATTAGGATGATCAGAAAGAGAACTTAAAAAGAGTCTGTCAATGGACATCATCAGAATGGGCATCACCAGAAAATCTACAAACAACAAATGCTGGAGAGGGTGTGGAGAAAAGGGAACCCTCTTGCACTGTTGGTGGGAATG
Source organism: Mesoplodon bidens (assembly GCF_964165515.1). Lineage (NCBI taxonomy): Eukaryota > Metazoa > Chordata > Mammalia > Artiodactyla > Ziphiidae > Mesoplodon > Mesoplodon bidens. The sequence continues at coordinate 54,319,234 of NC_138162.1, forward strand.
TAAATTGATACAGCCACTATGGAGAACAGTATGGAGGTTCCTTAAAAAACTGAAAATAGAACTACCATGTGACCCAGCCATCCCACTACTGGGCATATACCCAGAGAAAACCATAATTCAAAAAGACACATGCACTCCAATGTTCATCGCAGCACTATTTACAATAGCCAGGTCGTGGAAGCAACCTAAAGGCCCATCAACAGAGGAATGGATAAAGAAGATGTGGTACATACATACAGTGGAATATTACTCAGCCATAAAAAGGAATGAAATTGGGTCATTTGTAGAGACATGGATGGACCTAGAGACAGTCATACAGAGTGAAGTAAGTCAGAAAGAGAAAAACAAATATATATTAACGCATATATGTGGAATCTAGCAAAATGGTGCAGATGAACCAGTTTGCAAGGCAGAAATAGAGACACAGATGTAGAGAACATGCATATGGACACCAAGGGGTGAAAGTGGGGGTGATGGTGGTGGTGGTATGAATTGGGAGATTGGGATTGACATGTATACACTAATACGTATAAAATAGGTAAGAACCTGCTGTATAAAAATAAAATTCAAAAAAAAGAGTCTATGTACTTAACCTGCCCTAAACTTGCTAAGAATATGAAATTAAAGGCTAAACATCAGTTTTTGTATTGCACATGGTTCTTGTCAAACTTGGCAGTATCCCTAATTTGATATCTTAAAAAATATTTGCACTTTTGTCTCAATAAAAGTTAATTGATTTGGAGAGCTGGAAATTTTACACTATCATAATCTCTTATTGACTGTCACATATCAACAGTTCTGGGTTGGTGAGGAAAATAGTTCAGTGGGTAGTATGGTCAATTTTATCAATTCCAAAATCAAAAATGAGCATAAAAAGGAATTGTCTGTTTCTTGGCTTTTCATAAGTGAATTGTGTATAATGCTAAGAAGGACATCCAACAAACCAGCATTTCTTTAGGAGTGCCGTTATATAAAGAGATGGTCTCTTGAGCAAATGTATCTGGGTAAGGGGAGAGTGTTAGGGGTGATGGGGCTTCAGGACATTCTGTAGAAGCACTCATAGATTCAATGCATGTCATGAACTCCTTCTAAAACTGCAGGACCATATTGAAGGGAGACATCCTGCTATGTGAAATATTTTAACTGACAGGGGTCAGTAGGCACAAATAACATTTTGACTTGCTATTATTACAGAGAAAATATTTGAATTTAAAAGTCAAATGTGAATTAGTGGAGGGATAGGATCAACGTGGCAGTTAAGACTTCTAATCTCCATCCCCTTCCCAACCTAAACACTAAAAATGACAGATGATATTGACATAATTATAGACATAAAAATAAAGCTGATCATGCATAGTGCCTGGAGGTTAGGGGCACCAGCTCTTCCATGAAGTCAAAAATCCACAGTATAACTTTATATTGAGCCCTTGGTATCTGTGATTCCACATTCTCTGATTGTGTAATACTGTAGTATATATTTATTGAAAAAAATCCATGTATAAGTGGACCTGCGCAGCTCAAACCCATGTTATTCAAGGGTCAACTGGGTAGATATATAAACATAAGCATTGGAAAACAACTGTACTAGCAATGGACACACCCTAAAAGAAAGCCCATACTCATCTGTTACTCTCTTTTTTTTTTTAACATCTTTATTGGGGTATAATTGCTTTACAATGTTGTGTTAGTTTCTGCTTTATAACAAAGTGAATCAACTATATGTATACATATATCCCCATATCCCCTCCCTCTTGCGTCTTCCTCCCACCCTCCCTATCCCACCCCTCTAGGTGGTCACCAAACACTGAGCTGATCTCCCTGTGTGATACAGCTGCTTCCCACTAGCTATCTGCTTTACATTTGGTAGTGTATATATGTCCATGCCACTCTCTCACTTCATACTAGCTTACCCTTGCCCGCCCACGTGTCCTCAGGTCCGTTCTCTACATCTGCATCTTTATTCCTGTCCTACCTCTAGGATAATCAGACCATTTTTTTTTTTAGATTCCATATATATGTGTTAGCATATGGTATTTGTTTTTCTCTTTCTGACTTACTTCACTCTGTATGACACACTATTGGTCCATCTACCTCACTACAAATAAATCAATTTTGTTTCTTTTTATGGCTGAGTAATATTCCATTGTATATATGTGCCACATCTTCTTTATCCATTCATCTGTCGATGGACACTTAAGTTGCTTCCATGTCCTGGCTACTGTAAATAGTGCTGCAGTGAACCCTGTGGTACATGACTCTTTTTGAATTATGGCTCTCTCAGGGTGTATGCCCAGTAGTGGGATTGCTGGGTCATATAGTAGTTCTCTTTTTAGTTTTTTAAGAACCTCCATACTGTTCTCCATAGTGGCTGTACCAATTCACATTCCCACCAACAGTGCAAGAGGGTTCCCTTTTCTCCACACCCTCTCCAGCATTTGTTGTTTGTAGATTTTTTGATGATAGCCATTCTGACCAGTGTGAGGTGATACCTCATTGTAGTTTTAATTTGCATTTCTCTAATGTTTAATGATGTTGAGCATTCTTTCATGTGTTGGTTGGCAATCTGTATATCTTCTTTGGAGAAATGTCTATTTAGGTCTTCTGCCCATTTTTGGATTGGGTTGTTTGTTTTTCTGATATTGAGTTGCATGAGCTGCTTGTATATTTTGGAGATTAATCCTTTGTCATTTGCTTCATTTGAAAATATTTTCTCCCATTCTGAAGGTTGTTTATGGTTTCCTTTGCTGTTCAAAAGCTTTTAAGTTTCATTACATCCCATTTGTTTGTTTTTGTTTTTATTTCCATCTCTCTAGGAGATGGGTCAAAAAGGATCTTGCTGTGATGTATATCACAGCCTGTTTTCCTCTAAGAGTTTTGTAGTGTCTGGCCTTACATTTAGGACTGTGTTCTGCCTATGTTTTCCTCTAAGAGTTTTATAGTGTCTGGCCTTACATTTAGGGCTTTTAATTCATTTTGAGTTTAATTTTGTGTATGGTGTTAGGGACTGTTCTGATTTCATTCTTTTACATGTAGCTGTCCAGTTTTTCCAGCACCACTTATTGAAGAGGCTCTCTTTTCTCCATTGTATATTCTTGCCTCCTTTATCAAAGATAAGGTGACCATATGTGCATGGGTTTATCTCTGGGCTTTTTATTCTGTCCCATTGATCTATATTTCTGTTTTTGTGCCAGTACTGTACTGTCTTGATTATTGTAGCTTTGTAGTATAATCTGAAGTCAGGGAGCCTGATTCCTCCAGGTTTTTCTTTTTCAAGATTGCTTTGGCTATTTGGGGTCTTCTGTGTTTCCATACAAGTTGTGAAATTTTTTGTTCTAATTCTGTGAAGAATGCTATTGGTATTTTGATAGGGATTTCACTGAATCTGTAGATTGCTTTGGGTAGTATAGTCATTTTCACAATGTTGATTCCTCCAATCCAAGAACATGGTATATCTCTCCATCTGTTTGTATCATCTTTAATTATTTTCATCAGTGTCTTATCAGTTTTCTGCATACAGGTCTTTTATCTTCTTAGGTAGGTTTATTCCTAGGCATTTTATTCTTTTTGTTGCCGTGGTAAATGGGTGTTTCCTTAATTTCTCCTTCAGATTTTTCATCATTAGTGTGTAGGAATGCAAGAGATTTCTGTGCATTAATTTTGTATCCTACTACTTTACCAGATCCATTGATTAGCTCTAGTAGTTTTCTGGTAGCATCTTTAGGATTCTCTATGTATAGTATCATGTCATCTGCAAACAGTGACAGCTTTACTTCTTCTTTTCTGATTTTATTCCTTTTATTTCTTTTTCTTCTCTGATTGCTGTGGCTAAAACTTCCCAAACTGTGTTGAATAATAGTGGTGAAAGGGGGCATCCATGTCTTGTTCCTGATTTTAGAGGAAATGGTTTCAGTTGTTCACCATTGAGAACGACGTTAGCTGTAGGTTTGTCGTATATGATCTTTATTATGTTGAGGTAAGTTCCCTCTACACCTACTTTCTGGAGAGTTTGTATAATAAATGGGTGTTGAATTTGTCAAAAGCTTTTTCTGCATCTACTGAGATGATCATATGGTTTTTCTCCTTCAATTTGTTAATATGGTGTATCACATTGATTGATTTGCATATATTGAAGAATCCTTGCATCCCTGGGATAAATCTCACTTGATCATGGTGTGTGATCCTTTTAATGTGTTGTTGAATTCTGTTTGCTAGTATTTTGTTGAGGATTTTTGCATTTATGTTCATCAGTGATATTGGTCTGTGGTTTTCTTTTTTTGTGACATCTTTGTCTGGTTTTGGTATCAGGGTGATAGTGGCCTCGTACAGTGAGTTTAGGAGTGTTCCTCCCTCTGCTATATTTTGGAAGAGTTTGAGAAGTATAGCTGTTAACTCTTCTCTAAATGTTTGGTAGAATTCGCCTGTGAAGCCATCTTGTCCTGGGCTTTTGTTTGTTGGATGATTTTAAATCACAGTTTCAATTTCAGTGCTTGTGATTGGTCTATTCATATTTTCTGTTTCTTCCTGGTTCAGGCTCGGAAGGTTGTGGTTTTCTAAGAATTTTTCCATTTCTTCCAGGTTGTCCATTTTATTGGCATATACTTGTGTGTAGTAATCTCTCATGATCCTTTGTATTTCTGCAGTGTCAGTTGTTACTTCTCCTTTTTCATTTCTATTTCTGTTGATTTGAGTCTTCTCCCTTTTTTTCTTGATGAGTCTGGCTAGTGGTTTATCAATTTTGTTTATCTTTTCAAAGAACCAGCTTTTAGTTTTATTGATCTTTGCTATTGTTTCCTTCATTTCATTTTCATTTATTCCTGATCTGATCTTTATGATTTCTTTCCTTCTGCTAACTTTGGGGTTTTTTTGTTCTTCTTCCTCTAATTGCTTTAGGTGTAAGGTTAGGTTGTTTATTTGAGATGTTTCTTGTTTCTTGAGGTAGAATTGTATTGCTATAAACTTCCTTCATGGAACTTCTTTTGCTGCATCCCATAGGTTTTGGGTCGTTGTGTCCCCAATGTCATTTTTTTCTAGGTATTTTTTGATTTCCTCTTTGATTTTTTCAGTGATCTCTTGGTTATTTAGTAGTGTATTGTTTAGCCTCCATGTATTTGTATTTTTTACAGTTTTTTTCCTGTAATTGCTATCTAGTTTCATAGCACTGTGGTCGGAAAAGATACTTGATATGATTTCAGTTTTCTTAAATTTACCAAGGCTTGATTTGTGACCCAAGGTATGATCTATCCTGGAGAATGTTCCATGAGCACTTGAGAAGAAAGTGTGTTCTTTTGTTTTTGGATGGAATGTCCTATTAATATCAATTAAGTCCATCTTGTTTAATGTGTCAATTTAAAGCTTGTATTTCCTTATTTATTTTCATTTTGCCTGATCTGTCCATTGGTGAAAGTGGGTTATTAAAGTCTCCTACTATTATTGTGTTACTGTTGATTTCCCATTTTATGGTTGTTGTCATTTGCCTTATGTATTGAGGTGCTTCTATGTTGGGTACATAAATATTTACAATTGTTATATCTTCTTCTTGGAATGATCCCTTGACCATTATCTAGTGTTTTTCTTTGTCTCTTGTAATAGTCTTTATTTTAAAGTCTATTTATTTTAAAGTCTGTTTTGTCTGATAGGAGAATTACTACTCCAGCTTTCTTTTGATTTCCATTTGCATGGAATATCTTTTTCCATCCCCTCACTTTCAATCTGTATGTGTCCCCAGGTCTGAAGTGGGTCTCTGGTAGACAGTATATATACGGGTCATGTTTTTGTATCCATTCAGCCAGTGTGCATCTTTTAGTTGAGCATTTAATCGATTTACATTTAAGGTAGTTATCAATATGTATGTTCCTATTAACATTTTCTTAATTGTTTTGGGTTTGTTTTTGTAGGTCTTTTACTTCTCTTGTGTTTTCTGCCTTGAGAAGTTCCTTTAGCATTTGTTGTAAAGCTGGTTTGGTGGTGCTGAATTCTCTTAGCTTTTTCTTGTCTGTAAAGGTTTTAATTTCTTCGTCGAATCTGAATGAGCTTCTTGCTGGGTACAGTAATCTTGATTGTAGGTTTTTCCCTTTCATCACTTTAAATATGTCCTGCCATTCCCTTCTGGCTTGAAGAGTTTCTGCTGAAAGATCAGCTGTTAACGTTATGGGGATTCCCTTGTGTATTATTTGTTGCTTTTCCCTAATGTTTTTTCTTTTTATTTAATTTTTGATAGTTTGATTAATATGTGTCTTGGCGTTTTTCTCCTTGTATTTAACCTATATGGGACTCTCTGTGCTTCCTGGGCTTGATTGACTTTATCCTTTCCCATGTTAAGGAAGTTTTCAACTATAATCTATTCAAGTATTTTCTCTGTCCCTTTCTTTTTCTCTTCTTCTTCTGGGACCCCTGTAATTCGAATGTTGTGCGTTTAATGTTTTCCCAGAGGTCTCTGAGACTGTCCTCAATTCTTTTTTCTTTATTCTGCTCTGCAGTAGTTATTTCCACTCTTTTATCTTCCAGGTCACTTATCCATTCTTCTGCCTCAGTTGTGCTGCTATTGTTTCCTTCTAGAGAATTTTAAATTTCATTTATTGTGTTGTTCATCATTGTTTGTTTGCTGTTTAGTTCTTCTAGTTCTTTGTTAAATGTTTCTTGTATTTTCTCCATTCTATTTCCAAGATTTTGGATCATCATTACTGTCATTACTCTGAATTCTTTTTCAGGTAGACTGCCTATTTCCTCTTCATTTGTTTGGTCTGATGGGTTTTTACCTTGCTCCTTCATCTGCTTCATATTTCTCTGTCTTCTCATTTTGCTTAACTTACTGTGTTGGGGTCTCCTTTTCACAGGCTGCAGGTTCATTGTTCCCATTGTTTTTGGTGGCTGCCCCCAATGGGTAGGGTTGGTTCAGTGGGTTGTGTAGGCTTCCTGGTAGAGGGGATTGGTGCCTGTGTTCTGGTGGATGAGGCTGGATCTTGTCTTTCTGTTGTGCAGGGCCACGTCCAGCGGTGTGTTTTGTGGTGTCTGTAAACTTAGTATGATTTTAGGCAGCCTCTCTGCTAATTGGTGGGTTGTGTTCCTGTCTTGCTAGTTGTTTGGCATGGGGCGTCCAGCACTGGAGCTTGCTGGCCGTTGAGTGGAGCTGGGTCTTAGTGTTGAGAAAGAGATCTCTAGGAGAGCTCTCGCCGATTGATATTACATGGGGCCCGGAGGTCTCTGGTGGTCCAGTGTCCTGAACTCGGCTCTCCCACCTCAGAGGCTCTGACCTGACACCAGGCCAGAGCACCACGACCCTGTCATCCACACGGCCAGGTACGTGGGTATTTTCTTGCCTTTTGGGGAGTCTGAAGTCTTCTGCCTGTGTTCAGTAGGTGTTCTGTAGGAGTTGTTTCATTTGTAGATGTATTTGTTGGGAGGAAGGTGATCTCCTCGTCTTACTCCTCTGCCATCTTGAAGGTCCCCTTGGGAACTCAGAGTTTTAACCACTGGACCACCATGGAAGTCCTGGCAGTCAATTTTTTTTTTATTTACTCCTATTCAGTGGCCTGAGCAGTGGGATGAGACCCAGTCTTCCGTAGGGGACTGCTGGATGGGCACAGAGTGCACCTGCGCCTTCAAACCGATCTACGACCTCGGGTTGAGTAGCAGTACTTTAGGGAACTGGAACAGTCCATTTACCCTAAAATTCCTCCTTGCTCACAGACTTTTCAGTAGCACCTGCTCTTCCTTTTCAGGGCCTCTGCTGTAGAGTGTTACTCTGTTTTCTCTGCCATATCCTGCCCTACCTCTGGACCTAAGCAAATACTAATCTACTTTCTGTCTCTTTTGAATTTACCTATTCTGGACATTTCATATAATCTTTGAGCTATTTTTGCAATTCTTTTGGAAGTTTAAATTTACCTCAAAATAGAAAAACGTTATTCACTTTTGTATTATCTTTTTGGATGTATATTTTTGTGACTAATTTGTCCTTAAATGGAACATTAGATATGTTCTGTAACTAATATGAAAATAGAAGATGCAGAGATACAGGCCAATATCTAATCTGACTCTGGATATAAAAAAAAAAAAAACAAATTCTTACTCAAGAGCCAGCATTTTAAGCACTATTCTGCATTGCATACTATACTGCACTATACTGCACAAACGCTGTTTTATTCATCTCTACATCTGCTCCTGTGTGTAGCACTTCTGGCATACAGTAGGTAATTAATAAATCCTTGTTGAATAAAGACCAGCATATTGGCATACATAAATAAATGAATAAGTGAATTAATCATTTCACATTATATAAGCAAAAAATACTGGTTTAATTGAACGGGCTTTCAAAATGAGTTCATTTTATGGTCTTTAAAAAACATTTAAATATCATTCATCTTTTGTATTGTTTATAATCAGAACACTTAAAATTTTAATCCTGATTCTGCCCTTTACTGTCTTGATCAAATGATCTAATCTTGTATATATGCCTTAGTTAATTTACCTAAAAATTACCAAGGTAATATATCCCCATACCACCTCACATCATTGTTTTGCAAAATTTGTGTAATGATGTATTTTTTTAAAGCATCACACTAGGAATTATTACATGAAGAGCTGTAAATTGGGGACTTCCCTGGTGGTCCAGTGGTTAAGACTTCACCTTCCAATGCAGGGGGTCTGGGTTCAATCCCTGGTTGGGGAGCTAGGATCCCACAGGCCTCACAGTGAAAAACCAAAACATAAAACAGAAGCAATATTGTAACAATTTCAGTAAAGACTTGAAAAATGGTCCATATCAAAAAAAATCTTTAAAAAAAAAGCTGTAAATTGGGAGATACATTTTCATATGATGGTATGAAATGTTTTTCAACACAGCTAATGCATTCCTATATGAATCTACTCAGAGTACCTTGCTGTAGTAAATAGTTGTATTTTCTTGAGCAATATAGAGAACCATTCTCAGACTTATCTGGCTGACCCAGATGGGTCCTAAAGAAGGTTCTTTCCATATAAGAGTTTTCATTTACATATGTGAATTCCCACTGATGTCAAAGCAAATATCAACCAAGAAAAGAAGCTCTTAAGCTGTCTAACTGCTGAGATGTCTGACACAGGGATTCACAAGGAAGAAGGATAAAATAAAATATAAAAATAGGTCTCATGGTGTTTGAGAAACAAGTGGACATAAGTGAAAAAGAACATCTGCAGGAAAATGGCCTTTGTCATGAATCAGAATTAAAGGTGTAAGAAGGGTAAACACACAACAACAAATACAGCTCGGTGTAATTATAATTGGTATCTAAAGTGTACATGAGGGACAGAATAGAGAGTTCTTGCATAGTTTTAATCACACAACAAAGCACCTTAGCCCGTATTAGTGTGTTTATGCGTTCCCAGAAAGGCAAGGCAAGGCAAGTCAAAGAAGATGGCCTACGACACCCAGCAGTTCTCCATATTAAAAGAGCATAACAGTAAAAAGACCGAAAATTATTATGGGCCTAACATAGTCTCAGTGCGTCCTGAATGAAAACCTGGATAAGGCAACAAGAGGGAAGAAAAAGGGAAGTATTTTTAGTCCTGTACCAGGTTATTACATAATGTTGTCAAACCCATGTACTCAAGCTTGAAAACCTGTTAGGTACTTCAGACTTGTTGTTCTCATTGAAAAAGTCAGCACTGGTCACAAATCATGTGTTTACAAATATACATTGCTTTGCCTGAAAAGGGAGAAAGGGGACTAGAGGTTTTTACTTAATTGAAGATTTCAGGTAATTCTGAACACTGAGCCTATCAAGCATCATTAAGATGCAGAGAAAGAGAAATCACTTTCCACTAGTGGTGACTTCAAAATATCTACATAGAAGTGGCTTGGAGGAGGCAGCCTTCTGTTTGGAAATACTTGTTGAGGGAGGAGGTTAGGGATTTTGTCTTGAAACCGTATTTGCATAGTAATCACAAACTTTTAATTAATTAATTTTTTAACATCTTTATTGGAGTATAATTGCTTTACAATGGTGTGTTAGTTCCTGCTGTATAACAAAGTGAATCAGCTATACATATACATATATCCCCATATCTCCTCCATCTTGTGACAATCTTTTCATTTAAATTGAATGTTTATTTTGAGTGATTTTGGGCACCTGATTTTGACATAGAGGCCACAGACTCTCACCACCACCAAGGCAGTCATGGCTGTTTGCAATACAAAAAGTTGGCAAGAAACAGTAACAGAAAATAGTAGGTCACTGTATAAGACAGTGTATGAGGGAGTGATGGATAATTACATATGACTGCTCTGTGCTAAAAAGGAATTGAGAGATAAGAGATACCTATGTAGGTTAGAGCAGTCTGGGGGCCTAATAAGGGAGGTAAGAAGGGCTCCAATTAGGAGTTGAAACTTAGGTTGGATTGGAAGAAGATGATAGAAGAGGGAGGACTTCTTAGTGATCAGCATTTGGAAAGATAATTATTATGAGAGATGAAGCCCCCTGCCCCCCAGGACTGCCAAGTTAATAGGAAATGTACCACCTATTTAGATGTGGGGCTCTGCTCCAGTCTTTGAATTTCAGAACATGCCTCCATAGTGTTTGAACACTGTTCCAATTCTCTGTAGGATAGAGGACCCTATAGACTTCTTTTAAAGTTTAAAAATATGTGTGTGAGTGTATTATCTAGCATGTATAGTTTAGTGCAGAAATGACAGTTTTGATCTAATTTATCAGATCCAGTCCAATAGACTCTTAGTGACTTATTAAAGTATTCTCTGGGCCGTGGTCCAGTTCAGCAAGAGAAACATGCTGGGAAAATATTAATTTCTGCCCTGAGGACAGATGGAAACAGTGGACAATAATATTATATATACCAAAACCCAGATGTAATACAATGAGCTTGACACTTTAAAAATGAGATATTTGATTGAAAATTCTAACTCCTTCACTATTACCTGTGTGACCCTTGATACGATATTCAATAATTTGGGACCAGAGATTCTGCATCAGTGAAATGAGGTTACTAGTTACATTATAGAAGTTTTATAGAAATTAAATGATATCACAAGTACTGAGCCTCAAGTAGCACCTGAAATACAGAAGCACTCAATATGTTTTAGCTTTTTTTGTAATTTTTACCAGAAACAGTACAGAAGCTGTTAAAGAGAACATGAAACTGTATTTCAAGATTTGACATATATAAACAGTATAAAAAAAGGTGAATTTTAATCTTTTCATATAAGTGTCATGGGAAATGTCTACCATTTTCTCCCACAAATTTTCATTTGTATGTATAGGAAATAAATCACTAGGCTGATATATCATTCATCTGATGGAGTATGTTTTTTTTTATGACATACAGAAGACATATGGATCAATTTTAGTGCTGGTCAGTTTACCATAAGTTTAATGTAATATTGCCAAAGCATCACAGTATGTTTGTATTTGGACCTATTCAATATTTCCTGCTTTTTCTTCTCCTTGTTCCAAGTTCTAAGATTCATCAAATATCATCAGTTGTCTCAGTCTCCTGAAGAACTGTTTAGTTTTTATTTAAGTTAAGGTGTCAATCTTACATTGAAGCTCTGCTTTTCTCATGATTTACTGTTTGGTCTGGGGCAACACGCTTAATACTCATGGGCTTGATTTTCCTGTCTGTATCGTAGTGTCCATATTTGCCCACCATAACATCAGGCTTATGAAAGATTAATAGCCTAAAATATCTTCAGAATATCATGAGCTGCTCCTTTGTCATTGACCTTATCCTCTTTGGGGGCCTTTACATTTATATCTTAGTAGCTGGATCTCAGTGACTATTAGTATCAAAGATCCAGTAAGTTTAAAATTAAAAAAGAACAAATCTGCAAACATATAAAATAAAATCCTGAAATGTCTGGAATATGTTGTATTTATATGGTGATTAAAACTGAGCAAACCAGTTTGTTTTAGTTTCTGGTTTTCTCTATTTTTTAAATATGAACTGCAAGTCTATGATTGCTTTTGTTCCTTTGAAACTTGGACTTGTAACAACACTACTATAAGCTTTCTAATCTTGGGAAGGGGTGATTTTGAATGTTTCTTAGTTTCGCCCATTTCCTCTGGAGGAGCTAAGTGAATGCTTGGTACTTATGACTTTAAATAGTTAAGAGTCTAAAGTCAGTGGAAGAGCCAGGAAGTTGTGAGGAGAGCCAGAGGAAGGGAGAGAGCTGTGGATTGGTTTGACTATAAAAAGTCCTAATTTCAGTGTAAATGGGAGATAGATACACTCCACTAGCTTGCATTACCTCTTACATATGAAAAGAGGGAGAAAGTTTCCTCTAGTAGCTGAAGTGACAGTGTCTGGAAGAAAAACAATGGTTAGGAGGTATTTTGGTAGAGAGGAAAGGTTGTTTCTAGTAGAAATTGGAAAGGAATCTCCTCTTCTGTGAAATGAAGGTGCTATTGTTTATCATCTGGGAATCAGAGTAAAGTATGAAGGTGTTTGAGAAGTCAGCCTTTTCTGAGAGACCTGAGATACCAGAAGAGCTGATAGGCATCAGCCCTTGAAGATTGGTGTGCTCTAAGCATCTAGAAGTCTTATGACTTGTGGATAAACTCAAATGGAAAGCACCTAAACATCAGCTATTGTGAGAAGAAGGTACAGGATATTCAGTGAGGAAATTACCAATTTAATATACCAACCATTGAATTTACATGTTATTAATTATACTTCCTACTATAACTTGGTGCCAAACACTGCTGGCAAGATATGGTGATGGTTGGGGGTGGGGAATATGGGGAGATTGGGGAGGTTGGGGGGAAACTACCTTATTTAACTTAATGACTATCTCTCAGGTTTAACTCAAACCAAACCAAGTGAGGTGTTTGTAAGATACACATATGTATCTGTGACTTCAAGAATCTTCAAAGATGTTATATTCAAATAGGGCTCTCTGGTGTTTTTAGAGGTAATACTATATTAGAGGTGCTGTAGTGTTGATTTCTAAAGGTATGAACCATGATTCACATGCTTCAACATTTTCTGTAATGCCTTACTGCTGGGTATGTCATGGTTGATGGTCAATAAGTACTAGTAATTAATGGATTCATTCTTCATTCTCTTTAAGCCTCCAGGTTTCCTCCTCATTTTGATTCAGATACTCAGTTCCCAGCATCTCCTTGGGATGTTCCATTTGACTTTACCTGGGAATAGAGGAATGTTTGTGAAGAGGAAAATCTCTGCGCTTTTATCTTGCTGTGTTGACTTTCTGGGAGCTGGAGGCATTAACAAAACATGGGGCACATAATAATTAAATATTTGAATGAAGGTATCCACAAAATCATAAGGTATCGTTTACTGGTTTTAAAGATAAGGAAAGTGAGGCTAGAGAGAGTAGAGGATTTGTAGCAGCCGGCATAAATGATTCAAATGCTTCAGTGTTCTATTTTAGCACTGATTTTCTTCTTGTGGGAATTCTGTTTTCAATTCTGGAACAAGTTTAGACTCTTAGGATGAGAGTCAAAATTTAAATTGTGGTGTAATAAGTACATATATCGTTTAAGGTACTTAAGCTTTGTCAGCACTCTTGTGCCTTATCTGTAAAATGGGAGAGTTCATCTTAATCCTTTTAGCAGTTGGAATCACTGTTTGAAGATGTGAAACGTCCTCATTATTCCGAAAGGAAAACACAGAGCGCTTTCTACTAAGTCTTAAAAGCAGGCTTTGGAGGGGGTGGTCATTCTTCAAACCAATAGTATGTCTTTGTAAATGGGCCTCCTACTGAATCAAAGATTGTGCGGGTGCAATATGATGAGAGCCTCTTTCGATTTCCTCCTGTGCTGCTAACTATTTAATCTGAGGCTGTTTACACTTCCTTGGATATAAATGATTTTATCTCCATTGCTGACAATGTTGAATTCAGTGTCCTTCTTTTTGATACAGTATTTGCTGAAGAAATTGTATTGATTTACAGAGTCTCTCTTCTGTAATTCCCCTAACATCTCAAGGCCGTTAGGTTAACCAGTTTCTTTCAAACACCCTTCAAGGCAAAAACATATTGGTTTTCAAAATCTCAGCAGGATCTGGCACTATGGGAATCAGTGTTGGCCCTAGCAATTAATATTTTAAGTTTATATAGCTATCTTTACAAATTCAGTTCTAGCAGCACTTCACTTTTTATATCTCAGTTTTTAAACCACCAACAGTTCTTCTTTTTTTCATGGTGTGTTTTCTTCAGATGTATAGGTTGAAAACAATGATTTATTTGTGTGAAGTAAGGAAGAAGCAAGGGAAATTAACTCCCTCCACCCGTTCCCCCTTTAGATAATCAATAATTTCTGTTCTCATCCAGGGTTTAATCATTGCCTGTGTGGATTACTGCAGATTACTTCTTGGTCCCATGTATGACCTCTCTTCTCACTAGAGAGTTCAAAAACTTTGGCTAAATTCATCTTCCACTCCCTGAAACCATATTACTAGTCTTCAAGTGTCTCTCTTACTTTTGGAGTTAAGTTTGAATTTCTTGATTGTGGTCAACCTAGTGGAAACCAATTTAATTTTCTTATACCCTGAAGTCAGAGTGCTTTTTAGTTCATCCATTTTCTTTAAGTCATCAAAAGTTCTTTAAGAGAGTTTTCTAAATGGTTCATTGAATTTGAGAAGTGAGTTTTTAATCATATTCTCTTGGTAAAATCTGAATCTTAAGTGTGAGGTTAGCCTAGCATCTATATAATATCTTATATACTGTTGCCAATAATGCATGTGACTCTGAGTAAGTATCTTATTAGTGTTGTAAGATGCTTTTTCACATCTGTCATTCAAATAGGCATAACTCACGTGGTTATGGTGACAGCTTGCTGGCTATAATAAATTCTCCAAAGCTGCCTTGTTTTGAATTTAAACGTCTTACACCCTGTTTTGTGATCCTTTGGGGATGCTTTTGAATAAAAACTCTTTGTTCAAAATCAAGGGGCAGAGGCATAGGTGACTAGAAAGGTAAATTAGGAAGCATAAAAATGAAAGAGGGCTTCCCTGGTGGCGCGGTGGTTGGGGGTCCGCCTGCCGATGCAGGGGACACGGGTTCGTGCCCTGGTCTGGGAGGATCCCACATGCCGCGGAGTGGCTGGGCCCGTGAGCCATGGCCGCTGAGCCTGCGCGTCCGGAGCCTGTGCTCCGCAGCGGGGGAGAGGCCACAACAGTGAGAGGTCCGCGTACCGCAAAAAAAAAAAAAAAAAAAAAAGAAAGAAAGGGTGGAGGTGATGAGTCATACACCAAACTTATAGAAGCTGTCCTTTGATGGATGACCAACTAAAATCTTATAGACTGTATTAGGATTGTTCTGGGCTATTTGACCTATACCCACTGATATTTCCTCTAATTTTTATTGGTGGAGCTACCTTTTGTTTACTCCTTATTCACTTCATTTATTTGACAACTATGCAGTGAGGGAATACCATGTTCCTTGCATTATTCTCAGAACCTGGCCATGAACAAGGCAGACAGGCCCCTCCGATGGTGTTTATTTTCTAGGGAAAATTGGGGATGGGATATAAACATGTGAAATAATAAATATATGTGATGATTCAGATTGTGTTAAATGCAAGGAAGAAAATTTAAAATAAAAAAGGAGGGTAAGGCATCATAGAGTGACAGGAGAGATCTCTCTTAGATGATGTAGACAGAGGAGGCCTCTACAAGTGGGAGAAATTTCAACGGAATCCTGATAATGAAGGGTCTGCTATATAAAGAGCTAGAGGCAAAGCATCTCAGGCCGAGGGAGAGCAGAGCGAAAAGGCTGAATCAAGCCTTGTGTTCGAAGAAGAGAAAGAAAGCCATCATGGCTGGGTCAGGTTAAGTAAGAGGGAAGGTGGGAAGAGAATGAAGATGGAGAGGCAGGCAGGGGAGTTGAGACTTGGGAGCTACAGAATGGAGTCTGGATCTTACTTAGATGCAGCTGCAAGAATTTCAACCGAAGACTTTGGTTATCTGATTTACTTTTTAAAGAAACGACTCTGGCAGATATATGGAGGATGAATTATAGAAGAGTAAAATTAGTGTGTGCATTTCATAATCCATTTTAAAAACCTGAAACCATTCCTAGACTAATAGGCTGAGTTTCCCTGTAATCAGCAAGAATGAAATGATTTTCTTTGGATTCCAAATATTTGCGGAATACTGTACAGTTTCACATGTGAACAACAGTGGTTTTCAGCGCTCTTCCACGAAGGTTGACTGAGAGTCGTGAGGTAGCTGGGGAGGCCTTGCAGTCTTCTCACTTTTATCTGTTTTATTTATTTATGCTTTGCTCTGCTTACATTTTGGATACAAAGAAGTATGTGACTAAAATCTGTTTGGAAACCACTGATCTGTAGACTATTGTCTATGGCATCATACCTTGGTATCTTTTAAAGCTCATCTCTTGGCACCTACTCGCTGGCACCTCCTGCTCAACCCCTCCTCTATATACAATTACGCAAAGTTCTCAAAATGTAACTCCCTACTTTATTTACACTTTGCTGCTTTGTACATTCTGTTCCGGCTGCTTAGAATGTCTTCTCATGGGCAAATGCCTTTTCAGTCATTAAGACTCAATGAAAACCTTTCTTTAATTCTATTAGTTTATTCCAACCGAACACTTTGTAAGAATCATCGTGCTGGAACTTATCTCTTTATAATCCAATATTTTATTGTTTATACTTGTTTTCCAATTTTATTCAGTTCTTTGAGGACAGGAGCAATGTCTTTTTCACTTTTCCATCGCCAGTGCCTATAATGGTGTCCAACACTTAGGAGGTCAAAAATGTCATTGGATAGAATAATCATTTATTTAGCATGTAAGTGAATGAAAGATCTGATCAGTTAAGTATGTTCAAACCACTTACTGACATTATGCCATCAAACTAACAATACTTGGTACCATTGGAATATTTCTTTTTCAAGCCTGGGATCACACATAGAAGGAAAGCAATAATAGAGACTGTAGTCAGGCTGAAATTTGAAGCAGCAGTGGAGGTTACTGGTAGATGTACAAGCAGTAAAATTTAAAGATTTGGGTATGTAATGGCAGTCCTAAATGAAAGCCTCTGTCCCAGTCTAAAAGGACCTATTAAGACAAGTAAATAAAAGGGAGCTAGGATTTGGCTTTTAATTGTATCTTGATCACTCACTGCACCTACTGCATCTGTTAAGCTTGATAAATATTAATTAAATAATAAATTTAAGCAAAAAAGTATAAGACTTGTACACTGAAGAGTACAAATCATTGCTGAAAGAACTTAGAGACCTAAATAAGTAGAAAGACATCCATTGATCATGGATTGGAAAAATTAATACTATTAAAATGGCAGTACTCCCTAAATTGATAATATAGATTTAATGTAATCTCTGTCAAAATTCCAAAAGCCTTTTCTTTCAGAAATGGAAAAGCTGATCTTAAAATTCATAGAGAATTGCAAAAGACCCAGAGTAGTCAAAATAATCTTAAAAACAAGAACAAAGTTAGAGGAGTTAGACTTTCCAATTTCAAAACTTACTGCCAAACTACCATAATCAGAACAGTTGGTAGTGGTACAGGATAGGCATATCAATCAATAGAATACCATTGAGAGTCCAAAAATAAACCTATGCATCTCTGGTCAACCAAATAGCATTGTAATTCATTACTTTATTCATGTATTCAATAAGAAATTATTTGAGGAGTAGCTTGTTCTAGCCACTGCATTTAAATCATGGATAAATGTATAGACAGATGAGTGGATGCTGGATAAATGGAGAGAAAGATAGATGGATTGATGAATGACTGAATTAATCAGTTACCTACTCAAAATCACAGGGTTAATAACGTTGTAGAGCTTTACTCACACTTAGTTATGTGTCATTCTTTTCCCTACTCCATTTGGCCTCCCCAAATACTTGATCTGACCAATGCAGAAAGACTCCTATCTTTAAATGCTTGTGTGTATTTTTACAAGGCATTTTCTAAAGATACTATCTCACTCTGTTTGACATCTTCTTGATATTCCGCACTTGACCACTCACTCAGTAACATTTTCTTTCTTTCCCAACGGAAGTCAGTGTAGTTTAATAACAGGGACAATTTCTTAAATTCTCTGTTTCCTTATTATTACTATATATGATATATGTTTATTATTTTCAAATGTGGGGGGGCATTTCAACATTTAAGAAAATCTTGTAGTAAAACCTTTAAAGTTATTAGTATGTCACTACAATTTGGATTTTGGTGTGCTGGATATTCCCAGTTGGAGATATCCTGAAATAAGAGAATCTGTGTATAGAGCAGAGGAAAAAAGAAATATTTGAGGGCCTCCCTGGTGGCGCAGTGGTTGAGAGTCCGCCTGCCGGTGCAGGGGATACGGGTTCGTGCCCCGGTCTGGGAGGATCCCATATGCTGCGGAGCGGCTGGGCCCGTGAGCCATGGCCGCTGGGCCTGCGCGTCCGGAGCCTGTGCTCCGCAACGGGAGAGGCCACAGCAGTGAGAGGCCCGCATACCGCAAAAAGAAAAAAAATAAAAATTAAAAAAAAAAAAAAAAAAGAAATATTTGAGGACTGTTTAAATATTGCTTTAAAACAGTTGTAAAGTGTTTAAATTGATTTAGCTGACCCAGTGTTTTCATTGCAGAGAGAAAAGGGAGAAGGAACCAAAACTTTCAAGTAAAACATAAGGGGACTGATCCTAACAATCAGATGGGAGTGAGTTGTTCTCTTTTTGGAGGACCATTAACTCTTTCCAGTCACTAGAGTGTCATTTAATGCATTGAAGCTGACAGGTAATAAACACAATTTGAGCGCAAGGAGTTGTGGTTCCCTAGTGATTGGCAGGCCCTGGCTGGTTTCCAGGACTGTGGAAGCTCAGAGAAGAGGGGCAGGCAAGCCTGATCCCAGCTCTGTCAGAGAAGTTCTCTCCATGTGACGGGTGGGCAGATCTTCTCCGCCCATGTGAAAGCCAGCTCTGCATATTTATAAGGTTCGCATATGATGACTTGAGGCTGGTCATTATTACAAAAGGAAGATTAAAATATGAAAGTTTTCCATTATAATTAGTTTTTGTTTAAAAACAAAAGTTTTGGCACCATTCAGTTCCCATTGTCTTTTGTTATTTATTTCATTCATTCATTCATTTATTTTTTTATTCAACAAACATACTTTGAGTATTTGCTATGTGAAGGTGCTGTGCTAGAACTCTTTTGGGAATGTGAAGATGAATATTTCAAGGTCCCTTTATTCAAAGGGTTTTAACTTTAGTTGTAGCAATAAGCCAGTATACCAAAAGCTAAAATAGAAAGAAATATATATAGATAGCTTACATGGCAGGATTCCAGGCATTGTTCCCAAGTAGAGACAGGAATCATGGAACTGCTAGAAAGAGACACATTGATAAGAGGCTGAAGTAACTGTCTCTCTAAGCAAGGCAAAAAGATTTGACTTGCTGAGAAATATCAAGTTGGCATTATAGAGAATAGGAGAAAACTGTTCCCTTACCTTTAGAAAGCTATGACATCTCAGGAGCTGACATCAAAATAACCTAGAAAACCAAACATTTTAGTCATATGTGGCATTTTGTCTGCAAGGACAAGAGATGATGGCCTCAGCTTAGACCCTAGAAAAGAGTGACAGGGGAAGGAATGCAGCTCCTCCAGACATGTGATAGGAGTGGAAACAAATCTACAAAAAAGATTTAATAGCATAGGTTATTTTCAAACCTTTGTGAAAATTCTGGATCATAATTTTTTTGCGTGTTATTTTGAAACAACAATTCATTTTTCATTCCAAAAACATCCCATATCCCCAGGAGGCAGTAAAGGAGGTAATTAAGCCAACATGGCAAAACTCCATTAAATAATTATCTGAGGGGATTAATGGAATAACATACTGAGATGGCTGCTACATTTGTAGGAGACACACAAAAACAATGTGGTAAGGACGAAGGGTCTTGCTTCTCAAAAGACTGGGGCCAGGGTGCAGAAAATCTCACTTCTGTTACCAGCACATCTGTTTCACTGTCTCCAGCCCTAATGTTACTTATTCTCTCCTTTATTTTTAGAAAATGTTTGGAAAAGTGGCTGCAATATCTACCAACATTGAAACATTACATTTATAGGAGTCACCACAGAGAGCTAGGTTGGACACCAGTTTTACAAATGCTTTTTCCCCATTATGGGGCTTTGGAGGATCTGAGATTCTTTTTTTTCCTTCTCCTTGGTAATGGAGTTCCTGTGTAGCATTAGATGAATCACAAAAGCTCCGTTTTCTTTTTCTCAGGATTCATAGTTGCACAGTACTGTCAATACCTTACAGTCATGTAGAAAAACTTAATGTACCAAGAGAACTTTGGTGGTCTTATATTAAAGGCCTATATATAGGAGGGAAATAAAAGGATTATCAGCAATTATCCATCTAGCCTAAATTAAGTATTTGAAAAAAATTGGCATATTAAAATACCATTTGGAGAAGTTGTATTTGTGTATTTGTGTTTCCAAAGTATTGTTTATACTATTTATTTTCCCTCTTGCTGAATATGTCATTATAAAAATCATTCTTAGTTGTGAGCCATTCCTAGGGGAAAATTAATTCAGTATATCATCAGAGGGGTTTATTTTGTTGTTACAGCTAAGAGTGTCAATAAAGACTTCACAGAGGAGTTGACATTGAGCTGGGTCCAGAAGGATGAGTGAAAGAGAGACAGAGGAAAAGGCATGTGTGAAGAGCCAGAGATATGACAAGGTCTGGAATATTTAAGGAATGACAGGTTCAAAATTGCTGATATTTGTGGGTAAATGGCAAGAGATTGGAGCTTGGAAATACAAAGTAGATTGATAACCAATATTGCAAGTGTTGTGTGCATCGCTAATACACTGAGGCACGCAAGACTTGTGAAATAAAATAAGATACCTTGGGCTTCCCTGGTGGCGCAGTGGTTGAGAGCCTGCCTGCCGATGCGGGGGACACGGGTTCGTGCCCCGGTCCGGGAAGATCCCACATGCCGCGGAGCGGCTGGGCCCGTGAGCCATGGCCGCTGAGCCTGCGCGTCCGGAGCCTGTGCTCCGCAACGGGAGAGGCCACAACAGTGAGAGGCCCGCGTACCACAAAAAAAAAAAAAAAAAAAAAATAAGATACCTTTATTTTACAGGTAACTGACATACTGAAGAAGTTTATTTAGGCGCATGATCAGGTTTTAATTTGAAAATCTTAAGTATAGTGCCAGGAAAATGGGTGGATTGAAATGCCCACTCAAGAAAGAAGTTAGGGGCTTCCCTGGTGGCGCAGTGGTTGAGAGTCCGCCTGCCGATGCAGGGGACGTGGGTTCATGCCCCGGTCCTGGAGGATCCCACGTGCTGCGGAGCAGCTGGGCCCGTGGGCCATGGCCGCTGAGCCTGCGTGTCCGGAGCCTGTGCTCCGCAACGGGAGAGGCCACAACGGTGAGAGGCCCGCGTACCACAAAAAAAAAAAAAAAGAAAGAAGTTAGGAGGCTTGTGCTGTAATCAGGGAGGATATCATGATGTTCCTGGGAACTAGAAAAGAGAAAGTCTAGAGATATTTCCAAAACCCAAAACTGACCAGATTGGGTGACCTTTTGAATATGGAAGTGGAAAGGTGCCAACTCTGAGATGTAATGCAAAGATCACTCGGTTCATTGCTACAATTTCCACCAAATTCTCTTGTTGAGAAATGAAAATGTTAATAAAAGCAAAAGAGACATACGGCTCATGTCTGTTGCCAACAGAATATCAACAAACAACACAGTTGGACCAGATGTAAAATCAACTGGAAATAAATCTAGGGAGCCAGTTGTGACTGTTATCATATTTTCCTAGTTCTCTTTCTTTTTTTCACACATCTGCCATTCTGTGCTGCTGTTAAAGAAAACAAAACAACACAACAACAAAAAGAAAAAATAGGAGACAGACACAGATTTTAATAGGGTAGAAGCCAGTTCAATTTTTGCCTTTTCAAACAATTTCCATAATTGAAAACACTTTCATCCTAACAAAGTGAAGCATTTCAAAGTTATTCCCATAATCTTCCAAAAAACCAATTCACTCAATTTCTCCCATTACTATAAAGAAGAAACGGCATTTTAGGGGGAGCAGGTACAGAGAACATGACACTCACTTCTCTTATAGCCTCACTTTTACTTGACTTTCTATATCTAGGAAAAATATTTTTTCTTCTAGCCTAAATATTTGTTCATCACTCTCTGCTTTTAAATTTGTTTTCATATTTTTCAAAATTTTTGTTAAAACCCCATGAGAGGGCAGGTAGATGCCCCTTTCCCAAGGCTAAGAGGAGAACAGTGAAGAGAAGTGACTGACATCATGTAACAACTTAGACTTGGAAGGAGAATTTAGCTCTGCAGACTTCTAGACCCTGTGGCTTTTAAACAGCAACACCCGAGTTGAAAAAATTAGTGTACACTTTTCAGTAAATGAGCCCATTTAAATCTACTAACATTTGGTTTATTTGAATGGCAAGAGAACCAGAGGATGCATTTTACTTTTCCTTCTTTCTCTAAGTGTTGATTGGATCACAGAAACATTTCAATGCCGTCTCCATCAGGAAGGTGTCTGGGGCTTATAACAATGCTTCCTAAACTTTCCTGCCAAAAATTACTAATGGCATTGCAGAATCATGTTATTTCCTTGATCTAATAAGGAGGTGGATGAATTGACCATTTATAAGACAAACACTTTTTTTTTGGTTTTTATTTTAATTTTCAAAATCTATGAGAATTTGAATTCTACCCTATAATCTACTTATACTTATTTAAATATTCAAATAGGAGGTTTCACTAGACTTTGGATAAAATTTAAGCTCCAGGGACATATATTATTCTGTAGCTTCACCTGTTCCTCGAGAAACTCAAGATTTCTCATCTTGTGGTACATAAACTCCAGTTTGGAAATAATGTTAATGTTCTGCTGCACTGCAGTGTTTGGTAAACTACTCAAAAGCAGTGGGGATCTGGTAAACACTGCCCAGCCAATGCTGTGTTCACCTGCCCAGGTTAACCTGCGTATACAATTATATTTCTGGCATTCAGGCTATGATTTAACCCACTTACAAAGAGATAAATTGATTATAACACTCTTTACTGACACTCCATGAAACAAAGTAAACAAACAGAATTTTTTTAAAAAAGAATCCCTCCATAAAAAGCAGAAAATGAAAACAAAGTAAGAAAAACATAACAGCCCTTCAGTGGTTGCCTAATACCTGAAGAAAATTGTATAGACCCACTTGCTCATACCTCAACACATCCTCCTGATCATCATCCCCTTCAGGAACTTGATGAGGAGTAAAGTCCTGTGTAGTGAGCACTGTTGACCAGTTGATAAACTATCTTAGAACATGATGTTATTGGTACATGTTTATACGTGGCTCCTACCTTAAAGCACCCAAGACCCAATTCCCTTGATTAAGTAACAATGGCGGTCTTGAGAATAGAACTCAATATGGTGCCAGATTTTATCACATGTAACTCTGACTGATGCGACTGGGGCTTAGCATTCAACCACACTAAAAATTTTTAAATGTACTAAATTTTCCACTTTTGTTTTTAGTAGCACAAAAATAGAGATTCCTGAAAGTACAGAAATTATAAGTATGGTGATTGCTGGTGATTAATTGGTCTTTTTAACCTAAGATATGTAGATAAGCTAGATTATGATTGAATTTGGCTTCAAAAGGGGTAGCTGGGTACTTTTATTTTGGAATCTGATGACTCTTTTTCTGGCCTTTGAAAAATATATACAGTGGTGACTCTCTTTTAGAGCTCTAGTTTGCTGATAAGGAAAATGGATAAGTCTTAAGCTCAGATATCTCAGTATTTGAAGGTGATAGTCTGCTTCACAAGGGACATCTAAAGTGAGATAGAGAAGGAGTACTTGTGTAGACCTGGAGCTCTCAAACTATGGCCTGTGCACCAAACCTGCCCACTGCCTTCTTTTAATATGGTTTGTGAGTTTAAGATGTTTTTTACATTTTTAAATGATTGGAACAGACCAAAAGAAGCATAATACTTTGTGACATGTAAAAATTATATAAAATTCAAAATTCTGTGTTACTATCCATGTTTTATTGGAACAGTCATTCCCAGTCATTCACGTGTTGTCTACATCTGCTTTGGCTACCTTGATAGAGTTGACAATTGTGACAGAAACCATATGGTTGACAAAGCCTAGAGTATTTACTCCTTAGCCCTTTTCAGAAAAAGTTGGCCCCTGGTGTATGGTGATCAGAGAGGAATGGAAAGGGTGTGCGAGGCCTTCAAATTGTGAAGGCTTCAGAGTAGAATTCACAAGATCCTTTTATTTGCAGAAATAGCTTTTAAATGGAACATAACAGTGGTCTCCTGAGCAGGTCCAGTCCTTTAACAGGTTTCCAAAGGCCCTTGTCAGTAAGAACAGAGAACCTTCTCTTCTGATGTAGCTGAAAGTTCTATATTTGACAGGTGTTTTTCCTTCCCCTCTCTCCACACCATGGATTTAGTGCATTATTTGTCTTCTCAGCATCTAAATATAGATGCAAAACACAAAAATATAAAGCCTATCAATAGGCAGCTTTCTCGAAAGAGGTGGGAGTACGGAGTACATAGGAAACCTCAGTTTAGCTTCCACAGCTGTCTCTATCAAAAATGATGCCCCAGGCATCAAATCTGACAGTTGTTGTGTCTGACATTGCTATTTTTATCTGTGCACATGCAACAAGAATATGCCACTGATATGGCACATGAGGAGTTGTGCCATTATGGATCGTGCTGGAAAATAAGTTTGGTTTAATGAACCTTTGAAACATTGTCAGAATTGAATACACCAAAGGCAAGATATTACTATGGCCATAGGACATTCCATTAATTAATTGGGAGGAAAATCACCAACGTAAGGGAATCAATCAGTCACAATGACTGTTTGATTCCATGTAGATCAAAAATTTTAAATAGCTTTTCTACTTTTAACTAATCATGTTATCCATTCAACGTTTACTTCTCAGTCTATGGAGCAGTTACAGTGGGGGAAATGGTCTAGGTGGATATAGTTTCATGGAGTAAGTAGAACTCTTACTATACCTTGAAGAATGTTTAAAGATATTGATCTAAAATAGAGGATTCCAGGGAAAAAAACACGCATACCGTCGGCACCGAAAGGAGCTAGATGTAGTTAGAGGGTAATAAGGCAACTTAACGCTGGTGCAAAGCTAGTTTGGCAAGAGAACTAGAAGCAAATGTTAGATAAAAAGTATGAAGTCAGGTAATAGAAGGCCTGGAAAGTCATCAGAGGAACTCAAACATGTTTGAAATTATAATAGGAAATCATGGTATATATCTGAGCAAAAGTGACATCTGATAGAAGCATTGTTTTAAGTCAGCAGGGTAAGAAGGGACAGAGCACAGAACATTAAAGATGAGAGGGAAGCCTAACATTTGGCAATCACATATGATCATCTTTTCTGTATTACACATATTATCTGAGCATAGGAATTACCAGCGACAGCATAAAACCCACTACTGAGTGACTTAAGAAACTCATATTCACCCCATGACAACACTGGGTCAAGTTTGAGTCTGAATGTCACTGATTCCCCATGTAAGTCTGTATGCTCAAGTCCTTACCTACCTACCCTCATCTCTTTCCCCTTTCTTCTGGCTCCACATCAGTAAACATCGTTCTGACGAAGCTCTTCTTTCTTACCCTCTTCTCTTCTCCCACTTCTGCAATCGGCAGTAGTGTTTTAAAGAATGCATTAGTCTGGGGCTTCCCTGGTGGCGCAGTGGTTGAGAGTCCGCCTGCCAGTGCAGGGGACATGGGTTCGTGCCCCGGTCTGGGAGGATCCCACATGCCGCGGAGCGGCTGGGCCCATGAGCCATGGCCACTGAGCCTGTGCTCCGCAATGGGAGAGGCCACAGAGGTGAGAGTCCAGCTTCTGCAAAAAAAAAAATGTATTAGTCTGCACTCTGTTTTGAGTTATGATCTGGTTGGCTTTTGAAGTAACCCAGGAAGCCTTGGAATCAAGGGCTAGTTTGACTGTAATTAGGGTTAAGTAAAGGCTCAGTTCTATGGACATTTCAAAGGCACATCCAGGAAAATTTGCAGACAGATGAGACTTAAAACATGGAGGAAAAATGAAAGTGTGAGATGAAGTAAAAAAAGGTTTGAAAAGGCTCACTGTAAATTTGAGGTTCCATGGGCAGAAAAGCTAGGATATTTGGGATACAAAGTTTACCTGTCAGGAAGAGAAAAAGAGTAGTTTATTTGGGGGCACTCTTTTTTGAAGTGACAGGAGGAGACTATCCAAATGGAGATGCCCCATCTAAAATACCTAGGTCTGGAGTCAGAGGGAAGGGTGGGATTTATCCACTTGGTGGATACCCATTTTGGGGTTTATTAACTTGGTGACAATGGTTGAAACCACAATTAGATGAGGATTTTAAAGCAGAGAACACTGAAGGGGAGCAATATCTAGAAAATGGAGATAGGAAAAAGTAAAAGCAATCAGAGAAGGAAAAAGAAAGGGAGTGATCAAAAATGTAGTGAGCAATTTTAAAGACAGTGTTTATTGATTTACTTGATATAGATTGATAGATGAATAGCAAGATGCAGATATAGATATTTTGTTTGATTGTTTTCAAAATATAGAACTAAATATATTGTAGCTCAAGGATGCCATTTGTGGCTTCCCTCTTGATGTTTGTATTTTTTTCAAACATTGGCAGGTTACTCTGACGAGAGTTTCTAATTTTTTAAACGCTTACCAAGGAGAAAATAGTAATAGCTTATATTAATGTGTTCCTACCCAATTTAAATTCTTTTAAATTTATTTTATAGCTTTTAGTATACATAATAATTCTATCGGACAGATGTTATAGTCAACATTTTATAAATGAGGGAAATGAGATTAAGAAATGTGAATATGGGGATAAATATTTTCCAAATGCTCAGATTCAATCTTAAAATCAAAGGTGAGAACACTATACTCACACACACACACACACACACACACCAGCCAGGGATATTTTCAAGACTTACTAATGAAACTTCTACAAGTTACTTGCTATTAAATAATCCTCCTAATAATTCTATTGCAAAGTAACTCATATATATACAGATATCTGATGCTTTTCTCTGAAATGGACTAAGTCCATTTTCAAAAAGTTACATAAAGGCATGCCTGTGTCCTTGTGAAGTTATTATAGCTAAGTCACTCTTTGGCCAGTTCCATGATTTTATTGCCTAGCCTTTTTTGTGTGTGTTCAACATTTTAATGGCCCCAAGGTATCTGTATGCAGTATACATCTGAAAGTTAAATTGCCATCTTTCTTATCTTTTATTTTTTTTGCCCTTCTTTGAACAAAAGGTTTATTGTATGGTCAAATCAATTAGAAATCTTTGAGTATGGAACTGTTATCTCACTGACATGAACATAAAAGATATTATGGAAATATTCACTGATTCTATTATAGCTGCTTAGAGAACAGAAATTAGATTTGAACTGTAATGAATATTTTTTGTAAGCATGTGCTAACAGTGGTTTTCATTAGTTTAAGAATGTGGATTGAATTTGACCTATTTTAGAAGTACATTTTTATCTAATGGAGTTCTGTTTCTGCCTTTGTTCATTTTGTAAGAGGTATTTTTTATGAATGAAAACATTTATTTTTTTCTTTGTTCACATATGTGTATGTGTATTTGTAATGTTCACCCAAGGAATTGCCAAAAATGTAAAAGAAGTGTAACTTTGAAATATACATTATAAAAGCTTAGAGTTGAAATTGGTTTTGGAGAGTATGTTGTTCAAATGGCTTACTTTACAAATGAGACTACTGAGATGTGGAATAAGAGGTAGAATGCGTTCATAAAAGCAGGGGCCAAGCTGGGACACAATAACTTCTAGTTTCCATCCAAGCAGTATTTTTCATAAAAACATAATTTTTGACCATTTTAATGGTCATTCCTACCCTACAGAGATACTTAGAAAGGTAGATTTTTTTCCAGCCTTTTTTTTTTCATTATGTTGGTATACAAAGAATTTTCTCTTTCTAGATGGAGTTCATAATCAACTGTTTAGTCTGTCTCCTCTTTCACTTTGATTTGTGGTATTTTGGATATAGGTCAAATAAGATAGATTGAATGAGAACACTGAACTTGTTTTACAAAGTGAGTTGTTGAATCAACAAAGTAACTTAATTCCCTCCAGTATGGGTTTGTTCCCTTATCTGATTGCTGTCAAGTTAATTAGAATGTATCCTTTTATTTGCTTTTTGGTTATCTTACCAGCTCTTTATTTTCTAGTATGTGATTGAAGACTAAAGAAAAAAAAAATTCTGGTATTATTCATTTACAGAATATGACCAATGAGAGCTGAATGTATTTGGGTTAGAATAAACCATTCTTTCACAATGTAATGAGATAAATTGTGCCTTCTGTAGATAAACTACATTTGAAAAATTAACTTTCAATGGTTAAGGATTTGATATTGCCTCTGATAATACCAAATTAAATAATTTGGACAGAACTTAGAGCTAAAGTAAATTTTAGAGTGAGAACATACTAATTAAAAATGTCAAATCAATAATATAAGCAATACTAGATAAAATGAATAATAATAGTAAATAAAAATATAGTAATAATTGCCAGATTTAGACCCAAAAGAGGATATCAGTCCAGCATTTTAAGGATTATTTTTTCTCTTGCTATTGGGGATTTCAAGTCAGCTGGTCTTTTGAGTTTAAGGGACCCCAGGACAGAGGGGAGGGCCTTAAGTTTGGTGGCATGGTAAATTACCTCAGTTTTATAAGGACTCTAGTATCAAGAGTGAAGCAGAAGTAAACTAAGCCTTGAACAAACTTTAGACCAGCTTTGCAGT
Source organism: Mesoplodon bidens (assembly GCF_964165515.1). Classification (NCBI taxonomy): domain Eukaryota; kingdom Metazoa; phylum Chordata; class Mammalia; order Artiodactyla; family Ziphiidae; genus Mesoplodon; species Mesoplodon bidens. Next base: position 54,348,043 of record NC_138162.1, read on the forward strand.
GGTCAGAAAAATTTCAATTATGAATTTGGATTAAGATGATCTAGAAATTACTGTGACCAATGTACCTTATAAAACCATAGGACATCATTTCTGGAGGATTACAATATCATCTTTGTTCTCAAATTATTTATGTAAATATTTTTCAAGAAAAATATCCAAAATATAATGATAAAGATAACCGGAATGTGAGTAGACAAGACCTCATGATTAAGAACCAGATGGAATAACAGAAAATATGAAGAAATCTACTGATTCCAGATATTAGAATTATTAGACACAGCCTGTAAGATAACTATAATTCTCACATTCTAGGAGATAAATGACAAGATTGAAACTTACGGCAGGGACTAAAATATTAAAAGTGATCTAGCAAATTAAAAAAAACAAATTCAAAAACTGAAAACTACAACAAATAAAATGTAGAGTTCAATGGCTTGGTTTGACATCTGAAGAGAGAATTAATTAACTAGAAAAAAAGTCAGAAAAAAATGAATGAAGCATAGAGAGATGAAAAACACAGAGAATGTAGGAGCATAGCGCATAAAGGGGGAACATCTAAGATAGTTACTTGGAGTCTCAAAAGGAGAGGGAAGAAAAAATGGGAAAGAAGATGGATTATGAATAAGAATTTCCCTGAACTAATGAAAGACTTCTACCCAGTAAACCCCTGGGAGTATTAAAATAAATAAATAATTCATATCTGAGGTATCACAATAAAAATATATCTTGCAAGCAGCTAATGAAAAAAATCACGTGACTTTTTTTGATGCTTAATATCTTTAATTATTAGAGAAATGCAAATCAAAACTACAATAAAGTAACATTTCACACCCACAAGGATGGCTATTAAAAAAAAGAAAACAATAGAGAATAACAAGTGTTGGTAAGGATATGGAGAAATTGGAACCCATGTTCATTGCTGATGGGAATGTCTAATGGTGCAGCCACTGTGGAAACATATTAAAAAGAGGTATTCCAACAAATACCTGTACATGAATGCTCATAGAAGCCCTAGTCACAATAGCCAAAAGGTAGAAATAACCCAAATGTCCACCAGTGGATGCATAAATAAACAAAATGTGGTATAGCCATATAACAGAATATTATTCAGCCGTAAAAATAATGAAGTACTGGTGCATGTTACAACATGAATGAACCTCAGAAACATTATGCTAAGTGAAAGAAGCCAGACAAAAAAGGTCAGTTGTTGTACAATTTCATTTATATAACATATCCACAATAAATAATCCATAGAGACAGAACCACATTAGTGGTTGTCAGGGGCTGGGTAGGGGGAAGCCTGTGGGGAGGTTGCATAATGGGTACAGGATCTCCCTTGAGGTGATGAAAATATTTTGGAACTAGATAGAGGTGGTGGCTGCAAAACATTGAGAATATAGTAAATGCCATCAAAGGGTACACTTTAAAATAGTTAATATTATGTGACTTTTACCTTGGTATAAATTTGAAGAATAGAAGGTGGACATTTTCACCTTCAAAATTTTGTCAAAAACATAAATATGGCAATTCAAGAAGTTCAGTGAACTCTTAGGAAAATAAGAAGTAAATCATGGCTAAGAATCATATTCAAACTACTGAAAACCAAAGATGGAAAGAAATCTAAAAAGCAGCTAGAGAAAAACAATACACAACATTCAGGGAAGCAACAAAATTCAAAAGACTGAATTTTCATCAGAAACTAAGAAGGGAAGACATCTTTAAAGCTTGAAAAAAAAACCCAAAATGGTCAATCCTGAAATCTACATCCCTTGAAAATAACCTTGAAAAATAAAGGCAAAATAAAGACATTTTCAGATAAGACTAAAGAGTATTCATTGCCAACAGACATAGACTACAGGGAGTGTGAAAAGACATTCTCCAAAGCTGCAGGAAAATGATACCTGAAGGAAACTCAGATCTGTTATAACAAACAAAAAGCATTAGAATGATAAATATTCTACAGTGTTTTCTTATTAATTTTTTTTTTGTTTTTTTTTTGTTTGTTTTTTTTTGTGGTACGCGGGCCTCTCACTGTTGTGGCCTCTCCCACTGCGGAGCACAGGCTCCGGACTCGCAGGCTCAGCGGCCGTGGCTCACGGGCCCAGCCACTCCGCGGCATCACATGACTTTTGAAAGAAGCAAAACTTAGATTAACAGCTGATTTCTCAAAAGAAACAGTGAACACTAGTGAGAGTGGAGCTTCATTATGTTGAAAGAAAATAAATCTTAAACATGAACTTTATATTCATTAAAATATACTTTAGGAATAAAGTTGAAATAAGTACATTTTTACATAAATCCATACTGAAATACTTTGTCACCAGCATATTTATACTAAAGAGTATTTTTCAGGCAGAGAAAAAAAAAATTTCTAAACAGAACACTGGAGAACCAGGAAGAAATAAAGAATAATATTTTACCTTTTTATTTGGTTCATTATTCTCATATTCTAATTCATAGTCTAAATATTAACTACTTTATTTGGATACATACAATATGTGTTGTTTATTGATCTCATAGACTGCTCTATTATCTAAAAACAATTAGCAAATTTCAACAAATGTGTAAAGTGTTTATCATTCAACAAATCAATTTATATTTCTTATAAAAATATAGATAACATATCAAATTCATATGGGTAGCTGTATAACAGCACTTGCTTCAGTAATCAATTTTTACTTTGCCAGAATATCACATGTTCTTACTTCAAAATTTTCTTGAAAAGAATATGAATGACCAAAATATAAAGTTTAATAATTTTATGAAATTTACATTCTATAGTTTGGGTCTTCAAAGGGTGACATAAATTGCATCTGTATATTTAAAGTGATAATAGACATAAATATTATTTGAGGGGATGGAAATCATTTTTTTTTTTTTTGAGTAGCCAAGGCAGGGGTCCTCAACCCCTGGGCTGCAGACCAGTAGTGGTCCATGGCCTGTTAGGAACTGGGCCTCATAGCAGGAGGTGAGTGGCAGGTGAGTGAGCAAAGCTTCATCTGTATTTACAGCCACTCCCCATGGCTCACACTACCACCTGAGCTCCGCCTCCTGTCCAATTAGCAGTGGCATTAGATTCTCATAAGAGTGCGAACCCTACTGTGAACTGTGTATGCAAGGGGTCTAGTTTATGAGCTCCGTATGAGAATCTAATGCCTGATGATCTGAGGTGGATCTGAGGCAGTGATGCTACCACTGGGGAGCAGCTGCAAATACAGATTATCATCAGCAGAGAGGTTTGACTGCCCAGAGACTATAATAAACCAATTGCCTGCAGACTCATATAAAAAACCTATCAGTGAGTGGCAAGTGACAATTAAGCTGAATCTTACAGAGTAGACTGGACGTAAGCAACACACTTGGGGTGTCACTGTCTCCCATCAGCCCCAGATGGGGCCATCTAGTTGTAGGAAAACAAGCTCAGGGCTCCCACTGATTCTACATTATGGTGAGTTGTATAATTATTTTATATTACAATGTAATAATAATAGAATAAAGTGCCCAATAAATGGAATGTGCTTGAATCATCCTAAAACCATTTCCCCCTACCCCTGGTCCATGGAAAAATTCTCTTCCATGAAACTGGTCCCTGGTGCCAAAAATGCTGGGGACCACTGGCCTAAGGAATGGAAGTTTCTAAGGTAGAATAAATTTATATCAATTTGAACAACTAAAAATCAAATAATTTAGGAGATTCAAATTTTATGTGAATTAAAAATATCAAAAAATATTTAACCTGATTGTTGCCCATTGAGTAAACACAACAAAGTATAGGCATGCCATGTTTTAAAATTTTTAATCACGTCTCTTTTTCTCTGTGGGTATAGCCTTTAAATGACTACTTTGGAATAAATTGATTGAAAATATGAATACCCCAAATGAAAATCAATCAGTTTGGCTTTTAGTTCAAACAGTATGTTAAGGATAAAAAATAATATCTAGAAGCTGTTATTGGTTATTTTGTTGATAGAAATAAATAGACACACGCAATTTATGTATATATATTTGAGACATGCCAAAAATTATTTGTTGTTTATCTAAAATTCAGTCCTAACTAGGAAACCTGTATTTTATCTGGTAACCCTATTCTTCAGTCTTATGAAATCCCTGGAACTGATTTGATAAAGCTTACCCTTAACGATTAGCAGCCTCTAGACAACTGCACCAAATTTGACTGAAGTACAATTGCATTTGCCCAGAACTCTTTGTATTTCTTCAGAGACATCAGAACATTTCAGATAGATGTACTGACTCTGATTTCATTTGTCTAAGTAGATAAATCCTTGGTATTGAACTTGTCTCCATCAGCGTGACAGTACTTCTCTCTAATTTAATTTACAGTCCCCCTCCCACTCCTAAGGAAAACAAATGTTTAAACAGAATAAATATGAAGGTAATCCAGGTCATTTTATTTTAATAAGAACTTCCAGGTCAAATTTTTGTAAAAATATTTCCCTCAACTGACCATTTTCTCCCTTCCCTAATTCATTAATTTGACTTGACTTCTGGAGACAGAAGAATTGGAGAAAGAAATGACCTTTTTTTGTGAGAACACAGTGGCAGCATTATTTTATTAGCTGCATCTGTCCCTTACTAATACTACAATTTTGTTGTTTTGTTTTTCATTCTCATAAAATAGCTTAATAGAGTCTTATAAAGAGACATCACTAAAAAGGATCAAGAAGTATAGGCCACATCTAAGTGACCACCCAATTACTTTGTCATTACCATTTGCCTCAAGTCAGTACTATTAATACCTGAAAAAAAATCTGTACTAATTGGAATTTTTGGTTTAATTAAACTCAACACTCTATTATGAACCAAAGCTTACACATTTAAGTTATAGATTTCCACAGTCCCACTAGGTGGGACTAGTGTCAAGATAGTTGTTATTTAGGCAAATTTTCTTAGGGATCCATTATAACGGCTGAAGAAGAGTGATGATGATGATGATGATGCTTTATTTTGATATTGGATACTAACACCACAAAGTTGCGTATTAACACCACTAGGGGTTTAGTACTGTCTAAACTCTTGAAATATATTTTCTTTATCCTCATTAAAGTGGTTAGGAATTATACATACGTAACTTTGTATACATACAAAGTTAGGGATTATTACCTATGATTTTATAAATGAGGAGGTGAGACTTTGCAAAGCTAAGCATCTCAGCCAAATTCGTAACTGTGATTATATGCCTTAAGTCGCCATCTGACTGAAAATACTAAAGAATTATTCATGTTAATATAAGTTAACTGGATAAAGTCACTATTTGTACTAGTGCTCCTGGCTTCTATTTATGTATTTGTTGTACATTTTTCAATGTTAGATTTATAATCCTCTACATAGTTATGCAGCATTTAGGAAAATATGCATTCAAGTAAATAAAGTAACAGGACTAATGGCTAATAAATGTTCCCAAACAAAGGGCCTGAATAAAGATTATTCCTAATTTGCATATGAATTGGTTGCATGCAAATAAATGTTCCTAAGGCACTTGAAGATCATTTGTCCTTTAGAGTAGGTTAACCATCCCTTCATGTTTCTCTTACATTACCTACTTCACATTGTCTTCTTTGATGATACAAAGGTAACATCTAGAGAACACTGGAGCAGCATCCCAACGCTCTAGAGCTGCTTGTTCCTCACAGTGCAACCCTGGGCTTCCTGGTGAATCTTATCCCTTCTTGAGACTTCTATTATCTCACCTGAAAAATGAAATAATTTTCTTAAAGTAAGTGTTTCTAAATGTTTCTAAAACTATGTTGACTTTTGTTTAATGCAGTTTTAGGAAAAAATCAACATATAAAACAGATTAAGCAGACTGCTTTGAGGGAGGTGTAGGTGGGGATGGCTTGACCTTAAGGTCCCCTGGGAGGCCCTCTACACACACACACACACACACACACACACACACACACACACACACACAAATACACACACACACTGTCAGAAAAATTATGTCAAATGGAATTCAATAGACAAGGAAGACTTTATTCATAACTGTTTCAATAGCAGTCAAGACTATTGCAATAGGGAAGAGAAACTGAACTCTACTCGTGAAAAAAAAAAAGGTGGGAGAATTTTTAATCACTGGGGCAAGCTAGTGGCAAAGTACTGGGGCACATTAGCCATTAGTGAGGAGGTTGGTCCATGTGATTAGGCCATCAGTGTTTGCTAATTGGTGCTCATTGCAGTTTACTGATATTGGGCTCCTCCCCTCCCACAGAGACTATGAGAGGGGCCTTACCTTCATGATTCTATTTCAAAGGGATGGCTTGCAGTTTCTTGAGTAAAACATTCCCAGTTGTAGAAGATATACATCTCTAAGGGACAAAGAAAGAATTTACAGTTGCAAGTTTTCTAAAGAAAAAGCTCTAAGATATAGGAAATTAGGGGCCTTTAGTCAGGGAGAAAGCTGTCTAAAGCTGAGTCAAGTTGAGGGAAATCTTAAGGCTGTCTTGGTCAACACACACATATACGCACCACACACACACCACAGTATAGTGGACAAACATTCAGCCTTGATGTTCTCTAAGAATTCTTCCACTGCCAGCAACCTAAGAGCCTGTGTGAGTCCTCATCCACTTAACATAAATTCCAAGTTAATGAGTCAAAATTAATGAGTTTATATGCTGTGTGTACTTAGACTCCCTATAATTCCATGTATAGTTATAGTGATTGATTTTTTATGCATTATATAAAACCTACAGGCACCCTTATTTGAATAAGTTTGTAATTGATTATTCTTTTAATTAAATTGTCTAGATGATATAAATAAATATCATTAACTGTTTGTTGCTGATATGACCTCCTCATATTTTTTATCATACCCACCCTGTGGTACCTGGATGCCTTGGTATTACTTCAGTGTTTCAGAAAAATTTAAATTCTAAGCAGTAAGAAATTCCAAATCTATGGTTCCCATGTCAGTTATAATTTAGTCTCTTGGCACATTTGGTTGTAGTATTTTCTATTATTATATAGACCCTTATATTTATGCCTTAATATATATTTGCCTTACAGCCAAGTTATGATTCCTTTGAGGACCATAACTTTACATTCCATGATGCTTGTTTTAAAATTCTCAGCGATAAAATTACATTATATTTTCTATTGCCGTTTCCTCCCTTTGTTTTAAAGAATATGTAATGGTTAAGTGTTCATCTTTTCTTTCTGCATACCAAAATGTATTCCAGAATGTGATTCAGAGTTATATTTGAAATTCTCACCTTCATAAGTAAATACATGTGATTAATCCTGAGCAACATGAGGGCCAACCTGCAAGAATAATTTTACATAGGTCAAACATAGGGCAACACTTTTATTCACTCAGAAAATCTGTTGTCAAAGCAAATACTTAAAGCATTAGCAAAAAAAAAATCCCTCCCCTTGAAGAGCTGCTATATAGGTGAAGTATTGTAAACGATCAAAACCAATGCAAGGAACTGGTCAGAAAAGCAAAATTATCTGGGGAGGTGTGATTTAAGCAGTGCTTCTCAGACTTTAATGTGTCCATATATCCTTTTGAGATCTTGTTAAAATGCAGCTCCTGATTCAATTGCTTTGGGTGGGGCCTGAGACTCTGCATTTGTAACAACTCTGGGCAAATACTCTGAAATTTACCACAGCCCCCAAAAGTCCCTAGTGTATCACAGCTGGCTAGCTACACTCATTTATGTCTTATCTGGCTCTGGTTATTGGAGTTTATCATCACTGATAAGATTTTTAGGTAATCTACAGTCTACTTTCATGTCAGTTGCCAACCTAAACTGCCTCCCCTTTCTCTGACCCGTGTGGCTCTCTCTTGCTGTTTCTCATAGCTCTTCCTTTTCTCTCATTCATGAACAGTCACTTTAGACACTCCTGACTCTAAAGATACATCTGACTCTCATTTTTCTACCCCATCTGCGAGGGAATATGTCTGTTTTACAATGAACTTAGCCCTTTGAGTACTGACCAAGGTGGCCTTGGCATTCCCCTCAGCTTGAGTAAAATTTAGACAGACTTCTTCCTGATCATAGCCCCTGATCTCCCATTTCTTAGAGCTTTTCTTTAGAAATCTTGAAATTGTAAATTCTTTCTCTGCCCATTTGAGATGTAAATATTCTACAACCTAGGAATGTCCTTTTCAAGAGACTGGGAACCATCCCTTTGAAATGTAATAGTCAAGATCGCCTAGGACTCCTGTCTCCCTTTCTCTCTGTGAAGGTAGGAACCTGATTTCCACACGCACCAATTAGCAAATGCTGATGACCTCTCACGTTAAAAGGACCCATCACAGCACTCTTGTGAATATTTTTGCATTTGTGCATATCCCCCTCTGAGTTCATCTTGGCCCCCTCCTCATGATGTAGATGGTGAAAGGAGGGGAATCCAGGGACAATGTTGGCTGAGTGAGCACAGAGGCAGAAGTGGGAATGGTATCTAAAGGTATAGTTTTAATAAATCGAATGTTAAGTTTTACCAGTAAACAAAATCTGTGAATTCTAGTGTCAACTGAAAAAAAAAAACACACAACCTAAAAATTAAGAATTATGTTTTATTTGGCGGACTTACTGAGGACTTATGTCCAGGAGGCAGCCTCTCAGACAGCTTTGAGGGACTGTTCTTTGAGGGAGGAGCCAGGATATATAGGAGTTTTTTTCAAAAAAAACCCAAAAAACAAAAAAACACCTAGGTAGTCAGAACATCAAAACATTACTGTTAAAAGAAAACCGGACATCTCAAGTTAATGAATTTAGTGCTTTTCTATGTATGGGAAGATGCAAGAGTCTGATCTTATTGAAATTATTTCTTTGATATGCACCTTAACTATCTAGGGCCAGTATCCTGTTTTATTCCTTCCTGAATCCCCTCAGAGCGCACCTTTGGGGTCAGCTGCCAAGGCTGATGGCTTGATGGCCTCAATATCTTTTGTTTACTAAAATGGCAGGCAGCATTTTTTTGTCCACACTGGTTAATATTTTTTTAGTGGAACCAAAAATGTCAGGGTTGACATAATTTCTATCCTGATTTGTTCTGCGTTTAATATCATTAGAAAATATGATAGACAGTTTTACCTATACAATCTCATGTGACAACTAAAAAAATGTCACTTGCCATCTGGTTCTACAAGAATTAAGTCACTGGCCACTGCAGTCACTGACATTTAACATACCTTGAAAGGAGTTCAAGATGGAGATCAGGAATGGGAAAACTGGCAGAACAGGCCTTCAGATAGTTAGATATTTTCAGGAGAAAAATTTTTATAAACCCATATTCTTGCATCTTTCTGTAGTTAGAAAAGCACTAAAACCATTAACTAAGATACCTGTTCCTTGTGGGGAGCAGCAACCCGCTACCAAGATAAGGGCTATGTTGCATGTACCTCCTTTGCCAAAATAACATATTTACTGACCCGCGTGCCCCCTCCCCCGCTTACCTCTTGAGAGCAGTTCCTCAGATCTACTAAGAGGCTTTCTCCAGGCTATAGTTCTCAATAAATCCCCAAATAAAACTGAAACTCACAGCTTTCACACTGTGTGTGTGTGTGTGTTTTTTTTTTTCCCACTGGATACGTGGAACTCTTGACACTGCCCTGGATTACTTTCATTTATAGATGAAAAGAGAATACTCTGAGGAACAGTAACCAAACATTTTAATCTAAGCCTCTGTGTCTGACTCTATGATACAGATTAAAGATTCCAATTTCACCTTAAATACTAATGTATGCCAATAATGATAACGATGATACTATTAGCTATAATTTTGGAGTGTCTACTGTGTTGTGTGCTAGACTTGCACTGTCCATCCAGTACAGTAGCCACAAAGTGCATGTGAATTTTTGAGAACTTGGAATATGGCTAGTTCAAATTAAAATGTGTTGTAAGTGTAAAATAATGCTAGATTTTAAAGTTTTAATAGCAAAAAAATGTAGAGTATTTATTAATGATTTTAATATTCATTACATATTGAATTTATAATGTTTCACATAGAATAGATTAAATAAAATACAAAAACTAATTTGCCAGTTTCTTTTTACTTTTCATATGGCTAGGAGAAAAATTATATATATGGCTCATGTATTTTAACTGCAGAGTGCAATGCTAGACATTTAGTCTTTCAGATCTTAACATTCTGTATCTGTTGACTTGAGTTATAATGCTAGATAGTTAATATATAATTTCAAAAATTCATTTTGTTTGCATCAGAAAGTTATAGTTTATTATTATTTTAAAAAAATCAATTATGCATTTCTAATCTATACTAGTAGATTAAATGTGTTATACAAGTGGATTATAATAGTGGATTAAAACAATTTTGCTTTTCTCTCACCCTAAAACTACACACACACACACACACACACACACACACACACACACACACACACACACACACACACACACACACACACACACGAGAAAAAGATTTGATAGGGGTAAATAAATGACCATAACCCAAATCAAAATCTATAAAACAAACACCAATAAATATAAACAAAAATGAGGGAGGACTCTGAATCTTGGTCAGGATATATTAAAAAAGAAAAAGAGGTAGTAAAAAAAAAAGGGATAAGTTTAAAATATTGAATAACATAACAAGTGATGTTTTCATTAGGTGGATCAGGAACAAAATGGAAACCCCAGGATGCAGAGGAAGTGAAACTGAAGGAAAAATCATGCTGAAATGCTCTCTCTCATCTCCTAGGAAGTCAAAGAAAGTTGAGTGAAGAAGGGTAGCAAATAGGAACTGCTGTCAGTTCTCAGTTCACTGTGACCTGAGCCATAGTGTCACCCCAACTCTTGAAAATGATGGGGAGAATAACACCTAGGGCAACACACACACACATACACACCCCACACAAGGAATATGTGTGAGTGTTCAAAGAACAGATTATAGGAATCCAGAAAGAAAGAAAAAATGATAGAGTAAACTTAATCCAGTGTATAGGTGAAAGCCACATCAGAACAGTGACAAAACCAGATAAACATGAGAAGCACAGTCTGGGATATGGTAGGCAGCTAGAGGAGATCATATGAAATAAAATGAGAAAGACTGAAGATACCCTCAAAATCTCTTTAGAGAGAAGATATGAAATAAAGGCATAAAATAGATACGTATAATAACTGCAGTTCCTAAAGAAGAGTACAGAATATGTTAAGAATTTGATCAAACATAGTATTAATACTTATAATGATATAATAAAGATTAACTTATTGAAATAAATCTTTGATGACACAAATTAAATGGATTTTCTGTGTCTAAGAAATACTCTGATGAAGTTAATGAACTTAAAATGTAAAACAGAATCTATGAAAATTACACTTGAAAATTATGTATGTTAATGTGTATAGAAGATAAAGATTTTCAAGCATGCAAAACTAGGGGACAGAGTGCCCTAGATCTCATTTTATTTTATTATTTTTATTTTTTAGATGTTGGGGGTAGGAGTTTATTAATTTATTTTTGCTGTGTTGGGTCTTCGTTTCTGCGCGAGGGCTCTCTCCAGCCGCGGCAAGCGGGGGCCACTCCTCATCGCAGCGCACAGGCCTCTCACTATCGCGGCCTCTCTTGTTGCGGAGCACAGCCTCCAGACGCGCAGGCTCTGTAGTTGTGGCTCACGGGCGTAGTTGCTCCGCGGCATGTGGGATTCTCCCAGACCAGGGCTCGAACCCGTGTCCCCCCCACCAGCAGGCAGACTCTCAACCACCGTGCCACCAGGGAAGCCCCCCTAGATCTCATTTTTGTGTGAGGACAGTAGGGGACAAGATTATGAAATCCAGTCAATTAAAGGAAAGAAAGAATTGAGGGATAGAATAAGCATACTACTAGAACTGGAAATAATCATGGATTCATTTAAATAGAGAACAAAGAACAAAATAACTGAAGATTACAGTTATAGAATGGGGTATAATTGTAATAAATCTTGACAATATATAAATAATAATATAGAGGAAGACAGTTTGGGAAGAATTTTCTCAACTTTCAGAGCAGAGAATCAATAACTATGGTCTAAAGTTGAACTTATCATTAAAATAATGATCTTAGCACTTAATATAACCTTTCTTAATGTTAGAAGTATATTTTGGATGGTAATATCTGATTTAGTAGAGCTATATTTCCCTGATTCTCAGCTCTTTCTTCAATTCTATGGGAATTTGTTTTTTTCTAAGTTAAAATAAAGTAAAATAAATTAATTTTATTATAAAATTCCATTTTATGAATATGTTTATCAGCTAGCTAACTATTCCATTAGTGTTCCAAGGTGGAGTGTCATTGGGAGGTATATCTACTCTGATGGGAGGAGTATTTTAATCACAGTTATTGTGTAGAACTGCTGTCATAGGGTGATAATAAAAGGCAGACTTTAGCTGATTTTATTAATGTTCCCAAGTTCTCTACAATCAGTGTACTTCCTTATTGACTGCATACAGAATGGAGCACTCTCATTGCCCTCCCATTCATGCCACAGATGATCTATGGCATCATCCATCTTTCTATCTCCATTAATGCTCAGAAACATGTTGTCAGACATTAATAATTTTTTTCTGGGTAGTGTAATTTGGAGATTAATTTTTAATTTCTTTGTTGTACTCCCATCTATAGCTTAGTCTTTTATAATGATCTATATCATATTTCAAATAAAATTATAATTCTTTAATAAAGGAAATTAAATACCATATTTTCAAGTGCCACAAATGGGAGTTGATGGAATATTTTCTTTGATGGGTGTTCAATCAAAATAAGCAGCTTTACTTTGGCCTATTACAGTATGCTGCTATGTGACCTCAGTTTACTAAATCAAGAAGACACATGTCGGGAGCAAATTTATCCTGCCCCATATATTTGGACTGCGCATACCTCCACTCAGTATTTTAAAAGTATGCTCATAAGTTACATTTATTTCTGACCTCTGAAGTGGAATGTATATATCACACAGTATGTAAAAAGCTACTGTATAGCACAGAGGGGGAAAAAAGAAGAAGATACAATCTGTTTGCAGAAGCGGTCCCCAACCTTTTCAGCACCAGGGCCAGGGACCTGTTCGTGGAAGACAGTTTTTCCACAGAGCGGGGGTGGGGTTGGGTATGGTGCAGGCAGTAACGCAAGCGATGGGGAGCGGCAGATGAAGCTTCCCTCCCTCACCCTCCACTCACCTCCTGTTGTGCGGCCCAGTTCCTAACAGGCCACGGACTGGTACTGGTGTACGGCTCGGGTTGGGGACCCCTGGTTTGCAGGACATATATTAAGTTAACCTTAAAAATGCATTCCAATATATATTAGGTGCAGACAAATACTGTTTGATTCCACTTATAGGAGGTACCTAGAATAGTCAAATACATAGAGTCAGAAAGTACATTGGTAGATGCCAGGGGCTGGGGGCGGGGGGGCGGGGGAAGGGTGGGCAGGGGGAATGGGGAGTTAGTGTTTAAAGGGGACAGAGTTTCAGTTTAGGAAGGTGAAAAATTCGGGAGATGGATGGTGAGAGTTGCACCACAATGTGAATGTACTTAGTGCCACTGAACTGTACAGTTAAATATGGTTAAATAGTATGCTTTTTATTGTGACTTTTACCACAATAAAAAACATTTTAAAAAAAAGCTACTCGCTAAGATCTGAGTGGAAAATATTTCTATTTATATTCTGTCATTTCTGAATTTCTACTTTGGAGTATGTCTTGAAATGAACTCCATATTAATGCAGAAATAGATGTGTGTGTATATATACATGTATGTGTGTATATGCATAATCATAATCAGTTGTGTGTACATGCATGCATGCATGCATCTGTATATCTAAACATAGACTTTGCAGTGCTAATAGTTTTTTAGTCATAGAGTACATCATCAGAAACATTTTGAAAACTAGCATTTGTATTATAAATTACATCATCATTATATTAAGAAAATCATAATCTTTGCCTTCAGTAAATCTCTATATTTTAAACTTTATTGTTGTCCACATTTCCTCTTTACCTTTAAGTCCTAAATTTGTGATATTTCAAAGCCATGTCTGCTACTGTCTCAGTAAATTACTCATCCAGAAAACAAAGATTCATTCATAGTCAAGTTAAAAACTAGTATACCTAAAGTTGCTACTCTCAAGCCTAGGCATCTGACCTTTCTGTACAATTTCTTTGATATATTAAATTACCTGAAAATTTCAGTCCTACATCCTATTATGTAAATGCAGATTATATTTTTAACATTTGTCCTCATGCTCTCCAAAATACAAAGAAAATGGGATTTCTCAGATCCTAGATCTAGAAGATCATATGAAATTTAGTTTGTCTTGTTTTAGATTTAATCTCTGTATTCTCAGTTTGGGTCTTACCTGGGTCTCTTGTTGAATTTTGTTACTACAATCCTCTCTGGTGTCCTGGCTGGATCCTCAAGAATTCTCTTGTCTCTATTTTAGTCATGTTTTGCCAAGTTTTCTCCTTTTAAGGCATACTGAATTAGGCCCTACTATATTGTAATGCCTTCGAATATAAGATACTTTATTTTCTCTCAAATTTAAATCTCAGTGATTTGAAAGCATAGCATTACTGGGATGAAATTATAATTGTACTACTACTAATTATAATAATACATGTAGTAATACTTTGTTACCCTAAGTAATAATTCTCTCAAAAAGGCTCCAACATATTCCTTTATAGCAGCAGTCCCCAACCTTTTTGGCCCCAGGGACCTGTTTCATGGAAGACAGTTTTTCCATGGTTGGAGGCAGGAGAGGGCTGGGATGGTTCAGGCGGTAATGCGAGCGATGGGGAGCGGAAGATGAAGCTTCGCTCACTCCCCCCACTGCTCACCTCCTGCTGTGCGGCCTGGTTCCTAACAGACCATGGGCTGTTACGGGTGTTGGGGACCCCTGCTTAATAGATCTCCTCATACAGTTCTACTATTGAATATTTGAACTTGAATAGAAACTTATCAAATAGAGCTACTTTGTAAAAACAAGTGAAAACCCAATAAGAACCTCTTTCCTTTGAAGAAGTTCAAAGTCCTGATTCTAACTGCTGGATGTGATCCTACTGCTTCACATGCTGGCTACTAAAGTTCTTTGAAGTCTTCTCCAAACTAAAAAACAAAAATATCTACAAAATTTTCATAAATTGAACTAGGAAACAGACATTTACATTTATTTTTATTAAAAAAAATCTTATCCCAGAGAAAGTAAGATGACTTTATCTCCTACAGAGGACAGCTCAACCTATATGTGAATGAATGTATGCTTTTGTAACTTTCTCTTAATTCTTTTACAAAATTGTTTTATCTGAAAACAAAGCCTCTTAAAGTGGATAAATCAAGAATTTAGGATTTTTTTGCAAATTAAAATTAAGTTCTAAATTTTCATAATCCATGAAAAGTCTACAGCATCTATAGAATTTTATAAAAGTAAATACGTTTTTTAAAATGCCTACAGCAAAGTTTTTCGTCAAATTAAATTCTTTAAACTACCATTTTGTTCATGGAGATTCAAAGGGTTCAGTTCATTTGAAATGAAGGATTTTAGAGAGTTATAACATCAAGCCAGATATTTGATAGACTTCTGCTTTTTGGCATACCTGACTGGTCAAATTAATTCTTAGACTATTTTATTTACATATGTATATAATATATATATTATGTGTATATAAATATGTATATAAAAATATATATAGTAAATGGTATAGCATGATAGTATTTTGTGGCCTGTGACCTGAAGTTGAGTATGAACTGATGTAAATCCTTGAGTCAAGAACGCTATCAACTTGACAGTATAGTAGTTTAGAGCTTAGGCTGGAGTTAACATGAACCTGAGTTTAAAACATGACTCTGCTACTTCCTAACTCTGTGACCTTAAAAAAGTTACTTATTTTTACCAAGGATCTTCCTAAAAGGGTTGTTATCAGATTTCAGGATTACTTTATCTGGTAGGCTGAATTATTTTTGCAGTTTCACAGAGCCCTCCCTGTGCCCTGCACGTTGGAATGTGGTCTCTTCTGGGCAAAGACCTTAACAGACATGATGCTTTGCCTCTTACTCCCTTGCATTCCTGCTGTTCACCTTAAGGAAAACATGGTCCAGGTAGCTTTCGGTCCAAGTAAAATGAGAGTTATATAGAGCAGACCTAAACCCAATCTTCAGCCTTGAGCCTAGAACATAAAATACAAAATACAGCTTATCCCTGCTGAGTGGCTGCCAACTCACAAGTCTGTAAGTCAGAGTTAAATGCTTGTTGTAAGTCAGTGAGTTTTAGTGCTGCTTATTATACAACAACATTGCAGTAACAGCTGACCAATGTAATTTTAAAATGCATATATGTTATTTGACAGTCCCTGGTACATGCTAAGAGCTCAGTAAATACCAACAATAAATATTTTAATGAATATTATCTATCGCCTGGTTTATAATAATAAATGCAACTTAAAATCGGGAAATAACTAGTTCTTTAATTGGCTTACTCATGAATATGACTTCCAGACTATTTTTTTCCAACCTCATTTCTATTCCATGTAGTTGATAAATTAAAATTTAAATATAATTGTTGCTTTGAGACAAGCTTGAGTTCACTTCTGTGAATTGTGACTTTGTACATCAGGTCATTCAGCTAATTATAGACATTTTATTGTGTTTCTTTGACTTTTGGACTTTTAGCTTCCTTTTATATGAAAGCGGAGGATAAAGATAAACAGTTTTCCATGTCATAAGGAGATTGGTCATAAGGAAAATAAAGAACAGCACAGGATATAGTGCATAAAAAGTGCTGAGATTTTTGTAGTTGCTATTATTTTTAGGCAACCCATTATCATTTCTGTGTGTGTGAGCCATTTGATGCATTTGCTAAAAAAGTCACTTTTTCATTCACCATCAAGGTAAAATCATCCCTCATTTTTCTTGTGTCAGATTTAATTTGCAACAGGTTGCCAAAGAGATACTTTGTTAACCTTTCATTTTCTCCGTATTTTTTTGAAAACAGAATGACAAAAATTTAAGACAATTTATTTTCATAAACAAAAATAAATATTTGAAATTCAGTCGATACCCTAGGAGCATGAATTTTGGCATCAGAAGACCAGGGCTTCAGTTTCTGATATTTGTAGCATCTTGGTTTTGTACATTGCTGAATGGCCACAGGCAGGGTTTCTCAATTGAATCTCCATGTAACAAGTCTTGTATTCATCTCGGCATAGTTTGAAACTAGACTTTATTGGTTCATTCACAGCAAATGAATCTCCAGGGACAGAATCATCCTTGTTTAATTCACATGAGACAGGTTGTGGCAGAGGTTACATATGTGCTTAACAGTCTTCTCTTCTCTCCCTGGACACACAGGAAGACTATTTACCAAGACTCCCTTGTAATTGGTTTGGTCCCATGTGGTTGGTTTCTGATCAGTGTTATCTGGGGGTAAGTGATAGATGTTATCCCCAGTACTGGCTCATAAAACGTCACATGCAACCTTCCATACTGTATCTTAACATATTGGCTAGGCCAATGGAGGGCATCCAGAGGATGACTCTAGAGAGGGCCTTGGATCTGGCAGGGCCACAAGGTAACTGGAAAAGGAATCCTTCAGTCATTGCTTAGAGAAAAGTCACCCAGGAGAGCTGCCCAATTCTGAAATGAGCAAGAAATAAACCTTCCTTGTTTTAGGCTACTGATATTTTGCATTGTTATATAAAGTTCGTTGTATTAGTAACCCTACCTAATTCTCTGATACATTGGTCAGGATGTATAATTTATCTCTAATGGGGATATCCTTCTGTCTAGGGGGTAGAATACTTTTATTTCCTATTCAGAAAACACCCATCCCATGTATAAGATAGCTGGGAGGTTAAAACATGAATAGGGGTATTTGGTGAGGAAGAGCTCAGAACCAGAGGGGCAGAAATATTGGGGGAAGGCATCTTACCTAAGTACCTGGATAAAATAATGACATATCTCTATTGCATAGAAAGAGCTGCTTCACAGTTGACTCTGTCTGGTAAATTAGGTATTTTGAACACAGTCAATGCATGCTAATGACATTTGTCTTTTGAGCCGTGGGATTGTTAGTTTGTTGTGTTTTTGTTTGTTTTGTCTTGTTTTTTGTTTGTTTTGCTGATGACCTTTCTTTAGTGTAAAATTAATAAAGTATTCTGCATCAAGGCCAGAAAACCCAAGTGCGTTTTATTACATACAACAAATTTGAAGGTATATGGTTCCTCACATTCTTTAGAAACTCACAAATGTCAAAGACTGTACCTTCACAGTAATCTTGTCCTTTCCCCCGTATTCACTGCCTAATGGTCTCAACATGACTATTATTGCTCTATCACAGTAAATACAAATGGGGGGGGAGCATAAAAATAAGATGGAGCCAGAAGATTTTTGCTTTAAACTCATTGGCCAGAAATGAGCCACTTAGCTACCTTTACAGAAAACCTGGAAAAAAGGTTTTGTTTTTGTTACTTAATTGTTTTTAGATATTCTAGCTTCCATAATATAGAGAGATGAGGGATAAAGAAGATAGAATAGTTACTCAGTGACTAAGCCTATAACGTCTGCCGAAGTATGCTAGAATTACTCTTTCTATAGGCCTAAAAGGACATTCTGCCTGTTCTATTATACATTGATTTAGGTAGTCCAAAGCCTACTTTAGACAGTGCTTTTACCCAAGAAAAACAAACTACTGTTATCTGGGCAAAGACATTTAAACTTTGACAGTTGAAAAAGAGGTTGCATTGTGCAGAGTGAGATATGGCCAGAACTGTAAAATATGCGGAGAGGAAAGGCTACTTCAGGAAATTTCCATGGGCAGAGGCCAGGAAGAAGAGTTAATTTGGAATTCAGATGGCTTTAAAAATATCAAGCTGGAGGTCTAAATTAAATAGGTAATATCCAGAGAGCTGGAAGACATATTTCAAAGTTTGCAGGCCTATTTCTAGCACTTCCGTGTACATTAGTTTCATTGAAGCAGTATGATGTAAAAGATCCAGGGTAAGTACGATACCAGCTAGTACATATTGATCACATAAAAAAATGCTCAGTAAATATTTGTTCCTTTCCTCTCTTCCTTGCTCTTCCCAGAAGAGTAAAAGATCATTGCTGTCTCTACCACCTTGTGTGGTAAAAGCCATGGGCTTTGAGATAGACATGGGTTCAAATATCACATCCTCAACAATAAATTAAACGCCTTGGGATGTTGCCTAATCTCTCCAAACCATAAAATGTCACCAATAATGTGGGTTTTTTTTTGTATCATTGCTATGAACATTATATGCAAGAATTATTTTAAAGAAGTTAATTCACTTGTGGTTCATATTAGAGATTCAATAAATAGTAGCTGTCATAGAAGTGCTGGTTTTGAGCAGAATAAAAATTATAACACATTGCAGTTGGAGCTTTCTTTTTAAATTCCCCTAAAGGATGTCTCTGTGAGTCTAGGTCTAGCTTGTTTATTTGTACATCATTCAGAGTCCTAAGACAATTACTCATGATTCACTATCTTCAAAGGCTCTAGCAAAATAGCCTCACCCCCTCCCCATGTCAAAGATTCAGGAAAGCACTTGGGAGAACCACTTGCTTCCACATTTCAAGCGTGTAGTCTACACAGAAATGTCAAGGTCTAGTTTTAAAAGTTTACCTGTCCTTAAATAAATGTACTTCATGTTTTTTTTTTTAAACTTTAGGTTCGTCTTTTTATTATCAGTATTTTTCTGGTGTCCATAATAATATTTTATAAAATAGAGCACTTAAAATCTCTGTGAAATCTGCCTGGAGGCAATCTTGCAATTCAAGAATAATTAAAGTGACAGTTTAAGAGCAAATTATGCAAGCTAGAGATGTACAGTGGGTTTATTGTCACTCTCATCTCTGTACTTTGAAAAAAGAAAGTGATTCAGCTTAATTTTTCATCAAGTAGTATCTTCCCAGGAGACATTGTGGAAAAGTGGGGTATGAAAACATATATCAGCTTTCACAAAGTGATGGCATGAAGAGCATATGGTATTCATATTTGTGTGTGTGTGTGTGCATCTGCAAAAAAGAATGGACAAAGCTCGTTTTTACTTCTCCTTTGACATAATTTGAAAAAAATCACATTGCTTGTTTTAACTGCAAAAGAGTGTGTTTGTTAAATAAAATAAATTTTCTTCACCTTTTATTAAGAACATTCTTAAATCTCTTGAAGATGATAATCTTTAACCCTGCTTACAATTTGATGATTAGACTGATAAAAACCTTCTTTAAAAACTCGCCCTGTAGTCACACCCTCAGATATTTCAGCTTTTCTGAAAGGTTGTTCTATGTTAGTTACATATTCAGGGAAATGATATACTTAAAATTTTTTTCACTATGGACATTTTTAAAAAGAAACAAATCGTCCTTCTCCTGAAAACATTAGGAAAATGTTTTATTTCAATCAAAAGGTCATGTCCATATTTATTGTTAAACACTCCGATATGATAGTCTTCATGTTGGTCAGTCCTGATCATGGACAGATTTGTTTTGTAATGATTTCTTTTTTCCTTCTCTACTTTTTTTGTGTTCAGGGACTGGGCTGTAATTGTACAATCACTCAAAGGCCGTGACTCTCTGCAGGCACTGAGGAGCCCTCCTGGGATCATGTTCTGCATATATTATTAAATCAGCTGGGTGGGCTTCATAACTGTAATAAAAGCTAACCTTATGATTATTATTAACCTTATTTATTAACTTATAGAATGCCTACTCTATATCAGACTCTATATACTAAGTATTTTATTCACAATTACACATTGACTCTCAACTATATAAAGTTGATAAAATTATTAAGCGCATTTTACAGATGGGGAAACTAAGTCAAAAAGAGATTAATTCTCCCATGGTTCTACAGCTGGTAACTTGGAAATTCAAACTTGGGTTTTTTTTGTGTTTTGGTTTTTTCCCTAACAGTAGAATTGTAGTCATTAAGATACATATACAGAAAGTATAAATTTTTCTAGGGAAGCAAGACCTAATTCTTAATATCTCCTGAAATAAAAAAATTAGATTTTTTTTTTAAAACATTGCCTCTTAAGAAATTTGGGGGGAAAATAATTCTCCATGTTAATGTTATTGCCTCATTTTGGCATCCTTTTGAATCTGGGTCTAAATTCACCACTTTAGACAGTTTTGAGTGTCTTGATCTATAAAGCATATGTTTCATATATCTAAGTAGTAGGTACTAGGGACGTGAATAAGTTCTCCATCTCCAGTTGCCTGTCTGCATTATTAGTCATCAGTATGCAGGCGAATTCATCTGGAGGGAGAGAACAGACCTACACAATTACTTAAGAACAAGAAAATTGCCATTAAAATAGGAATAAGTTAAAAGAATGTGTGGAGACTACATAGAATTAGTCAGTTTTAATAGTAAATTCAGCTGTATGTGCTTTAAACCTATAATTTTCTTGTCCTCAAAGTATCTTTATGATTGCTCTTTTTAGACAGCTCAAAGAACAGGAAGAACAAAATTAAAAATACAGACTTTCGTGGATTCCTTGAAAATTAAAAAAAGTGTGCCCTCAGTAAGAGAGATTGAAGTTTAGCCCTTATTCTAGAAAATAATTTTCTTATTATCATTGAGTGTGGGGTTAGATTTAGGGGGAATATGCCACAGGATGGGTTAGATTTGGAAGTAATCTCCTCCAAAAATTAGAATACAGTAACCCGTTTTCTCTAGATAAAATCTATAGGAAAAATGCTCAAGTCCAATAAATACTTTTCTCAGAAGAATCTTAGCAGAGAATGTTGTCCATTTTACAGACAGTCATGGGCCAGAAATGCTATATTCTAACCTATTTTTTCAATTTTGTAACTTGAAACAGTGTAAAAACTTGGGCTTTGGTGAATTTACTTCTTTCCTGTCTCTGAGGAAGAAGGGGGCATCTCTATAACATACAGAGAAAAGTTAACTTTTTTTTCCTCCCTCATAGGAGACTTAAGCTTGACCAATTGTGATGATGGTGGGTCTAGACCTGATCTTATTTTTCCTATATTACACATGAGCTAGATTAGATAGAGACTAAGTAACTTGCCATATTTCACACAGTAATAAGTGGGGGATTTTTATTCAGGTCAGACTCCAAATTCTAGGCTTCTTTTCCACTGAATCGAGCTGACTTTTCATCATCCTGCTCAGGAAAATATTTGGCAGGAAGCTACAGCTAAATAAAACACTAGCAGATTATCCACTTTAACATCTTATGTGTTATCAGGAAGTAATTTAGGCAAGCCCTCAAAATGGATTCTGTGCCTCACTTTCAGTTGAGACTTAGAACAAGAAATGGTAATTGCTCAAAGCCCAACCCAGCACCTGGAAACGTCATCAGTGTCATTGTAGTACAATGCAAGACAGCTAGTTAATTTGATCACGACAAGGAACATTTATATTCAAGCCAAATAAGTATGTGCAATTTACGTAATCACATGTTCCAGCTCCTATGGCTGCACATACATGGCCATCTTACAAAAACAACTTTGCTTATTGAGTCCATCAGTATCAGTGTGCTCATAAGCCTTTTTAATTTAGAGGTCCAATTGACTCTCCTAAGTCAGATATTTCTGGGAAAGTGTTTACCTTCCTGAAAATAGCATTGAGTCCCTTGCACTGCTAATTTTCAACACATTTGCATGTTCCTGCCTTTGCAATACAAAATGATACCACTGCCACTGTTTACCATTTAGGCATGTGAGAAGAATCAGAAAGGCAAATTGTATATTAGATTAAGAGTCTTTTATGTCTAGCACTACTGGATCTTCATAACTGGTCTGAAACAGTTTAGTCTTGTCATATGATCCTGGACAATTTACTTTCCTTCTGGGGATTTAGTTCTCTCTTTTATGAATTAAAGACAATCTCCTTATTATATCTTAGGTCCTTCCAGTTATACCTCAGTAGAATTTGTACCTGTGTGTACATGACAAAGTTTATTTTGAGGAAGCCCACTAGTACTCTGAAGTTGAGGAAACATTTTTCCTAAAACACAAAGGATACCTGTTACTTTTTAACAAGGGAGTTCTGTGAGTAATAATTCAAAGATTTCTAAAAAGCAGTCTTAGGTACGAGAATCCTATGGGAAGAGGGGATGGGCCTTTAGAAATGTTTTTAAAGCAATGCATGCCGTAACAGAATGTTGTTCTTCTTAAAGAGAGTTTTCAAAATTTATATAGATTTCAGGTCCTACAAGACCTGGACCTAACATGTACTAGTGTAAATTTAAAACAATACCAATACAAAATTACAAATACAAAAGGAAATACAGAGCTGGGAAGGAGCACATACAAGTGAAATATAAGCTTCATTAGTTTCATGAAAAATGTGCTTCTGCTTGTAATACATACTTATCTGGGATGGATTGGGAGGTTGTGATAGGGGTTATGTGACGGGAGGGTGGGTGGAATTGCCTACAGCCTTCCCATTCTAACTCTTTCACTAGATTCTGCAACTGAAACACACTATTAGCACAAAAAGACAACAAAAACGTAAACTTAATGTAAAATAATGCAGGGAAGGCATACAGTCCTTGGGAGAATCACAACTTAAGCCTGTAGTGTCATTACTAAGGCTTATGCAGAACGCTGTGTAACTCTAAACATAATCCTGTGAAACATGGGATCCCATTTATTGTTGTTTATCTCAAGAAGGTATGAAGTAGCCCTCTGTCTCCAAGAAACCCCGCCCACCTGAAAAGGTTATCTTCTTTTTGGTAAAGAACAGAGAAAAGGTGGGATTTGCAGGAAGATCTGATACTAACCTGAGAGCTGAAGAGTGATACTCTTACTTAAAACTTTATTGACCCAACTAACAATGCCATGTCCACTAAGTTGTACTACTTTTGTCCTGTAAGTATGTGTGACCACATTAAATGCATGTAGTAATGAAAGGAGGATTGGGAGAACTGGCATCTTCCTTATGTAATAATACATTTTCCAGCAAAGTCTGTTTCCCATGGATTTTTCTCTTACCTTGTGTGCCTCTTAATGACAACTGTGTGTGACCTTTGGACAGATATCTGATAGAGACCTTACCCGCTCTAGGTGGGCTCATGTGTACCTTTGTTTTATCATGTTGTTTTATAATTTTACAGTTCATGTACAATTATAACATTTCACTCAGCAGGTAATCAATGACTAAAAACATGATACTTTGCATCAGTTAGGGTGTGAATAATGAGAGCTATTGATACAAATCCTTGGCCTCCTAATGGAGTAAAATTTGGTCAATTTTTAGGGGGAATTTGGCAGTATATATCAAGAACTTTAAAGGGTTTATAACCTTCAGCTTTGTAAATTCTTCTAGAAGTAAGTTTGCCCTAAATAAATAGTCAGAGATATTGATAAATATTCTATATATAAACATGTTCCATAATCATTTTTATGATTATGAAAAACATCGTAAATATCCCAAGTGTCTAGCAATTTGGGATTGGTTAAATAAAATTTACTGATGTATTAAAAAGATTATAGGGAATTTTTAAAATATTAATGAACTTTCTCTTGATGGTGAGATTACAGTTGTTTCAATGCTTTTTCTTTGTTCCTTTCTGTACTTTTATCTAAGATGAAAAGTTATTACTTTAATTTATTAGAAAGCAAATCATTTTTAAGACAGAGAATTGATCAAGGTTATTTCTGATTCAACTAGTTTTCTGTATTTTGGAAATTACTTCAGCCAGCTGCAAATGTGTTTGTTAAATCTTGTTTTCAAACACTTACACTAACACACACACACATGCACACACATACCATGAACACACCAACACTCCAGTCCCATTATTTACCCTTGTCTTCCACAACCAAGAGCCAATTTATTTTTATAATTTTATGTAATCGTATCCAGAACTTGACTGATGCTCCCACAAGAAGAAAGTAAACTAGAACATCTGGTCTGTCTTCATATGCCTAAAAGTTAACATACTAATCAGAGTTGGTAGAAATTTTATTTCCAAAGATTAAGTTAATATGCTTGGGAGAATATTCCAGGGTCTGTGTTTTTGTGT
This sequence comes from Mesoplodon bidens, assembly GCF_964165515.1. Lineage (NCBI taxonomy): Eukaryota > Metazoa > Chordata > Mammalia > Artiodactyla > Ziphiidae > Mesoplodon > Mesoplodon bidens. The sequence goes on from NC_138162.1 coordinate 54,373,013, forward strand.
GTACTGGTGTATGAATGGAGAATGTTAGTGTTAATTAAGTTTATAATTGAAATAGCTGTCTTACCTTGAAATATTTCAGCTATATTTTTTATTCATGAATCATAAGTATATATTTGGTTGTGTTTTTTGTGGGTGATATCTCTGTCTGGTTTTTGTATCAGGGTAACATTGACCTCATAAATGGGTTGAAAAGTGTTTTCTCTTTTTTCTCTATTTTCTAAAAGAGTTTTTGTAAGACTGACATTATTTCTTCTTTAAATGTTTGATAGGGTCAACAGGGAAGTAAACTGTATCTGCATTGTCTTCATGGAAAGGCTTATAATTACCAATTGAATGTCTTTACCAAATATTAAGATATTTTCTATTATACCTTGTGTCAATTCTGGTACTTTGTGGTTTTTTGAGGCGAGGGAGGTCTGATATTAATATAGGCACATCAACTTTATGTACCTAACCTGGTTTTGTGCTTTATCTTTTCTCATATTTTTACTTTTAATTTATCGGAGTATTTACATTTAGGATATTTCTTCTAGATACCATACAGTCGGTCTTGCATTTTTATCCAGTATGACAATCTATGCCTTTTAATTGGACTGTTAAATCCATTTAATTTCAATATAATACTTGATATCGTTAGTATTAACTTTACAATTTTCCTATTTGTTTTCTTTTTATTGTCCCCTTATTTGTCCCTTTCCACCTGATCTTCATTAAGTATTTTTATTCAGTTGTGTCTCTTCCATTGCCATTTTGGTGTAGCAGTTTGATTTTTTTTAAATGATGGTATGGGTTTTTTTTTTTTGAAGTATAGTCAACTTACAATATTATATTAGTTTCATCTGTACAACCTTCTGATTTTATATTTTTACAGATTATACTCCATATAACATACTGGCTATAATCCCTGTGCTGTACATTACATCCTTGTATCTTATTTATTTTATACCTAGTAGTTTGTACCTCTTTACCCCCTTCCCTTATCTTGCTCCTCCCCTAATCCCTCTCCCTGCTGGTAACTACTGGTTTCTTCTCATCGTCTTTGAGTCTGATTCTGTTTTATTATATTTGTTCATTCTATGTTTTAGATTCCACATATAAGTGAAGATATACAGTATTTGTATTTCTTTGTCTGACTTATTTCACTAAGCATAATATCCTCCAGATCCATCCATGTTGTTTCAAATGGCAAAATTTTAGGGCTATTTTTAATGACTGAGCAATACTCCATTGTGTGTGTGTTTGTGTGTGTGTGTGTGTGTGTGTGCGCGCGCGTGTGATGTCTTTTTCCATTAAACTGTGGTGGATACTCAGGTTGCTTCCATATCTTGGGTATTGTAAATAATGCTGCAGTAAACATGGAGGTCCATATATCTTTTTGAATAGTGTTTTTGTTTTGTACAGGTATATACACAGAAGTGGAATTGCTGGATTTTATGATAGTTTTACTTTTAATTTTTTGAGGAAACGCCATAGTGTTTTTCATAGTAAGTGTACCAATTTACATTCCCACCAGTGGTATACTAGCATTCCCTTTTCTCCACTTCCTTGCCAACACTTATAACTTCTTGACTTTTTGATGATGGCCGTTCTGACAGGTATAGATGGTATCTCATTGTGGTTTTGATTTGCATTTCCTTGATGATTAGTAATATTGAACATCTTTTCATATGTCTATTGCCCATATATGTTTCTTCTTTGGAAAAATGCCTATTCAGATCCTCTGTCCATTTTGTAATTGTGCTGTTTGTTTTTTTTCACATTTAGTTATATTAGTTCTTTGTATATTTTGGATATTAACCCCGTATCAGACTTGTCATTTGAAAATATCTTCTCCCACTGGTAGGTTTCCTTTTCATTTTGTTGATAGTTCCCTTTGCTGTACAAAAGCTTTTTAGTTTGATGTAGTTCCATTTGTTTATTTTTGCATTTGTTTCCCTTTCCTGAGGAGGAGATCCAAAAAATATTGCCAAGTATTATGTCAGAGAGGGTACTCCCTGTGTTTTCTTCTAGAAGTTTTATGGTTTCAGGTCTTATATTTATGTCTTTAATACATTTTGAGTTCATTTTTGCATATGGTGTGAGAAAATATTTTAATTTCATTCTTTTAATGTAGCTGTCCAGTTTTCCCAACACCATTTATTGAAGATACTGTCTTTTCTCCATTGTATATTCTTGCCTACTTTGCTGTAGATTAACTGGCCATATGTGTGTGGATTTATTTCTGGCTCTTGATTCTGTACTGTTGATTTATATGTTTGTTTTTGTGCCAGTACCATACTGTTTGATTACTCCAGCTTAGTTGTATAATCTAGTTGGGGAGTGTGATACCTCCTGTTTTGTTCTTTTTTTTTTTGAGGTTGCTATTTAGGGTATTTTGTGATTCCATACAAGGATTATTTGTTCTAATTCTGTGAAAAATGTTGTGGGTTTTTGGATAAGGATTGCATTAAATGTGTAGATTGCTTTGGGTAGTATGGACATTTTAACAATATCAATTCTTCCAATCCATGAACACAGGATATCTTATTTATTTGTATTGTTTTAAATTTCCTTTATCAATGTTACATAGTTTTCATTGTATAGGTCTTTTACCTCCTTGGTAAATGGGACTGTTTTCTTTTTTTCTCTTTCTGAAAGTTTATCATTAGTGTATAGAAAGGCAACAGATTTCTATATATTAATCTTATATCCTGCAACTTTAATGAATTCATTTATTAGTTCTAGTGGTTTTATGGTGGAGTCTTTAGGGTTTTCTATATATAGTATAATGTTATCTGCAAATAGTGACAGTTTTACTTCTTCCCTTCTAGTTTGGATGTCTTTTATTTATTTTTCTTGTCTGATTGCTGTGACTAGGACTTCCTATACTACGTTAAATGGAAATGGTGAGAGTGGGCATCCTTGTCATGTTCCTGATCTTAGAGGAGAACCTTTCAGCTTTTCACCATTGAGTATGGCATTACCTGTGGGTTTGACATAAATGGCCTTTGTTATGTTTTATTTTTTTTTTCTGTGTCATTATCTGGCTTTGGTATCAGGGTAATGCTTGCCTCATAGAATGAGTTTGGGATTGTTCCCTCCTCTTCAATATTTTGGAATAGTTTGAGAAAATAAGTATTAACTGTTCTTTAAATATTTGGTGGAATTCCTCTGTGAAGCCAGTCCTGAACTTTTATTTTTTAACAGTTTTTTGATTATTGATTCAATTTAATACTAGTAATTTTTTTGTTCAGATTATCTATTTCTATGTGATTCAGCATTGGAAGAATTATGTTACTAGGAATTTATCCCTTTCTTCTAGGTTATCCAATTTGTTGGTATATAACTGTTCATAGTCTTCTGTTATGATTGCTCATATTTCTGTGATATCAGTTATAAACTCTTCTCTCTTTTTTTGTTGATTTGGGTCTTTTCTCTTCTTTCCTTAATGAGCCTGGCTAAAGGCTTAGCAATTTTGTTTATCTTCTCAAGAAAACAGTTCTTAGTTTCATTGATCTTTCCTACAGTAAGTCCCCTACATACAAATGAGTTCCATTCTGAGAGTGCGTTCATAAGTCCAAGCTGTTCATAAGTCCAACAAAGTTAGCATAGGTACCCAACTAACACAATTGGCTATAATGTCCTTTTTTGTCTTTTATTATAGACTTTGTTTTAAAGTCTACTTTGTGTGGTGAGTATTGCCACTGCAGCTTTCTTTTTGTTTCCATTTGCATAGAATATCTTTTTCCATCCCTTCATTTTCTGTCTTTAGCTCTGAAGTGAATCTCTTGTAGGAAACATATAGATGGGTCTTTTTTAATCCAGTCAGCCACCCTGTGTCTTTTGATGGCACATTTAGTCCACTGACATTTAAAGTAATTGTTGATAGATATGTTCTTATTGCTATTTTGTTACTTGTTTTCTGATTGTTTTTGTAGTTCTTCTCTATTTGTTTCTTCTTCTTGTAGTCTCTTCCTTGTTTGATGATTTTCTTTAGTGTTATATTTGGGTTCCTTTCTCTTTAACTATCTATTGTAGGTTTTTGATTTATAATTACCACAGGGCATATATATTACCAATAACTATATCTACTTGTTTTAAACTGGTAGTCATTTAAATTCAGACATATGCTAAAAAAATCTAAATTTTTTTACTTTCCCTCCACATTTTGTTTTTGATGTCATATTTTCATGCCTATCCCTTAACTGTTTATTATAGTTATACTTGATTTTACAGTTTTTGTCTTTTAACTGTCATACATTTTTAGGTTGTTGATCCACTGCCTTTGCTATGTATTTCCTTTGCCAGTGAGATTTTTTTCCTTCCCATATTTTTTTATTTCATGTTACATCCTTTTCCTTTTCACTTAAAGAACACCCTTTAACTTTTCTTATAAGGTTGATTTCATGGTGATGAACTCTTTTAATTCGGGCTTGTCTGGGTAACTCTTTATATCTCCTTCAATTTTGAATGATAACCTTGCTGGGTAGAGTATCCTAGGTTGTAGGTTCTTTTCCTTTTAGCACTTTAAATATATCATGCCACTCTCTTCTGGCCTGCAAAGTTTCTGCTGAAAAATCAGCTGATATCCTTATGGGAGTTCCATTGTATGTGACCATTTCTTTTTCTCTTGCTACTTTTAAAATTCTCTCTTTATCTTTAACTTTTGCCATTTTAATTATGGTATGTCTTTGTGTTGTCCTCTTTGGGTTCATCTTGTTTGAAACTCTCTGTGCTTACTGGACCTGGATGTCTATTTCCTTCTTCAGGTTAGGGAAGTTTTAGTCATAATTTTAGCAAATATATTTTCATCCAGTATCTTTCTCTCTTCTCCTTCTGGAACCAATATAATGTGAATATTAGTACACTTGATATTGTCCTGGAGGTCCCTTAAGCTGTCCTCATTTATTTTGTTTATCTTTTGTTCTGAGTTGATAATTTCCACTATTCAATCTTCCAGACTGCTTATGTGTTCTTCGGTATCACCTAACCTGCTGTTAATTCCTTCTAGTGTGGTTTTCATTCTGGTTACTGTATTCTTCAGTTCTAACTGTTTCTTTTCATATTTTTAATTCTTTGTTGATAGTCCTCGCTGTGTTCATCTATTCTTTACTGAACCTAGGTAGTATTTTTATTATTATTTTTGAACTCTTTATCACGTTAATTATTTGCCTCTGTTTTATTTATTTTTTTCTGGTATTTTATCTTGTTCTTTCATTTGAAACATATACCTCTATCTTCTCATTTTGTTTAGCTTTCTCTCTTTGTCTCTATGATATTAAGTGAAACAGTTTCCTATCGCAGTCTTGTGGGCATGTCCTTGTGTGGGAGTGTCCCTGTGCAGTCTGTTGGTGTCCAGTGGCTTTAGAGAGAGAGCTGGATTTCAAGTGAACATGGGCCATGTCTTCTCCCAGTGTGAGCTGGCAGCTGCTGCCTTGGTGGGAGATAGGGCTGGGGTTAGTGGGGCTAGAGCCAGAGCCAGGTGCAAGCTGGGGCTTCTCCTTGGCTCAAGGGTGGGGCTGGGGTCTGAGTGGCTGGGAGCAGGAACCCTGAGGGAGCTGGGATTCTCCCAGGCATTATGGCGGTCTCTACCTTGGTTGGAGGTTTGACTGGGGCCCAAAGGCTTAGGACTAGTGGTTACACCTCTAAGCTGGTTTTGCTTTTTTCAGTTAGAGGTGGGGTCAGGGCCTAGGAGGTTGGAGCCACACTACTAAGCTGGCTCTGCTTCTATTCAAGTGTGTGCATGTGTGTACTGGCTATGGTGGTCTCTGGTCCCACTCCTTCCCTGGAGAATGCATGTGCACATGTACATTTCTAGTGGCAGCCTTCTCCTTAGTGGGGAGCAGTGCTAGAGCAGGAGAGGCTGGAGCAGGAGCCTGGTTCAGGCTGGGGGCACCCTGGGGAAGTCCTGGCAGGCCAGCCAGAGCAACGAGCAGTTTTCAGTCTGTTGCCTCTGCACTGGGACTAGGAGTAAGTAAGTCTTTACTTATGCTCTTCAATAGCAGAGTCTCGGTTTCTCACAGCCGTCTGGTAACCTCTGTTGCTTTTCAAGCCAGCTAAGGAGGCTTGTCTTCCCAGTGTCAGACCTGTGGGCTGGGGTGCCTATATATGGCTTGAATTCCTCGCTCCCCAGGGAGGATCCCTGTGCCTGTGATATCCTCTCCTCTTCTGGGTGACCTACTAGGGGTGTGGATCTCAACTAGATGGCTTCACTTCCCCTCCTACCAGCTTCCATGTGGTTCTTTTTTTACAGCCTTGGTTGAAGATCTATTTTGCTCATCTTGAGGTCATTTACTATGAGAGTTGCTCGTTGTAGTTTTGATGTGATTGGGGGAGGGGGGTGTGGGGAGAGGTGAGCTCAGATTCTTCCTACTCTGCCATATTAATCCTGCCTCTTGGGGGTTTGTATTATGATTTATTAACTTATTTTAGTCTACTTTGAATTAGCATGATACTACTTCAAGTGCGATGCACAAGCCACACAATGATATACATTTTTTTATTCATCACATCATCTGTGCTATTGTTATATATTTTACTTCCACAAATGTATTAAACCCTACAAAACATTTTTATTATTCTTGCTTTGAATAGTCATTTTTGCCACTTAGAAATTTGATTTTGCATTGATTAAAATAGGTATTTCAAACAGATTTTTGACATATATCACTCTTAAGAAAACAAGAGAGGAAAACATAAGTAAAAGAAATTGGCTGAAGAATTTCTAAGGTAATGACAGCTATATCCCAGCTGCCATCTGGCTGGCTGAAATGTTAAGACCATGCTGATTTCAGAGATGTTAAAATGTGAAATAATACAAACATAAACTTCTGTGTACCTGTCACCTTGCTTAAAAAGAGAGCAAGTCCCAACACTGTTGAAGCCCTGTATATATCTGCCTTATTGTATCTGCTTCTTCTCATGAAATAACCACTAACTGAATTTTGTATTTAGTTATCCTTGTATTTTTCTACAGTATTAATAAATATGTACTCAAAAATACATTGGTCTTATTCTTGAACAGTTCTATAAATGTAACTGTATCTCACATATTCTGTGATTTCCTTTTTTAAACTCAACATTATGTCATATCCATCCATGATTATGTCCATATCTGCTCTTTGTTTTCATTGTTGTATAGTTTCCCAGTGTATATATACACCCAAATTTATTCATGTTCCTGTTGGTGGAAATTGGGGTTGTTTATAGTGCTTTGTTATTACAGATCATTTTGTTTTGAACATTTTTTTTGTCTCCTAGAACATATATAAGACTTTAATCAGATTATATATCTAAGGGTGATTGTTAGGTATAAATGATAGATTTGCCTGATTGCCAACAAAAACTGCTGAACAGCTGCCATTCTCCATCTTTCCCCTGAATATCCTCTTGAGGGGCATGAGTCTTTCCCTTGCTTGGTCTATGGATAGGGCTAAATATCTGTGTTCAGGAACCTTCAGGAAGAAGAATAGGAAGGGGTGATTTTTTTTCCTACCCTGAAATCTATGACTTTTTAAAAGCCATATATTTGGAGAACAAAAGCCAGAAAGAAAGTAAGGCAAGGTAGTAATATTTCTGCTGGGTATGAGTGTGAGGTGAGGGCTGCACTTGAAGAAGGGTGTCTCAGGCTATAGCAGAGATAAAAATCAAAGAATCTACTGTGAAGTTACTAATAGACTCCAGGACATAAAAATTCAAACAGAAGAGAATATTTCATTTTTATGAAATTTAAACTGTGTAAGGAAAGCTGGAATTAGCTCTCTTGGGATATGTCTCTGAATCTTAGTCTTTATTACAGCTTCCTGCTTTGTTTCCCATTTAACAGGCTTCAAAAGTTACTGACTCCTTGGTCTAAGATGTCTTCTTACCAGGGACTTCGGCCTTTCACATCTCTTGTCTTCATGATGGCTTCCATATTGCTCCGCCAACAGTCTGAGACACAATGTACACCCCTCTACCATGTGTTGGAATCATTGATTTTCTGGTAGGGTTGACTTAAAATTTCCTCAAGAACGATCTTATCCCACCAGATCACTCACTTGAAGAACCTGACTAGTTGTAGATTAGCTTTTCCCCAATTTGTGAGACAATTGGTAGGTCTTTGACTGGTGCTTTTGTTAGAAGAGCTGTGTCTGTTGACCCTGGGCTACACTGCCTTTTTTCTTCTTGTCATCTCCAGTAGTTCCATGGCTAGCTAAGGACCAGTTGGAGGATGTTTTTTGGATTGACTTGTCCTCCAGTGTCCTGCAGTGACTTTCAGCCCTCCTGCTGTGAAGAGAATTCCTTCTGTTGTGAATGCGGTCTTTCTTTTCTTTTCTCCCTTCTTTACAGTCTTCAGCATTGGGCCAAGAGTCTTTCTGACTCCCATCCCATTAAATCATGTAGTCTTCACTCTGCAAGTTTGAGACAAGGGGTCCTTCTATAGAGCCTTTGACTATTTCTGCAACATGCTTTACAGTGGTCTGTCCTTTTGCAACCGCACTTATGCTGCCCTTTGGGAAAAGACTGACAGCTTCACCAACATGCTGGAAATACCTGCCAAGGATATGCTTTCAGTACCCACCATGAACATGTTAACATCCATCTGCTGTCCTTCCTGGATCCCAGAGGGGGGTATGAGAAGACGGTGACACAGTGACAGCACACACCAGGGCTATGCTAGGTATGTTTCCTCCTGCACTTTCAGTAGCTGCTCCTTCCATTGCTCCTGAATGTGTCTGTCCTGGGTCTGCAGACTTGGTTGCTGTCATGCTCACAGTACCTGATTCTAGGATTGTGGATTTCGCTGCTGCTGCTTGCTGCCTTTACTGCTGCTCCACACTCTTTTTATAGATGAGCAAATTAAGAGTTTATAATTGGAAGAAACTTTGAGATTATCAAGTGTAATCTCCCATTTGATGCAGGAATTTCTCTGTAGTACCCCTGTCAAATGATCATTTCTGTTTTGTGTAAATAGTTTCAGTGCCAGAGGAAGTATTATTATAGCAAGTACTCATATACACTTATATTCTGCATACTTACACTAATATTTCTATAGAAAGTTTCCTAGAAGAAGGGGTTCAAGAGATACGCACACTGTACATTTTGATGGCTACTAACAAATTATAGGTGTGTGCTCACATACTCTGCTACTGGCTTGTTATCATAATTCATATATTTCCAAGTTATTACAGAGGCTTACCACTGCCACCTGCTTGGGTATGTCTGTTGGATACACAACTGGGATGGCCTCCATACACCTGTCACCCTCCACTTGTGGTCCCAGAGATAAATGAGTTTTTCCAAAATTCTCAGTCTTTCCTATGTTTCTGAAGTGGGACACAAATGTGAATAAAATGTTTGACCAATGGCACCCTACGAGCGTAGCTGCTGTTTCTTATGATCATGAACAGAGGTGTTTACAAAATTCAAGCAAAGTTGTTTGATCAGCCCTAAGATCTTTGTAGGGTTGTGCTTCTTCTCTTGGTGACCCAGCCATATCCAGCATGCTTTTCACAGCCTATTGTTGTTTAAGCCAGAAGCATGACATTAGATAATAGAAGGAGAGGCTGGTGAATGCGATGCCCACAGTAAACATTTGGACACGGTTATGTACGTCAGTTACTTCTTTTTGCTGACCTGAGTAAAGATGGTTTCAAACATCTGTGTTTCTTGATTATATCCTCCCTTCCCTTTCATAGTTGTTACTGTGGGTCCACTCTCGAGGTATTGAATTTATCCACTGAACCTTTGCTATGGACAGTGCAGGGCAGTAACATAAATGTTCATGGCTATCTTTTATCAAGTCAGTTCTGCCTCTGGTCTTTGATCATATAAACCACAGCACCCAGTGCGGGAGAGTGACCTCACCTTCCTACTTTCCACCCCTATGGGGTCTGTGTTTATGTTCTACTGCTTTCTGTTATCTGTTGCCATAATAAATCTTCTTTGTCTTTACTTCTTTAGCCAGCAGCTGCACAGGGTAGGGCCAACACAGCCTCCACAGGACACAGGCAGATCCTGCCTTAAACACGGGCAGGCAGGAGTGAGACTTGCATGTATCTAGTTAGTTATTTTATAAAGACAGTAAGAAAGGAGAAATAAAGTAGCCTTTTAAATTATTCATGTGTTTACTTTTTTGCTGTTCTTTGTTTTGTGTAGTTTTAAGTTTTCATCTGGTATCATTTGCCTTTGGGCTGAAGCATTTCTTTGACATTTCCTATGATTCAGGTTTTCTGGTGACAAATTCTCCCAGCTGTTTATCTGAAAATGAACAGATCCTGTTTCCTAGAAATGTTTTGGTTTTGCCTTGATCCTTGAAGGACACTTTTGTAGGATACAGAATTCCAGCTGATATAGTAGTCTGCTGTAATATCTTTATTCTGTTGTCTTTTAATTTACATTATTTCTGATAAGAAGTCAGTGATAATATTTATGTTTGTTCTCCTAAATGTAAAGTGTCTCCTTTTGTTTCGCTACTTTTAAGATTTTTTTTTCCCTAGCTTTGGCTTTGATTTTCAGCAATTTGACTAGAATAATCCTAGATGTGGTTTTATTTGTGTTTGTCCTGCTTCACATTTGTTAACTTTCTTGGATCTCTGGCTTGATGTCTTTTCATTAAATTTGAAACACTTTAAACAATTAATTTTCAACTTTTTTTTTTTTTTTACTGGCCCAGTCTTTTTTCTGCTTCTTGGTGTTCCACCTGCATGTATGTTAGACCACTTGATATCTTCACAAATGGTCTAACATGGACTTTTTTTTGTTGTTGCTCGTCTGTTTAATTTTTCCCTCCTCTGTGTGTTTTAATTTCCATTAACCTGTCTTCAAGTTCATTGCTTTCCTTTAGTCTGCTGTTAAACCCATTCAGTGAATATAGGATATTGTATTTTTCATATTTAGAATTCCATTTAGTTATTCTTAATAATTTTTCTGTGTTGAAATCCTCTGTTTACTGCCAAAATTTGTAAATTCATTTAGTGTCGTTAATATATTTATAACAGTACCTTTATAGCCCTTTTATCCTAAGTCCAGCATCTGTATCATCTCTTGATCTGTTTCTCTTGACTATTTATTTCTCCTGTTTTTTAGTCACATTTTCCTGCTTCTTTGTAACATTTTTTATTGTATATTATACATTATGGATGCTACATTGTTACAAGTTTAGGTTTTCTTTTGTCTTCCTTTAAAGGATATTGAGCCTTGTTCTAAAGAGCAGTTAATTTTTTCATGGTTAGACTCATGCTTTGTGGAGATTTTTAGAATTTGTTGGGGCACATCTAAAGAAGTTTCTCAAGGACTACTGAAGACCTATGCTTATACTGTGGCCTTTCTGGAATCTTAACTAAATACCTCGGTTTTTCAGCGTTCCTGGCTGGTTCTAATTCTAATACCTCCCAGCACAATATACGCTTCAAAAGTTTCTTTCAGTTCATAGTCTGCAGTAGCTGTTCTCTTCTAAGCCTCAGGGAGTCTTGTTTTCAGCATGCATAGCTTAGTATTTGGCCAAAGACTCAAGAAACTCCTATGCAGGTTTCTTTACTTCTTAGCTTTTTCCTCCCTGGGACCCTGACATGTAATTTTAAGCCACCTCAGCACCTCCATATTCTGATCTTGGTTTCCATTTCCTAGTGAGATTGCTGTTCTGTTTGTCCTCTACTTCCCTGTAATGCTATTTAGAAAGTGCCCCAAAGCCAGTGTGAATATAGAGCTCACTATGTATTTCACATCTCTCAAGGATAATAGCCCTATGCTGCTTATGGTCCAATGACTGAAGACTGTTGTTTTACATGTTTTATACAGTTGGTGGTTGCTTACAGTCAGATGGTAAATTAAGTGTCTATTACTTTATCATGCTGTATCTTCAAATGTGATTTTGAGCCCAAACTCTACAAATTTTTAATGTTGTGACCTTAGACTAGTTTCTCAAATTTTCTGCATTTTGGTTTCCCCATCTCTCAGAATAAGGTGGTAGTTCCCAATTAACTGTAAAGCACGTAACATAGATCTGCCACCATGGTTCATTAATAAATGTTATGTCCATAACATCTTTCTCCACCTCTTTATTACTTTCATCTTGGCTTAAGAACACTATGCTTAACTGAAATAACTAACCCTTTCAATTTGTTCTGAACTTTAGGGACAGAGATATAAAGAAAATAAGGGGGCTGCTTGGGGAAAAGGACTCCTAAGAACTGAGTGCTCTGAGTCCTGATGTACTTAAAATCCCATGTTTTACATGTCACTGTAAGCACTAATACTGAGATAGTATTGCCATTCATAATCTTTTCCTATGTATATAGAGGGTTATTATCTTTTTGTGGCTTTCAGAATAACCAATAGCATGCACTAGGCTTAAGGGGAAATTTTGCCTAAATATGTTTATATGTGCAAGTCTTTAGAGGTGCTCAGGGACTTTTCAGTGGGGCAAGATAGGGATGGTTTTAAAAACTTTTATCTAGACTCCACAAGCTTTGACAACAATCTTATTTTAAGGTATTTTTTTATTTTAAGAACTGTTCTGAAGAATGAACATATTTAGAAACACAGTGTATTGAGACAACATTAATGTGATGGAGAAATGCTTTACAAATGATTTATGCCGTATTTTAAAGTGATGCTCAGTTTTATAACACAGCAACAGCCATTGCAAATACATTTACTTTAAGTTACCCCATTATAAATAGCTCCCTTGAAAATAGTAAGCAACTATATTGAAATGTGACATCCTTTTTAAACAACAAAAGAGGATATAGTTCTTTTTGATGTTAAAATTGTTCTATCCTGTAAATACATTGTTCTTGGTGTTCACAGATTGCCATATGCTATACACAGTGGGAAAACATAAAAGAAAAATTATCATCCATTTTTTTAGAGTTATCCTAGGATTTGAGAAAAAAATCCAGTTTATTTTTAACACAATAACAAGAAGAGTTTGCTTTTCTGACAACTCTGATGACTCCAAAAAGTCTGCATTTTTTATCCATGCATCCATTCTCCCTCCCACCTACTCATCTGTCTAGCCATCCCATTATTAGTATTAATTAAATAATAAATGTTTATTAAGAACTTGCTATGTGCCAGGCCCTGTGGTAAGCTTGGAAGATGAAACTGTTGGCAACATAGATAAAATTTCTGCTCACTTACAGTTTCCAGTTCAGCCAGTAATACAGAAAAACAGGGTAACAGTACACTGTGCAAAGACTAAAAGCAGGAGCACAGAATGTTCTAAGAACACATAGCAATGAAACATCCTAGTCTGTGGAGATTAAGGGTAAATATATTATTTAAACTGAATTATCCAAGGGAAGAGAAATGCTAAGGGTCCTCCAGACTGAGGGAATAGAGTGTATGCAAGCCTGGAGGCAGGAAAATATGGCCAGATTAAGAAAGACATTTGGAAGGTTGTCAATGTAGAATGTGATGTAAAAAGTGATAAAGGCTACGGCTAGAGAAACAGATATGAATGAGGTTTGGGAAGTCTTTTAAGGAGTGTGGACTTACTTCTGAAAGTAAGATGGAGATGCGGAAGCATTTCACATACTACAGGAATTGGTGTGATCTAATTTTAAGTGGACTATTCTTGATTTTTAGCACCTGCAAGATCCTATATTAAAGCAGAGATTTATCCCCATCCAGTTGCTGAACCCAGATAAACCTAGAAAGATCCACTCCCACTGGGAGAGGGGACAGTAATCTGTTTCTTGGCTTTAGGTTGCTGTCTATTCTACCCGTCAGGGCCTCCACCCCATTATTGCCATTTTCTTATCTTAATGAGCTGCCCAATCAACATGACAGGGCTTCTACCTTGATTTCTCATTAATCTTCCCATTTCCCTGCCCCAAACCTTCTCACCAGCCTCCTTGAATAGAATGCCTGTTCCTCATGTCCTTCTAACTCTTTTTGGTACTGTATGAGATGATTTTTCTTTATTTCCTATCACTAGCTAGGGCTTTGAGTAAAACCAGGTACTATCTTAAAAGGTGCAGTACATACCAACACTATTCAGATACGGGTTTCTCAAATGTTTGGACCTAAGCCTCAGAATACTTTCTTGTTTTCTTCTGTGGATTCATACCAGTCAAAATAATGTTTCTGATCTTTCTTTTCTGGAGCTTGGGTTTTTAAAAACGTAAAGTTATACTGGATATACTTTTCACATGACTCTTCCTTTTCCCATCTGGCTGATTGTGATATTTTCTAAAATGATGACCCTTTTTTCTCTTCAAATGCATATACTACAGACTCATGGTATACGAACTAACATTAAATCTGACCCTGTTGAATACTGACTTCAGCCAGGTAAAGCCCCAATTTATTACAACTTCTTGGATACTATAATCTGGGCAGCTTAGTGATACACCAAAACTACAAAAGCCTTAGCCCTTGAACAGTATAGCCCTGTTTTCTTTGTTTTTTCTATTTTTTTTATCTTGTGATACAAGTTGCTTCAAATTTAAACTTACTTGAAATGTTGAACTGTGATCTCAGACACAGTGCAAAGGTCCTCTGAACAGTAATGATGTGCAACAAAGTCCAAATGGCTTATTTCATGGGAGATTGAAATCATCCTAAAACACTCATCAGGTTCTCATAATTTTGAATCAGAATGAAGCAGCAGATTAGAAACAATGGAACATACTAGTATGAGAGAGAAAAAATGACAGCTATAAACAGAGGAAGAAGTCCAATTTACTTAATGCAAGCCCAGAAAATATAAGGCATTATCAAAGGTATATAAAGCAAAACACTTATGCAATTTAATAATGCACCTCAACAATAATGAGACTGAATCACCAAGAAATAATCATATTTTGAATTATGTATTCTCTTGAAGAAATTGTAGAAATGTTGGTGCATTTAAAAATGATTTCTATCATAAGTAGCTAAAATATAAAGAGATGGTACTTAAAGTATTTGTAATAACTGAATAGAAGACGTGTTGGTTTTTGGAATTGTTTCAAATGGCAGCAACATGTCGTGTTCACCTCTCTGTTTCTCATATAATATTTGAATGTTTTAAATAAGACATAATTCAGTGAAAAAATGATAGGCATAGGCTACATTCAGTAGACATGGGTATTCTGATTCTGTTTCTTATCAGTCAAATGGTCTCTGGCAAGATATTTAACCTGAGCCTCAATTTCCTCATTGGTAAAATGAGAGTAATTAGTAATCACTTTGCGTAATGTTCTAAGGATTAAACACTGTAAGTAAAGTGCCAAATGTAATACCTGATAAATGACTGCTGAATAAATAAGTGCCATCATAAAAGGTGGTAAAAATTGTAAAAGGCTATAATTATTCTTAAGGTAGTATTACCCATCAAGGGGCTCATTGCATGGATATTAAAGCAAGTTTTATATAAACACCACAAGGTCCTAAATTTCAGTTGCTCTGCATGTGAAGTGTTGCTAGACTTCCCATATTAGAGGCTGTCTAGTACAGCAGGAGTTTGGACATTCTACAGATAAGGATACCAAGGTCTAGGAAGGATAAAGAATCTTGGCTGAGATCATACAGAAGATAGCAAGCTTGTGTCCTCAGCCAAGAATATTTACTCAACCTCCAGCCCACCAAGGTTCATACTGGCATCTTAAATATATCGCTAAGCATTTCTACTTTGTGTTCTTACATTATTTGAAATTAGCACAGAGGTGGCCCTCTCATTTCTGTGTGTGTGGCTTGGAGGGAAGCAGCTGATAGAGGGTATATAAGAAAAATATCTTAACCCTGCCTTTAAACACCAAACAGATGATATACTTAGATTACATTTGAAGTTGTATTTTCAAGGAATGGAATGTGAATCAGTGCTAAAATCTCTCCCAGCTACCCTTAGCAATACTACTTACTGAATTTAGCCATTACTTTTTGTCAAAATAAATCAGAACTTAGCCATCCACATTTCTTTCAGTGAATGTGCAATGCTTTCACCTTGGATTGACATTTCGGAATCATCCTTTTCTTTACCTGTTTTCTCGTTCTCTGCATCCTTTTAGCCATTTGTTTGTTGATGTCCCTTTGAAAATATCTCGATGTTTATTTCTCTCTATGTTCTTACCAGTGTGGCTCTAGTCCAGGTGCTACATGTTTGCCAATTAGGCTTGTGCAAAATATTTTAATTGGTGCCCTGTCCCACATTTCTCTCGTTTTCTATTATTTTATGTATTGTTTTCAGACGACTCTTATGAAAACACCTGTTTCCTTTTGTCACTGCCTTGCTTAGAGCCCTTTGCTGGATCTTCCAGGACTATAAAACAAAACACAGACTGCGTGGACCAACATGCATTCTGACTTCTGATTTCTTTGTTTCATGTTTTTGTTCTTTCCCAATTTCTTATGATAAATACTTAGTTCTTTCACTCTTTTAACTTTCTTCTAACATGAATGAAGCGTGTTTCTAAGACTGCTACCTGTGATTATGTATCTGGACAGTATTATTTTAATGACTGTGTTCAGCATATTGTGCTGCATTATTACATTATTTAAATTCACATGTATATGGCCTTCCCTGGTGGCGCAGTGGTTGAGAGTCCACCTGCCAATGCAGGGGACACGGGTTCATGCCCCAGTCTGGGAAGATCCCACATGCCGCGGAGCGACTGGGCCCGTGAGCCAGGCTGCTGAGCCTGTGCGTCTGGAGTCTGTGCTCCGCAACGGGAGAGGCCACAACAGTGAGAGGCCCGCGTACCGCAAAAAAAAAAAATTCACATGTATAAAAGATGTTTCGAAGAATGCTAGTTATTCATCGCATCAGGGTAGACATATTTTTATTGTGATTTAAAAAAAATCATGTAACATGGGATCTAAACTCTAAACAAATTTAAGTGTATACTATATTCTTGTTAACTGTAAGCAAAATGCACAGCACGTCTCTAGAACTTCTCCATCTTATGACTGAAACTCTATACACTTTGAGCAGTAACTTTCCATTCCCCTCCTCTCAGCACCTGGCGGCAACTACCATTCTACTTTTAGTCTTATGAATTTCCCTGCTTTGGATACCTCATATAATTATAAGAATCATTCAGTAATTGTCCTTCTGTGACTGGCTTATTTTACTTGGCATAATGTCCTCCAGGTTCATCCATATTAACACATATGACAGGATTTCTTCTTTTTATGGCTGAATAATATCCCATTGTACGCGCATACCCCATTTTCTTTATCCATTCTAAAGGTGATAGACTTTTAGGTTGTTTTCACCTCTTGCTATTGTAAGTAATGCTGCAGTGAACATGGGAGTACAGATATCTCTTCAACATCCTGATTTCAATTCTACAACATTAAACTTATTCTTACCACGTGATCCAGCAACCCTGCATCTTGGTATTTACCCAAAGGAGTTGAAAACTTATGTCTACACAAAAACATGAATGCGGATGTTTATAGCAGCTTTGTTCTTAATTTCCAGAACTTGGAAGCAGTCAAGCTGTCCTTCAGTTAGTGAATGGAAAAATAAACTATGGTGTATCCATACAATGCAATATTTTCAACACCAAAAAGAAACAAGCTCTCAAGCCATGGAAAGACACAGGGGGATGTTAAATGCATATTAGAAAATGAAAGAAGCCAATCTGAAAAGGCTACATATTGCATGATCCCAACTATATGACATTATGGAAAAGGCAAAAGTATGAAAACTGTAAAGAGATCACTGGTTTTCAGGGGTTGGGGAAAGGAGGGATGAATAGGTAGGCACATAGGGTTTTTATAGTGAAATTACTCTATATGATCCTATAATGGTGGACACATGTCATTAGATTTATCTAAATCCATAGACTTACAGCAGTAAGAATGATGTATCTGTGATATCAAATGTACTGACGTTATTAAATATCCATTTATTTTTTTTTCTACTAGTCTGTCCAGTTATTAGAGAGGTATATTAAAAATATCACACTTTAACTTAAATTTTCACCAAATTCCTTGTAAATCTAATAATTTTTATTTGTGTATTTAGATATATGGCATGGTACATGTGATTTGTGACTTGACATACCTTCCTTATCACTTATGCTTTTTCTTTCTTATAGTCTTTTTTATTCCATTCAGTATTTTTAACCAAAAGTTCTACTCTTTTTGATAAAAAATATTGTCACTTCTGATTGTTTTTCTCTTAATTTTTTCTTTTTTTGGTTTGCCTTTCCTGTCTCCTTTCTTTTAACCTTTCTATTTCACATTTCTTTTAAATGTGTAATTTTAAATAAGTTATAACTGAGTTTTCTTTTATATTTCACCTGTTTACCTGATGATCTCTACCTTTTAATGGGAAAAGTCAGTTCTTTCATCTGTTGTATAGATTGATACAATTTATTTTACTTACATGTTTTACTTGATATTACTTTTAAAAATTATTGTTTGTTTTTTTCCCTTTTGCATTTTTTCTCTTTTTTTTGTGATCAAATTACTTCTCATTTTCCCTTTATAGCTCTAAAACTTAAAGTTACTAATATTCAAATTAAGAAACTATCATGTTAAAATGAATATTAATAGCAATCCCAACAGAGAAAAGGAGAGAGGAAAAGCAATATGAGGAGGTTATATATGGAGAGGAAATAGTAGCCCAAGCCACTTAGTTTAAGTAACTGAGAATGTGCTGTATATTATGCATAAGAATTCAGGTTTGCCCAAAATCTAATGACAGTTTTTTCTTTGCTCCATTATGAGCTGCCTTTCAGAATCTCTGTCGAGTCATTCAGCATCTGGAGGGCTCACAGTGCAGAGCCTTGCTTCAAGGGGCCATTCACTGGGTGCGAGGCTGCTGAATTTTACAGCTATTGAACTAAATTCCCCCTAAATTCCTTTCAGCTCAAGAAAGTTTGATTCTACAAAGAGGCTCATCTTCTCTGGAACAATTAAAATTATATATCTGCTACCCTTTTCTGAAATCTTAATGAGAAAAATCAGGAGAAAAGATAGAGCAATGTGCATTTACTCAATGATTACTCAAGATCTTTCACCTTTATTACTTTTCTTCCAACCTATACCTTTTCCTCTTATTGTCTGGCAACTCTCCCAGATCCATGGAGCATACCCCACTAGAATCAGACCATAGATTTTTACTATGAGCCTTGGGCAGCAAAATGAAGTGAAGAGCAGGAAATTTCCAAATGAATGAACTCTGCCATGGTAGGAAAATAAAACAAGTATGAAAAAAATTTTAAATATAAATTTTAATGCAATAGATACTAGTTTAGCACATTTTGATTTCTTTAATATCTTTATTTGGATATTTAAGGAGTATATTTGTAATAGTAAGAGAGTTAAGGGCTTGCCTTGTGATTCCCAAACCCAGCTATACATCACAGTCTCCTGGGCAGGTTATTTTTAAATGTGAATTTTTAGGCTGTACTCCAGAGAGTCTGACTTAGTAGATTTCACATGAGGCCCGTGAATCTGTAGTTTGGAATTTCTTCTTGAATGACTCTGTTCATAGAAAGTTTGAAGAACTAACTAGTGAGGAAAATGCAACACCCAGTTTGCTGTTTCTTTCTCTTAAGATTTTAGTGCATAACAACTTTATGCTCAAAATTGTTGACATTTTTGAATGAACTGTGCAGCCAGTATGAATAGGTCAAGTCCAATCAAAACAAACAGTTATGCAGTCCAAGTGTCAAATTTAAAGCAGTTGTGAAAATTTACTGAAAGCTTTAACAATCAGCTGTCCATATAGTGACAGCCTAAAACCCGAAAAAGTTTCTATCTTTGTTTAATTAATCTTAGCAGATTTAATATGATCCTTTTTTCAGTCAGGTCACATATTTAGAGTACATAAGTATGTATTATAACACCAAGAATGTAAAAAGTTAAAAGCTACCTTAAAGTAGAACACCAAGTCACCTTTTACTATACTTCACAATATGGCAAGAACAGAAGCATGTAACTACGACTCTGACTCAGACACGTTATTGCCTATGGAGCGATACACTTATTCCAGTTTTTTACATGCCAAAATGCAGTGACTTAAAGCAGCTGGTGATAATAAATATTGCAAATTTGCATGGCCACCAAGAACATGGAAATACAGGTTAAGGTGGATTATTGATTACTGTGGATGCACCAGCCATTCATTCCATTTTGGTCTCATATTTGGAGATTTAAAATATATATATTTTTTGAAAACCCAGTGTAGCATCAGAGATTAATGTCTGCAACTGGATTTGAGTCTGCAATTTTACTTCCAACCTGTATCATCTTTGTGCAGATTTAGTTGCAATTAGCAGTCTACTAGCAAATAAATGGAATAATCCAAAATTGAAATTACATGCAATAAAAACCATCTTTTCACCCAAAATATATCTTTGTTTTGGTTTAAGATGTGACCTTGCTCTCCTCCCTCACCCCTGACCTGTGTCAGGGGCACTTGGAATATTTAAGAAGGTGAAGAGCAGCTATTAAGCCAGAAGAATAATTATTACCAAGGAAGGAAAACTAATCAAGTTGTTTGGAGGACTTGGACTTAAAAGATTTCATTGTTGTTCAGCATATCCCCACTCCTCTTAACAAGTAAAGTATTGCAACACATAAATGAGCTGTCTTGAATGATATTTTTAGTGTTTAATACACAGGGCAACAGCTTTATAGCTTACCTTCCTAATCATTCACATCTCTAAAGTGAGTTACTTATAATTTCTCTTGGTACTTGACAGGTAAATTGATTTAAAAATACTATGTATAAATATACTATACGTTGCTCTTTAGCTTTTTAAAATTGTAGTTGCTCCTTTGGAGAAAGTAAAGTACCTTGGATGATATATTGGTATTTTAATCCACATGAGTTGCATGGAAAGCATTACATATTAATAAGAGGACCCCATAGTTGTCTGAAAGTACCAATGGTCCACTTCAGCGTCAAGTACCCTCTTGTTGCCTATTCACTGTGGCTCTCTTGAGTAGCAGATATCTGAGAAGTATTTGATCAACTTGGTGTTCCCGTGCGAATTACAATGATTCTCATGCTGAAGACACTACAGACAGCAACACAACACGCTAAGCAAATGATTCACCAGGTCCCAGGGACCCTACGTTGGCTCAATCTCTAAGATTGTATATCTTTAATCTATACTTTGACGTTTCATTTCTTCAACCAAACAGAGCAGAATTATCATATAAAGAAGGACATTCACTTTGCAAATTTGTTTACTGGGAAAACAGGAAATCCCCAGTTCTCCAAGGTAATCAGGATATTTGTGAAATGATAAAGAGCAAGTGAGGGTTGTATAGACTAGGCACCAAAAGAATGATACAGAAAATTTGTTGAAAGAAAGGCTTGTGGGCATGGGAATGTTTCAGAGAGGATGTGAGCCTTTCGTTGGGCCTTTAACAGTAAAAGGGACTTAGATAAATGGGGAAGAGAGAGAAGAAAAGGAAAGTCTCTGGTAGATTAACAGCATAAACACAAGCACAGAGATGTTATAGCCCTTGACATATTTAGAGACAATTAAGAAATCTGTTTGGGTAACTACAGGTTTTATGACAGGAGAGCGAGAAATAAAGCTGGAAAGGGAGGTTAGTGCCAGAAAATGAGCAAAAGATATGAATAGACAATTCATAGAAGAACAAATTGAAAATGCCAGTTAGCATATGAAAAAATGTTCAAAGTCATAGTGGTTAGGGAAATGTAAATTAAGTTATCAAGGTTACCATTTAAACCCCTCAGATAGGCAAAAATTCAAAGATTAAAGTACCTATTATAGAGAGGATATGGAGCAAAAGGTACTGTAACAGAGATACCTAGTGTACACTCATATCTGGTCTTCTCTCTTGCTAGGCACACAAGATTGCAACCCCTCATCCCTTCAGAGTTAGATGTGGCAACGTCACTAGTTCTGGCTAATCACTGGGCAGTATAGATATGTGTGAATTGGCACTGTAGTTAGCTTCTCTGCTGTTCTCACCTGCCATCATAGGTGTGGATGAGATTTCACATGATTGAGGCTTCAAGGTGATTATTGAGAAGACAGCCCAACATTCAAAGAAGTCTGAGTTACTTCATAAAGGACAGTTGGCTTGGAGAATTACCTGGGCTCATAGGTGATTTTGTGTGCATGGAAAATAAACATTTTTGTGTTACCCCACAGAAATTCCAGAATCGTCAGTTGCCACAGCATAACCAAGTCTACTCAGACCCATACAGTTGTTTTCCTACATTGATGAAAGAAATGTCAAGTGTTAATTAAGCCTCTTCAGAAGGCAGTCTAGTAGCACCTACTAAAATAAAAAATACATACACCCTTTGATCAAGTTCACTGTTGGGAATTTATCCCATAGAAATAAAATACCAATTAGTAAAGCCATTACAAGGATATTTATTGTAGCATTGTTTCTTAATGGCCAATAATAGAAAATGCCTCCAAATCAGGGAATGTTTCCATAATTGTGCTTCCCAAACCCAGCTACACATCACAGTCTTGTAGGCAGATAATTTTTTTTTTTTTTTTTTTTGCAGTACGTGGGCCTCTCACTGTTGTGGCCTCTCCCGTTGCGGAGCACAGGCTCCGGACGCCCAGGCCCAGTGGCCGTGGCTCACGGGCCTAGCGCTCCATGGCATGTGGGATCTTCCCGGACTGGGGCACGAACCCGCGTCCCCTGCATTGGCAGGCGGACTCTCAACCACTGCGCCACCAGGGAAGCCCTGGCAGATAATTTTTAAATTTTAACGTACAGAGCCCTTAGAAAGAGTGAATTTGAGTCCTGGGAGATTACTGGAAGAGGTTTATGCAAGGCTTAACTATATATATACACTATGATCCCATTTTTTGAAACAAATAATGACAAAAACTATGATTAAAAATATTTATACATATATCTCTGTAGGATTATGTAAGCATGGATAAAAATAGGAAAAGAGGCATATTAGGTTGTTGATATTGCTTACCTAGGTAGTGATGGAGAATGGACTATTGATACAAGGGAAGAAGAATACAAGTTCAGCCTATCCTTATTTCTCTGTCTGTCTCTGTCTCTGTCTCTCTCTCTCACACACACACACACACACACATATATTCATACAATTCTTACATATATGAAATATTCATCTATGAAAGCTATTTTAAAATTCAGAAAAGGTAACTCCTCTGTTGGACTGAGTTAGTAACTATAAAGAAAACACTCAACTGATCACAAAGGATTCATTGATCACAACAGGGCATGCTCCAGAGGGTTGACCATGAGTCCGCCATGAATTGTGTATATTGGAGGAAATCTAGAGGAAACGATCTTTTGACTTCAGGGGCTTCTCCCACATTCTGTATCTCTAGAGCTCCTATTTAATATCAATATCCTATTTTAATATCAATATCCCATTTTAATATCAATATATGCTTAATATAATTTTTAATATCAATTTTGAATTTCACTTCTTAGGATAGTTCTTGCTTCTATACTTTGAATCTTAAAAAAAAAATGTTCGGTCTCAAATTCTATACTATCCCCTTGTAACATTTTTATTCATTTTTTTTTATTCTTTGAATTCTTTCCTTTTGCATTTCAAAAACATAAATTTTTGCCTGTAGTCTACTTTTATTAAGAGACAAACAGTTGATCCCCTTACCTCTATTTTAGAGGAATGCTAAGAGGACTTTCTAAGCCAGAATTCTGCGTGTGGTCTCTCACGATATTCTAACAACATACTTTGTCCTGGAACATCTGAAGAATGTAAATGCCATATTCCCAGGGCACCCTCACTCCTGGATTATTTTCTACATCTCCTTGATTGTCCGAAGTCTTCTTAATTATTTATTTTGATATGTCCCTTTCTTAAGTTCACATAATAAAGGAAGACAATCAATTTTAATTTTCAAAGATGTACATAGATTTAGTGTTTTTGGCCAATGCCAACGATTTCGGCTTGATAAGGCTTATGTTTGATCCATTATTTTAGGCTTTCCAGAATAAATAATTGTAATAAGAAACAACTGACAAAATGATTCATTATGATTAGTACATCAAGGTTTAAGAAGCACCCAGTCTGAAAATATTTGACACACATGAGCTAATTTCAATATCTTTCTTAAGAAAATGACCACATAGGGCCAAGAATTTTGGTCAGTTTAGTAAATTAAAAAAAAAAAAAAACTATAAGAACAGGTTACTTAGTAGCATGTGCCCTGCTGATCCACTGTTGCTTGACTGAGATTTTGTTTTATAACACTAATGCTCACAGTATTTGAATAAATATTAACATGTTTCTGGAGATGGAGAATGTTAGCTCCATAAGGAAAGTAATTTTTTTTTTAACTGTTTGGTTTACTATTGCATACAGAAGCTAAAGCAATGCCCAGCACATAGCAGGAACTCAATAAAACTTTTTCAAGAATATAGATACAAATTTAGAAAACACTGAAAAACAAATGTGATGACTCCAGAGTGGGGTTTAAGCAAGACAGGCTCTACTGGGGTCACTGTGTTCTGGTTTGGTGATTGAGTGAGATAGAGAATTTAGAAAGTGACCTTAAGATGGCTTGAGAAAGTATCCTATCTTCCAAATTAGGGATCCAGTTAAAGTTTTATTTTTAATTGTTGTAGAATACATATAAAATTTACAGTTTTATTCAATTTTATGTGCACAGTTTAGTAGTATTAAGTACATTCACAGTGTTGTGCAGCCATCACCACTTATCTATCTCCAGAACTCTTTCATCTTCCCAAACTGAAACTCTTTACCCATCAAACAACTCCCACTCTACCCTCTCCACAGCCTCTGGTAACCAGTATTCTACTTTCTGTCCCTATGAATTTGAGTATTCCAGGTAGCTCATGTAAGTGAAATCATACAACATTTGTCCTTTTGTGTCTGGTTTATTTCACTTGGTAAAACATTTGTTCTTCAACCTAGACATGATATACTTATTAGGTAATTTGTACCAACTGAAGAGTAGATCATAATTTTTTATAAATAGAACCCCTTAGTCCCTTCTTAGAGTTTTCCATCAGGCGTGAGTTAAGTGGGGACTATAATTGGAATTTCTATTGGAGTTTATGATAAATGCCTTGTTCCTGTCTTCCTTGAGGCATTAGTAATGTCTCATCCCCTGAGGGTGATGTTGGATGTTGGTATTACTGGAACAAGGTATTTTGGATATATTTGTCGTGTCAAGAAATTGTTTACTATGTTTAAGAATGGAAAGTTTATCAGACCTACTGACCTTTTGGAGTATCTCCCAATAAGAAAAAGTTGCTCACATTCCTTGGTAACATTAATGTAAATATAATTACTTTGTATGCCTGTGGTATAATTTTTCTTCCCTGTAAAGGTAGGTCAGCACATTAGAAAGGTTAAGAATCTCGTTCTAATTGGAGCCACAAAATATCGTTAATTAAATCCCCACAGGAGTCCCTCTGGATTGAACTATATATATATTGAACTCATAGAAGATTAAACAGTGTAATCCTTTTATTTCTCTAAAGGAGTATTGCATATTTTCTTTTTCAATTATGATCTTTAAAATGTGCTTACATCCTTTTTCTAGCTGACTGTAAGATTTGTAAATCTCTTTCACAAGAAAAATGTCTTTTCAAGTACATATTCCATTAATAATACTAGTACTATTAAGAGATCATGCAATGCCTTTCACCCAAACCAAGATGCCCTATGGTAGACTCTCATTTTCTGTTTCTTGATGGGACAAAATCATAACCAGGTTATCTTTGTATCTTTCGAGTCCTTTTACAATAAATCCTTGTGTAGAATATAATAAAAGGATTTCAGAGCCCCATCAGAGAAATTAGCTGGTCTAATCCTGTTCCTTCTACCAAAATTGTGCTTATAATGCAGTATACACAACTTCCCAAATGTACTTTGAAATATTTTTACTGTAGGTAAATTGAAAGTATAATTTTACCTTTCTTTATAGCTTTATTTGCCCTCCGGTGATCCATATGAAGTTCAGGCAATGCTATATAGTTCTTTTAAAGTTTATGTGGTTTTCCCTGTAAGGAGTTAGATGTGTCACTACCTGTTGCCTATTGAATTTTTTAAACTGTAAATTGTAGACACTGTATTCTGTAGAACTCCCCTACAATTGCTGCCCACCTGTGAAAGGTAAATGTCCACACTTGCTTGATAACACCAATAAAGCTGCTGAAGACCTTTTCAGAATGACTCAGACTATTCCCTGTGGGTTCTGAACTAACTGAGACACAGACATGAAATTCAGGTTCTAAATATAAGCTTCCCCCCATCCCCCCCACTCCAAAAAAATCTATATTGAAGGAAATGGTTTCTATTAATATTTATGATCAGAATTGCCACCTCATCCCTGAATCATCCAGTTACTGAGCTGAGAAACCCTGCTCTCACCCGAGCTCTGGGCCCTCATGTATCACCTCAAGATAGGAAAGCAGAAAACAGTTATTCAGTGTGCTAATGCTTGAGAAGAGATAGGTGGGATCACTCAACACGTTAACCTTACCCCAAAAAGAAATATGGGCCAGTGGATCCCAGAATCTTCCCCTCTCATCAGTCAGATAAAGGATTAGGCAAGGCTTAGTTACAAAGAGAGTTAGCTTAAAAGAGATATTCTCCAATACCTCCAAGAGAGTAGCACTTGTTATTTTATGTGCCAGCCACAATTCAGGAAGAAGGAAGTGATGGTGCCCCCTAAAAAGAGACCATCAATAAACTTGACTTTGTTTGCTTCTATTTTAATTTTTTATTGCTTCTCCTGCCCCAGTACTACCTACCTTATGATATGAAATATCTTGTGCATTTTCCTCTGCCTCTCATTCCATGCTCTCTTATTCTTTGCCTGCTGAACTGGTTATTACTTTTCTTTTACGACCTACTTCAAGCACCAGTTTCTCCATGAAGCCTTTCTTGACTCCATCAGATAGACAGGACTCTTTCATATGTCCTTGTGGTACCTTATACTTACTCACTATACTTAACTAAACCATGCAGCAATTATTTTTCAATGTGTCTCCCTAAATGGATTGTGAAAACAGAAAATATCTAGCATATAATTCACTTATAATAAATGAATGAATGACTAAGGAATGAAGAACCCTAAGTCCAGGGCTCTAATACTAGTTTTGCCACTGAGTTATATCTATTCTTTATATATCTGTTATATCTGTGTTATATCACAGAATGAATGTTTGAAGAACCTATTATATAACTTTCATAGTTATCTGCCGTGGATAAAATTGTTTAATCAATCTAATCCACACATAGTTAATGGACACTTTTGTGTGTGTGTGTGCCATTGTGTTTTATGTTACACAAAGAGTAGTTCAAGGGGCAAGCATGGTCTTATCCACTTGAGCAATCAAGGATGCCAAGAAAACAAGAATATCCCTATCAGGATATAAGTGTGATAGTTGCAAACACTAAATTGAAGATGGAAGAACACTGCATATTAACACATGCTAGATTTCGGCAGTGGGGACACTGAGTCTGTGTGAAATTGAGCCTGGCAAAAGTGTAGCTCTTCTAGGAGGTAAATTATAATAGCTAGCAATTAATGAGGGCCTTTCATGTACCTGCCAGCGGCCTGTGTGACACTAACTGCAATCCCATTTCACAAATGAGAACACCAATGTGAGATAAGGCTAAATGTAAAAGGAGGGAACAGGCCACATATAACCTTGTGTCTTAAGTTAATTGGCTTGAATTTTGGTCTGTGATAGTGGGAAGCCATTGTTGGATTCTTAAAGCATTATCAGATTTGTTTTTCAGAAAGACTAGTGGCTACCATGAGGGAAATGCATTAGGCAGCAGAAGGCAAGTCCTTAGCATCTCAGGGGAGATGATGTCAATCTTAGTAGCAGTCATTATTAATAAGGTAGAGAGTGCTGATTGGAGAGAAGTAAAAGATCAAAGAGACAGTGAGGGAGAAATGCCAGACTGGATGATTCACTGGATGTCTGGTTTGAAGAGTAAGGGTTAGTAAAGTACCTAGTATGATAGGTTTGGGAGCAAATGTTGCCATTCACTAGGGAATACATTCAGTAGGAAATATGGACAATGAGGAGGTTTGAGTTGGGAGATACATGTTTTAGACATGTTGAACTTGAGGTCTCCATGCATCACAAATGGGAATATCAAATTTGTATTTGTCTGTACAGACCTGGAGAGGCAGGTAAGGAAAGAGACCGTGTGATCAATGCTAGGGAACTAGTGCTATGAGAGCACATAGAAGGAACCCCTGATCTGTCATGGCTGGTGGTCAAACAAGGCTTTCCTGAGAACAGCATCTTAAGTGATATACAGAACATCTCTTAACAAAAGTTTTTCAAATTAAATCGAAACACTTGAACTTTAAACTTTTCACAAGTTTTGTGATACTCAAATAGGTATTCTTCAAAAAAATGTAATAAGAACTGGCATCTGGTTGTCAGTGAAAATGACTTTGAAATGCTCTAATACCCTAGATGCCTTCTAAAATATACAAGAGGGCTTCCCTGGTGGCGCAGTGGTTGAGAGTCCGCCTGTCGATGCAGGGGACACGGGTTCGTGCCCCGGTCCGGGAGGATCCCACATGCTGCGGAGCGGCTGGGCCCATGAGCCATGGCCACTGAGCCTGCGTGTCCGGAGCCTGTGCTCCGCAATAGGAGAGGCCACAACAGTGAGAGGCCCGTGTACAACAAAAAAAATAAAATAAAAAAATAAAATAAAATAAAATAAAATATACAAGAAAAATCAATATATGCTTGCTGTACTTTAACATTAAATATAGTTCTGTATCCTCAAGACTAAAATCTACTTTCTGGCAGGTATGGGAACTGTTAATCAAAATGTTTGCTTAATAAGAATTATAATAGCTAATATTTACTGAGTGCTCAGGATGTGCCAGGCAGTTTTGTACGTTTCTTACCTGGATTCACTTGTGTAAGGCTCACGTTAACCTCCTTTTACAGGTAAGAAGGTTGAGGCACATAAAGGTTAAGAGTTAGTGGAAGAAAACCCATCAGCACCTAGGCAAGCTGGCTGCAGAAACTGCACGGCTATTGATGATCTTGTGACATGCCCCTTCCCAGTCCCTCCAGATTAACAGCTGATAGTATTCTTAGCTACATTAAGCACTGATGAAACTATATTAATAGTGAAATTTGAAGGCATTAATTTTTAAACATTAGATTATTCAAACAAAAACAAAATGGAAGGTTTTTTAGTGCTTTACTCAGCACATCTAAAATAACTGCACAGTCCTAATGGCTTCAGGTTCTGCTGTGGTTAGCGTCTGAGAATCACACAAAGGGCTGAGTTTTTGGCACCTTTAATCATAGCAAGAATAACATATACTAGAAGAGTTAAAGAAAATGTAAGGATAATTAAAATCCCACATTAATTTTTCTGCTAAGTTCAAGTGCTTTATTAGCAAATAACATTATTGTATTATACAATCACGGAGCAGCTAAGCCCGTGCACCACAACTACTGAGCCTGAGCTCTAGAGCCCACGCACAACAACTACTGAGCACATGTGCCACAATTACTGAAGCCCGCGTACTTAGAGCCCGTGCTCCGCAACAAGAGAAGCCCCCGCTCACCACAACCAGAGAAAGCCCGCGTGCAGCAATGAAGACCCAACGTAACCAAAAATAAATAAATAAATTTATTTTTTTTTTAAAAAGGGCTTACTGGTAAACACCAGGTTCCCAACAAACATGTCCCTGCATATATAATGTTTGATCAAACATATTTTCTCTTCCCTGTCTTATTCCAGACAGTCACAAGGCTGTCCAGAGTTACCTCTTCATGGAATTTTATGACCCAAGATCACTTCTTCACTGTTCTCTTTTATTCCCTTCCAAGTACAGAGTACACACAGAATATGACCTTTTCTTCTCAGCTTAACTCTACTTGACCCCTGTTTGCTCATGCATATACACATCTTCCATCTCTTTTTCACTTTTCTTAACTTTCTTCAGGTTGCCTTACGAGCATATTCTTATTTCCTATTACCTTTGTCTCCCATTCTCTGTTTTAAGAATTTAAAAAAAAAATTGATACACAACCTGACTTATAAACACAAAAGCAATGCTACAAGTAGATATAGCTATATCAAGGAGGACCAATGCCTTATGCTTCAAAGTGAAATAAGACAATAACCAAAGCCACTCTCAAGAGTTTTCAGCAGTCCACTTTAGACCCTACATCAACACTTCCATCCCCTCCCTCATCCTCTTTTAATTAAAACTATGCCTCTGTAAGCAGTAGCACTCGAGAGAAATAAGCCACTATTCTTTTTATTCAAGTTTATAGGTTTTTCTGTTTTGTTTCATTACTAGTTGCAAGAGAATTATTTTTCTGCAGCAAATGTGCTGAGTTTCAACTTCATTATTATGGGCTAAATAAGCTTTTATGTGTTTGGCCATGGGACCCACCCTACCACCATTTATAACACTTTTTATGGGAGAAAATGCTGTGAGTTCCACACAATCAATTTTAAAATGAACTACCGGAGCATCACCTGTTTGTCAGTTGGGAACTGCCTTTAGGAGTCTGACTGTCCCTGCTGGTCCTGGGTCTGTAATGAAAAGTCTGTGTGTTTGGTTGAGAACTCTCAACCTCTGTTCACAGAATGTAGTTTCTCTCTTCTCCCTCAGCATATCATGCCTAAGCCTCTGACCTGAGCAGGAGTTTACAGACCCTTTGCACATGACTTACACCAGCAGCATGGAATTGGATACATCAACTTAATTTCTCATCTTTTAGTAGATAAAGGTTTTATAGCTTCATCTTAATTTGCCAAGATCCTTAGGAACTGATGGGTATTGTCTGTTACTTTTTACATATATACACATATATATGTGTATATAAATGTGTGTGTATATATGTGTGTGTGTGTGTATGTATATATGTATGTATACATATTCAGTTGACCCTTGAGCAAACGTGTTTGAGCAGCCTGGGTCCATTTACATGCAAATTTTTTTCAGTAAATAGGTACTACATTACTACATGATCTGCAGTTGGTTGCATCAACAGATGTGGAAGGTCAACTGTGAAGTTATTTTTGGATATTCCACTGTGCTGGGATCAGCATCCCTAACCCCTGAGTTGTTCAAGGTTCAGCTGTATATATGCGTGTATGTATGTGTGTGTGTATATATATATATGTACATTATTTTTTCTTTTGTATTTTGTTCACTTTAATTCCAGAACATAATCAGATATTTCTGTACTATTCAATAAGCCTTCATAGAAAGAGTCACAAATAGGCTTTAACTCCGTTCTTCAATTTATTAGCCCATATGTAGAGGTGTTAATAGAATAAGCTATACTAAATTGATTCACTTGCATTAACACAGGCATTTAAAAATATATATATATATTTTTTTTCTGGCATGAGGAGCACACTGTAGGCAAGCAGGGGGTGGAAACGAGGAAGCATAAGAAGGATATTCAGCTGTAATCCATGTGGAAGATGTTGATAGCTTGGATGCAGATGGAAGTGGCAGAAATAAGTGGTTGAATTCTAGATAGATTCTGAAGGCACAGCTGCCAGGATATAGACTGTGAGAGAAGAGAGGAGCAAAAATTTATTTAAAAGTTTTTACTTGACCAACTGGGAAAATCAGATTGCTGAAATTCTTCATGAAGAATAAGCGGGGTGAGACTGGGTACCAAGAAGTCACTATTGGATATGTTTAGAGATTCCTACAATTCTTCCCGGTGCAGACATTGAGTCAGAAATTGGATACATGGTTGTTAAAAATTCAGCATTCCAAAGCCAAAGTAGCAGAGATTCAGGACAAAGGCTCGCCCTGGCAATGAAGAATGTATACTTTTATGGAGTATCTCTAAGACCTAAAAACAGCTGTAGATTGCTGGGCAGGGAAACCTAGCAGCAAAAGAGAGGAATCTCGTATTTAGGAAAGTTAAGTGACTTGCTCACCAGAATGGTAACGTCAAGATCAAGGCTTAGATCTGATGAGTTTGGCAGCCTGTTCTTACCCACTAGAGTGGAGTACCTCATAAAATGTAGCTTGTTTTTCTAACGTTTCTCCAATGAAGAGTTCTGCCCTCTTTTTCAAACCATTTAATAATTACTTTGAACACATATGCACACCTGATCCATCATACTTTTTTTACTTTGTGATATCATGGATTCACCAAACCTTCAGTACCGTTTTTGAAAGGTTTTCCTTTCTCCCTATATTCAACCAGTATTCCAGATTCCCTATCCAACATAAACACACAAATAAATGTTTTGGTTTTTTTACCCAGTGCAATTTACTGAATTATGTCCCCCCAAAGTCGTATGTTGAAGCCCTGATCCCTGTGATGGTGCTTGGAGATGAGTTCTTTGGGAGATGAGGTTTAGATGAGGTCATGAGGGTGGGACCCTCATGATGGGATCAATGCCCTTATAAAAAGAGCCACCAGAGGGCTTATTCCCCCTCTGTCTCTCTCTGTCATGTTTGAACACAGTGGAGAAAGCAACTACCTTCAAGCCAGGAAGAGAGGTCTCATCAGGTCCTGACTATGCTGGTACCCTGGTCTCAGACTTCTAGCATCCAGAACTGGGAGAAAATAAATTTCTGTTGTTTAAGCCCCCCAGTCTATAGTATTTTGTAAAAGCAAATGAGCTGACTAGTACTCCCAGGAAATTGCATGGAGTTCTTTGAATGCTCATCTAGGTACTATGCTATGCCCTGGATTTAATTTTCCATATGTATAAAGCAGTTAGAAGTTTGCAAAGCACTTTCTACATCTTTTCTTTGCTTATTTGATGATGACAACAACCCTGGGCAATGGATCGTGGATCATGGACGTCTTAGTAGAAAAAGAACACACCTGTCCCTGGTCTCAAACTTGGTAAGTGGTGGAGGTGGATGGGAATGAAACGCTGCTTTTTGGTTTCAAGCCTCCTGCTCTTTCCGTGATTACAGGACCAAGGCATCATTGCCACCTGCCCATTAAGCAGTGATTTGAGAGAGAGGTAGCAAGCACAGTGGTTAATAGCACAGCCTGTGGAGCCAGACCCTGGGTTTAAATCCTGCTTCTACTTCTTTCTATATTTATGATTTGCAGCAAGTTGTTAAAGCTTCTGTGTCTCAGTTTTCTTCTTTTGAAAAATGGGATAATAATAATGATACCATGTGGATTTTGAGGATTAAATGAGTTAATTCACATAGAACATCTCAAACAGCGCTTAGTACATGGAAAGTACCCTATAAACATTAGCAATAATTAATATTATTTTTTCTTTCAATGCATTTCTGAAAGCTGTGTGTAGTGCCCTTACCATGTCCTTAGTACAAAGAAGCAAGAAATGACTATTAAACTTCCTCTTTCTCATCTGTTGTTTTATTCCACGCTGATACTTACATAAGGTATTTATCATCCTCTATTTTATTATAACTCCAAAGATTAATTCTCTATAATTCCTATTATGTCCAGGCTGAGAGATAATAGTAATCAATTATGGTCTCCTCTAATCATCCTCATTATGGACTCCTTGGTAAAAAAACAACTAATATCTCCCTCTCAACCTTTGCCCTCTTTCTCTCTCTGGATACATTTTTCTATTGCTTACCATTTAATCATCATAAAATAAATCCTTCTCTCATTAAAAAACAAATTTATCTCCCTTAGAGATCATTATTTACTATTAGTAACTTTCTACTAATGAAGCCAGTCCTTCCTCTGGTGTGCTTTTTACCTGCCTATTTTAGTCTGTGGAATATTTTTCATAAAAATTGAAATCTTTTTCTTTTATTCTCATCTTTCAGTTGAGCAGCATGTTTTGTTTGTGTTATCTGCAGCATGCTAAAGTTAGAATCTAATTATGAAACCAACCTTTTTATACTATTTTTACCCCAATCATTTTCCAAGTGTGCCACGTTAGAAACTGTCGACGGAAGATGGAACAAGGCAGAGTCCTGTTGATAACTTTAATATGCGTGGCTCAGTGGAATTGCATTCTAGCAATAGTTTGTCACATTGTAATGCAAAAGCAATGTAAGACTCAAAATGGACAGTGAATAACTTTAATACTGCACCTCAGTGTGCACCTCCTTTGTGACTGTAAACATCAATGGGAGTGTGGTGAGTAAGAACACAGTCTCCAGAGTGAGCCTGCCTGAATTTGCATCTGGCATTCCCATGCCCTAGCTTTGTGACCTTCAGCTTCTCTGGGCCTCCCTTTCCTCATCTGGCAGTCCTAAGACTATTAGGAGGATTAAGTGAGTTACATACGTGTTACCAGTCAGGAGATGTTACTGTACCCTGAAAAACAACCTGAAATCTCTGTGGTTTAGTGCAACTAAAGGTTTATTCCTCATTTATACAAAGTCATTTATGGGATGGGGTAGGCCTCCAGGGCAGTGGACGTCCATGCAGCTGCTCAGCAATCCAGCCTGCTTGAATCCTGTCGCTCGGCCATCTGGACAGGAGAAAGGGAAAGAGAAAGGCGGGAGGACTGGCATGGGCTTTTTCCTACCGCAGCCAAGAAGTGATACGTGCCACTTCAGGCATCTCTGGCTGACTGAAAGAAGCTCCAAAATAAGGAGAGGAAAGGAACGTTTGATAAACATCCTTGGTTCTGCCCCAGGATGTAAAACCCTTAGAACAATGCTGGCCACAAAATGAAAGCCTAATCCACACTCACCATTGTTATTATCCACAGAAGAACAGAATATAATGCTAAGGAGTCAAGAAGCAGGCTGTGACCATTTAGATTTCAATGAAATGGGACTAGGAAATGAATTTGCATGTTTAGAGCAAGTGTTGCAGGACAGTTCTGTAAGTCCATCTCAGGGTTCTCATCCTTGTCGGCTGTAAATTAAATTTACCTTTCCCATTTTTGCTACCTAAAAGTCTTGCGTCATTAGAACAGCCTTTCAACCTTTACATACTTCAGTTATCTCATCTGCAAATTGGAGATAATTATAGCTCCTTCCTCAGGAGATGGGTATAAATGGATAATTGTTCTAATGTTTTAGATCACACATACTCACACTCATTTCAGTTGTTATTACTCTGTGATGTACAACTTTGGATATGCTCTTGATATCTTTGTTCTCAGTTTCAGCATCTGTATCTTGGAGGCATGATTGATATTATATTGATATTATTGATATTATCTCTAAGAATGCCTACATACTCTATGAATTAGTGAGTAAGTACTTTTCTAAATTTGAGTCTTTAGGCAGCAGAATCCAGTGGATTAAACCCACTGGATTCCCAGTCTCAGGCCTTTTCCTTCACACTGAGTCATTCCCCAATACCCAGGATCAAATCTGACTTAAGAAGTGCATTACTACCTCTATTCCAGGTTTCCATTCCATCCCTATTCATGATATTAATTCTGAATTACTGTCACCTACGTTTTTTCTAAAATTACATCCCTGTATGTCCCACTGTTTCATCATTCAGGTGAAGCCTGTTACGTCTTGAGCACCTTTTACGAGTGTAGAAGCTGAAACTCAATCCAGCGGCCAGAGCCTACTCCTCACTGGTAGCCATCATTATCAGAAATGGTTGCCTGTATGTTTAGACATCTGAAGATTACTACTTTGAATTCTTGAGAGATATGCTCAGCCAATTAGTTGAGAGATGCTGACACTTTAGTAACCAACAGATGACCTGCTGTATGGCAGCAGTTGCATGTATACTAGAGTTTGCCGTGCAAATCCACCAGAGTTAACTGAGGGTATGATCCAGGGCGGCTGTGCAGGCCTTATCTGTCCTGGTCTTCTCTTCATGATAAGACATCCATGCTGTACTGAACGCCAAGGAGTCACGTGCATGGTATCTGTCAGAGTATTAGTGACAAAATAATAACATGTCTACATTCTGCCCTATAATGGGAAGTGTTGGTGCCTGGTAAGCAGGGGAAGTCACCTAAGAGGTAACACATAAAAGCAACATCCAGACATGACCTGTAGAAGTATTTTCTTTTAAGGAGAACTTCCATATGTAGTACATTTAAAAAACATTCAGATTCTAAATCAGAGTTTGGTTCTAACCCTGGCTTTACCACCAACCTTTTAAGCCACCTTAGAGTAGCATTTTGATTCCTTTGGTCCTCTATTTCCCTCTCTATAAAGCAGAAATAATAATATTAATGAGTTATCATAGTTGTGAAAATCAAATGAAATAAATAATATACATGTATAGCTGAGTGACTTGGGGGAAAACACACAAACTTTCTGTGTCCCAGTTGCCTCATTTGTCAATGGGGGATAATAACAGTGCTTACCGCATAGGATTATTGTGAGGATTAAATGACGTGTATATGCTTAGAAATGTGCCTGATATAAAGGAGGCATTCAGAAAGTATTACTTGTTATTAGGTATTACTACGTAAATCACCCAAGTTTCTTTCGTAGAACCATGAAAGATGATATGAGTGTTAGGACTCAGGAACCAGGCTTGGCTCAGGGCAGCTGTTAGGTTGCAGTGAAAAGGAGCCAGGAAAAGAGTCACTTCAGGAAACTTGTTATTTGAGTGTAATGATGATAGTTTGAGTTGTACTAGCCAAATCCCTGTGGTTTACTGCTAACAAAGTGAAACCACTGGCAAAATTCTAATAAAACAGAATAAGGATCTGTGAGCTTCTGCCCTCTGCCTGGGTGGTCTTGAATAAGTGCCCACTCTAACCTCAGTGTGCTCACATTTAATAGAGGGGGTTGGATGAGTTGATTTCAGAATTCTGTGTAGCTCTAAAATTGAATTTCTAACACATAACAAGCTCATGTCTCATTATTTGTCATACATTTTAAGAAAAATTTTAAAACCATGGTTTTGAAAATGTTTTAAGTGCAGAAGATTAGCCTAGATCCTTGCAAATTAAATACTTATATGCATAAAAACATGGTAGGTAGAAAAATATATAGATCTATTTGTTACTTACTATTATCTCAATTTCTATCATGCAGAGGTATTCATGAATTTCACATTTTGGCTTTTCCTATT
This sequence comes from Mesoplodon bidens, assembly GCF_964165515.1. Classification (NCBI taxonomy): domain Eukaryota; kingdom Metazoa; phylum Chordata; class Mammalia; order Artiodactyla; family Ziphiidae; genus Mesoplodon; species Mesoplodon bidens. The sequence goes on from NC_138162.1 coordinate 54,409,841, forward strand.
CTTTTATATTTTAAATAATTTTCTTTTTTTAAATACTCTCTTTTCTCTTTGTGAACTTCCTTTTGCCTTTTTCCTTCTCTCTACATAAAACAGATGCTCTAATATTCAGGCATAAAGCTATATTGCTTGATGAAGGTGGAGAAGAAGAGAAAACAGCAGGAATCCTGATTTACTTCACTGGGCTATTAGGATGTTTTGAAGTATTATTTGGGTTGCTTCCTGAAAGAGATGGTCTTGGTCAAGTATTATTAACTTTCTATTTTTCTTTGTGATAATACAGTTCAATCAGACTCTTAGAAAAGGGCTCTGTGCTTATTATTTTGGTTTTTGTCATTGAAAGTTTTTCAAATGCTACACAAAGTCCCTGAAAATCTAAATGGGACAGAGTTAAACATTACATATTTTAAAGCCCAGTAACACAATTATGCTAATGTAATTAAGCTTCATGAATATGGTATGCAAATCAAATTGTCAAGAACTATACCAAATAGAATTGTTCTTAAAGACAGAACAGATTGGTTCTGAAATTCTTAATAAGGACCCCTGTTTCATAAATTCCTAAGCAGAATATCATTTTGTACAATGGAAAAACTGCTTTGAGCACATCATCATCAATATTTAATTTACACATTTTTCTCCTTGAAAGTGGCATGTTTTGATGTAAAGAGGAGAAAAATTATATCTGTGTGCAATGGAAAGGTTTAAAGTATCAATGTCTATCAACAGAAAGGGTTTAGATGTTAAACCTTTTCCCAGCTTTATTGAGATATAATTTACAAGTAGTACTGTATAAGTTTAAGGTGTACAATGTGATGATTTGATATATGTATGTATTATGAAATGATTACCACACATCCACACAACCGTCACCTCACATAGGTGCCATTTGTGTGTGTGTGTGTGCACGCGTACGCCCGCGTGTGTGTTTATGTTTAGCTGTGTGTGCGTGCATGTGTGTGTATATCTGTGTGTGCTCACGTGCATGCGTGTGTGTGTGTATGTGTGTGTGGTGAGAAGTTTTAAGATTTACTCTCAGCAACTTACAAGTATACTATGTAATGTTCTTAACTACACTCACCGTGCTGTGCATTACATACCCAGAATTTATTCATCTTGTAACAGGAAGTTTGTGCCTCTGACCACTCTCACCCATTCCCCCCCACCCCACCTCTGCCTCTGGCAATGACTAATCTGTTCTCTGTTTCTATGACTTTGTTGTTGTTTTTTTTAGATTTCACATATAAGTGGGATCTTACAGGATTTGTCTTTCTCTGTCGGACTTATTTCACTTAGCAAAACACCCTCAAGTTTCATCCATGTTGTTACAAATGGCAGGATTTCCTTATTTATTTTATGTCTGAATCATATCCCATTACATATACACCACATTTTCTCTATCCATCCATCTGTTGATGGACACTTAGGTTGTTCCTATGTTTTGACTATTGTAAACAAAGCTGCTATGATCATGAGGGTGCAGACATCTCTTGGAGATTTCATTTCCTATGGATATATATGCAGAAGTAGGGTTGCTGGATCATATGGTAGTTCTATTTTAAATTGAGGAACTTCCACTCTGTTTTCCATAGTGGCTGCACCAATTTACATTCCCACCAACAGTACAGAAGGGTTCCCTTTTCTCCATATCCTCCACAGCACTTGTTAGCTCCTGTCTTTTTGATAATAGCCATTCTGACAGGTGTTATATCTTAAATGTAAACAGTCTTTTCATCAATTGGAACATGACCTGGTACACTGCGCTTCATGAAAAAAACAGCTTCAACAGCGATGTTTTATGTGGAGTTGATTTCTACTCTATAAATATAATAACAGAAAAGCAGCCTTGAGCCATCAGAGTGACCTGAAATCCTTCAGCAGTTATTATATGATGGTTATGAGGAGCCATTTGGAAGACCCAGTGAGGAGGAGGGTGACAACAACCTGGATTGTTTTCTCTACGCTGGGCCTTCTTGCCTCTCATGTTGACCCCAGCCCTGATGTCTGGCTGGTTGCTGTGACCCCTTCTTTGTTCATCACCCCTTGAACCTTCCATTGTCTAAGCCTCCAGAGATTTAGCTCAGAACAGAATCACAGAGGAAATCAATTTTAAAAAAAACGAAAGAAAGAAAAGAGTTGTTTTGTTTGTGATCTTCTCAATTTTGTGGTTATAAAATGAACTTCAGCTCATTTCAGAAAAATGAGAAATAGAAAACTGGAACAAAGAAAAAACCCTCCAAAATCCTTTAACCCTATTACCAAGAAATTATCTTTGATATCATTTTAGTATTCTGTCCAAAATGTGTTGTTACTTTTTTAGTGTAATGCATACATTTCTGGTTTTTGCAATTTCGCATTTTGCTTTTTTTTTAAACTGAAAATCATATCCTATGTATTTTCCTATGTTATTCGACATTGTTTTTTACATCAGCATACTATTCCGCCATGTGGGTATAACTTGGTTTGTGTAATGCTCCCCCATTATTGGAAGAGGGTCTGAGGGCAGTGGCGAACTGCTCCTAGGCTTCAACTTTGTATGTGGAAAAGACTAAAGAAGGCAAATGAAAAATCATTCTGCTCTCGTCTTTTTAAATTTTTTTCTCGATCAAAGTGGAATATTCCGTGAGATGACCACATCTAAAAAGTTTAAAAGTAAAAGCAGTTCTTTAGGCCCCCAAAATTAGATTATACTGTGTACAACCTATGCTTTCTACTAATGTTTAACAAAATTATGGATTTTATTTTGAGAAGAATGAAACTCATTATTGATAATATTATCTGCTCAACCAAAAACAATGATTGATTGATGGCAGTGGGTGGTGTTTGAATTAGTTGCTCTACATCAGCTTAATTAAATAAATGGGTGTACTGGCACAGAGCTGATGTCGATTCATTTCCACCAGAGGATCGTTGGGTTGACATCTCTCCCCCAGCCTTCAGTTTTGCAATAAGATTATTTTTAAGATGAGTCACACACTGGCTAGGGGGTCTATATCAATTCACAACTGCCTGGCCTTTGTGTGAGAAGACAATATCCTCTTTGCAATGTAGCATCTCTTTTGTCCACAAAGTCCCAGAGGTCTTCCTTCAGTGATTTCTATTAAAACTTTTATTTTCATTTCCTCTAGACTATTTGTGGCTGATAATCAAAGGGTATCATTTGATACCATTTTAGTGTTCTGTCCAGAACTTGTTGGTACTTTTTTAGTGTAATGCATACATTTCTGGTTTTTGCAATTTTGCTTTTTTTTAAAACTGAAAATCGTATCCTATGTATTTTCCTATGTTATTCGACATTGTTTTTTACATCAGCATACTATTCCGCCATGTGGATATAACTTCAAAGGAAAAGATACCCTTTCCGAAGGGTCTAGTATAATACTAAGAGCCTTAAATACTACCAGTGTTATTGTAGGCCTTATTCCCACATTGTGAAGGATGCGAGAGGCAGGTGGCCTGAGGGATTTTGTCCTTCCTAGGCATGAGATCTCCAGCCCTGATTTCTCTCCTGACCTCCTGTCTTATATAGCCAACACTCTGCGGCTGCCCTGCGGCTGCCCATTTTCTCTGGGTTGGCCCCCTGAAGCCTAAAAGCCAGCTACCCCAAACTGAAATGTATCATCTTTGCCACTTAAATCAATTCTTGATAATTTTTTATTTCTCTATTTCACTGGTTGGCTTCACCATCTTATCAGTCACCCAGGCCAGCAAGCTGGGAGTCACACAGGTTCCTCTAACCTCCTCACTCCTTACACTTAATCAGTTGGTAAGTCCTGACATTTCAATCCCTATGTGTGTCTCGAGTCTGTCCTCTCCTCTGAATGCTCTATTTCAGGCTTGTCTCATCACTTGATTGCATTATCTTAACAGGCTCCTAACTACTTTCCATATTTCCAGACTTTTCCACTTTAAACTAGTAGTTCCACAATGACTTTACAAAAAGAAAATCTCATTTCTCAGGATAAAACTCTTCACTCCTGGGCACCATCTGTGTCATTTTTTTTCAAAGAGTGGTCTGCTAATCACCTGCTTAGTAATTGCTTGAGGAGGGCATTGTTAAACCTGTAGATTCTTGTAGCAAAGGCTTTAGAATCAGAATCTAGTGGAAGCAGAGTCCAGGGATCTGGATCATAAGCAAGCTCTCAAGGTGACTTTATGTACTCAAAGCTTATGAATCACTCACCCATCTCTAGAATAAAACTCAAGTTCTTGCTTAGGACTGGTTCCTGCCTAACCCTTTAGACCCTTTCAGCCTCATGCCTTCTGCCCTATAAGAGGGAACAGCTTTCTGCATCCCCACAGATCACTGGCTGGCTCACATAGGCTTGCCTTTGTTCAGCTTTTCCTCAGGAAAATACCCTTTCACAGTACCTTGGTCTAACTAATCATGACACAGGCAGGCATGGTGTTCTCTAACGTGGACATTCAGGATGTGGTGCTCAGACCCACAGCTTCTACTTACATGGCAGCTTGTTAGAAATGTGGACTCTTGGGTCCCACCCCAGACATACAGAATAAGAATCTGTAAACTGGCAATTCTCAGGTGATCTGTATCTACAATTTCCTTTAAGAAGCCCTGCTTTGGAAAAACTTACTAGAACTCTCCAGTTGGACAAAGCTGTAATTTTTCCAGAGCACTCTGAGTGCACTATGTGTACACACCTCTGTCCCTCCCGCTAGACTGTGGGCTCCTAGAGGGCAAGAAACCTTCCTTATTATCTCTATACTTTCAGTCCCTGTTATTGTCCCTGGCACGTGGTGCGGCTCAACAAATGTCTGTTTATTTAAACTGAACTGACCTGCGGATCAGCCTGGAACTAAAAAGTTGGATCCCTGATGCAATGTCCTTTTACACAGATTGGATGCTCTCGCTTTTGGCTGAGCTGATGCTGTTTTTGCCTCCTCTTTCTAAATTCACAGATGGTCTAGAGCATTTGCTCACACAGAGTGGATTGCTGCCCGATGTGGATTGCTGTGGGCCAGGCAGCTGGACTTCCCTGTTCGTTACCAGCCAGGGCCTGCTGACTGAGGCTTCCTTTAGGGACTGCATATTTGTTTCTCCTTCCAGGAGGAACCTCATTTGAGTTCAGGGGTGTGTGTGTGTGTGTGTGTGGTCAGTGAGGGAGCTTCTTAGTTATCAGGATATTGTTTATCTTCACACACATGTAGGTTACTAAAGTTGCTTATACCATTTTCGATTCAAAACTCTTTACCATGAAACCTCCATGACTTGACTCCAAAACAGCTTTGTAGTCGATTTCCATCTTCTCTTTTCTGTACTATTAGACTGCAAACTGCATAAAAGCAGAGTGGGTCTGTTTTTGTGATCATTTAGCATGGTGCCTGGCAAATGTGTGGAATGAATGAATAGATGAATAACATGTATCAAAGTGCCAATATAGGGTACACTCCCAGGTACTCCTATATAGCCTTATATTCCTCTGTGTGTATGTATTTATTTATTTAAAATAAGAATACTCTTTTGGAGATATACTTTAGAAGAATATGATTATCATTCTTTAATACCAGTCAGTATATATAATCCTTTTTAATCCAAGAAACACTTTCCTTGATTTAAATTATATCCCCCTCATCCAACCCCTGGCAGCCACTGATCTGTTTACTGTCTCTGTAAATTTGCCTTTTCCAGAAAGTCCTATAGTTGGGATTATGCAGTATGTAGCCTTTTCACATTGGCGTCTTTCACTTAGTACTAGGTGTTTTAAGTTTCCTTCATGTCTTTTCATGGCTTGATAGCTCATTAATAAACAACCTCAAATATTGATTAATTCAGTCATTGATTTAACGTGGTTAGAAGCCCTAAAGAAAAATCACAGAATTCAGATGCTATAATATCAGGTTTAAGGGACTGGATTTGGTTCACACATACATTGTTTTTTTGGTCTTACATAGTTTATTTTGAAACTGAACATTTAAATGTGTTGGATGGGCATGTACTCTGTAGTTTGCCACAAGACCCAGCATTCCTGATATTCTCAAATGCAGCCTGCTTATTCCACTATGTTTTGGACTCTGAAAATATTTAGGTTTGCATCCCATGATGTAGAAGAAACTACATTGGTTTTGGAATCAGACCACCTATTTTTAATACTGGCTCTGGCATTTACTAGTTCTAAGGTCTCAGGTAAATCACTAATATCTACTTTATGTATAAAATAGATATAAGTACCTACCTTCTTAACAGTTATAAGAAATTAATAAATCTATCTTATATAAGCCACAGATGACACTTTGACATTCCCCAAATAGTTCCTGAGCTCCTATGATTCCTTTGCCTATATAAAATATCTAATGTATATGCATGAAATGTTCTTGCTATCTTTTTCATGATGGTTTCCTAGATCTCCAGAGTCAGAATTCATGAATCCTATATCTGTGCTCCCAATTTATATAAAATGCCTTGCACAAAATAATATGTAGTACTTGTATATAGAGTTGAAAACAGTATAGTCAAAAGCGTGGAACTCAAGAGTCTGAGGTTTTCTATGGTCTCCATCACTTATTGGCTGTGTGATGTTGGCCACCTTAACTAATCTTCATTAGCCTGGGTCCCTTGTCTGTGAAATTGTGAAATGGGGATAGTAATAAAACCTATCTCCTGAAGATGTTGTGAGCGTTAAGTGAATTAATCCATGTAAAAAGCTAACACTTAGGGCTTCCCTGGTGGTGCAGTGGTTGAGAATCCGCCTGCTGATGCAGGGGACACAGGTTCGTGCCCCGGTCCGGGAAGATCCCACATGCCGCGGAGCGGCTGGGCCCGTGAGCCATGGCCACTGAGCCTGCGCGTCCGGAGCCTGTGCTCCGCAATGGGAGAGGCCACAACAGTGAGAGGCCCGAGTGCCGGAAAAAAAAAAAAAAGCTAACACTTAGGTTCAATATTTTATATGTTCATTTTTATCTTCATATTTTCTTTGTATATGGTTACAAGCTGCCAGATAAGCCACCATTGAGAAACTTGGCATTGCTAATCCTCCCTAATGATTCAGTTTCAGTAGGACTCGTAACTGGTGCTAGAGAAGAATAGTTGTTGAAGGCAAAGCTTTAACTCAAAAACCATATAAACATTTTTGATAGGGAGTTTAAGATGCAGAAGGTAACTTAACCATCGGGGTATTTTGTATGCAGTTCATGACAAATAAACCTGTTATGGATAATTTATGTTTAAGCTGTTCATGTCGCATGGAAGAAGGTTCAATTTGTGCAGCATATACTTCTTTATTACCAGATGATTCATTGAAAATCACAATTTGCGATGATCTGCCTAGTGGAAGGGTTGTTGGTCATAAAAACATCATAGAAGAAAATTCAATGATGAATATTATTTATGCCAAAGACATATATTTGTATTAGCTACACACATCCCAGTGTGCGTGCATTAAAATTATGACAGCATTGACAATTCAAATGAGACTTGGGGAAGGGTGAGCGTCAGCATTTCTGATAAGCTGTACAAAATAACAGGTTTTGATACAAAAATGAGTTCAGCAACACATATACCAAAGGATACTTTTCTTAATAACAAAGTGACATTTTCTTAGATACTACTAGTAGCAATACATACATACATACATACATACATACATACATAAAAGGGAGAGAGGTAAAGGAAAGATGAAGAAGTAAGGGATGATCTTCTATACCAGATATCTCAGCTTCCTGAAGGAGTTCCCTGTACTTCCATATACACAGGGAAGTCTATTAACTCATTCAGGCCCTGTAGGTACCATTGAGTCCCCTCTAGAAGCAGTGGGGTGAAAAGAGGTGATAATACTTGCTAAGTAATAGTGTTTACTTTGCAGTTAGATGGCTGGTATAAAATATTCTCTATAGATAAAAATCTTTCCTTTTTAAACTTTAGCAAAGGCATTTTATTTTGATATGCAGCATTTTCTCCTTGTTAATTTTATTTTTTATTGTGGTTTAAGAGTTCTTCACACATGTGAAAGAAATTAGACCCATCATAACCTGTTCTAATACACTTAGGTGGGTCCAGATATGGCAGGGGGAGATGGTTTTGTGAGACACAAATATATCCTGATTCACCTGATTCACTCCATATCATATATTCTTTAGTAACCTGTCACTTTGTTTCCTGTTGATACAATCTGAAGTTCTGACAACTTCACATTATAGGAAGCATTACAGCTTTCTACTAGGTTAATTGTGTATGTTGTGGTTACATAACAATTTTTATGAATTCATGATGTGATTGTAAAAATACAGAATAACAGCAAAACAAAAATATGAATCAACAAAACATATTTATAATATTTAATAATTGCTTCTAGCTGATGTACTAGTTTAAAGCTTGTTAACATTATCTCATTTAATCCTCAGAAAAATCCTATAAAACAAATATTTTCTTTTTTTTTTTACAAAGTACACCTTTGTAATAAAACATTAAAAAAATAAGATTTGTTTTATAGGATTTTTTGCAAAAAAGGTGCACTTTGTTAAAAGAAAAAAGTACAAAAAATATAAAGTGATCATTTGTGGCTTGTGGTAAAGAACACAAGTGAGACCATCAGCCTGGTCCTATTGTTCTCCAACCCTGTCCAGCTGTTCAGAGGTAGAAAAGGAGTAGGTAGAGAGTTGGATTTAACTCTCTTTGAGGTTTTTCTAGGCTAGTACTTTGAAGGGAGATGGGTGGGACACTGAGAAAGAGTACAAGAGAGTGATTATAATGGTAGACAAAGGAATCCAAGCTTTGTAAAGAGGGAAGTGAGGTGATGGGCAGGATCAGGTCAAAGGATTATCAGTCCTAGTGGAGTCAGAGAATTGTTGCCAGAGAAGTGCTAGTGGGAATAAGATGGAAGGTGGCAGGTGGCAGAGAGTAGGATGATTGAAACTGAGATTTCAGAGGTGATACAATTATTGGTTATGACAAAGTGTAGGGTATGACATGGGAGTCTGTGGTGAATGTAAGTTGTAGACCAGGATCCTTGGACATGAGGAGATCAATAGATTTAGAGGCCAGAGAGTTGGTGAGGAAGTCTACCTGAATAGTGAAATCATCATAAGGGTGATAAAAGTCGTAGCAGAGAGAAGGACCATGAGCCAGGTGCTGAAGTCTTCAGTGAATGGGCAGAGTTTACATGGTTGTGACAGAGAAACTGTGGTCTGATGTCACACCTTTTAAAGTCCTGGGGGCTTTAGGGAGGATGGAGAAACCATTGTCCAGAGGAGGCGATGAGGGACAAGGAGGCTCCTGCCTGACCTCTGCTTTCCTGTCATGTTCCTTGTCTGTTTTCATTTCTCTCCTTGAGTGCCTGCTTTCATATATTACAGTTATGATTTGAAATATGTTCATTCTTTGAAACTCAACTTCTACCCTTTGGAGAAGTGACTAAATACCTGAACTGAGAGAGCAGAGGTGTTGAAGGAAGGACAGAAGGGACAAAAGCAAGAGATATTTTGAAGAAAGAACCAACCCAGTCTATCTGATCATTGCATATAGGAGGCAAGGGAAAAGAGGAATAAAAGATGACTGCAGGAGATGAGAGAATATCGAATATCATCACCACTGAAAGAAAGAGAGAAATGAGCAGGAGGGCTTGATTTGGAAGCAAGATAATTTTTTTCATTTTTGAAAATATATTTTTATTTGCAAAAGCAACACATAGTCATTGTGTCCTTGTATTATAGCATATAAGGAAATAAAAAGAAAAAATAATTAGAGGTACAATTTCGGTATACATTTTTCCAACTGTGTATGGATATATGTGTGTGTGTTTTAAAGTATAAATTGGATCAGACGTTACCTAAAATTGCATAACCTGCTCTTTTAACACTTAATATGTTGAAAACCTTACAGGTCATTGCATGGTCTATTACAGTGCCATTTTGAAAAACCACATAGTAGTCCATTGTGCATGTAATTTAATGTACCAACCCTCTCTTTTTGGATGTTAAGGTTGTTTCAGTTCTGCTACATTCAATTCTTTTGCAATAGCTATTCTTGTAGCTAAATGTTTGTTCACACTTACGATTCTTTCTTTTATTCATTTGTTTTCCAAATACAGATTGAGTACTGAGTCCATGGAATCAAAAATGAATAAGAAACTGTCCTGATCCTCAAGGTTCACACAGTTTAGGGCAGGGAACAGACAAGTAAATAGGCCTAAACTTACAAGGCGAGTGGTAGACTCTAATTCTCTGATTCCCTAGAATATTGTACTGTTTAGATTTTAATTTAAAATTTATATTCTCAACACTTGGTAAAAAAACACTTGATTTCTTTAGGTTAATTTTTAGAAGCAAAGTTGTGATTCAACATTTTAAAGTTTTCAATCCATATTGCCCAGTTGCTCTTGAGAAAGGCTGCACCAGTTGTACTCCCTGTGATGGTACAGCAGAGGCTGCCAACTCTCTTCTGATGCCCATTCTTCCCTTTCTCTCAAGGTGATAGATATCCCCAGGTTGTAGCTGGGCACCCAGCTTTGCAGCTGCAGGTTAATTTCCTAGCTTCCCTTGCAGCTAGATATGGCCACATGACTTGTTCTGGGAAGTGGGATGTGTAGGAAAGGATGTGTTTTCAACTCTGGGTCCTTCCCTTATAGACATGTACGCTGGACATCCTCCTGTTGATTCCCTTGTTGATGGCTGAGAAACGTTGATAACAGGAGCAACTTGGGAGACACATGCTTGGGATGGCAGAACCAGTACAAACGCTGGGTTGTCTTCTAGACTGTCATGTGAGTGAGAAATAAACTTCTATATTGTTTTGAAAAAATATATACATATATAAAGTGAAATTATCTCTATTTCTGCTCTTTGATTTCCCAGAGGTAATTAGAATTAACACTTTGGCGTATATACTTCCAGGCCTTTTTTTTTTTTTTAGCATAGGTATCATTTTGCAAAAGAATATTATATGTTCTGTGATGTGTTTTTTTTTCATTTAGCAGTGGATCATGAACATTTTTTATGCTGGAAATGTACATATCTTACATATCTTTAGTATTATACCAATTTTATAGGCAGAAAACTGATGCTTTGAAAGAATTAATTTTCCAGTGAATGGTGCAGCTGAGATTGCAGTTTGCATCAGCCTGATTCTAGAACCCATGCTTATAACCACTACATAACTGCCTCTTCGAATATATTGTAAATATCTAATTATGGATATTCTGAAAACTAGAAATTATTTTTCAAAAGTTTTTATAAATTATTTAAATTTTTCTGCTCGCTTAAATTCAAGGTTATTGATGGCTCAAAATATATAACTTCAGTCTAAATTATCTCTAATGCTATAATAAGTCTATCAGGGAATGGCACTGAGCTACTTAGAACAAAATGAAATTGCTTTATCTGTGTTAAGAACTGCTGCTTTTTTGGAAAAAAATATTTTTAACAGCCTATTCTATAACCAAAAGTGGTGGTGTGAAGGGCAATGAGAACATTTTATTTCATGAAATAATTCTACTCCTTCCTTTATGCTTTGTCTGAATGGAATGGAAAAGGGATTGACAAGGAAGCCTTTATAGAAGACTTTCATAAGGGCTATTAAAATATTCATTCATCCAACAGTATTCATTGGGCACTTTCTATTTTCTAGGCACCAAGCTAGGCTCATACATTTAAACTGAGAACAATAAGGACAAGCCTGGTTCCCACATTCTATTGGACAATTAAGTTTTAATGGCAGTAGTAGGAGATTTGCTAAAAGCTACTTCCAGCTCATTTTGAATAGTCTGGTATAAATCACAAGTAAATTAATTGAATACAAACTTTGACTGATATTTAGCACTTTTTCTTCAATTTTGTGTTTTGTCAGGTAGTAAAAGTCTTCAAGGATATCTTACGTTAGTAAATAAAGTACATCTTTAAGTAACCTAAACATCTTCTCTTCATTTGTGCCAGTGAGTTGCCTAAGGCCCACCATTAACCTAATACTTGGTATCACTAAGTGATAAACCTAATTTGGTATCAGTAGCCCTTTAAGAGAGACTAGTCTTTCCTGGCTTAATTCTGGATCAGAAGTCCAGGAGAGCTTCCTATTATTTTTTGTTTCTCTAAAGTCCTGCTTTGGAGACAAAGTGATTGAGAGGCACATTCTAAGAGGAACTCGTCAGGATGAGCTCAGCCTCTCCTTATGATGATTTGGAAGTTGATGTTATTTTTTTGGGTCAGATTAAGATCTGGCATTTTACCGAGCCAAATCCTCTGTTTAATTACAGAGGTGAGATAATTACCAGGGGAGTAGTTCAGTTAATAATTATAGAAATCCCAATTTAGCAAGAAAAACAGGGTAGAATAAAAGCTGATTTCAGCCAAACTGATTGTCAGAAACATGAGGTTTTGAAAATTACTTATGCATCAGAATAAATTGAGTTGCATAATGTCAATGGCAGTGCTATTGTGGAAAATCTTCATTTAAGATGGTGATAGTGATGGAATTAGTGACAGTGGAGAATTTCAGCTATTGACATTAACTATCATTTAGCTGTGGTAGATCATTAATTCTTAAAAAGATATGTTTATTTTACATTTTCTGAATGTGGAATAAGCCTACTATCTAATGATAATTATAAAAATCAATAAAAGATGCTGCATTCTTACCAACAGGTTAAAGAAATGACAAATACAGCTAGAGGTATGGTGTCATAAGAAGAATGAATGAAAATTTATACAATTATGTTTGCCTCTTCATTACACAAAAGGCCTTAATGATTCACTGGACAGTTAAGACACTCTAAATTTTTCTCACCACAAAAATAGCCAACAAATCCAAATGGTTTGAAAAAGGACCAGATTTAGAGAGGGGCAAAAACTCATGCTAAAAAAGAGAAATTTTATGTGCACACTTGGTAGATCATCTTAACTGACACATCAACTGAAGCTTTGATTTTATACACATACTTTTTAGAGGGATGTCTATGGTAGGCAAGGGATTCTTCCTTTCTTTTGTAGGTATGATCCATGATTGGTGAGCATTAGGGTGAGATCCTCTTTGGCTTTAAAAAGTATTCTCAATTTAAGTCATATGCAAAAGATTTTAAATTAACTTGCTTGGCATTTAGACTTAAAGGTGAAAACATAACATCTATTACAGGTCTGCTTTTCCCCACATTCCCTGCCTCAGTAAATGGCATCGCTGTCCACCTAGTACCTGAAGCTAAAAATCTACACAATGTTTTGATTCCCCTTGTCTCTCATCCCCCAAATCTAATCTGTCAGCAAGTCTTATTCATTTTTCTTCCTATTAGGAGAGACTATGTTCCATGGCCCTGAGCATCCTTACATGTTCTTTTTTGTGCTTAAAATGAAAGGCCCTGACTTCTCTTCACTTGGGCAGTTTCTCAGGGTTGTGTTTGCAGGAAGTAACCTTGAGGGATGGTGCAATGTCTCCCTTGGAGATAAAGAGCATCCTTACTCACTGCTTGCTGTAAAAATAGTAGATTCCCTAAGCTCAGTGTTCTTTGACCACAACACAATCCACCATATGTACAGATATCCATAGGATTTTTTATCTGAAGTTTAAATTTAACTGGAAATCCTATATTTTATAATTGAAATTTTTATTTAGATAATTGTACATTCACATTTGTAAAACTGATTCAGAGAAATCACATGTGTACTTTGCAGAGTTTCCCCAAAGGTAATGTTTTGCAAAACAGTAGTACAATATCATAACAAGGATATTGACATTGATACAACCCATTAATGTTATTTGAATTTCCTGAGTTTGGTGTGCATTCATTTGTGAAAGTATGTGTATGTGTGCGTGTTTTTAGTCTTATACAATTTTACCATATGTATATCCATCATCACAATCAAAGTTCTGAACAGTTCCCTCATTAGAAAGACCCCTTGTGTTGCCCTTTAATAACCATCTAATTGCTATTTCTGTTTAATCTTACATCTTTTGCCATTGGTGAACTCAATTATTGTTTCTGGGTGTTGCTTTGTTTTAGTTTTTGGTTTTTTGATTCATTGACATTTTCTGTATAGAATATCATCTACAAATTGATAGTTTCATTTATTCCACTCCATTTCATTCCTTCCACTCCATTTCATTCCTGATGTTGGTAATGTACATCTTCTCTCCTTTTATTTTTGTCAGGCTTGCCAGAGATTTTTCAATTTTATTGACTTTTAAAAAAAAATAACCTCATTTTCTGTGTTGTGTTCCATTTAAATTCCCTTTGTTTTTGCTTTAATCTTTATTTACTTCCTTCTGATTGATTCAGGTTTATTTTGCTCTTCTTTTTCTGGTTTCTTGATTATTGGTTTGAGACATTTTTTCTTTCCTAATGTAAGTTTTGAGACTATGCATTTCTTCCTTAGCACTACTTGACCTGGATCCCACATAGTTTGATAAATTGTATTTTTGTTTTCATTCAGTTCAATGTATTTTTTATTTCTTTTGAGACTTGCTTTTTGACAATGAATTATTCAGAATTTAGAAGTGTACTCTTTAGTTTCCAACTGTTTGGAGATTTTCCCGTTATCTCTGTTACTGATTTCTAGTTTGATTCCATTGTGGTCAGAAAACATGTTCTCTGATTTTAATCCTTTTAAATTTGTTGATGTTTGTCTTATAACTCAGAAAATTGTAGAACTTAGTGAATGTTCTATCAACACTTGAAAGAAGAATGTGTATACTGCGTATACTATTATTGGGTACTGTGTTTTATATTATCAACTAGATCTTGTTGGTTGATGGCATTGTTTAGATAGTCTATATATCTCTGCTTAATTTTTGTCTAGTAGTTCTAACAGTTATTAAGAGGGGTACTGAAGTCTCCAAAATATTTGTAGATTGTGTATTTCTCCTTTGAGCTCTATTAGTTTTTCCTTCATATACTCAGAGGCTTTTTTTTTTTTTTTTGGTGCAATACATCTAGAATTCTATCTACTGGATTGATCTTTTTTCACAATGTAATGTTCCTCATCTTTTGTAATTTTCATTGCTCTGAAGTCTACTTAATCAAATATTAATATAGTCACTCCTACTTTTTTTGCATAGTATATATTTTCTATTCTTTTTCTTTCAGTCTATCTGTGGTATTGAATTTGAAGTGAGTCTCTCATAAACAGCATATAGTTGAGTCATTTTTATCCACTCTGCCCCTGTCTATATTTTGAGTGATGTATTTAACTATTTATGTTTAAGATAATTACTGATATGATAGCACTTATATCTGTCATGTTATCATTTGTTACTTCTTATTGTTTCCTCTGGTTCTCATTCCTTTTCTTTTTTCTTGCCTTCTGTGGGTTACTTGACATTTTTTTTAGATTCCATCTTGATTTATATATAGTGTTTTTGAGTGTATCTCTTTGGATAATTTTTATTATGGTGGCTAATATACAGTATATCCTGTATTACATTTTACCACTTTGATTGAAGTATGGAAAACTAATTTCCATTTAGAATCCTTTACCTTCCCTGCTTTGAAATGTCATTGTCTTGAGTGTCATATGGTGTAATAATTTGTATTTTAATCATCAAATATAACTGACAGAACTCATGAAGAAAATGATAGTCTATTTTATGTATCCACATTTATGTTCTTTCTGTTGTTTCTTTTTTCTTTCTTGTTTCTTTTATCATTTCCTTTCTGTTAAAAGATGTTCTTTAGCCAATCTTAAAGGATATATCTTCCAACAACCCATTCTCTTAGTTTTCTTTTGTCTGAGGATGTCTTTATTTTCCCTTAATTTCTAAAGGTTAGTTTTGTCAGATATAGAATACACTTTTAACAGTTCCTTTTCTTTTAGCACTTGCAAAATATCAATAATATAAAACTTCCTCCTGGGCTCCGTAGTTTCAAGTGAGGAAAATGATGTTATTTGATTAGTGTTTCTTATAGATAAATGAACTGTTTCTCTCTTGCTGCTTTCAGTATATTTTCTTGTCTTTAGTTTACAAAAGTTTAATTATAATGTGTCTTGGTATAGATTTCTTTGGGCTTATCTTGTTTGGAGCTTGATCATCTTCTTGGATCTGTAGTTTGTGACTTTCATCACATTTAGGAAGTTTTCAGTCATTAATTCTTTGAATACTCTTTTGGTCCCCTCTCTCCTCTTCTTCTGGGATTCTGATGGCATGAATGTTGGATCCTTTGTTACTCTCATACAGATTTCTGAGGCTCTGTTTATTTTTTTAGTCTTTTTTTTTTTTAGTCTATTTAGATTGTTTGATTCTCTTTATCTATTCTCCAGTTCACCAATCTATCCTCTTTCATTTCCACTCTACTACTGAGCTCATCCAGCAAATGTTTATTTCTGTTACTGTGTACTTTAGTTCTGTAATATCCATTTGGTTCTATTTTTATAACTACTACTTTTTTTTTTTTTTTTCTTTGCGGTATGCAGGCCTCTCACTGGTGTGACCTCTCGCATTGCGGAGCACAGGCTCCGGGCGCACAGGCCCAGCAGCCGTGGCTCACGGGCCCAGCCGCTCCGCGGCACGCGGGATCCTCCCAGACCAGGGCACGAACCCATGTCCCCTGCATCGGCAGGCGGACTCCCAATCACTGCGCCACCAGGGAAGCCCACTACTACTTTTTTTAACTGAGGATTTTCTACTTTTTTCCACGTGTATCAGAATTTGTAATTCGTTGTTGAACCATTTCTGGGACAGCTGCTTTAAAATTCTTGTCAAATAATTGAAATATCTGCTCCATGTCAGTGTTGGTGTCAGTTGATTGTCTTTTTTCATGCAAGGTGTGTTTTTCTTGGTTCTTTTGTATAAAAGGTGATTTAGGTGATTTTCTATTGTACCTTGGATATTTGTTTATTATGTTAGGAGACTCTGAGATATATTTAAATCTTTTATTTAAGCTGTTTATTTACCTTGTTTAGTTTTAGCAAGCAGGTCCCAGCCTACTTTTATATGATTCCAATGAGAGTTTAATTTTAGAAAACTTGCATTATTATTTTGGTCTGCTTTGGTGTCACTGCTGGTCCTTATTGTTGCTGCTTGGAGTGATGGAAGATGTTTCCCCAGGAAGGGCCTTTGGGGGTCTCACTGTGGCAGAGGGGACTCCCAGCCCTGTAGGGACATGTGGCTTCTTAGGCCACATGCTTGTTGTGGCTGGGTGCCTCTTGATGATTCTGTCTGCCAGCCTCAGTATCTCTTGAAGGGGGTGGTGTACCCCAGGCTCCCATAGTTTATTGTTGGCTGGGCTGCCAAATCATCTCCCTTACCAGTGGTGTCAGAAAGCCTGATGTCAGAGGAATTCCTTTTCTATCTGTAGAACTGAGGTGCTTTCTGTTGTTTGGAATCCAGGAAACACTGGCCTTGGGTCACCTTCTTCTATTGGGTTGGGGGACTTAAGACACTCTGCTACTGTGTTGTTGTTCTAATCTTGGGGTTAAAACCAGTTTGGCTTCTCTTTACCACCTTTCATAGTTCTTTTCTGGTTGTCTCTTGCTCTATTTACAGGGTTTATGGTTGTTCTTAGAGTGGAGGAGGAAAGATAAATGGGTCTACACCATCTTGTCTAGACTGGAATTCTTATCTGTGTTTTTATTTACTAAATATAGCAACCCTAACTAGGCCACAAGTATTCTGGTAGATAAGTAGTCAATTGCAGTGTATGGCTTTCTTTCTGTTTTTGGTTTACTTATGCTTCATGATGAAAGCTGATTCAGTGGACTTAAAAACAATCAAAAGTATAGGGGAAGGATCCCCAAACTACACGCCCCTGCTTGAGGGTCACATTTGCCCCATAGCCTGTTTTGGTATGGCCCTCAAGCTTTACATTTTTTAAGGATTAAAAAAGAAAAAAACAAAGAATATGTGACATACTCCATATGTGGCCAGAAAGACCTAAACCATTTACTCTCAAACCTATACAGAAAAAGTTTGCTGACCCCATAGTCTAAGGAAATGAAAAAATTTTTTTTAAAACCACTAAACTGGGATTTAGAAAAAGAAGATTTGATTCTTAGCTTTGACAGATAAACTTTGTAACATTAGACAAATCACAAAAATTCCCTGTGCTACATTTTTCTCTTTATAAAATAAAGCTTTGGATAAAGTAATTCCTGAAATTCCTCCAGTATGCAGTTTTAAATCAACCTGTCATAAAACTATTACAGTTGGGTAACTTTCTAAATGAGGCTTATTTTTATCTCCAAGTTTTTATTTTGAAAAAAATTCAAATCAATGAAAGAGATGAACAGATAATACAGTGAATATCCATACACACTTCACAAATACTCACCAATGGTTAATATTTTGCTACATGTGTTTTTTCTAATAATTTGTGCATGTGTGTGTCTATTTATGTATAAATTTTATTTTTTATGAAACATTGAAAGTTTACTGCAATCATCATAACACTTTGCTCCTAAGTATTTACTTTAGTATGTATTGCCTAAGAACAACTTGAAAGGAGGAGGCATCTCTTGAAATCTTGGTGGAGAGGAGAAAGCAAGAGTGTAAATTTATGTTTCTGCAGAAATGAAGGAAAGTAAAACTGGAATGAATATAGAACAAAATCCAGGGGAAATTGCTAGAACTAACAGTGGAATCTATATATTGAAAGTGACAAGATATCATACACAAGGGAAAACTGACATAGAAGCAACATCTCCAAAACATATCCTAGTTGAGCAATTAGACTTTAAAGATTAAGAAAAAAGCCTCAGTACTCTTGGTCAAAAATGCTAAGTTCATTACAAAGTAAAGAAAACCTTGTCATTATCAAATTTCTCAATAGCAATATACAGACCAAAACAGTAGTACAGCAACATTTTTAAAAAATCAAGCAATAGAAGTATGAGACAACTTTATATTCAGTCAGGCTATCTATCAGGTATCAAAACTATAAAGAAGAAAACAGTTTTAAATATGCATGGAATTGGAGTTGGTATATTAGTTATTTACTTTTTATTTTACATTTTTTTTTTTTTGGTGGAAGAGGTTCTAAAAGCCTTGGAGAGGAGGGAAAAAAACACTATTTTGAGTATTTATTATAAGCTGGATATACCTAACTTTGAATTAGGTCTAATTACCTTTATTTTACAATGAAGAAACTGATACTCAGAGAAATTGACTACTGTGACTCAGTGAGTATCTGTCAAAGCCAGGTTCAAACCCTATTTTCCTTCACTGTAAAACTTTGATCTTTCTTCTATGTCATGCTCACTGTGGATTCTTCATACTTGTTGCTGCTCTATAAATGCAACTATAGTTTTGTTTTGTTGTTGTTGTTTTAATTAAAAGAGAGAAATAATACCCCTCACTACTCTATTTAACACTTTAGCTCGTGAAGCTATTCATACTCTTGCTCAGCTGACAAGTAGTTTGAGCTCCAAACACTATAAAGAACATAGTGATTTAATTAAAGGCTTGAAAACAGTCAATTTGAAAATGTGATGGTTTTACATGCTCAAATTTCCTCCCCCAGAACCAATTACATCTAATAATAAAGACAAGAACTGAAAATCCTAAAATTTAGCTTTTCAAATAGTCACTGAGTCTGTTTTTGAGTACATGTAAAATAAGCAACACTTTTGATACAAGTACTATCCCCAAGAGGAAATTAGCAGAGCATATTAGATTACAAATTTTAATAAACTGGTATTAGTATTATCACTTTCAAGCAGAGGAAAAAGAGATCATTTTGTTCTATTTCTGAGACTCTATAATGTCTTATCAGCTTCTGTGACAAACCATTCAAGTATTTACTGCCCATGCTAATTAGTTTATAGCCTACCAGCCATGTGTCTACACAGAAGACAACAGAGCCTATTCAAAAATGCTCCCTCCTTCTCATAAAAGGCAAAAAAAAAAACCCAATTCTTATTCAATGTAGATGCTAATGCAGAGAAACTGATAGTATCTGGCTTCTAGAAGATGAGAAAAACATATTACCTGATTAAATCCCACACATTGTTCGAAAGTCGGTATAAGATTTGTATATAACTTCAGAGTTTCTAAAACGCAGCCTTACCTTACTAATCAAATACATGGGGGATAAAATCTCTGAGAAAGAGAATTAGAATTCTTCAAAATGTCCCATTCAGCTGCAGCCTTTGTACCAGTGATACCATAGCAGGACCTAGCCTGGTCAATATATATTTTTAGCTGAACTGCCATTTCCATTACTGGAACAATTTTTTTTAGCAGTTTATAACTAGGACATTTTCATTCTCACCATCCTGAAACTTGATAGAAATTGTCAGACCAAATGTACTTTGAAGAATACAACAGATCTACTTTGGCTCTTAGGCAATTTTAAAATATAACAGTTGCTAGGTCATTTACCAGACCTCCTAAAACAAAGGACACGTTTTAAGATGATTTGGGTAATTTTTCTTCTCTTTTAATATTAATTATACTATGTATTACATCACTTTCTCCTTTGATTTTGGGAAAACATCAAACTCACCTTATAAGGATGAGAGAATTTGTTAGGAGTTTGCGATGCCAGCTTCATAGGTTTGTTGTAAGACTGTCAGGAGATGACATAGGTCAGGTGCCCAGAACAGGGTCTGGCAGATTGCAGCCACTCCATTCATATGAATTTATCTTTGCCTCTGAAAAATTGAATGCCATTGCTTTGGGTTATTAAAACAAATTAAAAGGCAATACACCAAACCAGTATTTCAAAGGAATTCACACTTAATGTGAAGTATAGTGTTTGGTAAAGTTACTGTCACATTTTAGTTAAACTAGAAAAAATATAGGAGCAATCTGAGGAGGAGAAGCAAATGCTAATGGACTGGACACTAACTTTTAGCCATTCCTTTAGTAAAATTACTAGTTGTTTTATTAATAAGTAATAAAATTACTAAAGTTACTCAATATGGTTTGCTTCCTGTGAAATAACTGCCAAAAGTTAGTGAATAGCTAACTAAAGCAATCACGGGAAAAACAAGTGCAATAAAAAGGAACCATAATCTCCTAAAATGTAAATTTCTGGACTGCTTTGAGAAATTTGGATTAACTCTTTCCCCACAGTATGATATAGCTCTACTTGATACAGTATCAAAGTAATAGATAGCATTCTGCCCAATCATGGTGTATGCAGCTTTATAGAGGTGCCAGTCTAGAAGCAATAAATAGCACAGGCTCAGGTGGAACCTGGTCCAGTGTTCTTAGATTAATTCACAGGATAATTGAGACCAGTTTTAATTTTTTTTTACTAGATATAGAAAGGATGTTACATGAATTTTCTGGGGTCTCTGACCATGAAGAAAAGTAAGGACAATATGACCTTTTTGGAATTGATTGCTACTGCTTAAATTCTGTCTTATGACGGCAAAAGGCATATTTATTTATTTTTTCCTTTAGTGGAAAATCAGGAAATTTAATAATCTGCAATGAATTACCCCATTACTAATGCAGAATGAACCAGAGTTGACTCTATCCTTGGATACCAAAGAGAACCCAGCATGAGCTCATTTGCTATGAAGGTGCCCGTCATTTCACAAATTAAAGTGGAAAATTGAGGCAACAAGTCGTGTAATATAAACTGATGGATACCTGTTCTTGCCTCAGTTTATTTGGCTATTTTAAACCAAAAGATTAAAGTGTAAACATGTTACGGTTATTAGTGATTCTTTCCTTCTAATTAGAATTTTGTAGTGGGCAAGGGGATAAATGAGACTGTAACATGAGCTGTCATAATTCCGGGTAAATAAGAAGATACTAAGATAATTTCCTAAAGTAAGAGTAAATAGATCAATGAATTCGTGTTTTTCCTATATACTACCAAGCAAGTGATAATGATTGATGGCTGAACCGAAAGTCAAGTGGTAACATTGGTAGCCTGTAGCCATAGCCATAGATGAATGGTATAAATTCTGTCAAGATCAGAAGACTGAACTAGAAAACCTTTGAAGGATCAGATCATTTCTAGCCCAACCATGGAAGGATCAGCTAATGGTGAGAATATACCAAAATTAAGTAGATAATGGTTGAGTGAGGAAACAGAAAAAGGAGTCTGATAAATATACTTAATTCTAAAAATGCATAAATATCCTCTTAAAACCACTCTTATGTCTTTGTATTTTTAAAAACATAGTAGACTATCAGGCTTCCCTGGTGGCGCAGTGGTTCAGAGTCTGCCTGCCGATGCAGGGGACACGAGTTCGTGCCCCGGTCCGGGAAGATCCCACATGCCGTGGAGCGGCTGGGCCCATGAGCCATGGCCGCTGGGCCTGCGCATCCGGAGCCTGTGCTCCGCAACGGGAGAAGCCACAGCAATGAAAGGCCCGTGTACCACAAAAAAAAAAATTAATAAATAGTAGACTATCTATGTTACATTGCCAGCTTTCTGTAAAGATTACTTCTATGCAACGTCATGAATTTTTTTTAAGTTTCATATTTAAATAAAACCTACAAATTCAGTTCATGAATTTATAGTGATGGTAAAATTTTCTCAGTTCCTCTTCAGAAATTTAGATCAGCCCTAAGAAGTTCTTAAAAGAGCATTGAAGAGACATTTAGACATCAAATAACTCATTTTGCATCTGGTATCCTTTTTAACACACAGACCAACTCTGGCAGTTCAGAATGTGATTTTTAAAAATTTTCCTGGCCTCCTGTTTGTTTCTTTTACTTTGTTGGGTCTGTGAATATTTTAGTGAGGATTCACTTTAAAAGTAATCTCGGTCCTTGTTGTTGCTTTGCAATGTTTGAGAAAATGACTAGAGGAGCTTTAATGCTGTCTTGCTCATCATTGTGAATCAGATAAAAGATTAAAAACAATACCTAGAGCGCAGCTCTCAACTTGGGCTTCTGTCTGTTGAATTTTAATTCCATGGTAAGATTCTTGTTCAGACAGAAGGTAAATAAATAAGTCCATAAATTCCACTGATTTCAGCAGGCTATGTCACGGGGGATGCATTATTTTTAAGCCAAAGTATCATCAGTGTTTTACATGATTCCATCAGAGAGGTTCCTTTCCAAGGCTAGCACCACCTGCTTACCATACAAAGGCTTTGAACATTAACAGGGGAAGGAAACAGAGAAGTTGGTGAGCAGGCTTCACAGACCACTGGTTGGTAAGGATATGACACATGACAAAGCACAATTTATCTTCTTGGGCCTTTCAGACATTTTAGCGGGTACCACTGGTTTCCACTTGCCCCTCTTCTATTTTGTCTTCTACTTTGGGAGACAAAATAGTGGTTGTTAGGATTGAAATGCAGGCCATGGAATGTGGAAACTTAGGCAGCCTTTTGTCTGCAAGTGCCAGTAGTTTTGCCTTTAGAAGTGTGTCAGAATTCCTGAAGTGACTGTATTTACGCCTCACCTGGCTGGGGAGGAAAGGAGTGTGGCACTAACACCTGTCAAGGAAATTACAGGTGCAGGCAGTTATTGGGCTTGGAGGTATTAAGGAGAAACAATTATACACATTTTCAGTCTAATTTGATGAGAGCCTCAGGTTCCTGGAGCCTTGCCCAGCCAATTGCCTAAGTTGTAAAAACTGAGTCACCTGGCTTTTCAGAGTTAAGACACTCTGGTTTTAAGCCTGTTGATTGGCTCACTGCAAAAGGAATGCAAAGAATGTGGCCTTTTTAGAAGTATGTTTCATAGAATTTGCTACAAAAACTTAAATTTTAAAATAGTACTGTAGCAGGTTTATAGCCTTTTTTCTGGTTTGCACTCTCAAAATTTGTTTGTGTTCAAGATTTATGTATTTGAACAGCCTACAAATATTTGCTGAGTATGTCCTCTCAGATGTCACAGACACAACTACGAGTAAAAGAAACATGACCTCTTTTCTCTTAGACCTTACAGTCTAGAAAGGACCACATGTGTGTACCAGTGATATGTATGATAAAAGTCATGAAGGATGTCGTGGAATTATGCAACTGGGGATACAGTTTGATTTTGGGGAGCAGTATCAGAGAAATTTTCTCTGAAGTAGTGACTTCTAAGGTGAAGATTAAGAAATGAGTTGGCCAGATGAAGAGTGATAAAGAGTATTTCATGCATAAGCAAGACCATGTACAAAGGCCCCTAGATAAGGAGTAACTTGCGAAGCAAGTCAGAATGAAAGAGGGGCTCAATAAGAAGCTCGAGATGAGGGCAGAGGCCAGCTTGCCTAGGACTTTGTAGGCCAGAATAAGGAGCTGGGCTTGAGTCTAAGATAATGAGTAACTGCTGGGAGATTTGAGCATGGGCCTTTTAAGAGCTGGTTGATGCATTAACAGAGCATCTGAGCACCTATTGGATACCAGTCATTATGCTGGTAATTGGGGTAAGGTGAATGTGAGATGGTCCCTGTCTTCAAGGAACTCACCACTTTAAACGGGAAACAGATAAGAAAATCTCTCATTACAATGAGAGGATTTAGGTTTGCATAAAGGCATGAACCAAGTGCTATGGGAGATCAGAGAAGAAACCCAGAAAAGAGTCTTTAACTCAGCCTTTGAGTGGGTAGCAGAATGTGCCCAAGGGAGATGGTATTTGGTTCTGGGAGAACTTGTAGAAGTTAGTTACATGGACCAAGGGTAAGAAGGGCCTTCCAGACAAAGAGAAAAGCATGCCCAGTGATCTGTTTGGCACACTTGGAGAATTGCCTGTAGATTAGAATAGCTGGAGAAAGGGTATGAGTAGGAGTGAGGCAGGAAATATGGCTGGAGAAGTTTATGTAACATACCTTTGCCCTGTTAAGGAAAGAGAGAGATTAAGGGATTTGTATGTTGTATCACTTTTCCATTTTAGAAAATTTCAAATTTTGCCTCTGCAGAGAAAAAGAGCCATTAAGTAGGCCAGCTTTCGGTAACAGAAGTTACTGTCTAAGACCATTTCTGTCACTTTTCAGAAGTCTACAGAAATTTATACCTATTCAACAAAATGTTAATTTATGCTTCAGGAAAAAGAACAGTGGAATATACTGATATATCTTAAGGTGATCTCTTTTTCATTTTGGATCTGAGTTCTGCATCAACCTGAAAAATGGAATAAATTTTCAAAAGGACATCAAATACTCAATACAAAGGAAGAAAAAGATCTCTATTTATCATGTTCCTGCAATCACCACTGAGTGATGTATTGTGATTACAACATTTTTTTAATTGGCAGGCTTCTGGGATGCTATAGGAGTTGGTGACAAGATGATGGATCAGTTTCTCCATATTGGCTGGTTGATCCAACAAACCTAAAGCAGATATTGACATTTGTCATTCAACATTGGAGTCCTACAGACTTCTCTGCTGATTAGTCAAATACTTCACCTCCCTTTAATTAATGTTTTAAGAGCAGAGCCTCACAGAGATGCTCAAGGGAGCAAAGTTTTACAATATAATGGAAAAGAAAGGTTACATAGTACCAGTTGAATGAGAATAAGTAAGCATGGGGGGAAAGGAAGAAATCAATGACAATGTTTGAACAGCTTAACCCTGTTAGCCCTTACATGTTAATAGATTATTTATGCATCAGTTTGCCAGTGAGAAGAAATTAGTATGATTAGCATTTTCTGTTTATTGACTGCTCATCACAAATTGGGAAAATGTTTACATGTATTTTTGTTTATTACCTTGAAAAATCATTGACAAGAAAGGTCAGGAGAAGAACTTATCCTCTCATATAAACTCAAAGAATTTTATCCTAAAGAAAAAAAAAGGGGGCAAATGAACAGAAATATATTTCGCATTGTGCTATGAAAAAAAAAGGAAACTATTTTATTTCCAGAGAAAGGCCTTTTGAAATAGGTGGTTAAAGAAGGAGCTTTGAAATTTGACATGAGTCTAATCTCATTCTTTAGTTAATAGTCAAGGATTTTCAAAGAGTCTTTATGATGTTTGCAGAAAATTTTCACCTCTTCTGTGGCTCCCCCAACCCTGATCATTTCGAAGTTTCTTTTACCATACAACTTCAATCATGCCCTGTTTTGGAAGAGAGCTGCAAGCTAATCCCATAATAAAGACAGTGAAACAGAGAAGAATCCAGAAAGGGTTTAGATTTCTATCTTAAGTACCTTAAAAATTCACAGATATAGGTTAGGTATTATTTAGGGAAAATGAATGTTGGTGTCTAAGTCTTATGAATAACAAATCCACAAAGAAATCTGCTGTATTTAGCAACCATAGGAGCAGGGACCAAATGTAGTATCCCAGACCTGGGATAGATTTCCAGTTGTCCTGTCTTGGGTTTTGGCAAACTAAAAATGTAGACTCTGGAGAAAGACGGATTTGGATTTGAATCTCAAGTACCTTAATTTTCTGTAAGTAACCTTGGGCAAGACATATAGTCTCTAGGGTGCTTTGATTTTCTAAGTTTTAAAAAATCTCTTTCTCTCACTCTTCTCCTTCCTCCCTCCCCCTCCCTCCATCTACCTACCTATCTACCTATCTATCTAAACACACATTATTTGTCCTTCTCTTCACCTTTACATCCACCTGGCCCACCTATTGATTGTTTTAATGAGACTGGTAGAGAAAAGAAGGATCATAACACTTCCTGTTGTTGCTAATTAAGCCTCCAACTTGCAAGGAATATGGTGATATTCTTTACTCTTACTGAAACAATCACTGAATTCAGGACAGGATTATACATTTGGAAGTCACATTGTTGAACAATCAATGTTTAGTATCCATGTGATTGAATAAAGACAGTTTTACGTTTTAGGAAAATATTTAGGGAGAGTTTCTTGTGATATAAAATCACATTTTCTTCTTAGGAAGGAATCAAAGAATGATCTCCTCTATTTTTAGGATATGCTCTTCTGAATTCTAGTCCTGATCATCAGATTGAATGCAAATGTTTGAAATCTAGTTCTCTGAAGTTAAACAAGATACTGCCAAAACAAAAATTATGCTGAAAGACCAAAGAAAAATCAATATGAAAAAGGTTTATACATAGATTTCATTCTTTCAAACATCCTGAAAAAAGCCCTAAAATCAGTTGTATCTAGTTATATTTAAATGTCATTTTCATTTTATCAAAGAAATATATAATACACATGTTATAAAAATTCAAGTAATAGTACAAATCTTATAAAAATCACGACAAATCCCATTTTCAAGAAAGTTTCCTTTCAATTTTTAAATTTCTCCCTCCCTGTTATTGATACTCATATTACTAAATAACATCATAGCAAAAAATTTCTTGGTTTTTAATATTAGCCATTATTTTTTGGTTTTCTATTATAAAGATTAGCATTTAGACCTTTTATTGTGCCAGTACACATTTAAACACTTCCCCTTGTCCTATCCTATCAAAACCATCTTTGGCTAAATCAATATTCAGTGTTTATCTTATTTTAACTAAGAAAATCTTATACATAGAGGAGCTACATGGTATATTATGATTATATATTTTAAACATTTTGTTTTTCCCTGAGGTTAACTATCTCACACACACACATACACACACACACTTAATTTTCTATTTACTGGCTGCTGATTCTGGCAACTCTGCCCCTTACCTGTCTTTCAAGACCCATATTAAATAGGTTAGATAGCTCTTTACTGGTACAAGACTTTGCAGATGCAAGTTAAAAGAATGAAGAAAGCTAGCTTAAAGACTCTCTGGAAATATATTCTTATATTTAATCTCATATTTCACAGTGGTGGCATCAAATTCAATCTTGAGATAAGGTGGGAGCTTTTCCTGATCCTGACCAATTCCCTCCTTGTTCTTTAATATAGAAAATCAGTTTTTCTTTTTTTCCCCAATATTAATGTAGATGGAAGTTAATCTTCAACACTGTCCTCCAGTGATCCACCTTCTCAAACCATATGACTACTCTATAGAAATTCTAGAACTCTTAGTGATACTTTAGAGTTTAAATGTAGCCTATTTCCTTTTGTGATTCATTTTGCAATTTAGACTTGAGAATGAGACAATAATTTTCTGTAACAATTTAAAGACAGTCATAAATGGAGAGGGATTCAGGATATGACTTAGTGGGAGCCCAGGACCTCAGCAGCAGTTGATGCAGAAGGGGTCGAAGGTCATAGCAGGGATAGTCAATTTTTATTACGCAAAAATCTGAATCTTTTATCTATATCCTCACTATTTACATGCAACCCATCAGCTAGAAGAATCTGCTGCTAGGTAACCCAGACATACTGAGTCAGACCTACTGAAGTTTGAGAAGCACTGTCTGGGTCAGTAACTGATGTTGAACTTAGTAGAGAGCTAAAGCTATTCAAGTATTTCTCTTTATGCAGATTAGTCAGAGAAAGGTTGGGACTTGGCATTAAGAGAGAGAAAAGAAAGTTACTAAAACAAAATGGGAAATCTACATGTAAAGGGAAAATGGAAGTATATAGCATAGTTTTGGAATGGAAAGAAGCTCATTATGACTTAAGAGTACAGTGCAGGTTTAGGCTGAGGCTGAAGGTATAGAAAGGGAGAAATGATGGAGGTCCTCAAATGTTTTACCAAGGTCTTTAAACTTTAGCCTGTAGGAAATTTGGTATCCTTGGGAATGTGTTAAGAAGCAGAGCTATGACATTCATGTTATGTTTTAGACAGATTAATCTGTCTACACTGTGGAGGATACATTAGACTTGGGAAAGAGACTGGAGAAAGAGACTATTTGAGAGATATTGCCATTTTCCCAAAAATATTGATGAAGATTTGAATTAAAATAACAGCCAAAAAAAAAAAAAAACTAACAACTGTGGGAGTTGAGAAGACACACTGAGGACAAATTAAGGATGTAGAATGTTAGACTTTTGTGACTTGATGATAGAAGTAATTGAGCAATACAACTGATCACAGGGAAAAGTAAGTCATGATTCTAGTTTAGTTCCCTGGTTAGTAGAGTAAGCTAAATTATTTCACAGTATAGTAGACTTAATTGTATCATCCCAAAATATATGTTCTGCCAAGAATACTACAAAAATTACTGGAACCACCAGGGACATCATAGGGATAGAGAAATGGCATAAAATAAAATGGTTTTATAGGGGACTCTGTCAGCTGGCTACTCAGCATTCAGTCCATTCTTCCTCCTTCCTAAAGAAAATCCAATTCTGTTCACCTATTAATCTTCTCCTATGTAGCCCTTGTGACTCAAGGGATGCTTAACTCCCTACCAACTCTGGGTATAAATTTTGATCCATCAAATGAGTGCATGACACTCACCTGGTCACTCTTTTCTTGATCACAGTGTGGACAGGTGGCCTAAATTGGCCCAAATTAAATAGAAGAATTTATATTTCATGTTTGAGAGAGCCAGCTCTCTTGCCTTGCTCCTCTATTCATTCATCAACCTGTCCCTCTCCCTCTCTCCTAATATGAAAGCAAGGCAGAGTTTTCCATTCTCTGTTGGCAGCCAACTATGACCAGGAGGAGAACTAGTGTGTAGATGAAACAATATATGAATGGCAGATCATAGATATGAACATAACCTAGCCCCTTGCTGATATTACTGAGCTAGTGAGTCAAGCAACTCTGAAGTTGTCCCTACTTAGGGACTTACTGTTATATGAGATAATAAATGTCCTGTTTGTTTAAGCCAAAGAAAAAAAAGAGTTACGTTCAAGTCCTCAACACTGGTACCTGTGACCTTTTTGGAAACGGGTTCTGTGTAGATGCAATTAGTTGAAATGAGGTCATACTACTTGAGGGTGGGTGCTGATCCAATGGCTGGTGTCCTTAAGAAGAGAGGACAAAAAGAGACACAAAAACGTGAAGACAGAGGCAGAGATTGGGGTTATGCTGCTATAGGCCAAAGAGCACCAGGGATGACCAGATGTTGGGAGAGGCAAAATCAGAATCCTTCTTCAGAGCCTTGGGAGGGAGCAGGGCTCTGCCCACATTTGGACTTCTGATTTCTGACCACCGGACCTGTGAGAGAATAAATTTCTGTTGTCTTAAACCACCCAGTTTGTGGTAATTTGTTATGGCAGCAATAGGAGCTCCTACTCATAGTTTTGGAAGGATTTTTTTATAAATTTGTCTCATTAATGTAATAATAAATTGTCTAGAGCTTGTAATTAATATTCCTTTTTCCCCCTCTTGGCTAAAAAGGAGCAAGATGGGGTTTTTCTATTTTAAACTAATCTCTCATTGTGACTGAGGAGGGATGTGGATAGTCTTAGTTTTCTATTCTCAGGATAGAAGGTCGCAGTGGTTGGAGCACAAAACAAAACAACATGTTGTTTGATGTACAGGCCTAAAAGGATAGGAAATGTTTCCTTTTTTACCAGGTGTAAGTTCTCCTCTAAGGTTAATGAAGAGACAATAAATTAATTAAAAATAATCAACCTTCTGCAATGTGATAAGATAATCAAGAGCTTCATCTATAAGCCAAATCGAATAACTTTAGGAATTTTAAAAGTTTAAAGATTAGCATTTTATAGTTGGTTTGCTTGATTGATCTGTAAAACTTATTAAAGAAATGGATTTTATTATTACCTCTTATATACTCCATACACAGTGTGCATTGTTTGATTCTTTAAGTTAAATTTACCTTGTCAATGAAGAGTGACCTCTAGAATATCTTTAAATTGCTGGAATTTGCATAGGCTTGCACTTTTACTTTCTAATTTAAAGCCCCTATGGGTTCCTTCTTTATCCCATCCTGTTTTGACTCATTACAATCTCCCTTCATTTGCTTACAATATGCAAATAGCCACTTTCTTGTCATTTTTATAGGGATGGAGAGTTGTGCCTCTTGAACACGTTATTGACTTCTCTGTGACTCTGTACAATTCTATTTAGATGTAATTGTTTATTATTATATTGGGGTTTAATTTTCTTGCTTTTGGGAAGAAAAACCTAGACGTACTCCTCAGTTAGTGAAAATATTTATATT
The DNA here is from genome assembly GCF_964165515.1 of Mesoplodon bidens. Lineage (NCBI taxonomy): Eukaryota > Metazoa > Chordata > Mammalia > Artiodactyla > Ziphiidae > Mesoplodon > Mesoplodon bidens. The sequence continues at coordinate 54,440,548 of NC_138162.1, forward strand.
GAAAGAATGAGGTACTAGCACATATACACTGAATTTAGCATGCCGTTTATGTAATATATGCATGCATAAGCATATACACATTTTAATCTTGAGGTATGTTTATGCTAAGTATGAACAAATGCATATTTTAGGTTTATGTAATTATTTTAAATATGGAGTTAGAATACACAAATTCTGATTTCTGCTAAGAGAGTAAACTAGCTAGGGTTGCTGACTATCACCGCTTTCCCATGGAAATCAACCTAGAAAAAACAGAAGTGTGAGAGTAAAACATGGATTTCAGGAACCAACTTCAAAACAGAAAACTGTAGGGGTGAATGAAGACCATCTTGAGTTAGTATGTGTTGGGAAGGTGTAGGTGGGTGTGTCCTGAGAGACAGGCCACTGGGGCAATAGTGGGAACAGGTTAGAAGAAAATGTTTAAAATTCTGTTCTTGCCTTCCCCCCTTATGGAATTGGGTCAATTGTTGCCTGCCCCATCAGAGCAGAATGCAGCAGTAAGATCTGTAGCTGCCCTAGTGTAGCATCAGTGCACATGTCCTGCTGAACTGAAACTCTGATGAAAATAGGTGCTACTGATCAGTTGTTCTCAGGCATTCACTCCTCTACCCTTCCCCCCTCCTTAACCCCCAAGGGCTTGTGGATTAGAACCTAGTCTTTCTGCTCCTAACATTGCTTCTTCCAAAGAGTTTTAAAGTAAATGCTGACTGGGCGAGTTGCCAGGAGCTGTGGCAGAGCGTGTGGTCAGTAGTTACTCTGTGGTATGGTGGGTACTCTGCCTTGAGACTTTTCCCTTCTCCTCTGCTTAGACTCAACAGGACTGAAAAAGGCAGGGGACATGGCCCTTCCCCAACATATGCTACTGGACAGGGTAGCTAAACTTCACAGAGAACGTGAACTTATAAGCTGCAGTAATTGGACATGTGGAAAGGAACAACATTCTTAAAAGAGAGAAAATAAGCTGGACAATATTTACCAATTGTGATGGAGTTAACAATAATTTACACTAAGGAAGATAAGTATTTGTACAGAAATGGGGAAGATAATAGGACTGTGAAAGAATGAGAAGCTATAAAAAAGCACTTAGAAATAGTAGATAAGAAAATATAATAGTTGAAATAAAGGACACAACAGAGGAACAATAAAAGAATGGATTTAGCTAAAGAGTGAATTAGTGAGCTGGAAGATAAGGTTGAAGAATTTGTCCAGATTTAGCAAGAAAAGATAAGCTGGAGAATATGTTAAGGACCTATTAAGTATGAAAGATATATGTAGAAGTGCCAAGAATATTTGAAGCAATAGAGATAAATTTTGCAGAATTAAAGAAAGATAGAGGACTTCATGTTGAAAAAACAAATTACATAACAGAATAAGCCGCAACTAGGCACATTATAGAAAATTTGAGAATATCAAAAATAAACAAAAAATTCCAAATGTTTTCACAGAGGCAGAGAAAGTCAGTCCTGCCACAGAGATTAAAAAACAAACAAAAAAGAAGAAGACAAAAATTATCTGCAAAGAGAAAATAAAAAGATTGGTATCAGATTTCTCAAAAGAACACTAGATACTAGAAGACAACAGAATAATTTTTTGTGGTGAAATATACATAACATAAAATTTACTATTTTAAAACCATTTTTAAATGTGCAGTTCAGTGACATTAATGACATTCACATTGTTGTACAACAATAGAGTATTTTTGAAATAATAAAGGAAAATGATTTTAACCTAGAATTTTATAGCCTACTAAAATTTTTTGTAAACCCTGATACAAAAGGGATGGTAAATAAAGGTAGTCAAGTACAAATACATTGGTAAAGGTTACTGTGGTCTTTAAATTATAAAAGACTACAATTTGTGAAGTTAAAACAATGCCAGCATGATATTAAATCAGCTTTTTATTTTCCATGAATCATTCAGTGTCTAAGCCTTGGGTTTCTCTTGCTTAGTTATTAACGTTTCTCTTAAAAGGCTAAAATACCTAACGTTATTTGCTCTTTTCTGCCTCTTCCAGCCCATAATGCCATTTTTCTTTTTGTTCCTTTCTCTTCATTAGATGGTAAGAACATGAAGACAGGGACTGTATTTTGGCAAAGAATGTAGGTATGGGAAGGCTGGAAATCAACTGGCACATGTGTCTTTGTTTTAGTTTGCTAAGGCTGTCATAACACAATACCACGCTGGATGGCTTAAATAACAAATATTTATTTTCTCACAGTTCTGGAGGCTTGAAGCTCAAGATCATAGTGTCAGCAGGTTTGTTTTCTCCTGAGGACTCTCTCCTTGTCTTGCAAGCAGCCGCCTTCTCGCTGTGTCCTCACATAGCCTTCTCTCTGTCTCTTTCTCTTCTTTTGAGGACACCAGTCATATTGGATTAGGGCCCTACCCTTAAGACCTCATTTAAAACCTTAATAACCTCTATAAAGACCTTATCTATCAGTATCTATCTGAGGTACTGGGGGTTGGGACTGCCAACATATGAAATTTGAGGGAGTACAATTCAACCCATAACAGTCCTGTCTTACAAATCTTTGCATGAAGGACTTAAACGCTAATACCAAGATACCAATCCTGAGAGCCAGTGGTCGTTGAGTATCAGGCATGCACGCTTCTGAAAGCTTCACATAGATCATCTCATTTAAGCCTCACAACACAGCTGTGCAGTAGGTGCTCTTTTTTTAATCCTTATTTTACAGTTGAGAAAACAGAGTGTTAGGTACCTCCCTAAAATCAAACAGGTAGGAAAGGAGGGAACCAGGCTTCAAACCCAGGCAGCCTGCCTCTAGCACCTCTCCTCTCATTCCCTGATCTTGTTATGCTCCCTTCTCTAAGCTGAGGACACCCACATGTGTTTATTTGACTTCACAAGCAGTTTTGTTATGGATGTTCCCTGTCAGAGTCAAGATGCTAGTTCAAAGAGCACTGGCTCCAGATTCTTCACTCACCTGAACCGAGGGGTTGTTTTGAGAGACCTTGAAGATAAGCTTAATTGAGGAGCCCAACTCTCTGTGTAAGATATTTTATACCAAGCAAAATAAACTGACTTCGGAGTGTCAATGGAAGAAGAGTTGAGAGCAAGTTTTTCCTGTTTTTATCTTTAAGAAAATAAAATATGTGCATCAGAACAGAAGCTCAGAAGCAGATCAAGGATATGAGTGCTTTGAGAACAGATTTAAATAGTTACTTCCTTACTCCTGAGCTCCATCTGGTCTAGGAGTTCAGTGATTTTTTGTAAAACCACAAAGAGTTCAGCAAGGCTCAATGTTAAGGTATATGTCTTGGGAGAAAAGATCTGAGAGAATTAATTTGTTGTTTAGAGGTAAAGATCAGTTCCTGTAGGTTAGGTATTCTATTTTGGGCTTGGAGGGAGAAGTGATTAACATTTCTTCTGTCTGGCAGACTGTGGAATAAGGCTCAGGGTATAAACAGAAGGAATTATCACACTTCTTGCAGGCAGAAATCAAAAGCAAATGGAAGCTAATCAAAGTCCAGTAAAGACAATTCAGGCATTATTCTGACCAGTTCAGGAAAAAAAGATGTTGGGATTTAATTCAGTTTAAATAGGAAAAGCACATTTTGGGAAAGGCTACTTCAATCTTCAGGTATTTTTCAAGAATTACCTAAATTGTTTAATGTGTTATATGAGGTATCTGAATTAGAATGGCAATGAGTGTTTCCTCCCTGAACTTATTCATCTCAAACTCCAAAATTAGGCTGATTATTTCCTTTGGGATGGGAGGAATTATTTGCAAATTATATATCTGATAAGTGGTAAATATCCAAAATGCATAAGGAATTCCTACAGCTCAATAGCAAAAAACAAAACAAAACACACACAAAACAAAAAAACCAAAATCAATCCAATTTTAAAAAGGTCTAAGGAATCAATTAGCCGCTTCTCCAAAGACACACAAGTGGCCAACAATTATATGACTAGGTGGTCAAAATCACTAATCATCAGGGAAATGCAAATCAAAACCACAATGAGATATCACCTCATAACTGTTAGGATGCCTATTATCAAAAAAAACCACAAAAGGTAAGTGTTGGTAAGGTTGTGGAGAAATTGGAACACTTTGCACACTGTTGGTGGGAATGTAAAAGACTATTTGGTAGTTGTGTGATCTTGGCAAGTTATTTAACCTCTCTGTGACTTGGTTTTATCATTTGCAAACAGGGGCTAAAGTGAGTGCTTGTCTTATAAGTTTATTAAAAATACATATGTATATATTCTATACACATACACAAAAACAATACTTCCACAGTGATTACTAGAAACCAGACAATGATTTTTTTTTTTTTTTTTTTTTTTTTTTTTTTTTTTTTTTTTTTTTTTTTTTTTTGCTGTACGCGGGCCTCTCACTGCTGTGGCCTCTCCCGTTGCGGAGCACAGGCTCCGGACACACAGGCTCCGCGGCCATGGCTCGCGGGCCCAGCCGCTGCGCGGCATGTGGGATCTTCCGGGATAGGGGCACGAACCCGTGTCCCCTGCATCGGCAGGCGGACTCTCAACCACTGCGCCACCAGGGAAGCCCTAGACAATGATTTTTTGTATAGATAGATGGATAGGTAAATATCTAGATATGTATTATATTTATTTTAGCTGATATATATGTTTATAAATGCATATATATATATATGTATATATGTGTGTGTATATATATATATATATAAAAAACATTTCCTGGTACATGCTAGTCGATTTGGAAGTATTGTCTTAGTATTACTGCTTAGAACATGTGCATTTTTCTATATCCTAGACCACATTGAATACCTGGAACTTAAAAAATTTTTAACATAATACATGAAAAAAAATGTGATTTTAAAAAATTTTCTAATATTCTGCTTCTGATAAGGGAGTAACATTTTATTATATTGGTCACTGTAGTTCTACTTTAATGTATTACTTGCTAATATTCTTATCCAGTTTTGTGGTTTATTTACCTATTATTGTTATGTAAGAGTTTTTAAATACATTCTCTTTTTTTGCCACTAAATCATCATGTATTTTTTTTAAATGGTCAAATATCATGGCTTTATATAAATGTATCTAAACATACAATAGCAATTTGCTTTCCTTTTTAGGTATAGGTATACAAAAAAGTTGAATGATCAGTCTCTTTCATCTCAACCAGGAGTTTACAGACTTTTTTTTTCTGTAAGAATGGCTTTTTAGGTAGTAAGGTTTGTGCTTTTTTTCTAAACATCTTTTTTGGAGTATAATTGCTTTACAATGGTGTGTTGGTTTCTCCTTTATAACAAAGTGAATCAGTTATACATATACATATATCCCCATATCTCTTTCCTCTTCTTTTAATGTTTGTAGTAGCCCATTTAAGTGGTTGATCTTCAGCCTTTACTATATATTTGCCTTTACTAGTATGATTTTTCATTTCCTATAGATACTTACTTGTTGTTAGTCTTTTCTTTTCCCCTTAAAGAAGACCCTTTAACATTTATTTTAGGGTTGGTTTAGTATCGATAATCTCTTTTAGTTCTTGCTTGTCTGAGAAATTCTTTATCTCTCCTCTACTTCTAAATGATAATTTTGCTGGGTAGTGTATCCTACAGAGCAGGTTTTTGTTTTTGTTTTGTTTTTGTGTTTGTTTGCAGCACTTTAAATATATCCTGCCTCTCCCATCTGGCCTGTAAAGTTTCTGCAGAAAAATCAGCTGGTAGCATTATAGGGATTCCCTTGAATATAATCCTTTGTTTTTCTCATGCTGCTATTGGAATTTTCTCTTTATCTTTAACTTTTTCCATTTTAATTGTGATATGTATTGGTGTGTGTCTATTTGGGTTCATCTTGTTTGGGACCCTCTGTGGTTATTGTTCCTGGATATCTGTTTCCTTCTTTAGGATTGTGAACTTTTAATTTCATTACATAAATTTTTAACCCCCTTCTCTCTGTCTTCTACTTCTGTAACATATAATGCGAGTGTTGCTAAGCTTGATGTTATCCCAAAGTCCCTTAAACTGTTCTTATTTTAAAATTTGTTTTTCTTTTTGCTGTTCTGATTGGGTGATTTACATTATTTCACCTCTAGATCACTTATGTGTTCTGTATCACCTAGTCTGCTGTTCATTCCTTCTAGTGTGTTTTCCATTTTAGTCATTGTATTTTTCAGTTCTGACTGATTCTTTTTTATATTTTCTAGTTCCTTGTTAAAATTCTCACTATGTTCATCTATTATTTTACCTAATTTCAGCTAGCATTCTTATTACCAATTATTTGAATTCTTTTTCTGGTAAATTGTTTATTTCTGTTTTGTTTTATTTTATCTTATGGCTTTTCCCTTGTGTCTTTGAGCCAGATCTCCTTATTTTGTTTAACTTTCTGTCTCTATGGAATTAGGCTAAACAGTTACCTATTGCAGTCTTGAATGGGTGTCCTAATATGGGAGCATCCCTGTACAGTCTGTATGTTTCCAGTGGCTTTGGTGGGAGAGCTAAACTTGACATGAACACAAGGCACATCTTTATTCAGGATGTTCTGGCAGCTATCACCTTGGTAGAAGGAGGGGCTAGAAATGGAGGGGCTAGGACCAGAGCTGGGCCTTCCCCTCTCCTCAGTGACCATCACTGCCCTGTCAGGGGTGGGGTTAAATCTCAAGATGCTGGAGGAGAAGCCCTGAGAGTTGGGTCTTAGCAGGCTCAATTCCCTTTAAGTGTTGTTCTTCCCTCTCCCAGCACCAGCACCCTTGCCCCAGAGGAGAACAGTGCTAGAGCAAGAGGGGCTGGTGTGGGTATTTCGCAAAAGTTGGGGCATAGGCTGTGGTGGTCTGGCAACCCTTCAAGGTCTGGACTGCCTCTGATATGCCACCTGTACAACTGCCAGTAATGGATGCCTCCTCCTTACTCAGATGCTGCTTAGGGTTTTAGCTGCCTCAGCATTTCATGACCAACATCTTTTCCCATTTGTGGCAGCACACACTCCAGTGTGAAGCAGCAATACAAGGCAAGCAGTGCTGGAAGATTCACTTGGCTTAGGCTGGGGCGTGTGCCTGGATGGTTGTGGAAAGCCAGTCAGCCACCCATGTAGTTTAAATCCACCCTCTCCACCCTGCTTTAGGAGCAAGTAAGCATGTGTGTGCTATTAACGAGTGGAGTCCAGGCTTCCCACAGTCCTCCTGTTAGTCCCACTGGCCCTCCAACCAGCCAAGGGGGCTCATCTTCCCTTTGTTAGAACCCAGAGCTGGGGCACCGAATATGTGTCTCACATTGCTCACTCCTCAGGGAGAGTCTCCACCTATGTGATGTCCCTTTTCCTCTGAGTCCCATCCCAGAGGCACAGATTAAAACCTGATTGTGTCCCCTCCCTTCCTGCCCAATTCTGCATGGATTTTTCTTACAACCTTGGTTGTACAGGAGTTTCTCTGCTAGTCTTCAGTTAGTTTTCAGTGAGAATTGTTTCACCTGAAGATGTAGTTTTGATGTCTTCATGGGGGGAGGTGAGTTCCATGTCCTTCTACTCCACCGTCTTAATTTGAGTCCCATCTTTCTCAGTGTATTCTTTACCTTAAACCTTTGTGTGTCATACATATTCTGACAAATTTCTTCCATTATATAACTTACCCTTTAATTTTACTTGTAATTTTTGTAGTTGTATACAAGTCTTCAGTTTTTATTCAAACAGATACGTCATCTTTTTCTTTTGTTGCTCTGGAGGGTTTTACTTGCTTTGTTTGGAAAATCCTCCACATACTCATATAAAGTACATTGTATTTTATTCTAATGCTTTTTGTTACTTTTATTATTAAAATAATAACTCTTTAATCCATATGGAATTCAGTTTTATGTATGTAATGAGTTTGGGATATAACTTTATTTTTTCTCCAAGTGGTTAGTCAATTGTCAGCAGTCCCTTTATTGTATGCCCAATTTTACTTATTGATCTGAACACACACACACACACACACACACACTTGAGGCCTGCTTCTCTTCCATTAAACCATTTGTCTATTCTTATTGCAATACTAACCATTTTAATTTCAGTGACTTTTCTTATGTTTTTATAGAGAAAGCCTACCATTCAGTTCTTCTTTTGATATTTGACATTTTGACATTGGAACCAGGCTAATTTCCTAACTTCAAACCCAAGGACCTTGGTAACAAACCACCTGGACTCCAGTTTGATAGACTTATGAGGTTTTTATTGTTATTATTGAGGATTGCAGAAGGATAGGAGCCAGTATGGAAACATCTTTACTTTTAGATGGAGACTTGGAAACAACTAGTCAGTTCTTACTTCCTTAGCACCACTGGAGAGAGCCCAGAAAGTGAAGTTTAATTAACTAGCAGGTCTTATGAAACCATTAAGCGTATTTACTGAACACATTACCAACCAGGCACTCCAAATATGTTATTTCATTTAATCCTCCTGACAATGCTATGAAATGAACATTTTCGTCCCTGTTTTCTGAAAAAGAAAATGGATTCTTAGAATGTAAGTGACTTGCCCCAGATCTCACTGCTCACAAATCCTAGAGCCCAGAATTCATACTCATAACTGTATGAATCCAGAATTTTTAATATGATTATTGTATGTTTTAAATTATTTTTTCCATTCATATCTGGCCCCAACACCCCACTGATATTTTTTAAGGACACATAAGTTTTGTAACATAAACCAAGCTGAAACTGATGATGCTGGGAAGATTTACAGTTGGAAGATCATGGCTATTCTCTTCATTTCACAGTAAACCTATAGGGCAGGAGTTGGCCTTATAAAGGACCAAATAGTAAGTATTTTCTCATACAGGACCAGAGAGTAAAGGACCAGAAGTAAATATTGCAGACTGGGCCACAGGGTAGTGTGAAAGCAGGCGTAGTTCATACATACATATGCATGACTATGTTCCAAAAAAACTTTATTTACAAGAAGAAGTGGTAGACGTGATCTGACCCATGCTCTCTAATTTGTGGAGCACTCATATAAAGGACTAACAGCGCCTTTCAGGGGTGACCTACCTTCTTTTCCTTCTGTGATTTCTCGTTCTGTTCAATAAGCAATTCAGTCCAGTCAACATATATTGAACATCTACTATATGCTTTGCTGAACTTAGAATAGATATTATGAAGAAAATGCATTCCCTGCTCTCAAAGAGCTCAAATTCATTTTCTTTTCCTATTCTTTCCACCTTAAACTTGTTGCTCACATTCTTTTCATTTGTAATTTATATGCAAGACTTTTGGTTTTTGATGAATAGTCATGTCTGTTAAGTAATAGTAATAGCTTTTTTTGCATACAGCACCTGCTATACAACCTTTTAAAATATTGCATTATCATGAGACATAAATGTGTATTAAATGAAGAAAATAACATATTTTAGTGAAGACGAAGTAATTAATTGCTAAGATTACTTACCTTTGCTCTAGTTTTAATCTTGCCTGTGAGTGATGATAAAAAAAAGATTGAATTCTTCTCATGAATTCATCTACAATTCAACCTGGTGGTTTGCTATTATCAAAGTCTTTTTTAAAGTCTTTCAAAATTCTTGGTTAATACATATGTATGATCTCTCCAAGGACAATTTTATTTGATTCATCCTGCAACCAGCTCCTGTTGCATATGTAACTTCAATAAGCTTCAGAGGATAATGAGGTGGTGTGGTCCAATGTAGAGAGCAATTACTGGGCTTCAAGAGCTTCCTAATCCTTTCTGAGGTTCCAGGAAGTCTCTTCCTGGGTCTTTGGGCATGGGTGACAGTGTGTGCCATCCTCAAAGTAATCAGTGATTGTAATTCCATGGTGATTTTTCTACCATGTAGCAAGGGTTTGGCTCAAAGCCTTTATAGAATTCCACAGGCGGTCTACCCACAAAGCGTTTTATAGATCTTTGCATTTAATGTGTCCCTCAAACTACTTCCAAGAGCAAAAACAAATAAAAAGTCATCGTTTCCATTTAGTATTTCAGCTCCTTTGCTTTTTTGTAAGTCTTTTGATTAAAATAAATAAATCAAAAAGTACAATTTTTTTCTTTTTCCTGACAGTTTACCTCTTACAGGATTCACAGCAAAACACACCATCCCAATTCCCTTTAGCCATGCAACGTAAATGGTAGGGCTTCAGCCAGACAAGGAGTTTGCCCCTCTGGCCAATGTTGGGTTGACTAATCTGTTATAACTTTTGTTCATCCACATAAAAGAGGCTTTTTTGATGGGAATTGATAGAATTGCTTTGTGCTTGATTATTCAAATATGGGATCTTTGGACTGCCTGAGAGAGGGAGTTAACAAAAGTGGTGAAGAAGAGACTCAACTGAAAGGGAGACAGTATTTATTGGATACAGTGTAGGCATTGTAAAAACTTGGATTTTGTACACAGATAGACCTGAGTTCGAATCTTGGCTTCACCACTAACTCGCATGTATCTTATGTAATGTCTTTACTTCTCTGTGCCTCAGTGCTATATCATCCATAAAATGGGAATGACAGTGATGCTAACTACCTGATGGAAAGGATGCATGGGATGTCTTTAAAACATACCTGGTTCAGAGTAATTGTTAATTTAATATAATCTTATCATTAGCTATTGATTTTCAGTTATATTCATCATTAATAAAAGTCATCACCAACATACTTATTTTTACTCAACAGATGTTAATAAATTGTTGCTATTTGCTAAAATCTGTGCTGTAGTTATTTTGCTACAACAGTCATATAACTATAATTCCTGCCCTGTAGAATTTTAAAGTCTAATGAGAGATATAGACAGACAAACACAATAAGGCAAACCTGCAAAAATGTTAATTATATGAGTTTGTACAGGGTTTTAAAGATAGTATACAGGAAAGATGTTTAATCTAAAGATGGATAGGGGTTAGGAGACGCTTACAGGAAGTGGTGACACATAAATTGAAAACAGGAATTTGGATAGGAAGTAGGTATGTGATGGATTAAGGAAAGAAATATATTTTAGGCAAAAGGAGCTGTATATGCTGAGAGAACTTTGCTTATTTTGGAAAAGCAAATATTTTAGCTTGACCAGATGAAGAATGGGAGTATTGGGCTGACACTAGATGCATACAGAGAGGAAAGCAGAGAGAAAAAAAATCAAGGTTCTTGATTCAGGGCTAAGGAGTTTGATGCTTACCTTGAGAGAAGTGGAAGTTTCAACCAAGGGAGCCATCCCCTGTAAGGCAGGTATTATACCCATTTTACAAGTGGCAAAATTGAGGTTCAGAGATGATACGTAATATTACAAAATTACAGAAGGTTCCAATCTCCCACTTACATCATGGAAGAAGATAAATGAGTGCCAACAGTGTTTCTGGGTCTGTACTAGGTGTTTTATGTTAAATTATCTAATTAAAACCTACCATTCCCTTTGAGAAGTGTTCACCAAAAAGTAAATGAGCCCATTGTTGTAGGAGTACCTCCTGATGTGCCTTAGTGTTGGGGGAGGAATGGTGTCTCAGTCTTCTGATGGAGAAATAGAGAAATCAAAAATGACAGAAATTTACTGGTATACAGATAACTACCCATGAGGAAGAGTGTAGCTGTCCTTTAAACTTACATCATAGTGTTTAGATGGCTCCAAATGATCTGGCTTGACTGGCACCTACATCAAGGACAGTTCAAGAGAGAATGGCTCTGTGGTTCATAGGCAGGCACCTAGGCGTGAGTTTTCATCCGTAAACAGGGCATATTATCACTTTACCATATGGAAGATCAAAAGAAGAGTGTTAGGACATGGGATCCTCAGGTACATATTCATGAGGATCCCAAGGGAGTATATAAAACAGAAAAATTTAATCTGTGGTAACTTGAGGAATTTTGTTGTTCATGTATCAAGAGACTTCTTCTGGGAGGAAAACAACTGTGATTTTTCTCAAGCTCAGCTCAGAAAAGCATACTTTGATCTACATTTATATAGATTACAGAAACCCTTTTTTGTGTGTGTTGAGGTATCATTTTACAAGTAGTCTTCTCTTTCTGATGACTTTTTAAATCTCTTTGTTTTTTGATGATTTACAGTTTTAATCTGATATGTCTGCATGTATTTGCTCCATTTGGAATTTGCTGTGCTAGCTGAGTCTGGAGATTCATATGTTTCATCAGTTATGGAAAGTTATCAGCTCGTATCTTTTCTCTCCCTATGCTTTCCATTCTTCTTTAACTCAGATATATCTACCTTCATGTGTCTTTCATATTTTACATCTCTTTGTCCCTCTGAGATAGTTTGTGAATTTCTTCTATCTATATTACAATTCAGTATTTATCTCTTTAATTCTATCTAATATGTGCATTCTATTTTAATTGACTTTTTAATATTTTTATGCCTAGAACATCTGGTTAATTTTTCTCATGTGACCCTGGTTTTCATTTTTAATATTTTATTCCCCTTGCAAGTTTTGATAACTTACACTTACCCAAACATTTTAGAATATACATAGTTTTTATGCTTTCTCTGGTGATTATTTTATCTGGATCTCTGTGAGATCTAATCGTGCTCTTTATTTTTCTGCTGATCCTGCTTGGAGTGGCTTCTTTCCTCGTGTGTGTTGGTTTGTGATACCGTGAGTTCATATATGCTGCAGACTTAATGAGAAGCCCCACAGGCCTGAAATGAGGATGGGCATTACAGAAATAATTTTATTTGTTTCTGCCAGTTGCCCCCAAGAAACTCCCAACGAAAAACTAACCTGTGTTACTTTTTAATGTTGGGTTTTCCAGAAATAAAACCAAATCTGCATCAAGGAAGTTCTGGAATACCGAATTCTTGGGGTAGACTTTAACTTTTCCCAGCAGATTGGAGGCTAAGATAGACAAGTTTTCTTGTCAACAATTCCCTTTTCTCATGGGTGTTTTCTAGTCTACCTTTGAATGAGGGCATAGTGCCACTAGGTTCCTGCCCTTTTGATGTAAGCTCTGTTCTCACACATCACCTTGCCTGGGCTCAAGGTCATTTCTACTGTTCTGGGCACAGCCATTAAAACCTAAACTTCTTGGTTACTGAGATTGACAGGCTCCCCTAGGGCATCCATGGCGTTAGCCTCAGCCTGCCATTCTGATTCCTATCTCTCTTTTAAATTCTGGCCTCTGGAGACTATCCTTACTTTCTAGTTAGTTCAGTTATGCATTTGGAAGGATATTTGTTATATTTTATCTAACATTTCTAGGTGTTTTGCATTGGGAAGTTTTTGAGAGTTTAGTTCGAAAACATTGCCAGAAACAAACTCAGAAAGTAGGAATTAGAAGTTTTTGATGATCTTCTGTTTTGGAGTCTTTGTGGCATCCATAATAAACACTACTTTTAGATATTTTCCAGCCAGTTCAGACTGTGGCAGCTAGAGCTAGCAATTCTCTTTTTAATGTCTCAGTTTTTATGAATTTCACAGATCAGAGGGCCCATAGCAAGAATACTGGACACTAGCAAAGTTTGTTGGGTTTTTTTTTTTTTCACAATTACCTAACTCACCAAAGGTAGTGAAGTGAAGTCTAGAGGCAGAAGGCTGAGCATTTAACTTTTTTAGCTTTAAGGTAATTATTTCCTTAGAATGGGGAAGAATGTTAACGTCTCTTTGCTTGTCTGCATATCTTATATTGTTTTAATATTAATTTGTATAGATTAATATTTCTTAATAGTAGAAATATTGATGAGGGAGTTTTGCATATCTAGAGAGAAGGGGAAGAGGAAGATGTAGCATGAGATTCATGCAGTCAAAGTGCTCACTCATCCTCTCCCCTTCCAGTCAGCAATCACAAGCTGGAGTTAGGAGTGTTGAGAATATAGCAGGATCAGGATGCTTTCCCCTTCATCAATCAGTATAGTCAATATTTTATTAATAATACAGTAAATATAAAGTAAAAATAAAATATTTTAAAATGCATATGGAAAGATTGATAGCACTGTGAATATGGATATAAATGTGGCTTATTTTGTAAAATTACAGTATATCCAGACTGACAAGCACCAAGTGCAATGCAAGTACAAGAAAATCTGAGTAGACCAAATAGTTCTTTGGAACTTTCTTTTAATGAGAGCTGAACAAGTACAGTTATGGAATACACTTCACTGAATATCTCCTCTATTTCAATATGATAAGTCATCTGGCTGGAAGTCAGGACTCTCTCTTTTCTTAGTTAACTTATGCTAAGGCAGAGGTTCAGATAGGCAAATAGTAAATTTTGGCTGAATCAAAGTATATGAATCTCTATTTATGTAATTAATGAATACTCAATGCTTTCTCTTTCTGCAACTAGATTATATTATATGCTTAGCTTCACCACTCTGGAATTAGTCTGATACATTGCACAATTGAGGGGCACCATTCACATTTGCAAAACCTGATGGGTCCTGTCTAGATAAGAAGATAAAATTATGTTTCTTACTTGCATTTTTGCCAGTGTAGGGAAATCTTTTTATCTGTTCCAGAATTCCTCCTCCCATCATTATTCCAAAGTGACTGCCTCATTTTATCTTTCTGTCTCTCTTTCTTCCTTCTTTTCTTTTTCTTTTTTGTTTTTTTGTTTTTTGTTTGCCAGAATCAACCTGGACTTAATACTTGTCCAACTGTTGTCAGACTCAAGCCTGTACACTGAAGATTCAACCACCACCATCTGGTAGCTGATTACAGGCTACCAAATGAGGCTATGCTGCTGAAGCTTAAGGCAGCCACAAGCCTGGACCATCAGCAGGCATGTCTGACCCACTGATGGTGTTGCAGCTACTGCCCTTTCAGCCATGACTGCTGGTTTTCCACAGCCTGGTCATGCTCAAAGGCAAATCTTTGTTGCTTCATTTGGCTTGTTCTGGGACTCAGGTGCATCTTCTGAATGTAGGGATCCTCCTATCACTCTGATTAGGAGCTCTTCATAGCCTAACATGTGCAAAGGACGGTCCTTTGCTAATAGCTCAAAGAGAGAAACTGCAGCTGCTGCCACTGCTGCTCATTTAATACTTGCAGAATCTGATCCTGTTGCCTTTTTCCTGCAGACAGTGTGAGGGTACAATAGCCTTGCAATATCTAGAGGAGCAGCAAGAGGAGACCTCTCTTAGCGTTAGTATAGCTACTGTTGTCTCTTACATCTGTTAGAGTGGGATCCTATAAATGCATATTTTCTTTTACTTTCATGGGCACAGTCATTATTCCCAGAGCACTGCTGTGGTGCTAATGTACTTCAGTCAGAATAAAAGTCTCATTTTTGCTACATATTGAAATAAAAATGTATGTCCTTACTGTTCTCATGATGAGTAGCTTCTTGAAGATATCAGCTTTCATTAGACATTATCTCATTTCACCAGAGGTATTCTTTCTATGAGAGAACAGATGGACATTTTTCCCTTTTTCTTCAAGATAATTAGTGCGCCTTGACTAACTTATCCCAATGCCCTTAAAAGAGGAGTAATAAAACAACCGAAAAAGTTTCCTTATATCCTTTACTCAGAACATTGTTATCTACTTGCATTTTAGTTTCATAATTAGAATAAACAAAGGAAATCAGGAAATTGGCTCCAAAGTGACTTGTAAATAGAATTGCTTGGCATAAATATGGCTGGCAATTTTTGAATAGCATTTCTCTGGAAAAGAGAGAAAGATAGCAAAAACAGAAAAAAAAAAAAAAAGACTTGTACCTTACTAAATACCCTGTGGGAAAAAGGTATTATAGTAGGTACCCTGATATCAATCCATTCTCTTTACCAGAGAGACACTGTTAGCAGAAAGAAAAGAAGGATATGAGTGGGTCTAATCTCATTGTCTGGACCTCTGGGTAAATAAATGCTTTGAAGAAGGGCTCTTATCTGCAGAATGCCCTTAGCAGGATGTTCATGATTAAAGAATTACTTACAGTAAAAAAAAAAAACCCTAATCTATGAGACATGGCTCCCTTGAGAATGTCACTTAAGCTATATAACTCTATGGGTATGAGATGGAGTGTTTTTTCATATTTTAAATGCTCCCTATTGTAGGAGAAATCTCACAAAACCTCACTAGGAGAGCTCAGCTATTATTCTGTACCAGAGAGTGTGTCTCCAGTATAAAAAGGAAGGGCCTGGGGAACTACCCTTGATGTCCTCACATGTTGAAAATGTTTAAAAGAAAACTTATCAGGATTCCAAAGTCTCTGAAGACAAAGTTGGTTGGAATAAATATACTTGGACTCCCCTCTTCCACATCAATTTTTCTAATAGCTTGTGAGTTATAAGTGTAATGGGATAAGAATTTTTTCTGATGCAATAAATTAATTATAAAAGTATATGATTGATATGAACGGAAACCATCCTAATGAGATGATGATGAGAATTGCATGAAGGATAAAGCCTGACAAGTGTACCATTATAAGGTTGTATTTATGTTGAGGGATTTAAGTATTTCATACTTGTTATTTATAAGATATTAAAAAACCCCAAGGTAAAAATACAGCTGTAAATTCATGCATTTCCCTTGAATTATCTTTGTAGAGTGTACTGTGTGGAATTTTAAAGCTGGTTAATATGTATTATGTTGAAGTTAATAGTGATTTGAACACTACTTGATGAATTTCTCCAGATGCTTTGACTTACTCAACAGGGGTAACTCTTTCATGTCATATTTAAAGGCTAAAATGCAAAGATAACAAGGACGTTTTAGTAAAATTTCAAAGCCATTTTTACTATGCAGTGTTTCCCTGAATTAGATAATTATATTAACTATTTAGTTGTCATAAGTGCGTTTTTCAAAATGAGGTATAGATTATATAGATAGAGAGATAATAGATAAATGACTATATGATCTATGTTCTTTGAGAACGTATTGACCTCAATCAAATCGTAATGTTATAAATGTAACATTAAAGCATAGGAAAATAACATTTTGGGGATAATAATAATCTGGGGATCTAAATTTAAAACTGTGGTATGTTTTATAGGGTTTTAGCTTGCAGAGTATCTTAAAATTACTAAAATCTTTATTATAATGTTTATTGTGAAATGCCTGTGAAAGAGTAATGCTTTGTAAGTAAGATCAGATTCTTTTTTGTTTTGTTTTGTTTGTTTTTGCTTTTGGCTCTGGACGCGCAGGCTCAGCGGCCATGGCTCACGGGCCCAGCTGCTCCGCGGCACGTGGGATCTTCCCGGACCGGGGCACGAACCCGTGTCCCCTGCATTGGCAGGCGGACTCTCAAACACTGCGCCACCAGGGGAGCCCCAGATTCTTTTTTACTTCAGGAAAGAAAGCAGTTTTTCTAGTGAGGGATAGCAGCTCACACCATGGGCTCCACATACTATTTCATTCAGCAGAGAAGTGAGTTGCAGCAAGATTTCAGGATTAGCCCAAAGATGATGTGTGAATAGTACACTGGACTAGGGATCAGAGGATCTGTACACTAAATCCTCCTTATGCTGTTGCTGAAGAAGAAGAGTTCTCTGCTGTGAAGGAGAGGATCACGGTAAAACTTAGCAGCCTGATTCACCAACCAAACACTAGATAGTCAGATGAGAGCAAACCTACCTAAGGAAGGGAAACTTCCTCAAGGGTTGACCCTGGAACTGAATAATCAGATTCTCCCCCATTCTGTCTTTTCATCCTTAAAGGAGCAAAGGGAGGATTTTTCTCTTTGGTGAATCAAAACCACCAAATTACATTACCAATCATTGATGAGTTAGGGCAAGTAAAAATTTTTCATGCTAAGGTCAAGGATAGACTGGGGCATTGCAGTAATAATACATGGACCAAAACAGATTGCAGGAGTGGCTACTGTAGAATATTTCACTACCTAAAAGACGTCCTAGGATGTTGTAACCTCTCAAGGTCTTTCACAGGTCTATCATTCTAAGAATTTTGTCTTCCTTTCCATTTTAATACTGTCCTAGGTCTGCTTTTCCTTCCAGTTTATTTTCTCTTGCTTTCTTCATTTTCTTAGGTGCATTTTGATCTCTGTCTCCACTTTCTTGGGGGAGATCGATAGCTTGTTAAAAAAAGATAGTGACCCCTGAAAGGGCAGGGCTAATGGTCCTACTCAAGAAATAATTGTGCTAACTGGATTTATATACCATATCTAGCCTCTTCCTTTCAAAAGGGCCAAGGATCCTAATGAATGATAGGACGAAAAATTATATTGGCTGGTGGGGGAGGAACCGGAGAGGAAAGGGGAAAATACAGTAGTTTAAAAAAAATACTGGAAGAGACTTTTTAGGCAGTTAACAAAAACTTGTTATTATTGTTTTTGAGATAAAGAAAACATCTTCAAATAGTGTTATTTAATAAAGGCACGTAGTCCTCTAAAATAAGGAACATTGTATGTGAAGAAGTTATTGAAAATGCCTCCTTTTGAACCAACTATATTTCTAAGATGTTGCTTTCAGAAATAGGGATATAAAATTAGATGATTTGAAAATAACAGTATATTTTTGCTTTATTACAAAACAGTAGAAAACTAAGGAAAATAATCAGATAAGCAGAAACATTTTTCTCCTCAGGGATGACTATTAGAATGCCATTCCAGGCATTTTCCAGATAGATAGATGACAGATGTTTGATCAACTACTCTTACTTTATTGTAAATTTTTATTTTTCCCTTAATAGAGGAAGAATATTCTTCCATATCTTAAGTGTGATTCTACAAAATGTAACTAATTGCTACATAGTCTTCCCTGTGCTGCACCAAGCTTTCTGTACATACTGCTTCATGACTGAAGAAAGAGGAAGACAGAGGTAGGGAGAAGTGAGGGAAGGAGGGCAGATGAAATAGAGGATGACGTGGAGATAGGGGTATAGGCCAGTAGATAATAGAGAACAGAAGCAGAGAAAATAATGAGGAAGCAAATCCTGTGGACTTGGGGTTTGGGTCTCCATTTACTAGCTCTCTTGATACAAGCCTTCTTCTATTTGCTATCTAATTTCAGAACGTTTATTGTCTGCTTAATTGCTCAATGTGCAGATTAAGACCCTGGCAAAATTCTCCAGCTTTGGAACTAGAGAGATTGTAATTTATTAGTAATTTTCTGTCTTGGGGTATGTCACCCAGGCACTTGGATCTCTGGTTTCCTCTCTGTAAATTGGAGATTTAGCTTGTAGGGTGCTTGCAAGTTTTAAATTAAATTAGGTAGTATCTTTATAGTCTTCAGGAGACTGATAGATCCTGAATGAGCACTCAGCAAATATTAGACTAAACCATGCGAAATTGCCATTTTTCAGGTCAAAAGGTCAAATATTGGCAATTTTATATAGTTCAACTTAACATTGATTGTATCTTTTTAAGCAGCTAGGAAGGCATAGACCAACACTAAAGATACCTAACAGTACAGTCCTGTTCCATAGTCTGATCAGACCCTGCTCCTGCTCTGTTGCCCATGAGCAAGACCAGCTTTGCCCTACCTGAACATGATATGAAGTATTGCCTGCTTATCACTCTGGGGCCCCATGACTCTACCTATGTGTATTTCCTCCTGTTGCCAGATGATTGGGCCTCTCACTGAGCTCTGGGTCCAGGGCAACTTACCTTGGACCCATTATACCACTAAAGGGGCTATGGCTATTTTTTCCCGCTTGATGGCTGTCTAGATTTCATTTCACTTGAACTCGATTTAAGCTGTCATGGCTTAGGAGCACTATGCTTTCAGGGAACAAACAGTCTACCCTCCAAGTGGTAATAATCAGAAACTGGCCATTGTTTCAGTGGAGCCTGAGCTCACATTGTAGCAAACATCTTGCAGTTTCTTTAATTCAACATGCTGTTTCTGTGTTTTTGCCTTTGCCTCTCCCTCTATGGCAACACTTGTTTTGTTGACTTATCAAACGCCTACTCCTCCTGCAAAAGACAGCTCATAGTCCTGTGCTCCATAAAGCCTTCTCTGAATCCCATAGGCCAACACACTTGCACTGCCCCCCTTTGCCACTGTACCCCCATATACAGCAATCTTGGCAATTACCACACTGTATTTGGGTCTGTCTCCCCATTTAATTGTGAGCTCCTGGAGAGCAGGAACAGCATCTTTACGTTCAACTATTCCCAGTGTTTGGCATTTTAAATGAAACACAGTAGACACCCGCTAAAATATTTCCTGAAAAAAATAATAAATGAATGAGCCAGCCTCTTTTCAGGGCCCAAGAATAGATCAATCTCTTTTTTTTTTTTTTTTTTGTCATTAGCTATCTATTCTTTCCTCCTCCCCACCTCCCTCCCTCCTTGGCTCTGATTTTTCCTTTCTTTTCAATTCAGGGTTAAAAATTCCCAAATTACCTCCCTGTTCAGAAGCTTATGGGAATTTTGAAGATTCTGATGTGCACAGGTATACAGAATGAAAAAATAATCACACACAAAAATGAGGCGATTCCTTGGCATCTTTCAACTGACTGCTGTATTATCTCCTTTAATAAGACTACTTAGAGTCTGCAGATTTCCCTGATGAGAATAACTGCTATCATATTTTTTGTTTCAATTTGAACATTTTTAAGGCATTTGCTATTAGCACTAATTAGATGTATAAGAGC
Source organism: Mesoplodon bidens (assembly GCF_964165515.1). Taxonomy (NCBI): domain Eukaryota; kingdom Metazoa; phylum Chordata; class Mammalia; order Artiodactyla; family Ziphiidae; genus Mesoplodon; species Mesoplodon bidens. The sequence continues at coordinate 54,460,963 of NC_138162.1, forward strand.
CTTCCTGAGCAAAGTAGCATAGCTAATTCATAAAAAAAATAATGATAGTAGCTAAATTGCCACATAGATTTGTACTTTGAGTAGGGTTAAATTACCAAATAATGTGAGTACTGTTTAAAATAAAATTTAATGCAAGTCATAGTTTTATTAGATTCATAGTCATTTTGAAACTTTCTCAATATCGTTCCAAATGAGCATCTGTATAAAATCTCTTTAAAGTAAATAAGCTGCTAATATGAAAATACTAGTAATGGGGATAATAACATTAGCCATTTGTAGAATACATTATTATTATTATTACTACTCATTTTTGATTTTCTGTTTGTCTAAGTGTGATGCATACAGTTCAAACCAAGTTCTTCAGTGTAGATGTTAGACATTTGAGACAATTCTTTAACTTCTTTGAGTCATTAGAATACTGATAGCTGAAGCAATCATTTGTTAAATGATTTCTTAGTAGCCTGAGAGCAGTTGGTGTAGGTGTATGTGTTTCTCAAAAGTTATGCATCTTTCTCCTAAAGTAGTTTATATACTGAAATAATATGTTTAATTATTTACTTATCTTTTATTGAAAATAAATCGAGTTGCAGTCCAATTTATTTAAAAGGAAAATTTGAGAGATAACTAAAGCAGGAGTGACACCCAAAGTTAAGCTGCCCACTGAAACAGCACTCAAAGAGACAGAGTCCTTATGAACAGGATTTGAGGACTCATCTACAGTTACTTTCTGCCCTGAAGATGATTTCCTGATTTAAAGAATGCAAACATTTCATAAAGAAGACCCACAGCCCATTTTTGGCAAATGGATCCTACTTTTCTGCTGATATATAAAACTGGGGAATAGGATAGAATGGAACTGAATTCGTACATTTTGTCTACCAAATTTGTAAGCCAAATTTTGTTCCAGTGCTTTATGATGTTATTGTGCTCATCTCAAAGTTGGATGCCTACTGGGGGAAAAGAGGGATCTCTAAGGGTATTTACATTTCCATCTTTTATTCTTACAATTTTCGTAATGATACCTCCAACATTCTACCAGGCTGAAATTTTTCTTAACACATGGCTTTGGGTGCAGAGCATCCCATAGACAGAAGGAAATAGGAAAATTGCTAGAGGGCAATCCACCTGGCCTGAGGATCAGGTTATCTCTGTATTTACTTTGCTAGGGCACTGGGCAGCACTTGGAACACAGTAAATTATGCTTAATAATTGTTTGTTGAGTGAGAGAATAAATGAATAAATCACCTTACAGAACTTTGCTTTCCATCATTGAACTCTAAAGTCTAGTTTGCTTTTTTGTTTGCTATGTTAAGTACTCGGTACCTTCCCCTCCCTCCATACCTCTTCTCATAAATTTGGCCTTTTCCTAACAAGAAGCAACATGATTTTCTAACCTTGTTTCCTGAACATTTGGTTTTGCTTTAGAAAACTGATTCCTCAACCCATCTAGCTGCTGTCTTGGCCTCCTGACTTTTGTGTCACTAGTTTCTCTCCTTTGAGATCAGAAATATTTAAATCCCACCTGTATCAACACAAAATATTGTCCTCTACCTTTCCTCTCCCCATCTTCCAAGAGAGTAACTTGAAGATGTTGCCAGTCATGACCAATAGTTTGTATTTCAGTAATTGGAGGTTTGTTTTGTTTCATTTTTCAGCATTCCCAGAGTATATTCCCTTAATTTAATGCATTTAGGCTTCTTCTTCAACTTAAGCATATGGTAGTGGGAGGAGGGAGGAAAAAAGATGAGGGCAGATATTTATGTCTGTGCCCAAGAAAAAATGCCCAAGCAAAGACTGTTCTCCTTTTTGCTCATCTGCAACCTCGAGCCACACTTCCTTACATCTTGTCGCTATCTGTACATATTGCTCTCAGCATAATACCATTCCTTCTTCTCTTCCCTTCAAAAACTCAGTAAATACTAACTCTCACTATAATTATGGGCACTCCTTTAGTAGAAAATATGAATTTCTAAGACATGACAGTTAACAGTTGTTACTTAAAATATTAGAGCAAAATAATATATTTCATAAACTTATGTGTCTTTCAAAAGGGAGTGAGTTGAGTTAGCTATCTATTCAGCATCCCTGGCACTACTTTCTCTGGTATTCTCTGCTTCTGTCTACAGGCTTTGATGGTTTGTAGTGACTTCTATGATTTTGCTCCTCTCAAACGTCCAACAGTTGTGTGAAACTTTAATTCTCTATATTTTAAAAAATGGCCATCATAATTAGGATCCATACAATATTGTCTAACTGTATTCTAATGTATATTTATACTTGGAGCGGTTCCAGGGAACTAAAACATCACATATAAGAATTTGGGGTTGGTTTGGTGATTTGAAGGTAGTAATTGACATCATTGCTTTGCTATTAGAAAAATTAAACTCTCTAGTCAATGGCATGCGGTAACCAATACTTGCAGTAACCAATAACATGCAGTAACCAATAACCAATTACTTATAATCTGTAGCTGCTGGAATGAAGTGCTTATGAAAGGAAAGACTGGAAGACCAATTTTTTTTTTTTGCGATAGAATATTAGGGTGGAATTATGAAGTGGAATACCTTCTTCTGACTGTACTGTAAAGCTTATATACAGCCCTCAGATAATGACACAGGCAGAGAATTAGAACTAATTTGACTGTCCTGAAAACACCTTTTATTTTATCTAACTAGAAGGGTTGAGGCTTTTGAAAATTAAATCCTAATTTTGATCACATAAGTAACTGAGTTACAGTGTAAATTGGATTTAAAGCCTTATCTGGTCTCTTATTTAAAAAATCAGGGCATTTATCAGAATAGAGTAGAATTCTGAGAATTAAATAATGTGTTCAATAAGTTTATATGAATATATAACATTTTTGGCCCAACAAGTTTATATGAATATTTTTTGTGCTTGGTTTACTTGGGTTGGTATGATGCATTATATTTAAGTTCTTTGAACACTATAGATCCCCCAAAAGTGTCTGAATGACTGAGGCTTTGTAAATTAAGGGATATTTGTGTGAATAAAGTGATTTGGTGGTTTTAACAAGGCCAGATTTAAGTAGAACAAGCACAAGACTCAGAACAGAACAAGACTTTGCAACCAGTCCGGGTTGCTGTTAAAATCTCCCATTTGGGCAGTATCACATAATAGATCCAATAGCGTCTGAACTCGTTTATGGATACTGTATGGAGCATTTGATAAGTATTAGTAAAATTACAGCTCAAGGCAGCACCCTAGAGTTATGGAGCAAAGTCCTGCTTTCTTATACAGAAAAATATTCTCCTTTTGAGAATCAGTTCCTGACCCACTACCAAACCCTTGTATGGACTGAACTCCTGACAATAGGATACATGCAACCCAAGCTGCTCATAATGTAGTGGATGGATCTAAGTCATAATATTGGGCATGCAAGGCAGCTTTCAGTCACCAAGTGGAAGTGACATACATGAGATCTGACTCAAGTCAGACATGAAGACATAAGTAAGCATCATGTACATGTGGCTCAGGTTTCTATGAAATATATTCCTGCTCCATTAACATCTATCTCTCCTTCAACTCATATTTTATGGCCTCATGAGTAATTCCCTATCAGTATCTGAATGTGAAAGGGAAAAAAATGGCCTGGTTTATAGATGATTGTGCTTGATATGCTGATGTAACCCTAAAGTGGACAATTGCACTATTAAAGCTTCGCTTAGGGGTGGCATTGAAGAGCAGAGAGGGAGGGAATTCCATCAAATGGGCAGAGTCTTGTGCTATGCATCTGTTGTTCACTTTACATGAAAGAAGATATGGCTAGAGATATAGATCTAAATCAATTTGTGGGTAGTGATAAACATTTGGAAGAAACACTATTGGAAAACTGGTGAAGATTTATGTCAGTGGACCTCTCAAAATGGCAATGCATGGAGATAGCTGTATCCTCTAAGAATATTCACCAAAAGGCATCCTGTCCCAATGTGTTTTTCAGTAGATGAAAAAAATAACAAGCTCTATATACTTTGAGTGGATTTATGAACAATGTGACCAACCGTAGTGATAGGGATGGAGGTTTAGTCACAGGATCAACAGATATAGGTTACCCCTAGATAGGGTTTTCTAGCTACCACCACGGTTGCATTCCCAATCTCAGAAACCAGTGCTGGACCCCTGATACAGCATTATTCCCCAGGGCAGGATAGAACCAGCCACTTGAGGACCAGATAATTAATTGGATCTCTGCAGTCATAGAGATGGCAGCAATTTGTCCTCACTGGAATAGATTCTTATTCTGGGCATTCTTATTCTGGCTTTCTCTGTTCTGTTTGCACTTACTTGAATTGCTTACAATCAAAGTATCCAAACAACACAGCTTTTGACCAGTGTACTCATTTAACAGCAAAATAAGGGAGGCAGGGTGCTTACATCCCTAGAATTCACTCACTGACTCTATCAGACCTTAACCAGTAGTCCAGTGGAAACAGTGAAATGGTGTCATGAAGGCTCATTTGTGGTAATTTTTGAGTAACAGCATGAAGAGCTGACGTATTGTGCTACAAGTGAGGTGTGTTCTCTGATTTTTTAATATGTGATACCAAAAGCTTGGCCTCTGTGCACTGTTGCTGAATCAAATTTCAGAGACGGAGTTCTGGGTGAAGGAGAAAAAAATAGCTTTATTGCTTTGCCAGGCAAAGAGGGACCCAGTGGACTCATGCCCTCAAAACCTGTGTGTCCCAACCCGGGAGGATTTGGTGAGGAGTTTTATAGCAGTGGTTCAAGGACTGGGTTGCTGATAAGATTAGGGTGTGTACAGGGCCTGCACTCCTTTAATCTGGTTTCAGGTAATCTCTTGATAAATTAGTTGGTCTGGTTCCTTTCATCTGGCCTCAGGTGGTCTTCTCTGGAATGAAGAATGCTAACATCTTTCATTTGTTGGGGGTTTTAGTTCTGTAAAGAGCTCAAAGATATTGTTATGTGTATCCCTTGATGTGGAACCAGGACCCTGCCCTAAGGCTTCACTATTGTTCCTTGGATTCTCCTCCCTTGTCTCTGCATCCCCTCCCTTCCCTAATTAGCAACTGTTTGAATCTGCCCTTTAGAACTCAGGGAAAGTCATGGAGGCTGGAGTCTGTTCCCTACAAACAAGGAATGGGGGACACAGAAAGGCTTCTGTGCCCAGGAGTCCCACAGGGTCCTGCTCAGTTGCATATGTGGTTCCATTTCTCCCGTAGTAAAAAACAAAACAAACAAACAAACAAAAAAACATGATCTGGGAACAAAGGATGAAAATGAAGGTAGCTTCTCTCTTTATTGCCCCTAAAAACTCAGACAAAATTTCTGCTTTCTGTCCCCACAATTTTGAGTTTGCTTGTTTAGAGGATCTAGTAACAATGCTGTTTCCATCAGGATACAGAACAACTGTTCCACTGAATTGGAGCCTGAGATTGCCAACTGGTCACTGAGTTCCTTCTGACACTGAATGCACAAGCAAAGTAGTGGATTATTCTACTGAGTTAAATGATTGACCCAACAGGGCATGGAGGGAATGGTCTGGAACTCAGGAGGTTGCGTAGAACACTTTATAGTACTTTGTGTCCAATAGCAGCATTTAATGAAAGGCTACAACCAATTATAGGCAGAACCACTAATACCTCAGTTGTTTCCTGAATGACAGTTTGGGTCACCCTAATTAGTAGTCAACTGAGATGCAAGCTCAGGGCAAAGGAAACATGGAATGGGCAGAAGAGGCAGGGATTCTGGCCATATGACTGCTTGCAGAAGTGGACATGGTAGTAATTATTAATATTTTCCTTGCTTGTTTCATTGTATATGCATTTTTCATATATCAACAATTTTCCCTCCCCATATTAATTATTATAAGCTGTGTTATCAGTGTTAATAGTGATTAATGCTATAAATTTAATGCTAAGCTACAGGATAACAAAGGGAGATCTTGACTGTGCTAGAAAAAGAATTTTACCCAAAGATGAATACAGGAACATAATGGAATTTACATCTCGACCTTTTGGGAAGAGGTGAGGCAGGTCATCAGTTGATCAAGGAATAGTTCCATCATGATACATAAAAGAAGGGTGTTCTTTTTGTTGTTATTCGAAAGTTTAATTATGTCTGAAAGGGTCAATATGGATGTTGAGTAGGCCAAAGTGCATTGCAGAAGAGATTCTGGAAACTACACTTCCCAGAATCTGCTTCCTTATAAACTCACAGATTCTCATCTGTTAATAAGAGGCACCAGTGAGATTTAGAAGCTAGAAGAGGAAAGGCACCAGAGAGAGTAGGAGAGAGGGGACTGGGGAAGACCATATGTGTCAGGTTCAAAGCAACTGTATTATACTCAGAACATATAGAATGGCTTCTGTTTTCCTTACTGAAGCCTGACTGATTCAGTGAGAAAACAAAACAAAAAAATTCCCTTCTCTGGGTTAAGAATAAAATGATTATTCTTCATCAGCTTTCCTCCAGTCCAAACCCTGGAGGCATTTAAATTTGTGACCCTGGAATGAACAATAATTTATCATGGGTGATAAAAATGGCTTAAACTAGTTCTCTGCCCTCAAGCAGCTTTGGAAACAGAACATATACATTAAGAGAAAATAAAAATATTAAGTACCATGACCTAAGAAGGAGACAAAGGTAAGAGGAAATCTCTCCAAAATTTCAAGGAGGTAGCCCCAACTTCTCCTTCTCACTTCAGAGCCTTTGCAGGAACTTTCTCTGCTGCCTGAGGACGGCTTCCTTCAAAGGCCAGCCCTTTTCCAGTCTTAAGATCTCAGCTTCAATGTCACTTCTTCCTAGACTGACCACCCAATCTGAATTAAGTTTTCTTATTCTTTTTTGGAGCACCCAGTTTCTTTGCCTTCACTGCGTTAATTACTCTTTGAAATGATTTCTTTATCTCCATATCTATGTGCTTAGCCTGTATCTCCTCTACTAGACTGTAAACTCCGAAAGGGCTAAGGTCATCCATGTCTTTTTGTAAACTGCTTCATATCCAGTGCCTAGAGAACAGTAGATGTTCAATAAACATTTGTTGAATGAATAAGTTTTTAGTGAAGCAGAGACAGTAAGGGATGGGTGAAAACAAAAAATCTTCTCAAAAAAGAAAGACATTGGTATTTGATTCAGTGATATCAGTGAATAATGTGAAATAATGATAAGGGATTGTTCCTTCATTCCCTGTGTTCTGAGAAAGCAGAATGGTGTCATTCCAATATTTACTAAAAGATAGACTGTCCAGGGAATAGTTCATATAGTCTTCAATTTCTCTTATGTTGTAATTCCAACGGATTGTATTCATAAGCCTTCATTTTTACATAGTATCTATAAAATGAAAGTATTTTATATGATATTTATAAAAGAAAAGTTCTCAGGTGCAATTAAAATAAGTATATCTGATGCGGCTACACATAGAATTATTTAGCAACAATTAATGTTTTTAGAAGACTTTTTAAATAGAAATCTTTGCCTAATGAACAAAAAAAAACAAAGTAAAACGATGTTTTGCTAATTTCAAGACATACTGTAAACACTGTGAAAAGTCCTGCCTCCTTGTTTTTTTTGTTTGGTTGGGTTTTTTTGTTTTTTAATAAATTTATTTTTTATTTTTGGCTGCATTGGCTCTTCGTTGCTGCACACGGGTCTCCGTTGTGGTGCGCAGGCCTCTCATTGCGGCAGCCTCCCCCGTTGCGGAGCATGGGCTCTAGGTGCGCAGGCTTCAGTAGTTCTGGCCCTCAGGCTCAGTAGTGGCTCGCAGGCTCTAGAGCACAGGCCCAGTAGTTATGGTGCACGGGCCCAGTTGCTCCATGGCTTGTGGGATCCTCCCGGACCAAGGCTTGAACCCGTGTCCCCTGCTTTGGCAGGTGGATTCTCAACCATTGCGCCACCACGGAAGCCCCCTGTCTCCTTGTTTGAAGCTACACTGATCAATGCATTGACCTTTGTCTGGAACTGCATTAACCTCTTTCTACAGTGGAGAAAGTTGTTGAGAGCTCTGCTATTTTTCTTGTTTAGAAACTTTCACTACGATACAAAGCATTTTTTGGCAGGCTGCATTATTTCCATTCATACTCAGAGAACAGAGAGCCATGTCTACTTCTGCATGTAGTACATAAAGCTGCAGTTTGTTTAATCCAAAATATAATGTGAAAGGACTCTCTGACGTATTTAGACCCAAAGCAAATTTGCATAGTTCTCACAAGCGGGGCTTGTGCTTACATTATGTGCATCATTACATTATTTATAATAAACTGCATGCATTTAATATTTAGAGAGAGAAATGTCTACTTGTTCCCTACTAATGGATTCTCCCAAGAAGATGAAATTTTATTTTGATTAGATGAAACTCAAGAATATTTAAGATAGGAAGTTCTCTGTATTACTGGATTCTAGTGGCCCTCTCTGTTTAAATCTGGACATTTCTTTTTAAAATAATGTGATAGTATTTCTATTACCTTAAAAATGATAATACAGATTAGTTAAATGAGGTATTACATATTCGGTTAACTTAAAGTCTAGATTAAAACTAATGAAAGAATTTAAAAATTGCCATTTTAATTCTTTTTTAGTATACTGAACCACAGGTTACCTTACTGATGCTGTTCTAGCCCCTTAAGTTTTACATTTTCATCATTTGAGCAGAAAGCAACACTGGCACGATCGTATCAGGAAGAAAGTGAGGTTATTTGGAGCAGCATCACACCACTTCTAATTAACTCCCTACCTTAAGGCCACTTCCAGTGCATCAGTCAACTGCTGACAAATTTTGTCATGTAACAAACAACTGCAAACCCTTCCAAGCCATTTACCAATAAGCATTAATTTCTCTCACATCTAAGTGTTCTGGGGCAACTCCTCCAGGCTGCATTTAGCTGCACAGCTCTGCAGGGGCTGTGCTCCTAGCCTGTTTAGTCTGGGGCCCAAGAAGAAGGAGAGCAACCATCCAGTGGAAGCTGCTTTCACAGCAATGACGGGAGACCAAGAGGCAAACTGGAAACAGACAAGGCCTCTCAATGCCTAGGTTTGGAACCAGCACGCTATCACTTATGCCCAAGTTCCTTAGACCAAAGCAAGTCTTTGGCTGAGCTCAAAGGTCACTGAAACACAGTTTGTACTTTTGTGGGAGGAAATGCAAAGTTGCCCGGAAAAGAGGATGTGAAAAAAACAATAATAGTTCAGTCTGTCACTGCCAGCAACCACTGACCTTCAGTATCTTCAACCACCTGTTAGGCCTTAGGTATATAGTGTCCAAGATGATTTTCTCTGTTAAAATCATGGCAACCCAAAATGCTTTAGATATGATGGCAGGAACAGCAGCAGTGACAACATAAACTTCACTCTACAGAAAAACAAAAATAGTTCAAAGGTTAAAATTAATAATGACTTAACCCGAAATTTAAAAATTAGTTAACAAAATGCCTAACATAGAATTAACTCATATCTCAGTGGGTGTTAAATTGGAGATAGGAGAGCCCAGAAGAAATAATCCTCAATTTTATTCCCTTAGTCAGCCTGAAACATCCATTTGCCAGCAAGGTCCTATAAGAGAAATATTTAAAGATATTTCATAGTTAATTTTACCTGTTTTCAGTTTTATTTGTTTATAGTTTCATAGCTAAATAATCAGGTGTGTCTTTGAGGATAGTTCTAATGGCATATCCGACATAATAAAATTTTTTAGGCTATTACTAATGATACAGAAATCTTAAATTGTGTTATTTAAGGAAACACACCTACTCAGTTTCTCATATGGCTTGTGAGCGGTACTCATTTGTCTGTGAGTGTGGGTTAGCTTCAGAAACTTTGCTCAGTGCATTTCTCTGCAGTCCTCTGGAATATTCTCATCCTCTTTTCCCTTTTCTCCTATGGTTGCCCGCTATGGAAAATGAAACATCATGCTACTCTTTGCCCATCAGAGAGTATTATGACAAAGATGACCAGACATTTGTTGAACCACTAAAGCAGTACACTAACATACCCAAAGTATAAACTCATTTTAAAGACTAAATTCTGTTCACTTTCTAAATTTTCTTCTGTGAACATTTTACATGTTATCTTTCAAAATGCAATATAAGAAACCAACAAAGAACATTAGCTTATTTATAAATTTCTAGTATTCGATATTCAATGCAGATTTTTTTTAGCTCTGAGAGAACTGGGGTTATAGAGCTAAAACCACTAACCATCTTTTCAGCTACATCATATTCTTAGTACTGCTATCACTGTCTCTGTGTGAGAGACTAAATACGTATTTTTACACAATGCATAAACTCTTCTACACTTGTTTCTTCTGGTGGAAATTCTAGAGCAAAACTGTTGTTCATAAGGTCAAAGTTTTGTCTTGCTGCTATTATTAATTTATTCAGCCAGTCAGTGCTGATACTCAGCTGGTCTACACCAGTATAACCGTGCTGCCTATGAAAATTTTAAAAGATGTATGTAACAGCTGGTAAATAGGAGCTGTCATGAGCCCCTGTGAGCCCTACTTCCCTCAAGGAACCCCTCAGTTCTGAGAACATGGCAACTAAATGGCCCGCCCCTGGCATTCCAGCAACCTCCGGGACCCTTTCCTGCACTAAGCATATCAGGCATCTATGCTCACTGGTCAACTCCCAAGCCATACTAGTTTTTCAGTATTTTTATTTTTTTATTATTTTATTTATTTATTTATTTATTTTGCGGTACGCGGGCCTCTCACTGCTGTGGCCTCTTCCGTCGCGGAGCACAGGCTCCGGACGCGCAGGCCCAGCGGCCATGGCTCATGGGCCCAGCCGCTCCGCGGCATGTGGGATCCTCCCGGACCGGGGCACGAACCCGTGTCCCCTGCATCGGCAGGCGGACTCTCAACCACTGCGCCACCAGGGAAGCCCTCAGTATTTTTAATATCATCGTTATAGCCATGGGGAGGAAATGTTTCATAATAAATGTGATCTTAAAAAGGAAATAGGAAAAGAGAGACTCAATTGTAGGAAGTGGTAAGGTGGTAGTGAAAAAGTCACAGTGGATAGGCACACTACTGTTGAAGTCAGACAGTGTTCAGTTCCAACCCAGGTTCTGTCACGTAATGGTTGTATGTTCTTGGTAAGAATTCAACCACACACTGAGCCTCAAGTTTCTCATCTTTAAAATGAGCATGATAAAACCGATTTCGCCTGGGATAATACTTGAAACATGAGGTAATTTTTTAAAATTAATTAATTTATTTATTTATTTTTGGCTTCATTGGGTCTTCGTTGCAGTGGCTTCTCATTGCGGTGGCTTCTCTTTTTGTGGAGCATGGGCTCTAGGCACACGGGCTTCAGTAGTTGTGGCACGTGGGCTCAGTAGTTGTGGCACACGGGTTTAGCTGCTCCTTGGCATGTGGGATCTTCCCAGACCAGGGTTCAAACCCGTGTCCCCTGCATTGGCAGGTGGATTCTTAACCACTGTGCCAGCAGGGAAGTCCGAAGCATGAGGTAATGTTTCAAAGGGCCTGACTCCATTGTAAACAACTAAGAAATACCATCTATAATCATCACTGTGTCCAACATAAAGGAGCAAGTAGAATTTGCATCCTCATACTCCTGATGCCTCTCCTTCAGTCAGTGCCCTGACACAGCTGCTGTAACAAGCACCGACAGCAGAGGGGGCTTCTATTCGGCTCTGTAGAACTTGGCATCTAAGGTTGATGGAAGACAGAGAAAACCCTATTTACTTCTCCTAACTTGCTACAGGGTATTGGCAGTCTGGCTGTCTGTGGGTAGACTTAGTATCTTGATTAGCTCTCCTGAGAATGCCTCTGGAAACTGTTAAATGAAGTGGGACGTGGAAGACTGGCTAATACCTATGGTGGCTTCAAAATAGTCTGCAGAGGTCTGGTTGCTCAGAATTGTGAAATGTTTGTTACCTTGACAATCACAGGCAGTACAAGGCTGAGTTTTGAGTGACTTTAGATTCCTTTGCAATTCCTTTTGGGAATGAGTGATTTGTATGTCTAATCAATGGATGGCAACGACATGTTCTTTAACAAGGTTAATGAAGCTTGCCTAAAGCATTTTGTATGCTAGGCCCAATGACATGGCTTCCTTAGAGACCTGCAGTTAACGTTTCTGGAATGCTGGCCCCAGGGAGGACTAAAACCTTCTTTAATACCAGGTGAAATTCCAGATTGGGGGCATAAGTATATCTTCAGTTCCCTCTGATATATAATCTCAGAATTTGGATTAATCCTGAACACTATGAGAAAGATTTTTTTTTCCTTTTTTTCCCCTTTTTATCTTTTAATCGTTGATGATTTGGATAAGACTTGGATGACTTCTAGACCTAGTACCTCCCCTTAATAAATCAATTCTGACCCTATGCTTTTACATTAGGCTAACAAACAATAAAGACAAGGTTTTTGATACCTTTGCTCTGAGGAAATTCTGGACTATCATTTTCCTTGCCCTGATGTTCCTGACTTTCTGCTCTTTTTCTAATCATGGTCTGGTTTTATCTCCCTTTCTCAGTCTCACACTTACTCTTTTCAGTCTGACTGTGATGAACACAAATCTCAGTCTGCAAAAACAGAAATGTACTCTCTTCGTTTATCTATAATTGAAATTATTTTCTCGGATGTTGTATTAGTTATTTATTGCTGTGCAACAAATTACCCAAAATCTTAACAGTCAACAGCTGACATTGATTATCTCACACAGTGTCTGAGGCTCAGGAACCTGGGAGTGCCTGAGCTGTGTGCCTCTGCCTCAGGGTCTCCCATGAGGCTTTGCAGTCAAGCTGTCAGCTGGACATGCAGTCTCCAACACTTGACCAGGACTAGAAGATCCTCTGCTATGGTTACTCATGAGGCTGTTGACAAGGGTCAGTTCCTCATCACATAGGTCTCTCCACAGGACTGTCCTTCACCATGACAGCTGGCTTCCCACTAGAGTGAGCAGTGAGAGAGACAGCAAGAAGATCTATTTTATAGCTTTATCTCAGAAGTGACGTACCATCACTTATGCTTTATTCTGTCGGTCACGCAGACCAACCCTGATACAGTGTGGAAGAAGACTACACAAATGATGGAGGTGGATCATAGGGAGGCCACAGATACTTTCCCTCCCCGTTTTGCTAGATATAGAAACTTAATTACAGTCAATGGAAGCTTCTCCCCCAAGCCCCATTCCTGGAGCTGCAGGTAAATCTTTACATAGCAACACATCTAAGGTTTTTTGGTTTGTTTGTTTTTTGGGAGGGTGGAGTTAAGGGGCCGGTATATCTGGTCTTTGGTATTATCATATATCCACCCTAAAACTTGATGACAAACTATTAAAGACATTGCTAGCACATCTCCCACTTAACATCCAGCAGGAGTGTGATCTGTTTGTGCCCCCAAAGATTTACTCATCTCCCTTTAAATGTATTAAGACACTGCTCAGCACTCCTCATTCCAGATGGAGGGTGGAGAGGCTCTAGACCTGCACTGTCCAATATGGTAGCTGCTAGCCACGCATGACTGTTGAGTGCTGGTATATGAAATATACATATATTTTGAAGATTTAATTGAAAAAAGTAAAATATCTCATTAATAGTTCTATGTTGATTACATGTTGAAATAATATTTTAGTTACATTGAGTAAAATAAAATATTAACATTAATTTCATGTTTTTAATTTATTGTTTTAAAATTGGCTACTGGAAGACATAAAATTACATATGTGACTAGCATTTGTGGCTCACCTTACATTTCTGATGGACAGTGCTACTCTAGATACTTGCATGTAAGATGGCAGTATGAAGGAAATGCCTTCCTATCCAATACAAGAGCCTCAGTTGTCCCTTCAAGGCAGTGTCTGGTGAAAGAGAGTAAGAAGGATCAGATTCGAGTGAGAAAAATCAGAAGTAAATATCATAGAGTCTGAGGACCATGGTGTGTGTAACAGATACTGTCAACACCTTGCCCACGTGCCTCAGCACTCATCATCCCATAAACACTGACTGCTTCTTCCTGAAAACACTCAAACACTGCCTGAAGAGTGTTCTTATAGCAGGGATATCCTCAACTTACAAGTATGGAGGATGGAGGGGCTGTGCATTAAATGTCCTTGAAAACAACCTTCAACCAAGATGAATGGAAATTGATGGATGCATGTCCCAGTTTCTTTGCACCTCTTGTGGGATTATTCTGCGGTGGGTTCTGCATCTTCTCCCAGGGTCGTCCCAGATGTGGATTCCCAATTGCCTGTAGCAGTAACCAGCCCACTAAATACCTTGTTAAGATTTTCTTCTCTTCCTTCTCCTCTACTGGTAATTCCTGGGGTCACTTCCCAGACAAACTTCTTTTGCTCAGTCCTATTTGTAAGGTCTCCTTCTGGAGAAATCCAGCCTAAGACAGAATGTGTATGATATGTATGTGTCTTCACGTAAGAGCATACAGGCACTAAAACAGCCTAAACTATTTCCGTTGAGTGCCAGTGTTCATGGATAAACTTGACATCACAATTCTCCATGAATGTTTCCTTAGTATACTTGCTATCTTGTCCTCTGGTTCTGCATTCATGTCTCACTATTCTGTCCCTGCTAATGCCCTAGCTCCTCCCCTCAAAACCACATCCTCTGCGTGGCTCTGTTCACAGAGCCCTTAGAGTTGCCAAGTTGGGCCAGGTTCTAGAAATATAGGCCATATGTGACAGCCTAAAAGTTTTCCTTCTGACATTTGTAGAAAGGAAAATCAGCTTCCTTCCTCTGAAGGTTGCTTGACAATGGCACTTTACCTTCCAGCATCCCCATATTGTGACAAGTTGATAAGCACTCTGTTTTCACCCTCCAATTTTCTCCATCATAAATAGGTTTCCATTTGTAACCCATGCGCGCAGTTTCACCTAGAAGCGGGGAAGAAGGCACACTGCCCTATTTTAGCTCAGCGGGGCTGGAGCATTGGAGAAGATGAAAGGTCAGAGTTACCTACCACAAGTGTGTCTGAATGATGGTGCTGACAAAATCAGAATGTGCTTTCCTGGGGAACGCGGCCCTTGCGATATACAGGCCAGGCTATCTCAGCATCTAGGTTGCATTAAAGCAAGCACGGTAATAATAACAATAGAGAATAATAACAAGAGAGAATTTACCATTTCTGGTAGATCTAATGCTTTCTAGGCTATGAAACACTTTCCCAAATATCTTCTCCTTTGATTCTTTCAACAACATTTTGAGAGAAGCAAGAGTTATCACGAATATTCTGGTGATTTCTTTGGCACTGAAATCATACCCATCCATATTCTTGTAATAGCTAATTTGTAATACCCAACTTTATGGCTTTAAGAACACATCCAGGACTGGTGGAGCGGGTAAAACTGTGTGCAAGTATCATCTGATATGAGAACACTCAGTATTTGCAACATTAATTTCCAACAGCGATTTGACCAATTTAGCTCATTGTACCCCAATCACTAACCATTTTCTTTATCTTGCTTCTGTCCATAAACTATACAGATATGACCCACTTGCTTAATTTCTTAATCAGTACACTAATCCTTGCCATTAGCATTGAACTTGATTTGGAAAGTACTCTGGGTAATAAACTCCTTGGTTTGGTCCCAAGACTGCTTCCCAAGTATTGGCAAGAGTTGACATTCTTTGCGAGTATGGCACAGATTTTCAGGGGAAGCTGAAAGCTGATAGACAAATGTTTTGTTACCATGTTATTGTTTCACCCACTTCTTTGGAAACACTACAGGAAAATAAAAACAGATGTGTTGGGAAAATGGCACTGTCAGAAGGCTACGTTCTATGGTAGGAAAATGCTAAATAAATGATTGAATAAATGGACAAAAGTGAAAAAGACCTTGATATGTCACATAAGGTGGGAGTTAGTGTACCATAAAATGATGCTGTGTTAACAAGCGAGGTGAGTTCATGACAGTTACCAGAGAATCCAGGTGTCAGTCAGCATTCCTGGTGGATGTATGTGGCTTTCATTTATACAGAGGACATAGTGCTATACTAGAATGTAAGCTGCAGAAGGACCAGACTTTGTGGTCTGTTTCCCACTGTATCACCAGCTCCCACACGGTGTCTGGAACATAGAGAGCACGCACACGTTTTTTAAAAATAAATGAGTACCTAAATGATTAAACGAACTTGGCATCTAGACTATAGTAATTACATGTTCCATTCTGAAGCTACTGGTGTCCTGTGGTGTCCTAGAAAGAAAAATATAAGCTTGTTTTAAGAAAGAAAGTTGAACAGCCCCTTTAAATTTTCTCACACCTCCACTAATGAAGCAAAGGAAAATTCAGTTACGTTTTGTATTTCCCAGTCAAGAGTGGTCTAGCCACAGGGCCGAATGATATTTTTAAAATGCAGGGGAAATAATCCACCAGTTTAGTCTGTACAATGCTTAGCCCAAATATCCTCTACATTAACAATATGGTGCAAGAGAGAGCCTGGGGGTCATTAGAGGACCTGAAAACGCCCTGCAATATGTTTGTACAAGATTAGCCCTTCGTCGAAAAGATGTATTCATTCCCGATATGGCCTGTGTCAGGGTTGCTGGCCTTAATGCATGGAACTTTTCCAGTTCATCAAGGCAAGCATGCCCAGAGCTATTTTCTAGGTTTGAAATAAAAGAGCAAGATGTGGTAAGCCTGAAACCTTTGTTACTATTTCCATTCCCCTCTTCTCTATTTCCTGCTTGCTTTTTTACCCACCTGTTTTTCTCTCCTTGCTCAGTAAACAGAGCTGCCCATATGGCAAGCTGTGATAATCTTCCTCACCCCACTCTCCATCCGTGCATTTGGCTTTGGTTTTAATACCAGCGAGTTTCAAATATTGAAACAAAGGCAGCCATTCTTCTCCATTCACTACGGGCTCCCCTCAGAGCTATTTCCTTAAAGATCTGAATGAATCCAAAGTCTAGCCAGTGCTCCCCTAGTGTGGCTTGTATACTTTCCTTCTTCTGTCCTATCTCTGGCTAGTCAATGCAAATCTTTGATTCTGGTACTAAAAAAATCTGTGTTTTAACTGAAAATACTCACAGGTATTTTGATTTTAATTTGGTACTGTATATTTTATAACCGTGTTCAAAGAGATGGGAAAAGAAATACATCCAAAAGCTATGCACTCAGTATGGGACATGTTATGCTGCAGAGTCCAGCCACACAGACATCTTAAAACACAGAAGTTTAGCTCATGCTACATCCCTATCCCCAATTGTCACGGAGTTCTGCCCATCAGAATCATTCAGAATTCCAGGCTGGCAAGTGGGCCACCATTTCAAATGTGGGTACTCCAGCCAGCATCTCCAACGTCCCTGGCCTCAGTCCAGGGAAAGCTTGAACTCTAGAGTGGTGCTTTTCAAACTTTGATTTGAGTGAGCTCACCTGAGGATCTTGTGAAAATGCCAGTTTTGCTTCAGTATATCCGGGCAGGGTCTGAGAATCTATATTTCTAAGAAGAGCTCAGGTGATGCTGCTGTTGCTACCATTTTTTCCGTAGCAGAAATCTAACTGGGCAATGAAATGTTCTGGCCCAGAAGTACAGTTTCATTAGGCACATGCATCCTCCCAGCCACAAGGGAGCTGAGAAATACAAGCCCATCACACCCTCAGATGAGAGAACTGAGAATATTTGGTGAACATCCAGAAACATTAACACGGTTATTTATGTAGCACAGAAGTAAAGTGAATACTTTTTTTTTTTTTTGCACACTTTGTAAGCTAAACTGGTCAGTGTGTTAAAGTGTTAATAAAAAAATTGGCAGGGATTCTTAATACCAGGATGTATATCAGACTTAGTCATGGGGACTTTTTAAAAACACAAATGTCTGATAATTCTAGGGTAGGTATGGGTAAGGCTTGGATATTTGTAATGTTTCTTTTCATAAACTGCTTAGGTAATTCTCAAGGCAGGATTGAAAAACATTGAAACACTAAGCATTTCTGAAGGTATAAAAGCACAATTTGAACAATGCTTTTTGATCCTTGATATCCCCCATCACACATCAATGAAGCATACCATAAAAGCTGTTGTATTTTAATTATAATAGAATGTAAATATATGCCCGTGACAACAAACATTTCTTTAATTTTTCCCCAATTAAAAAAAATCTCTTTTTTTTTCTTTTTAAATTACTGTTAATACCTAAGGGAAAGCTTTCCATTTAGGGAATCACCTATAGCACATTATTCAAATTGCTCAAATATGAAAATGTGTTACCCAGAATGCTGATTTATTCAAGTTTGTGAGATAGTTGAAAGAAAGAAAGGCTGTCAAGGAAGGCTGGAAAGCAGGGAAGGAAGGAAGGAGAGGAAAGAAGGAAGGGAGGCGAGGAAGGAGCTGACGTATGGCCCAGAACCACAGCAGCTGAGGGAAGACTTTGAGCGCTAACACTGGGATCAGCTAATAGGGAACTCAATCTCAGATTCAAGTTTTAATGATTTATGAATATCATTAAAGTGAATCTCCTTGTGCAAGTTATTTAGCCTCTCTAAAACTCAGTTTTCTAATATTTAAAATGAAGAATATAACTACCTCACAGACTGTTAATTAAGCTAAGTGAGAAAAAATGCAAATCTCTTAGCACAGAGGCTAACACATTGTTATCCATCAAAATGGGTAGTTACTGTTTTTGTTGGCGTGATAGGAAGGATCTGGCTACAATATTGCTGTGACGGCACTGGTAATAGAAAAAATACCAATCTCTTTCATTTCCTTTGGAACTGTATAGTATATACAACGGATATACCATCATCCCTTGGTATCCCCGAGGGATTGGTTCCAAAATCTACAGATGCTCAAGTCCCTTATATAAAATGGCGTAGTCCCATGAATGCAGTCGGCATCCATATCCACGGGTTCCCCATCCTTGCATTCAACCAGTTGCAGATTGAAATCTCACAGTTGAAAATCTGCAATCGGTTGAATCTGCATATAGGAAACAGGATACAGAGGGCCAACTGCATATTTTCGTTCAATAGTCTGTGTCATCGAACTGTGGTAACGTTTGGAGTTAAGGGTTGCTATTAACATGTACAAAATTAGTGAAATGTAGGTTAGATTTGTTGGGCTTCCCAACACGGTGATTTGGGTGAAGCCCACACAATATAAACAAAAAGGGTGTAAAGGGGGAAATTATGTCATGATGAGATCTGCTTCATCTCTGTAACACTGTGGTTAGGAAAACAGGCTCTTAAATCTCAAAGACAGACATCTGTCACTTCCTAGTTACGTGGCCAGAGTCAAGGAACTTACCTTATCTAAGTAAGGGTTTCTTCTTCCATAAAGCGGGTGTGAAAATATGACTGCCATAGAGATGTTGTTATGCTGTTGTTATTTCCAGTATTGGCTGAGGAAAAAAAAAAAGAGAGAGAGAGAGGCTTAAAGAGCTTCTGTATAATATCACATAGGTTTTGAGCTAGCTTGTGACCAAGGGAGGCTTAAAGTTCTCCTCAGCTTCATTAAACTTTAGATGGGCTTCTTTTTGACTCTAGACCCCTGAGTTCCCTTTACTTAGAGCATTTATGTTAGAAAACTTCACGTTGTAAATAATTTTGATGGAGCAACTCATGGCAGACCAGTTCTTCCGTCAAACCAATTAGAAAAGCTGGAAACAGTTTTTAAAAATCTGATTGGAAAGGTCAGATTGCCACTGAGGCAAATGGGAAAGAAGAGATCCTCAAAAGTGGAGAAGACACTTTCCCCTCAGGGTACCTGCCAGTGGTAGTCCTGGGTTGGTGAGAGTCTGAGAAACAGGCAAAGGACAAGAACCAAGGCAGATAAGCAGATGGGGTCTTGTCAATAACATTGGGCTGGTGAATAATTTTCATCTGGGATGGCCAAATAAGACTGGGGGATAAGGATCTCAGACAGTTCAGAGATGGGGGAAAGTGAACATGACACTGTAGACATTTTCCCTTTGAGGCATATACAGAATTCTTAAGATGGTCATGGTAAGAGGCTAAGAAGTGAAAATAAAAAGCTGCTACAAAGGAGAGTCGAGGTTTCAACATGCTCAGATAGCTGAGGAAGCAGTCGTTGGCGTTCACGTTCTCCCAAGGAGGGGGCCCTAATAAACACTCCAGGCTCTCAGTTGGAACGCCTGCAGAGCTATATCCTGAGGATGGGGGAAAATTAAAGGCATCTCAGCCTAACCAACACTATAAACCAACTCAGAATCAGATTGTACCTGACAGGATTGAGGTGATCTGCCTTCCACTCAAGCTGCCTCCCAGAAGACAGGTGAATTATTTATGGAGAAAGAGAATGTGGCCCAGAGATTACAATTTTTTTTTATTGGAGTACAATTGCTTTGCAATGTTGTGTTAGTTTCTGCTGTACAGTGAAGTTAATCAGCTATATGTATAAGTATATAAGGATCTCCCTCTTGGATCTCTCTCTTGGATCTTCCTCCCCACCCCATCCCACCCATGTAGGTCATCACAGAGCACCGAGCTGAGCTCCCTGTGCTATACAGCAGGTTCCCACTAGCCATCTGTTTTACACATGGTAATGTATTTATGTCAAACCTAATCTCCCAATTCATCCCACCCTCCCCTTCCCTGCCGTGTCCACCTGTCCATTCTCTACATCTGCATCTCTATTCCTGCCCAGCAAATAGGTTCATCTGTACCATTTTTCTAGATTTCACATATGTGCGTTAATATACGATATTTGTTTTTGTCTTTTTGACTTATTCTGTCTGACAGACTCTGGGTACATCCACATCTCTACAAATGACCCAATTTCATTTCTTTTTATGGCTGAGCAATATTCCATTATATATATGTACCACATTTTCTTTATCCATTCATCTTTCAATGGACATTTAGGTTGCTTCCATATCCTGGCTATTGTAAATAGTGCTGCAGTGAACACTGGGGTACATGTGTCTTTTTGAATTATGGTTTTCTCAGGGTATATGTCCAGTAGTGGGATTGCTGGGTCATATAGTAGTTCTACTTTTAGTTTTTTAAGGAACCTCCATACTGTTCTCCATAGTGGCTGTATCAATTTACATTGACACCAAGAGTGCAAGAGGGTTCCCTTTTCTCCGCACCCTCTCCAGCATTTATTGTTTGTAGATTTTTTGACGATGGCCATTCTGACTGGTGTGAGGTGATACCTCATTGTAGTTTTCATTTGCATTTCTCTAATGATTAGTGTTGTTGAGCAACCTTTCATGTGCTTGTTGGCAATCTGTATCTCTTCTTTGCAGAAATGTCTATTTAGGTCTTCTGCCCATTTTTGGATTGGGTTGTTTGTTTTTTTGATATTGAGCTACATGAGCTACTTGTAAATTGGGGAGATTAATCCTTTGTCAGTTGCTTCATTTGCAAATAGTTTCTCCCATTCTGAGGGTTGTCTTTTCATCTTGTTTATGGTTTCCTTTGCTGTGCAAAAGCTTTGAAGTTTCATTAGGTCCCATTTGTTTATTTTTGTTTCTATTTCCATATCTCTAGGAGGTGGGATCTTGCTGTGATTTATGTCATAGAGTGTTCTGCCTATGTTTTCCTCTAAGAATTTGATAGTGTCTGGCCTTACATTTAGATCTTTAATCCATTTTGAGTTTATTTTTGTGTATGGTGTGAGGGAGTGTTCTAATTTCATTCTTTTACATGTAGCTGTCCAGTTTTCCCAGTGCCACTTATTGAAGAGGCTGTCTTTTCTCCACTGTATATTCTTGCCTCCTTTATCAAAGATAAGGTAACCATAGGTGCGTGGGGTTATCTCTGGGCTTTCTATCCTGTTCCATTGATCTGTATTTCTGTTTTTGTGCCAATACCATACTGTCTTGATTACTGTAGCTTTGTAGCATAGTCTGAAGTCCAGGAGCCTGATTCCTCCAGCTGTTTTTCTTTCCCAAATATTGCTTTGACTATTCAGGGTCTTTTGTGTTTCCATACAAATTGTAAAATTTTTTGTTCTAATTCTGTGAAAAATACAATTGGTAATCTGATAGGGATTGCATTGAACCTGTAGATTACTTTGGGTAAGTATAGTCATTTTCACAATTGATTCTTCAAATCCAGGAGCGTGGTATATCTCTCCATCTGTTTGTGTCATCTTTGACTCTTTCATCAGTGTTTTATAGTTTTCTGAGTACAGGTCTTTTGACTCCTTAGGTAGGTTTATTCCTAGGTATTTTATTCTTTTTGTTGCAATGGTAACTGGGATTGTTTCCTTAATTTCTCTTTCTGATTTTTCATTGTTAGTGTTGAAGAATTCAAGAGATTTTTGTGCATTAATTTTGTATCCTGAAGACTTCCCTTGTGGTGCAGTGGTTAAGAATCAGCCTGCCAATGCAGGGGACATGGGCTCGATCCCTGGTCCGGGAAGATCCCACATGCCGCGGAGCAACTAAGCCCGTGTGCCACAACTACTGAGCCTATGTGCCACAACTACTGAAGCCTGCGTGCCTAGAGCCTGTGCTCTACAACAAGAGAACCACTGCAATGAGAAGCATGCATGCAGCCAAAAATAAATAAATTTATATAAAAAAAATTTGTATCCTGCAACCTTACCAAATTAATTGATTAGTTCTAGTAGTTCTCTGGCGGTGTCTTTAGGATTTTCTATGTATAGTATCGTGTCATCTGCAAACAGTGACGGTTTTACTTCTTCTTTTCCAAATTGTATTCCTTTTATTTTTTCTCCTCTGATTGCTGTAGCTAGGACTTCCAATACTATGTTGAATAATAGTGGCGAGAGTGGACATCCTTGTCTTGTTACTGATCTTACAGGAAATGCTTTCAGTTTTTCACCATTGAGAATGATGTTGGCTGTGGGTTTGTCTATATGGCCTTGATTATGTTGAGGTAGTTTCCCTCTATGCACACTGTGTGGAGAGTTTTTATCATAAATGGGTGTTGAATTTTGTCAAAAGCTTTTTCTGCATCTATTGAGATGATCACATGGTTTTTATTCTTTAAATTGTTAATATGGTGTATCACATTGATTGATTTGCGTATATTGAAGAATCCTGCATCCCTGGGATAAATCCCACTTGATCATGGTGTATGATTTTTTAATGTGTTATTGGATTCTGTTG
Organism: Mesoplodon bidens; assembly: GCF_964165515.1. Classification (NCBI taxonomy): domain Eukaryota; kingdom Metazoa; phylum Chordata; class Mammalia; order Artiodactyla; family Ziphiidae; genus Mesoplodon; species Mesoplodon bidens. Next base: position 54,483,953 of record NC_138162.1, read on the forward strand.
GCTAGTATTTTGTTCAGGATTTTTGTTTCTATGTTCATCAGTGATATTAGCCTGTAATTTTCTTTTTTTCGTGATACCTTTGTCTGGTTTTGGTATCAGGGTGATGGTGGCCTTGTAGAATGAGTTTGGGAGTTTTCCTCCCTCTGCAATTTTTTGGAAGAGTTTCAGAAGGATAGGTGTTAACTCTTCTCTAAATGTTTGATAGAATTCGTCTGTGAAGCCTTCTGGTCCTGGACTTTTGTTTGTTGGAAGATTTTTTATTACAGGTTCAATTTCATTACCTGTGATAGTTCTGTTTATATTTTCTAATTCTTCCTGGTTCAGTCTTGGAAAGTTGTACCTTTCCAAGAATTTGTCCATTTCTTCCAGGTTGTCCATTTTATTGGCATAGAGTTGCTTGTAGTAGTCTCTTATGATCCTTTGTATTTCTGTGGTGTCAGTTGTAATTTCTCCTTTTTCATTTCTAATTTTATTGATTTGAGTCCTCTCCCTTTTTTCTTGATACATCTGGCTAAAGGTTTATCAATTTTGTTTATCTTCTGAAAGAACCAACTTTTAGTTTTATTGATCTTTGCAATTTGTTTTCTTAGTTTCTATTTCATTTATTTCTGCTCTGATCTTTATGATTTCTTTCCTTCTACTAACTGAGTTTTCTGTGTTCTTCATTTTCTAGTTGCTTTAGGTGTAAGGTTAGATTGTTTATTTGTGAGTTTTCTTGTTTCTTGAGGTGAGCTTGAATTTCTATAAACATCCCGCTTTAGAATTGCTTTTGCTGTGACCATAGGTTTTGGATGGTCATGTTTTCATTGACATTTGTTTTTAGTTTTTTTTTTTTTAATCTCTTCTTTGATTTCTTCACAGACACATCACATGAAAGAGGAGCAAAACAGACAATAGAAACTGTTAAGGACTGAACTGTGTTCCCCCAAATTAGTATGTTGAAGCCCTGACCGCCCCCCCCCCAATGTGACTGTATTTGGAGATTGGGCCAAGGGAGCTACTTAAGATTAATTGAGGTCATGAGGGTGGAGCCCTGATCCCATAGGGTTGGTGTTCTTATAGAAAGAGGTACTGAAGAGCTCACTCTCTCTTAGCCATGTGCGGACACTGAGAGAAGGAGCCATCTATAAGCTGGGAAGAGAAGTCTCACCAGGAATCCAGTCAGTGGACACCTTGATCTTAGACTGGCCACCCTCCATAACAATGAGAAATACATTTTTGTTGTTTAAACTACCCAGTCTGGTATTTTGTTATAGCACCGTGAGCAGGCTAATACAGAAGAATACCCACAAATAAGCCTGTTATACTTTTGATTTACAGTTTAGTGTCAGTGACAGACTATAGGGTACCTCTGTTCAGATTCCCAGAGCTCTTTGTATGGCATCCTTCTCTCTGGTGTTACATCTCACAAATTCCAGCTGCATCAGCCTAGCCAAACTCTGATATCAGGCTCTTCAGTGAGACGGTGGTGTTCTCCTTGAGTTTCCCCTTACTGCACTGCAGTCTGGAAATGCCTTCAAGAAGAAAGCTGGAAACTCATAGGGACAACTTAATTTGTTTCCCTTTTCTCAGTAATCGCAGCACTAGACTACTTATCTCAGTGTCTAAAAATAGTCGTTTCATTTATTCGACCAGTTTTTAAGTTGTTTACTACGGGAATGCAACTTCTCTACTCCTTCATGGTCAGAAGATGAATTCTCCCTATTCATGTTAAAGACTTTTATCAAACCAGAAATAGTAATTTAAAAAAATATGATAAAACACATCTATGAAATGCCTCCAGCAAAAATCATTAGACTTACTATGGTTATCATTTCACTATATATTCAAATATGAATCATTGTGTTGTATATTGAAATCAATATAATATGTCAATTGCATGTTAATTTTAAAAAATTACCTTGATGGTAAAATATTGCATGACAGAGGTTGAGAGAGAAGGACAAATATTCCTTCTATAATTGCTTTAAATCAATATCATTCGGAGGTTCTTGCTGACCCAATAAAGCAAGAAAAATAAGTAAATTCAAACACCTAGGAATAATACTAAGGAAAAAGATGCAAGACCTCCACATAGAAAAATGACAAAACAATTCTGACAAAGAAAAATTTTAAGACCTTCATAAATGGATGGGATATACTATATTCATAGATTAGAAAATTCAGAATTTTAAAAATACCAATTTTCCTAAATTAACGTGTAATATGTTCCAATATATTTCTGACTATAACATTGCCAATTAGTTGACAAGAATGTCAGAGAAAATCTAGATGAAGGAAAAATTTCGAAGATTTACCTCACCAAACATTCAGATTTATTATAAAGCTGTAGTTATTGTGACAGTGTGGTATTTGGCAAAGAAACCACATAACAGAATGGAAAGTTCAGAAACAGACCCACATATATACAGTCTCCTCCAATGTAGGTGGAGAAAAAGTGGTTGTTTCCCCTTCATAAGTCTGAGTGTCTGGACATACATATATATTATCACTCAGAAATTCCCCAGTTAGGTATATACTTGACAACAATGTATCCAAAGTGCCCCCAAACACATGTACAAGAATGTTTATTCTAGTGTTATTCATAGTAGCATAAAACTGGAAGCAGACCAAATGGTTATCAATAGTAGAATGTATAAAAATTGCAGTATATTCACACAAAAGAAATACTAAATTCATGAAGGGGAATAAACTGTTGATATATTAACAATATGAATATAGCTCATAGGTATATGCTAAGCAAAAGAAGCCAGTCACATAATAATACATAATGAATGATAACATTTATATGTAGTTCAGAAACAGGCAAAACTAATATATGGTGATAGAAATAAAAGGAACAGTTAGTTTTGGCATGCGGTGGCCAGTGAGGAGAGGTATGAGAAAGGCTTCTGGATGCTGGTTATGTTTTATACCTTCATTTAAGTGACAGTTATATAAAAGTATTCATGGTCCTAAAAATTCATCAACATCTATACTTATAATTCTTATACTTTTCTGTATGTATATTATTTCTGTTTGTATATTAGACTTCAGTAAAGTTTATACAAGCACAAATATTACTCCAAAGATATTATGGTAGAGTAAATAAGACCTATACATAGAACCCTATACTCTTCAGCAGCATATGTAAGCTATTAGAAAATTACAACTACATCACTGTGTTATAGTTGAGAATAGAAGAAGATTGGTTCTACCTTGGTGGAGGTGGATGGAATTGGGGATTGAATAAAGACTTTTGAGAGGAGATGAAACGTGAGATGAAACTGAAAAGAAAAGCAGGTGATTGACAGTCAGAAATGAGGAGCAGTAGGTCATTCTAGCAGGAGAAATAACATCTCCTCCTCAAAATTGGTTAGATACGTAAGAAAAGTTGACAGCAGTTTTATTTATTTGGATTATAATCAATAATGTGAAATTAGGTTGGAAAGGAATATTAGGGCTAGATTTTTAAATGACTTCAAATAACAGAATAAGGAATTTGGATTTCTGTAGACACTGGGGAGTCATTTAGCATTTATGAGCAGAAGAAAGTCATGATCAAAATTATGCTCCAGAAAAATAAATCCATTGACCTCAAGATTATTGCAGGAGAAGAGAATTGATGTAGCAAGAAAACATAAATGGATATTACAAAAATCTAATTCATTTTCATTTAGCAAACAGTCATTAAAGGTCTACTGACTGACTCAGGCAAAAATTAGTGAACACCTAAATTAGATCACTCAAGTGGGAGGGTGATAAGTGTCATACATAACATCTTTATGGAAGAACAATTTGAAAAATTGTTGAGTACGACTAATAAAAACTTATGGCAGTATATGAATTAAGAATATATTCAGCTGCCATAAACTGAAATCCCAGTTAATAGCAACCTAAACATATAGGAGTTTTCCTCACATAATAAGATTGTAGGTAAATATTGCTAGTGTTGTTTCAGCTTCTGAGCAATACCATCACACCCAGGATTGTTACATTTCCTCCAACATTCTGAGGTTGTTGGATTCCATCCTTTTGTGTGATACCTTTTGTATGGTCACAAATATCTGTCCTGTCTTCAACCCAGCTCCTTGATCAAGGAAGGTAAGAGGGAGGGAATTCGGTGAGATTTTTATAAGAAAGAACAGGCTTTCTCAGAAACACTTATTGGATTTCCTCCAAGTTTTTGTTGCTGTGACTGATCACATGTATAGTCCCAGTTAAAATGGAGAGTATGAAAGTAGAGAATGAAAACAGGATCACATGATACACTGACCCTCACAAAATGATGATCCTCTTATGCAACAAAAGCAAAACTTAATAAATGGGACTATACAAAGCTAATGAACTCCTGCAAAGAAACAACAAAATGAAACCACAGAAGAAAAATCAACAAAATGAAAAGGAAACCTATAGAATGAGAGAAACTATTTGCAAACCATATACCCTATGAGAGGTTAATATCTAAAATAGGTAAATAATTCATACAACTCAAAGCAAAAAGTGAATTTAAAGGTGGGTAGAGGATCTGAAAAGACATTTTTCCAAAGAAGACACACAAATGGCCAACAGATACATGAAAAGGTGCTCTCCATCACTAATCATTAGGGAAATACAGATCAAAACCACAGTGAGGTATCACCTCACACCTGTTAGAATGGCTGTCATCAAAAAGACAAGAGATAACAAATGCTGGCAGGCAAGGATGTGGAGAAAAGGGAGCCCCTGTATACTGTTGGTGGTAATATAAACTGGTACAGCCACTATGGAAAACAGTATGGGGGTTCTTCAAAAAATTAAAAATAGAACAACTGTATGACCCAGCAATCCCACTTCTGGGTCTGTATCCAAAGGAAACGATAAAAGAATCTCCAGGAGATATCTACACTCTGATGTTCATTGTAGTATTATTCACAGTAGCCAATAACATGGAAACAACCTAAGTATCTGTCAACGGGTGAAAAGATGAAGAAAATGCGGTATATAAACAAAATGGGATATTATTCATCCATGAGAAAGAAGGAAATCCTGCCATTTGCTACCACATGGATGAATCTGGAGAATGTTACGCTAAGTGAAGTACGTCAGAGAGAGACAAATACTGTATGATGTCACTTATATGAGGAATCTAAAAAAAGCTAAACGCAGAGAAACAGTAAAGTGATAGTCACCAGGGGCTGGAGAATGGAGGAAATGGAGAGATGTTAGTCAAATGTACAAAACTTCCAGTTTTAAGATGAATAAGTTCTGAGGGTTGAGTGTATAGCATCATGATTATCGTTAATAATACTGTTTTATATACTTCAAAGTTGCTAAGAGAGTAGATCATCAGTGTTCTCATCACAAAACAGAAGTGGTAATTATGTGATGGACAGAGGTGTTAGCTAACTCTACAATGGTAATCATTTGGAAGTATATGTGTATCAAATCAACATGTACACCTTAAACTTACAGAATATTTTATGTCAATTATATATCAATAAAGCTAGAAAAAAATTATCCTGTTATCAAAGAAAAAGTGGAAAACTGATAATGGTGCTAACAATTTTTCACAGTTGCAACACAACAAAGTAAATATAAGAGATGGTACTTGCTCTAAAAGAGTTTATGTGATAGCTTTGGGGACTTTGTATGTGTCCATAAGAAATAACTACATTTAATATGAAATTGAGGATTTCCACCTAATGTGTGGGATATATTTTCCATTTGTTTGCTTAATTTTAATTAAGTTGGTCCTTCCTTGCTTGTTCCAAGAAATTTCTTTGATCACATACAATGCAAAATTTAATATAAAATTGGACAATAAAATCATTACAAAAAATAGAAAAGAGAAATAGGTGTGATCTGATGAGATCATTCTGTGGCATGTGTTCTGCATTTTATGGCAATTTAGCCAAAAATAGGGTTAGTAAAAAATTTTAGTTTTTTTTTTTTTTGTGGTACGCGGGCCTCTCACTGTTGTGGCCTCTCCCGTTGAGGAGCACAGGCTCAGGACGCGCAGGCTCAGCGGCCATGGCTCACGGGCCCAGCCACTCCGCGGCATGTGGGATCCTCCCGGACCAGGGCACGAACCCGTGTCCCCTGCATCAGCAGGCGGACTCTCAACCACTGCGCCACCAGGGAAGCCCTAGTTTTTTTTTTTTTTTTTTTTTTTTAGGAATAAACTTCCCATCACTGAAAACATGAAGGACTGACATGAACTTTTTGGGTTTTTATGAGAAATATTAGTAGCAGGAAGCTGAGAAAGTTATGACCTAAATTAAGAGTAGCTTCCTATAGACTGAGGAAACGTTTCAGACTAAGTTTTCAGGAGTAATTAATTTTGCGTTCTTTACCGCAGGCTTCATTTCCTAAACCTGATCATTTTACTTTTGTTTTAATGGTCTTAAGGTTTTAATATGACTATGTCCTTAATTGCCATGTTTCTGAGACTTCTTAAGTGCATTTTTCCTTAAGGTAGGGATCATGCCTGACTGGTTCCCTACCATATTTCTGTTGCACATGGAAGGCAATCAATAAATATTTATTGAACAAATAATTATGTACGATAAAAATAAGAATAAGGGGTAGTGTTTTTTCCCCAGTAGTGTTTCTAAAGATATATTAATATTCCACTTATGGAAATTTTAAATATTAACCCTCTCTAAGAGTTTTAGGTCACATTTAATCTTAAATTGCTTGTGTCTCTTTTTCATCTAACATTCCAAATCACGCAGCACAGTATCTGCTATATCTTGGGTCATTCAGTGGGTAATTGATGTTCTCATGAACCGAGGCATTTCTGAGGACAGTTAAAATATTATTACACTTGTACATTATTTCAGATTCCCTCAATGTTAGAATAGAGTTTATGGAACTAGAGAAATAAAAGATTAACATATCCATGAGGCTACTTTTCCTAAGTATGGGATGCTCCAGGCAGCCTTTGGAAAATGCTGGGTCATAGCTAATTCATAGTTGTGTTCTGAAATTTGTACCTAATTAATGTTGTATTGTTGATTATAAATGGATCCATGTGCTTCAGAAATTAGCTGAACAAGAAGTTGCATTCGGTATTCTGGTGTCAATATTGAGGAGGCTGACTTTCATTCTTCCCCAGACATAGCATTCACCCTTCTTCACAGAGACAGCCCACAAAAATATTTGTAATCAGGCCAAGAGTTACTCCACAACTGAGCTTTGAATCTGCTAAAATATTTGGAAAATAAACAAATTGAAACCCCAGATTTCTGTACAGCACTTCATGGAAAAGACCATTTGGGCATAAGCAACTTTAATGGTGGATGGTCACCTCTCAATTACCTTGACCATGGGAGTGCTGAACTACAGAGCCTGGATAACATAACTGCATGCCTAAGTTTCATACACTCTTCAGTGCATTATATTATACACTTGAGTGTAATATATTTCACCAGTCTTTTTAATGGAGTGGGAAAGGGAGGTGTAGTTAATGGAAAGAGAATTGCTAACTTTAATTCTGAAATTTTAAGCCCAGATGTAAGTAGAATAAGTATGCTTTTGACAGGCACAGGAAAGTAAGGGAAAAAAGTTTAGTCCATTTCAGGATTGCTAATCTGCAATGCAATATGGAATTCTTTTTTTTTAATTTAATTTAATTTATTTTTTATACAGCAGGTTCTTATTAGTTATCCATTTTACACATATTAGTGTATATATGTCAAGGAATTCTTGTTCAATAATTATTTTAAATCTGAATTAAACAGAAGTATAAGAATGCATGCACCAGATCCTAAGCAAAGCATTTAGTGAAAAGCAGTCATTAAGACAGTTGTGGGAAGACAGGGTAGAGACCCAGGTCAGTTCACCTAATCCTGACTGAACCAGCTTGGTCCTGCTTTCTTCTTTATCTCCCACTCATTTCCTGTCTTCATTTGTCTTCAGATCTCTGGCTTCATATTCCATTTCCAATCCTGAACTTGTATCCCTTTACCTGAGAGCCAATTTAATATTTCTGGCCTTCCAGACCTTGTCTCAACATTATACTCTCCTTATGAGTGTCTGATCCAGACCATCTAAGGGGAACATGGACAAGTAATATCTATCTTTTGCCTTTTAGGAGGAAGAAAGTCCAGTGTTTAATAATACCTTTACAGGCAGGCCATATTTACTCCAAAATAACATTTAATTGCATCTATAAACAATGCAATTAATCATGCTCTACTTTTTATGGTATGCAAATGCACATACCTAAAAGAAGAGATCACTTAGAGCACTAGCTATGAATCACAGTGCCTCTGTAATACACTTTAGAATGTACCATGAAAGAGAGTGGGAAGTGCTTTTGAAAGAATATAAGTTATATTTGCTAATATGTATTGAATACTTACTATATATCAGGCATTGCCCTACAATCTTGTAGGAAATATTAAAACTGTAATAATATCTAGAATATTGAATTTCTGATAGGTCTCTAGTGTCAAATATAGGATTAATAATGAATAACTATTACTTGAATTTACACATTTCAGCATTATAAAATATTTCTAAAATTTGGGGTTTCATAACATGGTATTTTGGCTTTTCCTATCTACCTCAGATAAAATTTATAGGAAAAAAAGGATTTTCACTTGAGTTTCCTGGTTAGAAAGTGGCATTCAGTAGTGCTCAGAGTGGCTCTTTCAAGTAGTGAAGATAATATAAATCTCCCAAACACATTAAATAGTAAAAAACTTGTTTGAATGCCATTTAGATCCAATTCCTTTTCACGTTTCTCTCCTATGAAATGTCCTTTATTCTCCGTCTAGAAACTTCTGTTCATTCTTTGAGACCTAGCAGCTAAGGTGACAGTAGCATAATCCTTGAAGTACTCTCCAGCACTTACAGACTAGACCACCTGTTCTTAAACTTGAACTTACCAGATTCACCTACAGGACTTGTTAAAAAAGATGGCTGGCCTCACCCCTGGAGCTGCTGATTCAGTAGGCCTGAGGTAGGGCCACAAACCTACATTGTTAACAAATTCCTAGGTCATGTTAAGCTAATTTGGATATCACAGTTTAAGAATCCTTGAACCATGACAACATAAAGAAAGGAAAAAGGCAAAGAATATCCTCCTTCAGTTAGGTCTATTGACTGGACTCCTTCAGTTGAATAACACACAGTTGTGTATGTATGTTAAATTGCTTGTTTTTGGGACTTCCCTGGTGGTACAGTGGTTAAGAATCTGCCTGCCAATGCAGGGGACACGGGTTTGATCCCTGGTTCAAGAAGATCCCACATGCCGCGGAGCAACTAGCCCGTGTGCCACAACTACTCAGCCTGTGCTCTAGAGCCTGTGAGCCACAACTACTGAGCCTACGCGCCACAACTACTGAAGCCCACATGCCCTAGAGCCTGCGTGCTGCAACTACTGAGCCCACACGCCACAACTACTGAGCCCTTGCGCCTAGAGCCCATGCTGTGCAACAAGAGAAGCCACCGCAATGAGAAGCCCGTGCACCACAATGAAGAGTAGCCCCTGCTCTCCCCAACTAGAGAAAGCCCGTGCACACAGCAACAAAGACCCAACACAGCCAAAAAAAAAAAAAATTGCTTGGTTGCATTATCAAGATAAATAATTTATATTTCCATCACTAATCTCTTCCCTGAACTCCAGACTTACATATTAAATGACCTGTTTTATGTCTCCACTTGAATGTCTGATAAGCACCTTAAAGTTAACATATCCAAAATTAAACTCATGCTTTCTACCATCCCTCTGGTTCTAGACTGAGTATTGCTCTGATCTTACCTAACCGATCTCAAAAGCAAGGCCCAAAGGATCATATATTTTAAAAGTAACTTAAATGTGTCCCAGAAAAAAAGCTCAAGAATATTTATAGAGACATAGAAATATGCAGGCCTAAAGAAGAAAAATCTGTTTGGTATCCAGTTAAAAATTACCAAGCTTAGAAAGGAGAAGGAAAACACAGAATATAATCATGAAAATAATCAGTCAAAACCAACTCTGAACTATCACATATGTTAGAATTGGTAGACAGTGCTTTAAAATGACATTTATAATTGTATTCCATATATTAACAAAGGTAAATAGAGATATGGAAGAAATTTAAAAACTCAGTCAAACTTTTACAATTGAAACTACAGTGTGTGAGAAATACACTGGGTGGGATTAACAGAAGATTACCCATGGTTGAAGAAAAGAGTAGTTAACCTGAAGACATAGCAGTACAAATAATTGAAAATGAAACACAGAAAGGAAATAGACTAAAAAAATGAGCAGAACATAAGTGAGCTATAGGACAGTTTCAGAGGCCTAATATACATGTATTGGGATTCTGCAAATGAATTAAGGAGAACAGAAAATATATTTGACTAATGTAGTAGAGAGAATTCTAACAATACCTCCAAGATTCCCAAGCCCTGGTGTACTCACCCTGAAAAAGCCCCAGGAAAATGGTGTGGTAGATTTTACTCTCTTGATTAGGTTGTATTATATGGCACAATTAACCTTAAAATGCTGTGATTATTCAGGTGGGTCTGACCTAATCACATGAGGACTATGAAAGAAACTTTCTCCAGCTGCAGAAGAAAAAGATTTGAACCACAAGGAAGATTCAACAACAAAAAAAATTATGTTGCTAAAAAAAGAAAGATTCAACATACCACTGCTGGCTTGAAGATAGAAGAGGCCATGTGGCATGGAATACAGGTAGCTTCTAGGAGCTGAAAGCATTCCCTGACTGACGGCCAGCAAATAAATGAGAACTCAGTCCTAAAACCACCAGGAGCTAAATTCTGCCAACAAGAAGAATAATTTGGGAAGAAGACTTTGTTCCCAGAGCCTCTAGAAGAGAGCTCAGGCCAATCATTTAATTTCAAGGATGTAGAGGAAATGAAACCCTTGTACAGTGCCGCTGGGAATATCAAATGATCCCAGCACTTTGAAAACAGTATTTTAACCCCTTAAAAAGTTAAACGTACACCTATCATTTGATCCAGCCATCCCATTCCTAAGTATCACCACAGATAATTGGAAGCAGATAATATAACAAGATTTGGTACATTCTGGAAGCTTTACTTGCAATAGTCATAAACTATGAACAACACAAATTCCCATCAGTTGGTGAACAGATAACAAACAGCAAAATCTATTATATCCATAGAATGGAACAGTACTCAGAATAAGAGGTAAAGAACTATTGATATGTGCTCCAGCCTGGGTCAATCTTGAAACAATTATGCTGTGTGAAAGAAGTCAGACACAAAGAAGTGCATACTGTATGATTTCATTTGAATAAAACTCAGGAAAATGCAGTTCTAATCCATAATGACAGAAAACAGATCAATGGTTGCTTGGGAATGGAAGTAGAACAGGTACTAGCAGGAGAAATCAGTTACAAATGTGCATATGCAGACTTGGGAGTGATGAATTTATTTATTGTATTGATTGTGATGTTAGTTTAACAGGTGTAAACATACATTAAAATATATCAAATTGTGCACTTTGAATATATGCAGCTCATTATCTTCAGTTATACCTTAATAAAGCTGTTTTTTTTTAAACTCATGTATATTTGTTAAAGTAAATGCATATGTTCCATAGATGGAAAGATGATTTTGCATGATACGGAGACAAACCCTACCTTGCAAATGTATAGGAGCAGACATTATTCTTCAGAACCTAGACTCTTAAACTAGGGGTGTGCAAAGGTGTGCTTGGGTACTTAAAATAATGGGATGAACGTGAGTTTTTCCTGGAACATAAAATTTATTAAAAATTTGAAGAAAGTTTTTATATTTATGGTAATAAACACCTATATTATCCCCATGAATTTATCAAACAATATGAGGTGTCAGAGAAATACTAAGATTGTTTTAGTGCTTCTTCCATTCACAGAACTTCATCAATTCTCTTGGTCTTTAGAGGACAGTTTAATAGAAGAGTTTAGTAATACCCTCATTTGAACATCCTATAGCTGTATTGAAGGGAAGTATAAATATACTTTTGTCAAAAATGTAGGCACTAAGTTCTGTTTGAACACATCCACTCGGTTCAGATATTTCTTTTACAATGGTACCGAAAGAGGCAATTATACAATATTACATTTAAACCGAAAAGCACTTTCTCCTCCTCTTCTTCCTTTTCCTCCTCCTGTCCTTCCTCCTACTTTCTTTTGTAAATATGGAATCATGTTTCCCTCAAATTCAAAAGAAAATTTAAATTAGTTTCAATTTGTTTGGACAAATGGAGCAAGAGACAAAGAAGATGTAATTTTTTAATTGAAGTATAGTTGATTTACAATATTGTATTAGTTTCAGGTATACAGCAAAGTGATTCAGTTATATATATATATATATAATATACATATATATATTTCAGATTATTTTCCATTATAGGTTTTTATAAGATATTGAATATAGTTCCCTCTGTTATACAGTAAATCCTCTTTCCTCACCTATTTTATGTATAGTAGTTTGTTAATCCCATACTCCTGATTTATCCCCCCCTGCCCTCCCTTTCCCCTTTGGTAACCCTAAGTTTGTTTCTATATCGGTGAGTCTGTTTCTGTTTCATATTTAGATTCATTTGTATTATTTTTTAGATTCCACATATAAGTGATATCATATAATATTTGTTTTTGACTTACTTCACTTAGTATGATATTCTCTAGGTCCATCCATGTTGCTGCAAATGGCAATATTTCATTCTTTCTATGGCTGAGTAATATTCCATTGTGTGCATATGTGTGTGTGTGTACATATATGTATGTGTGTGGTATATATATATATATATATATATATATATATATATATATATATATATATATACACACACTACACACCAAATCTTCTGAAACCACTCATCTGTTGATGGGCCCTTGGGTTGTTTCCATGTCTTGGTTATTGTATATAGTGCTACTATGAACATTGGGGTGCATGTATCTTTTTGAGATAGAGTTTTCATCTTTTCTGCATATGTGCTCAGGAGTGGAATTGCTTGATCATACGGTAACTTTATTTTTAGTTTTTTAAGGAAACTCCATAGAGTTTTCCATACTGGCTGTACCACCAACAGTGTAGAAGTGTTCCCTTTTCTCCACACTGAGAGGATGTAATTTTAACATATGTATATAAAAATTGCAAATTACCAATACACTTTAAGCAGACTTCAAACTTGCTGGGACTCAAATGACATAGATCAATGGGTAAAGGGAGGACACCAGGGCTGGGTGAAGCCAGGGAGAGAAGAGACTGACTACCAAGGGGAGGTTATCAGTTTCACGTATATATTGGTTGAAGGTATGAAAGACAATTTCCAGCCTTTTGGGGTTGGACATTGCCAAGAGCACTAGCTAATCATGTTGGAGTTGAGAACACAGCTGCAGTGGGCATTAAAACCTGAAGCTGATGCCCAGTATGAAAGCTAAGACAATATAGGCAAATATTATGGCTCCAGCAGCCTCTGAATTCTTGTAATCTCATCCATGCATTAGGTCTGTTGCAACAAAACTGATTCTCAACTCTACTCACTTTGGGGCTGAAATTTTCTGCCTTGATCTGCATTTGTTAAATAACTTAGAAAGCCTAAGTTTGGCCTCTCAAAAAAGTCATCATGGCGAGAAATGTAACGACTACCATCAGTTGGCAGTTCGGAGAATAGTAATGCAGGAGAGATGGAGAGATTCTTTATTTTCCCAATCAGTTGTTCTTTAGTCTCCAAATATCCTTTTCTTGGAGGAAAGGGGGAAATTATAATAAAGGGCAACACTGAGGAAAGCAATCAAGTAAATATTTCAAGAATACACATTTGTTGCTTATTATCACAAGTCAAAAGAATGATGTACCACTTTGTCACTTTTTCTTGAGAGCGAGAGACCATTAATAAAATTAATAAAAATGAGAGTTAACACTGAAGACTTAGCCATGAATTAGCCACTAGATAGAGACATGTTTAAATTGCAAATTACTTTTAAAGTCATTAACCACCCCAAACTTAATAAGGTGAAATCTTCACACTGTTAAAGAGAGAAACAGATGTTGTTTTTAATGTTTAATGAAAAATATTTATCTGCTGCTATAATGAAATACTGTTTCCCTGACCCTCTTTTTTCCTCTAGTTAGGTTTGTTATGTCACATTAAAAAGGTCTTTTGCAAGATGATCAGTACATTGTTTTTCACAGTTACTAAGGTTCAATCTTAAATAAATGTGATTTTTCATGGAGCTCTCCATAATGCATATCTGTGAGGGTAAAATGGAGAAACGGCATTTTTTTCTTTAGCCAACATGGCAGATGAAGATCTGTAACCATAGAAAAGCATGTCTAATTAGTTCAGCTTCAAGCTATGAGAGAGACTGAGCTGGCAACTGTGCTTTCTCTTGGATGATCTTTTCTTTTTCTTGGATTATTTAAAGGAGACTAATTTCTTGATGCCCTAGGCAACAGGGCCACAAGCAGTAAGCAAACCCTGTATCAAGAGAATAATGATATTTCAGCTTTGGGGAAAAACACCCTCATAGCCAGGAAGGAAGCAATCAGAACTTAAACTGCTGCAATCTGGAAGATTCTCCTCAGGACCTATTTATGGCTGGTTCACTGTTCTCTCAAGCAGCATAACGTGCCAAACAAGTGGTGGGTGGGAAGGTTATGTAAAAAAACTGTCTGTGTGACTTAAGTGACTGCAGAGGTACAAAAGGCAAATGCAGAGAGAATGAACCCCCCTGAAATAAAAGATGAAAATGTTGATAATCCCCTCAACCAAGAGACAGAGCTGATCTCTATCCATGTAGAGCTGAAATGAATAGTGTATGTTACTTTGTGAGTCAGTGCAGATAGAGCTCCTTCTGACTTCAAAATTGTGTTAAAACTTCCTCAGTTTTGTGTAATAACACTGAAAATATACCTTGATTTCACCTTCTAGCTCCTAATCCTTTTTATTTCCAGCTCTAAGAAAGAAAAATAGCAATCGGGGGAAAAAAAGAGAGAAAAGCATAAAATGTCAATTTAGTCTCCCTGGAACATCTGTTCCCATAAGAAAGGAATGCTTTTTCCTTCTTTTAGATATACCCTTGCAGACTGAGGTATTAAACAATCAAAGTTTGCTCTTATCAGTTACATTGTGATGAAGTACCAAAAGCAATCTTATCCTTCACCATAGATGAAAAGATCATTGTCTTTTAAGAAACTGCAAAGATGACCTAGAAGGTGGTGTGGAATATGAAGATATTATAGTTAAAATGGCTATGACTAACAATTTAATTCTACAAATATTTACAGAATATAGCACTTATTATAGACCAGGCACTATGCCAAGTACTTCAGGGAGGAAACAGAGAGAGATGGCTAAAGCACAGCCTCTGACTCAAGGAAGCTTAAAGTTTAAAAGGAAGGTTAGAAACAAGCACACAAACTGTAATAGGCAGCAACATTTAAAAAAAAAAAAAGTTCTTTTAGAACTGTTCAAAGTTGTTCAGATATGAAGCTCTGTGGTTTAGAGAGACCAGTTGGTCACTCACAATGGGCTTTGTGGATTGAACAGGGTTTCTTCTGGGGAGAAAGAAACCCCAGGGGAGGGCGATGGTAAGGGGACCCACACTGGGAGAGCAGATGAGCCATAGCATCAAGTATGAAGTAGGAGGATACTTAGAGATGGCAAATTGTTCGCTGAAGTGTGGAGTAAGCTGGTTTGAATGTCAAATGTGAGAGTTGTTGACAAGAAAATTACTGTCATGTATTTCTTCTACCTATGACATTCATGGCTAGTACGTTTGTTTGTTTGTTTTAAAAACTTTCCAAAAAAGAGCGACATAGATAACTAAAAAAAATGAACAAGTCGTACAGCTGCATGAAATTTCCCAGTGATTACATTCTTATAAGTAGCATCTAGTTCAATAAATGACATTACCAGCATCTAGAGGTTCGCCCATCCATAGTGTCTTTTAATCACCCACCTCCAACCATAATCATTATCCTTATTTCTACTATTTTATCACCATAGATTAGTCTTGCTTGGTGTAGTACTTAGCATAAATGAAAATATATAGTACATACATGTGTTTGGCTTCTTTTACTCAATCTTCTTTTTGTTCAACGTAACTATAGTTTATTCTTTTTTATTATTTAATAGTATTCAATTGCATGGAATTATAGGGGTGTCTATACACCCCTATAATTGACGTACATTTGAGCATTTGAGTTTTTTTGTGTTTTGTTTTTGCGGTATGGGGGCCTCTCACTGTTGTGGCCTCTCCCGTTGCGGAGCACAGGCTCCGGACGTGCAGGCCCAGCGGCCATGGCTCACGGGCCCAGCCGCTCCGCGGCATGTGGGATCTTCCCGGACCGGGGCACGAACCCACGTCCCCTGCATCGGCAGGCGGACTCTCAACCACTGCGCCACCAGGGAAGCCCTTTTGTTTGTTTTTAATCTTAACTTTCCAATCAAGTAAATGGATTGAAAACAACTCAGTTTCAAAATGGGTAAACAAATACAGTCACTGATTACCTTAAATGTGTACGCAATCATCTACTTACTATATTCAAGTATGAATATTGATTAGTAATTCTCCTTATTAGAGATGAGTATCAACTCCAGTAAGAAGAGTGGGGAGTGAACTGGGTCACTTCTGTGTTCTCCTTGATTCTTTCAAGTTGGTTTCATACACCAGCCTGTGTTAAATTTCTTTTGAGTTTTGTGCTATTATCTCTGATTGGTGGGGTCCTCAGACATACCACACATGTTGTATTCTGTAGCAAAAGTTTTTTGTCCCACTGCAGAGCATTGGGCATGTCTACCAATTATATTATGTAAAAAAAAGAAGAAAAGAAAAATTCCTTGCACTAGTTTTGTTTTGTTTTCCAATTCCACAGTAACTCTGTTGAAAACTCTCACTCTCTCTGATGAAAGGAAGTGTTATCTTCCTCCTGAGGAAGCTCTGTGTTTGAGCAGGAAAAACTAACTTTCAGAGATGCCATCTGGAAGGTTTCTAACTCAGGAAACTTATACAAATTCTCTTTCTATTCTCAAAAGGATAGTCCATCCCTGGATCTGTAACTCTCACTGTGTCTTGCACTGTTAAAGTTTATCAAGGGGAAAATAGAATTTCTTAGCATCATAGGCAGAGCGTCCCATCTCAGTTACCAATCCTGATCATTACCTCCTTCAGTCCCTGATAGGTGCTTCTATGCTTTTGAGGGGAATAAAAAGAACAGACCAAGAAAATGGGGTAGGTAGAAGGGAGTGCTTTCATAGTGCATCGTGTATACATTCAGAAATTCGGTAAGAGAGTGAGGACTGCTGGGCAAGGTACTCCAAATGCCACTTGTATCTGTACAGTGAGATCATTTATTTTTTTTTTTTTCAGTTTTGGAGAACAAAAAAAGTAAAGGTTGGCAGAGTGAGAAACTTTCCCCTTTTAATCTTTCTTGCTATTGTACAGCTATGAATTTCTGGGAAGCATTAAAGTTTATTTCATACCATCCATTCAAGCTGCAGTTCCATTGTGTGTAAACACACTCAGTTGATTATATGACTACTGTATGAAGAGATGTATTAACCACTTAAGTGGGACTACAGCACGAACAATATCTTCATAACACACAGATACAGGACAAATATCTTAAGGAGAAATAGTGTAATTTTCAAGACACAGCAGGATTTTTTTAATGGAATTTTATTGTACTATTCAGTTTATTACAGAAAAACACTTTTCCTGAATAAAGTATCTCTCATTATAACCCTCAATATAATAATACCAGTGTTAGAGAGGGTATATATTATTATTTCTAAACAATAAAGTGTTGAATTTTAATATAATAAATGATAACTAGAATAGAATTTTTTATACATTTTGCATGCCCATTATTGAGCTACCTGGTTTAATTCCACAAATGTTTATTGAGTGCTATCTGATAATTGTCACACATTAAGAATATAAAGCTAATTAAATCAGAGAGAGTTACCCCAGATGACAGAGTAGGAAGACCCTGAGCTCACCTCCTCCCATGGACACACAAAGTTATAACTGGTTACAGAGCAACTATCTGTGCAAATGACCTGAAAACTAGCACGAAAGATTTTCCACAACTAAAGACATAAGAAAGAGCCACAATGAGATGTGCAGGAGGGGTAGAGACAAGGTATAATCAGGACCCACTCCTTTGGTCAGTTTCATGATACAACAATCCTGCTCCTAAGGCAAAGAGATGTTTATGTTGTTGTTTGTCTGTTTTTTGTCAAGCATTTATGTGTAAAACTTCTAAAAGCTTGAATTGGATGGATGTGGAAGACAGGATGAGTTTTAGGAAGTGGAGGTTGGGAGGGAGAGGCAGTCCAGAGATAAACATTATCTCATTAATTCTCACAGCATTCCTAATTGTTAGGTATTATTCACCATGTTTCACAGAAGACATATGTAAATTTTGGTACTGATTTTTGGTATAGATCTGTTGTATATAAAAGCCCGTTCACTCTTCCACTCTATAAAACTGAGATCTAAAATTGGTCTGGAGGCTACTTATTTTAAAACCACAGTTTTTCTTATATGATGCTTCACAGTTTCAAAGCAACTTCACATTAGTTACTTTATTTTAAAGTCATAGTAATGTCATCAAGCAGAGGGCAGACATCTTTATGCTTTTTTTCATTTGAAGGAATAGAGGCTGAGAGTGATAAAGAAACTGGCCCAAGATCACTTCAGATTAACAAGAGTAAAATCTAAGTCATACTGACTCCCTCGTTATATTATTTTTGTACTCTCTATTTCTCAGTCTCATAGTTACTGGGATAAAGTGGAGAATCACTGTGGTATGTTTATTCTTACCTGGAGTTTATGATCTCTTCTTTTAAAATAAGAGTCCAATTAATAAAATTTGAAAAACCAGAGTTTTAACTGGATCAATTCAGAGAGTAGAGGACATGTTGCCACACATACTGAAACATGTTAGAATGCGTGAAAAGATACATATGTCTTGGGGGGAATATCAAAATGATTGTCACATAAAGTTTTACTCCTGTAAGCAGGGAAGCAACTTTTTCAAGTAGCTTTGTGAACCATCTCCTATAAAAAACAAGCTGGGGGGCTTCCCTGGTGGCACAGTGGTTGAGAGTCTGCCTGCTAGTGTGGGGGACACGGGTTCGAGCCCTGGTCTGGGAGGATCCCACATGCCGCGGAGCGGCTGGGCCCGTGGGCCACAACTGCTGAGCCTGCGCGTCTGGAGCCTGTGCTCCGCAGGGAGAGAGGCCGTGATGGTGAGAGGCCTGCGCACCGCGATGAAGAGTGGCCCCCGCTTGCCGCGGCTGGGGAAAGCCCTCGCCCAGAAACGAAGACCCAACACAGCAAAAACAATAAATTAATTAATTAAAAAAAAAAAAAAAGCTGGACAGAATATACTTACGTGTCTCACAAATGCATGAATGCTGAAACATAATGCTGTTTGGGTCCTCTCATAGCACTGCTGTTAGTTGGTGCTTCTACCAGTTTAGGTAGGATTTGGCCAGTTAATCATTTGAAAAAAAATCAAAGAGTCCATGGGAGCTCATATTTAAAGGAGGGATGCTTTTAGAGAACATGCAGTCAACTAGCCAAATTTAATACAGAGGAACACATTATATGCATGGGAAACAACTCCATACATTCTGCAGTCCTGTCAAATATATCTGAGGAATTATGCAGAATACTATAAAGCTGGGTCAATCACCTATGTTCTGAGACTGACAGTTATCAGGGAGGGCTAACGAGTTGACCCAAAAAATGTTTAAAAACCATAGTTAAATTAGCTTAAATGAGGTTGTAATTCTCATTTTCATCATGGATTTTATTTTCCTCTGTCAAAGGTGTAATAATACTGAATAGACTTTAAATGATAAGGCTTCATAATAGTTTCACTCTTCATATCTCATTAATTACTTTACATTATAGTAATGGCTAACTTGGTAATGGAAATACAAAGGTAGGCTACAATGATGGACTATAAACCTTGATTTTTGCTGAGATAAATTTGAATAGAGCACAGTATTTAAGATGCTTCAATAATTAAGATCCAAGAAAGGGAAAATTTTTCAAAAAATTAAATTCAGTACTTTTTGCATGGATGAGGTAATGAGAAGTCTTTAAAGCATCACAGAATATTTTTCTCTCCAATCAGCAGTTTTTCTGGCATTATCTTCCACTTGTGGTAAGAGGAATACAATACTTCCTATATTTTATCATGTGGGGTGTCATACTGTCTCTTTCTTAGAGACATATACATGAATATATCAGAAGAAAGAAGAAGTAGAAAATGGGACATGTTTTTTTACCACAAAGTTAATATTAAGTTTAAATATGGGAACTGCTATAGAACTCTAATTCCTAAACCTGATTGTGTATCAGAACAGTCTTAATAATTTTCAAAATGCAGGTTTGAGGGTCCCACCTTTTCCTACTGAATCAGCACACCAGGGTTGGGTTGCCCATGAACCTGTAGTTTTAATACTCTACATGGTGATACTTATGTACAGCTAGATTTGAGAATCACTGTGATAAGATATTCATATCAAATATTAAGTGTGTGTACATATTTAACCCTGAAAATATAAATAAAGTTTCTTTTAAGTTGCAAAGTATATAAAATAATGATTCTTATAATAACTCTCAACCCAGAATCACCATGTTAAGTGCTGCAAAGTGTTACACACCTAGCATAATGCTTCTCAATAGCAACTTGAGTTGGTTTAGTTCATGGGTGGTAGTCAGCAAGAGAGTTTCCAAACACAAACTTGATGAACTCTCCTGCACTGTACTGAAATGAACAACGATGACTTCTGGGGATTAAGAGCTTGTGTCATCGGCTCAGCAGTAGCCCAAGGAACTCCTTTCAGAGTTTTTCACATATCTGCATTTATAGTAATCACCATTGATTACACTCTTAAAGTTTTTCTAGGTACTTTTTTTTGTGTGTGTGTGGTACGCGGGCCTCTCACTGTTGCGGCCTCTCCCGTTGTGGAGCACAGGCTCCGGACACGCAGGCTCAGCGGCCATGGCTCACGAGCCCAGCCGCTCCGTGGCATGTGCGATCTCCCCGGACTGGGACACGAACCCACGTCCCCTGCATCGGCAGGCGGACTGTCAACCACTGTGCCACCAGGGAAGTCCTAGGTACTCTTAAATACTGGCATAAATTATTTAGTATAAGCCTCACAAAAGAACAATGAGGTATGTGTTATTAAAGCCACTTTACAGTCCAGGAAACTGAGGATTCCTCAGGGACATCTGAGTCTACTAACTATATTTTTAAACCAGCAAGATAAAAACAAACAAAAACCACACACAAATATAGTCACTTCATAGGTAACAATGATAGCAAAATGTTGTCTTCATAAACTTAGATAGAACCAAGAGGAAAATATGGCAGACCTACCTTCGTCACTGCCAGAGCACAAGGGATCCAACCCCTACACTTCCTCCTGTGGCTCTGATGTGCTTGGTTCCATGAAGGTAGCCTGCTTAGTTTGGGACTACATCAGTCAGCTACTGGAGAGCCAGTGGGCATTAAAGACCTTCTATTAAGTTTTCTTATGAGTCACTAGTGAAGCATAGTAGTTTTCTGCCTCTGGCACTCTAAAGAAAAAAAAAAAGAAAAAAAAACAGAAACAAAAGAAAACAGGCAATTTGCCCCTGTCACATAGATTAATCAAGAAAGGCATAACCTTTATATCTTTGGCTGGTCTCTGATAAGGGGAAAAGGGCATTATGATAGATACAGGCAGGAATCACTTCAATCATCTTTAACAGTCCTGGGACATAAGGCAAGGGCTTAAAGCTTTCATTTAAAACATGTATTTTTTTTTTCCATTGAAGTTTCTGTAATTATTACCTGTGCTCCTTCTATCATGCCCTATTGTGAACAACTTCAAAGACAAGAACCAAGTTCTTTAGATCAAAGAAAAAAAAATTGACTGGGGGAAAAATGGATTGTCCTTCTACTAAACACACACACATATTCTGTTGTTATGGCAACATAAGATCTAAGAATGACACACCAAATAATATAGTACCAAGGCACATTACTATCATCAAATGTCACAATAAGTGTGCTTCAGCTTCTGAATATGACACACCAGGTTGTTTCCTATTCTTCTCAGTTCTTTCACTTGAGGCCAAAGGGGCTTACTCTAATGGGGACCAAATATCATCCATTACCTGTCTTTAGTGGATCTTTCTTGCATGAAGAGATCCCAGTAGTTCCACTAAAGAGATATGCAGTGGGATAAAAACTGAGCTAGTGCCTAAGGAAACAGCTGCTTTGAAATTACATCATATCTATGTGGCAGTATGTCCAACTGAGGGATCCATTTGCATGCACATTATTTGTGTGTGTATGTATATATAGTAACTTTGAATTGGCTGAATATGTATAGACAAGCCAAATCATATTGATTGAGATGAAACAGACAGGAATAACATATCCTCCCACACACTTAAAATATAAATAAATATATATATATGTAATAAAGCAATAGAGGAAATTTTACCATTTTTGGATGGTGCTACTTTTTATATAGTAGTTTTATTCTTTGTATTTTCTCTAATATTCTGATATGCATATATATACATATATTAATGTTTCATTATTGGTATTGACTTGCATCCATATTGTGTGACTCTGCTAATGGAAAGACAGGAAAAAAAAAAGAAAGGGTAGGTTATAAGTCAACAGCAATTTTCTGTAAAATAATATCAAGGGATCACAACAGTGAAAAGGTCAGACATCTAGGAAATCTTAGAAATGATAGAAAAAGAACATGCATTTTAAAGAAGTGTGTGAAGTACTGAGCACTAAACTACAAGGCTGAAATTGGCTCCAGGGACTGTTCTTTCATGTGGGACCAGAAGCAGACTAAAAAGGAAGGGCTATCATGAAGTGGAACCTGTCCTTGGGTATATGTCATCCTCATGCCCTACTGCCCTTCTGCCTCTGATATTTCACCTTGATTCTGTACCTGGGGATGGGGGTGCAGTGTTAGACCAAGAATTTGTCTCTACGATGTGTTAATATAGATTTCTGAATCATGCCAGTCCATCTCCCAAGAGTTTTCTCCATTTATTCTTAGGAATTCATTTAAAAAGAAAAAAAAAATCCATCAAATAGTTATTCAGTTGGTGTCAGCTAATTCCACTGCTCTGGTCCCTATTTATTTGAAAAATGTACCATCACACAGTATATTTGTGATAGGACTGAATTAAGGGTGATGATACTGAACATACTAATTTAAAATATATGCCAGAGCTCTTAGCTTAGTCAAATACATTTAAATGTTTCTCTTCTCAATATTATTCTCACCAACCAGCCATTTTAAGAAATAATTTATCACTGAGTGGTGAGTTGTACACTGATAAAGGAGGTCTGTCATCCCCAAAGCATTTACTATCAGTTTACTTAGGCTATCTTAAAATGCCAAAGAGAATGAAATTCCAACCCAGTAATTTAGCCATTGTGCTAAATGTATTTTCTAATGAGATCGCTTCATATTACTAAAGACCAAATTTTAAAAATTGGCGAAAATGGATTGGAAAATAGAAGGATTGAATAAGAAAGACAAAGGCAATAAGCACAGTAAACATGGACTTCTGTGCATGTTGAAACAATACTCAGAATTTTGTTTTTATTTAGAAGTCCAGAGCAGTACAGAGCATGTGCGACCTGCCCATAACAAACAGGCAGGGGGTACATAAAACCATCTTGAAAACACTTACAAGCATCCCTCCAAACGGAGTTTACCTATCATGGATAAAAATGAAATGTTGATTCAGGAAAGCTCCCAGGCGCCAGCTAGAGAGAATGTTGATTTTTGAGTCACATATATGGAACTTGGGCTTAGCACCAGACACTGACATCCCCACTAACTTTTGAAAGGTTTTCCTCTTCTATAGAAAGACAAAGGGGGAAAAGGCAACATTCTTCTCATTTTTCATTTGTAGGTAGGACTGGAGCAGGTGTGCTGTTGTTCCCTGTGGTTGTAACTGTTTAGCAATCATGAAGAAACTTAGATTTCAAAACACTCTCCCTAATTAATCATCATTTCCTCACACTGTGAGGTGGGCTCTCCAGTGAATTCCTCTAACAGAGCTAGAAAGGGAGGTGTGTGGAGAGACAGCACTACACACATGCGATTGATTTCTCCATTCCTTACATTCATTTATGGGTCTTCTCTACATAAATGACTAGAGTCAATGACTAAATATAGTGAGAATTAACACTAATGTGTAACTGATATGTAAAAGGAGTTATGAAAGGATGATGATCATTTTGAGAGGTTATATCCTTGAGTTGTTTGACCACATAAACATCTATTACCTCCAGTAGGAAAAGAGTCATGAAAATGTTGATTTGCTTCCATAATAATTGCTTGGAAATATCAACCCCATTTATACTCATATATTCCCCTACTGTGTTTTGTATTCATCCACTTTCATTTCTCTTCTCCCTTTGTTTCTTTCCCCTAATGACTTGTTCTCCTCTGGGCCTTCTCACTCTCAGTCTTTCTCCCTCTCTCATTCTCTGTCTCCCATGTATATTTCCCTCTTATTCCTACACAGTTATTTTCTTCTAACTATCCATTCTACTTTCTAAGTCATTTAATTCCTTTCCCTCTTGATTATCTCTTCTCTAGTATCATCATATTTATACTTTTCTCATTCATCTGTTTTTCCCTGATCTTTTTCTCCCATCTATGACAAATTTATGTTCCTCATATAATGGATATTTTTCCCTCTCCTCATATTTTGAGATTTCCTTTCTCCTCCTCCCCATGATTAATCTATTCATGTCCTATATTTTTCTCATATTTTCTCCCTGTTATTTTTGTTTCTACTTCCTTTGTTCTCTCCTTCATTTTGCCCTAACCGTCTTTGTTCTCTCTTCTTATGAGGAAATATCCTACTTATACAGTACATTATTTCTTGTCTTTTCCCATGTTTTTAAGAAATTTTCCTGTTCATTAGCTCTACCCTCTATATAGTCCCCTCCATAGATGTTGGAAGTGGTGCTACTAATCTCTTCATCCTTACAAAGGACATTTTCCTTAGTGAAGTGTCCTGGGCATGATTTTTTTCTATGTGTGTCATTAAAAGCATTATTACCCTACATTTGATATTCTAGCTTAGATTTGAATGACTTAATTCTATATTTTCTTACCTCTATTTAGAGGTTAATCAAATTCTATCACAGTTTCTTTTTCACCACCCTGCCTTTATGTAGTCATCAATTAAATAATGTGAGATTATTTGGAAATTAACTTGGTAATAAGATAAACACAGAAATACACACACACATTTGTGTACACATACACTTGAATAATCTCTCTTTACCTTCATCTTCTGTTGATTGCTTTTTTTTTTTTTTACTGTATAATGAAGTGTCTCTGTTGAAGGTCACCTGTACTAATCAATGACTGATACTTTTTTGAACTTATAAACTAATATAGGGATAATTAACATCTATCCTACCATTTATAAACATTCATCACATAATTTTTGCAGGCTAAACTCACAGGCATCCTGGAGAAAAACACTGAGCAAAAAGAAAGATTCTTATGACCTCTAAAAGAGGAAATAGGTAATAATGAAAGAACAAACCATATAAAGATATAATTTTTAGCATCATAATTAATAAGAGGGTGGTACATGGAGCACTTAGAGCATGTAAAGATTGAGTTCATTTTAATGACCTATAGGGAGACTCTCCTGTTCAAGTGAAGACGAAGGGATTATAGAAAGCATAGATGGTGCTGAATTAGGAAATTTCTCACACATTCTTTAAAATCTGGACTGAGTATATTTTTAATTTAGCTTATTTTAGTTTTTAAAAATTATTGCTCAATGGGCTTCCCTGGTGGCGCAGTGGTTGAGAGTCCGCCTGCCGATGCAGGGGACACGGGTTCGTGCCCCGGTCTGGGAAGATCCCACATGCCGCGGAGCGGCTAGGCCTGTGAGCCATGGCTGCTGAGCCTGTGCGTCTGGAGCCTGTGCTCTGCAACGGGAGAGGCCACAACAGTGAGAGGCCCGCGTACCGCAAAAAAAAAAAAAAAAAAAAAAAAATTATTGCTCAAGAATTGGGTCCTTTTT
Organism: Mesoplodon bidens; assembly: GCF_964165515.1. Classification (NCBI taxonomy): domain Eukaryota; kingdom Metazoa; phylum Chordata; class Mammalia; order Artiodactyla; family Ziphiidae; genus Mesoplodon; species Mesoplodon bidens. The sequence goes on from NC_138162.1 coordinate 54,509,998, forward strand.
CTAACCTTATTATTTTTCATATATATAAATAAACTCATATTAGTTCAAATAATTTTTACTTACCACAGAATTTCTCTTGATGATGCTATTTTTATTATATCACAATGATGATATTATGCAATCTATTTTAGTTTTCTACTTCTGCATAACACATTGCCAGAAAATAGTGGCTTAAAATAGTAGACATTCCTTATCTCAAAGTTTCAGTAGGTCAGAAGTTTTACTGACCAGGCACACCAGGATAATCTCCCTTTATCATCTAAGGTCAATTGATTAGTAATCCAATCATTAGAGTGATACCCCATTGTATTCATAGCTTCTGCCTACACTCAATGGGAGGAGATTATACACGTTGTGTACACTAGGGGGCAGGAAACTTGGAGGCCATTTTAGAATTCTATCACAGATTCTCAACTCATTCTGGACTTAATGGGAAAGCCACAAGTTATAATGTGAGTTTTTGGCTGAAACTCAATATCCTTCGTTCTGTTGGAGAAATCCATATTTATATTCATCTCTTTTGTAAAGGATTTGTTAAACAAAAATATATTTGCATTTTATTAAATGCATTTTGGCATCTTTGGAGATGACATAGTTTTTCCTTATTCAACCTTTTAATTTTATGTGTTATATTAATAGATTTTTTTAAAGTTTTTATTAAATAATTTTTACTCCATTTGATAAGAGTTTTGTTAGTTATTTTTAGGAATTTGAATCAACAGGTATACATACTATTCTATAGTTTTCTGGGGTTTTTTATATTTTGTGCTTTTTGGTTATTCTTGTTGATAAAATTGAGAAATCTTCCATTTTTCCCTTTTTACAGAGAGCCTATATATACACTATTCCTATATATCTGTACATGGTCTCCTTTTCAAAATTTTTTTTAATTTATTTTATTTATTTTTATTTTTATTTTGGCTATGATGGGTCTTCGTTGCTATGCACGGGCTTCCTCTAGCTGCGATGAGCGGGGGACTACTCTTTGTTGCAGTGCACGGGCTTCTCATTGCAGTGGCTTCTCTTGTGGAGAACGGGCTCTAGGTGCATGGGCTTCAGTAGTTGTGGTGCACAGGCCCTAGAGCACAGGCTCAGTAGTTGTGGCACAGGGGCTTAGCTGCTCCTTGGCATGTGGGATCTTCCTGGACCAGGGATCAAACCTGCGTCCCGTGCATTGGCAGGCAGATTCTTAACTACTGTGCCACCAGGGAAGCCCCTTCTTTTTGAATTTTAAATATCTTTTTTTATCTTTTGCTATATACCCTCTGTTATTTTAATTTTGGTTATGTGCATTTTCCTTCTTTTAATTAAAGTTCTTAACATATGCATCAGTTATCTATTCTTACCATATAATGCTCTACAACAAACAACAAAAATCTCAGGGGTGTTTGTTTACTCCATGAGTCTGTAACCTTCCGCTGATCTGGGTTTGGCCCAGGTGATCCCATGTGGACTGGCTCATGTGTCTATGTTTGGCTGTGGTCATCTACTCAGGTTTTCTGACTTTGGCTGGGTTTGTACACATATCTGGAGATTAGTTAGCTGTTGATTGATCTAGGATGGCTTCTTCTGGGGAAATGGGCAATTAAGCTCTGTTCCATATGTCATTTATTCTCTTACAGGCTTCACGAGGTGTGTTTTCATGGCCCTGGCAGAGGGCAAGAGCAAGAAACTGCAATCCTGCAAGCATATTAAGGCTCTGCATACATTACACTCTAACTCCCAGTAGTCAGAAGGAACCCCAGGGATACAGTGGGAAGCCCTGATAGTTCACATGGTAAAGGTCTCAGATGTGAGCAGGGTTGAAGAGTTGACACCATTAATGCAATTAATCTTTCACAGTATACAAATTTAATGATAATAATAGGTGCTCAACTTTAAACATGCCTAGTAACAGCCACGGCTGGGTACCTATATTAATTTATTCAGTTAAGATTTACAAGCCTATCTAATTCCTATTAGAAGCTGAAGTGAACTCAGGTAAAAGGAGTTCTTCTTGAGGTTTTTCTTTGCTACTCAAAATCCTCATTGGTTTCTATCTCACTCAGAGTAAAAGCCAAAGTTCTTTTAATGGCCTCTAAGTTCCTTACATTATCTATTCTTCTGTCATCCATCTTACCTACCTTCTACCTCTCATCCCTACCCATGCTCTACTTTTGTCAAACTAGTTTTCTTTTAATTCCTTAAAAATAACAACCATGTAGTACCTCATGGCTTGTGTAATTCCAGTTGGTTCTGTTGGGAACACCCCTCCCCCATCTTCAACAAGTTCAGGTTTTACTCAAAATGCGTTTTCAGGAACACTTTCACCACTACTTTTCCTGTTTCATTTTTCTCCATAACTTCTACGACAATCCAATATGTTATGTATGTTACTGATTGTGTGTGTGTGTGTGTTTCTACCACCACTACTGTACAAGTTTTATTAGGGAAGGGATTTCTTCGTATTTTGTTCACGCTATATACCAAAATACATAGGTACTGGAACATAAGTGCTCAATATATATCTTTTTTGAATGGATGCATATGTTCATAATAACATAAATCAGTCTGAGTTCTTTCAGTTTTGTTCATGGTTTTATAAAACCTTCATACTTCCTAATGCAAGATAAGTGATGCTACCTCAAATCCTGGCTATAATTATCAAACAAAGCATAGTTTTGAGCAATTTCAGAAGCAATATAAAATGTTTTGGAAATGAAAGGCTCATGTAAACATCATCATATTTCCCTGGGCATGGGGTCCTTTCCCAAATATAGTCTGTGTTGTGTTTTAATAAACTGCCTAAATAACTCTGCAGATGCCAGATTCCTATTTCACAAATTTTCTGAATTAAAATTACTAAATTAGTATTATGACTCTCAATTATATTAAATCAAAAAGACATTAAGGCCTTCGAGCAACAGCAATTGAATTATGTGCCAGGCACTCTGCTAGGCAGTGGAAGTAAAAAATGAAGAAAACATGTTTTCCACCCTCAGGTCTACATCATATTACAGAATTTGTTTTAAGTAGCTTTATCTTGTATAAAACAACAAACTTATAGGAGCTTATTAAGATTATTATTAAGATTATTTTACTTATTTACTCACATTTCTCATCTTCCATATTAATTATAGCTTGTTTGTTATTCTCGTCCATTATGTCCATTTTATTATCTTAAGGAATTTTGCTTTTTTTTCCCAATTTATATCCGCTCTTTTCCTTCTTGTTCTTTGTTCATTGTCATCATTCTCATTTCATTTAAGTGTGAGGGTTGATTTGAACACTATTCATTGTCTCAAATACTTCAACATTATTCATGCCCTTGTACACTCTTGAAGCGTTTACACTCTGATTTCCAGTCACATGTGCTTATCTCTGCTTCCTCCCAAATGGCTACTAAAATGATACTAAAAAATATAAAATGATGTAAAGGACAAAGATTATGGGATAGTGGCAAATAAATGGAAAAGCAAATGGAAGAGCAATAGTGAATTCAGCTGGATGGAGGACCTGAAACCGAAGGTGCATGGATAGGAAAAAACTGTAGATGAAGTGAGTCATTCCTTGGCAAGGGGCTCTTAGAAGTTTTGGGGCTTGGAGATATCAATTTCTAAATTAGTGAGAGGAATGAGTATATGGGTAAAAACAAGGTAATTATTTGCAAGTCTATGTATGATTATGCCATAATCCCATCTAGCCAAATGAGTACCCCAAGGCAGGGGACCAAAGATTTACACTCTGGAGAAACTTAATAGGACAGAACTGGCAATTATATACTCAAGTGTCCTAGGAAACAGAGACAAGATATGTGACTGAAAGTGGAGATTTCATTGAAGGCCTGCACTCCTAGTCCTCTTTGCTCATAGAATGGCTATAGCCAGGCTGAATTCTTCGAAGCAGAGGTCTATTGATTCTTCTCTGAAGAAACTGGACAACCACAGGTGAAAATACAACTACATACTAAACTGCAGGTGTCCCCCTGTTAAATAGGTGGCCCTTCCCCACCCCAGTCCATCACTAGACAGTGAAGCTCACTTATCAGCAACCTAACAGTCACTCTTAAGTATGAACAGACACCAAGTGAAGTAGAATGTGTTATTGCCGAAGTATTCATTGTCTCTCCCTATGAGACCCATTCCTTGGGAGGATAATTCATTTCATCCATTGACAAAAACCTTGTTCATGTGATTTGCTTTGGCTAATGAAATGCAAACAAAAGGAATGTATACTCCCCCTGAGCTAAATAAAGCTTTAAGAGCTATCATGTGGTTTTATTATTTGTATTTACCTTCTGCAGTCACACCAACAATGTCTTACATAGGGGACTGAAAAAATAGAGAAAAGTAGTATAAGAAAAATTTGATAATCAAAGTGCATGAAATACTATATTGAAAATGCCTCTCTGATACCCAGGACAGTGGATAAAAGTAGACTCACATAAAGACTCACATTTCAGAACACTGTAAATTAAGAGATAATCCTGTAAGATTCTAGATTAAAACAAACCATGGCCACCATCACCGCGTCACTTAATAGCATTGGGAAGCAGGATGGAGTTAGACTTCTAAACAGCAGTACTGAAAGCTAGGAGACTGTGGTGAAATGCCCTTAAATCCTTAGGGAAAATCTACTCTAGTATCCTATACACAGCTAAAATATCAGTCAATTGTGGGGCAAAATATACATTTCTCCAACCTGCAGACACTCAGAAAATAAACCATTTACATACTTTTCCTTAGAAAATTAATGAAGAATATTCTGCAAAATCAGGCTTTACACCAAAAGATTAGATTCAATAAAAAATGGATCTAAAGTGGGAGCAAGGTGAATGAAAATCCAGATGTCAGATGAACAGCGACTTAGAGAACCATCAGGTTGAGTTGGAACATGTGGAAAGAGGGCTCCAGGAAGGTTTCCATAAAAAATACGAGTCTCTATTATTAGAGGGTATTTGGAAGGTATTACTGATAAAGCAGTTGGGAAAAATTTAACAATAGGGAGCCGTTTATTAAAACCTAGCAGGTAAAAAACAAACATGAATACACACACACACACACACACACAATTACTAGCAATTACTAAAAAAACAAAAAAATACAGTAAAGGAATCTATATACTACGTGACTATTTGGCTTTATAGTATAAACAAAATATATATAGCTAATGACAATGAACACTGATAAATCCTGTCTATAATTAAAATCAATTTATAATATATAAAATTTGTAAGTCTATTATAGTGTACATATTTTACTTAGAGCCAAATACCTAAAGAAATAGACAAAGCAGTTACAAATGATTACCTTTAGAGAGCAGAACTGAGTAGTTGCAGTAGAGACTGCTTTATTTTATTATAAGCCTTTCAGTATTGTTTGATTTTTAAGCCATGTACATTTATCATTTAATAAAAAAATCCAATAAATGACAAAATACCTTTTAAAACTGATAGTATGAAAGATTAATGCTTCTAATAAACTTACATGCATATATTAAGTACAAAATACTTGACATATGTTTAACACTGTGTGATGTAGAAAGTCCAAATTTACTTTTCTTAATAATAAACAATAAATGCTTCAAAATACATATAATTCTTATGAACAAGCACTACTACTTGTCAATTATCAGTGAATTAATTTATAAATTGACTAGAAGGGTGTTCACTAGAGCACTGTTTTGATCACAGAAAAACCATACTTACCTGGAACATAAGGAAATATACCCAAGCTTTTCTAAACTATAATTGAAGATATTAATAAAGCAAGATGTGCTATACAAGATAAATACCAGCAAAAAGTATAACACAATGGAAAAGCCAACATTTCAAATATATTTTGATTTAATCCAATGAGGCAGTATGAATTTTACCAGAAATAATAATGAAAACATACATGCTATATGACTAGCAACCATTGTATTCCCAGTGAAAGCAATTCTGAAAGTCCCAACTGACTATTTGTAAGAGCACAAAGGAATTTACAGTTGAGAATAGACTAATTGTAGAATATGTTACTGTACCATCAATGATGCATACTGAAGAGTAAAATCAGAAGGGAGCATAGGGAAAGTAACACCCAGTCTGTTCAGCTGGTATGAGCCTCAGGCATGTGTTAAGAGCTATTTAGGGAGGGGGAACCATACAGAGATTGTTGTTTCTCCTCACTGATGACATTTAGCTCCCACTACAACGTTACTCTTCTCACAACATAATGAGCCTGCAGGATGCATAGTACTTACAGTTAATTCCTTGTTCCTTAGCATCTAAAGAAAACCACTAACCAGTATCAAATTTGAGTGGCCAAGGGAACATTTCACTGTTAGGACAGTTTATAGAACTTAGGCTGGCAAAAATGGAACTTCTGAAAACTGGGGAAAAAAACAAAAAACAACAACAAAAAAAAACAACGTTATATTTGTTAGAAATCTTAAGCAAATTCAGTCCAATCCAGTGATTTCGTTGTCATATCTGGATTTGATTAACTGAGTCTCAGGTCACACCTCTAGCTCTGCATTCCATTCCATTTTCCTGTGGGTTTTCTTGAAAGCATGAAGAAAGGGGATCGAAGGTGTAGCTACTTCCTAGGTTCCACCGGCTTCTGAGTCCTCTTCTGTGCAGCTCCCATTATCCCCCATGTCTGTTCTTCCAACACATGGAGTGCCCAGTGTTGACTTTGACAGATGTCACATTCAGCTCCATGACATGAGTGCCTTGCTATTGTGCAGTTGGTCCCTGCTTCCGCAGGAGGGCATCCACACACAGTCATCTGCAGCCACGCTGTGTTTCTACCAGTTAGTCTTTACAGGCTGGTGTGTGAGCTCAAGCTCCTTGTAACCTTTGTATACCAGTCGGGGCTCACAAGCCTGCCAAGGTGAGCTCTATCCTCCTCCCACTATTTCCCATCAAAACATTACAACTAAAGTTACTAGGCAGGGCTTCCCTGGTGGCGCAGTGGTTGAGAGTCCGCCTGCTGATGCAGGGGACACGGGTTTGTGCCCCGGTCCGGGAAGATCCCACATGCCGCGGAGCGGCTGGGCCCGTGAGCCATGGCCGCTGAGCCTGCGCATCCGGAGCCTGTGCTCCGCAACAGAGAGGCCACAACAGTGAGAGGCCCATGTACCGCAAAAAAAAGAAAAGAAAAAAAAAAGGTTACTAGGCAAAAATGCTATTTGCTGAGTACCTGCTATAAACCAAATCTTCAAAAAAGTGACTTAATTAATTTTGATTGCTGAGTAGTCTTTCTTGGTATGCATGGGCTATGATTTGTTTCACCATTCATCTGTAGAAGGTTATCTGGCTTGTTTACAGTTTTGGGTTATTAGAAGTAGAGCTGCTAGTTTCATGTACAGGTTTTTGTGGGAACATAAGTTTTCACTTTTCTGGGATAAATTTTCAGAGGTGCAATTTCTGGGTAATAGGGTAGTTACAAGGACTGTTAAAACTATTCTTAATAAGTATTTCAAAAATTATTACACTGGTTCCCACACTCTCCCTGAATGAGAGATCTAGTTTCTCCGCATCCTCTGCAGCATTTGTTGTTGGGACTGTATTTTATTTTGGTTGTTCTGATAGGTGTATAGTGATATTTCATTGTGGGTCTAATTTGCATTTTCCTAATGGCTAATGATGTTGGAAACTTTTCCATGTGCTTATTTAATATCTGTATATCTGCTTTGGTGATCTTTCTGTTGCTCATAGTATTTCCTTATCCTTTTGACATCTGCAAAGTCTGTAGAAATAATCCGTTTTATTCTTGATATTGGTAATTTGTGCCTACTCTCTTTTTTCTGTGTCAGTCTTATGTTTGTTAATATTATTGCTCTTTCAAAAAATCAGCTTTTTGTTTCATTGTTTTTTTTTATCTTTTAAATTTTATTTTTTTATCATTTTCATGAATGTTTTTATGAGACCTCTTTTTCCATCCTTTTACTTTTAACCTACCTATAGCATTATATGTGAAGTGAGATTCTTGAGTTCAGGTCATGTTTATTAATCCACTTTGCTAATATCTGACTTTTAAGTGATGCATTTAGACCATTTATATTTAATGTAATTACTGATATGTTAGAGTTTATCTTCCATTTTATTTTTTGTTCCCTAGTTCTTCTCTTTCCTTTTTATTTATCTTTTATCTCTTTCCTATCCTCCTGTGGGTTACATGAACAGTTCTTTAGAATTCTATTGTGGTTTATGTATAGTGTTTTTCTTTGCTGAGACATTTTATTTCTTTCATTTTTTTCAACTACTTTTGTAATTGATCTTTGAAGTACTTTTATGACAACTGCTTTAAAATATCGGTCAGATAGTTCTAACATCTCTATAGTCTTAGTGTTGGCATCCGTTTGTTATCTTTTTTATTTTATTGACATTTTTCAGTGATGAATAATTTTTTATTATTGAAATCATTATGAAGTTTATGAAATCTTATGAAATTATGAGTGATATTTTATAATAATTTTTTAGGTATTTTGTTATGACACTTTGGATATTATTTAAACCTTCAGTTTTTTTCTGTAACACTGATATGGTAGAGGGAAGGGGAACACTGCCTACAGTGAGGTAGGGGTAGAAATTCATGTTCCACACTTGACCGATGTTGATAGCTAATGGGGGGAGGGGCTCCTCTTTACTGCTGGGCAGGTAAGAGTTCTGACTCCCTGCTAGACCTCTACTGAGACCTCCTTGGCTGGAAACAATAGTAGGTCCTTGTTACTACTTTCCACATGGCATCCACTGGTTCCATCAGTGTATGGCCTTTCTACCACTGGGTGGTATTGAGTGTCCTAACTGTCCACTTGGCTTCCTTGGACATCACATCAACAGCAGAGGGAAGTGAGTAGAGATACCTTGTTAGTGCTGGGAATGAATATCTTGTCTCCCCACTCAGCCTTGTTATACTTTAGTGAAGGTGGAAGTCTGTTTTCCCATTCAACCACTGATTGTGGGGGTGGGGGGTGGGTAGAGCCACAGTTTTTTCTGTCATTGGCTGGAAAAGAGCAGTTATCATCTAAAAGTTTTCTGTCTTTAGAACGTGGCCAAACTTCTTCTTTCTGTTCCCTTTGGCTAGAGAGAATAGACTTTTGTCGAGGCTTGTTTTATCCTCATCCACTGGCATTTCTAGGTTGTCAATTTCGCCATATTATTCCTTGGGTCCCAAGGTTTCTATCTAGTGTACCTTCTTTTCTCCACCTTTCAGGATTTATTAGTCTTCTAGGGGTGCCATAACAAAGCACCACAGACTGACTGGCTTAAACAACAGAAATTTATTTCCTCAGAGTTCTGGAGGCTGGAAATCTAAGATCAAGGTGTTGGCAGGTTTGGTTTCTCCTGAGGCCTCTCTCCTTGGCTTGCAGATGGCTGCCTTCTCACCATGTCCTCAAATGGCCTTTCCTCCATGTGTGCAGCACATCCCTGGTGTCTCTTTCTCTTCTGATAAGGACATCAGTCATATTGGTTTAGGGCTTCACCCCTACAATCTCATTTACTCTTCATTACCTCTTTAAAGGCTCTATCTCCAATTATAGTCCCATTGGGTAGTTAGGGCTTCAACATACGAATTGGAGGGGATGCAATTCAGTCTGAGACACTCTGCCTTCTGAACCTATAAAATTCATGTTCTTCTCACCTGTAAAATACATTTGTTTCCATCCTAACAGCCCCAAAAGTCTTAACCCATTTCAGCATCAATTTTAAGTCCAGCGTCTCATCTAAATATCATCTAAATCCAGATATGGGTGAGACTTGGGGTGTGATTCATCATGAGGCAAAATTCCTCTCTACCCATGAACCTATGGAACCAGACAAATTATGTGCTTCCAAAATACAGTGGTGGAACAAGCATAGGATAGACATTCCCATTTTAAAAGGAGCAGTCAGAGAGAAGAAAATGGTCACAGGTTCCAAGCAAGTCCAAAACCTAGGAAGACAAATACTATCAGATTTCAAGGCAAGAGAATAAACCGCTTTGGCTCCATGTTCTGTCCCCTGGGCCCATCAGGGTGGTGGCCCTGCCTTCTGTAGGTCCTGTAATCAAATACAAATGGGTGCACAATAAAAATATATTGGGCAGATTTTATGCATGTTCCTTGGAACATTTTACATTCTACCAAAGAAATGCTACAGGGAAACTTGAGGCTATACTTTGGAATGGGTTGTGTGTTGCTTTTCTTCCAGATGGTTGTCAAGCAGGAAAACAAATGAGTGTTTTTACTTCCCTTCTGAAGTTTGTTACTATTGAAATATATGTGTGTGTGTGTGTGTGTGTATATATATATATAATATATATATATATATTATATATATATATGACAGATTTAGGAGAAGAGAAGCATGCACCATCTTTGAGAATAATGATATTTCAATTTCAAAACTCTCTTAATCACTTTTTGCAAAATGTTGTATTTAGAATGAGAAAGGAAGAAAGAAAGGAATGGAGGGAGGGGAAGAAAAGAAGAAAAGAAACGAAAAAAGTGAGAGAGAAGTGACTGTAAACTTTGATGTTTCTTTTATGACATGAAGGAAAACCAGTATGAAACAAACCATAATCCTGGCTCATGCTATAGACAGCCTCAACAAAGTTTTATTATCCTGCATATCAACATTAGGATCTGTCCTGAATTTGTGGCTGAAAATCTGTTAGTACTTAAAGAGTCAGGAAAGAAACTCGTGATTTAAATCTTAGTCATTTTTCATCAGCACAGCTAGTCAAAGACCATGCTTAGAAATGTGTTGTGTTCTTTCTTAGGAGACAATTTAGAAAGTTCAATTTTCAATATGTTGGACCATTTCTAACTATTATCTTTTTAAGTGTAAGAAATTAAATATTCCTGGATTATAGATTTTACAGTGTATCTGAATGAAAGATTTTCCAGGTGGGCTCTAGCTACAGAACTCCATTCAGCCTCCTGAAATCTATGTCAGTATAATATCACCCGTGACTGGTCCCTCTTCCATACAACAACTTGTTGACATGGCCCTGCTGGCATACCTCTTCCTCACTTCCAATAGTAAGTTTTCTTCCACAACTCAAAATCTGATATGTCTTATAAAAGGATATAGGTGGAGGCCTCTGCTGTGACATCAGGAACTCAATTATTCAAAATATGACATCTGTGTCAGACATGACTAGCTTCTCATTTGTTACACAATTGATTTTGACTCAAAGGCACTGTGGCCTCAGACCCTAATGCCACTTCACCTGCTGAACATGTTGTCATGCCTCTTCTCTTAGACCCACATCACTTCTGGCTGCAGCTGTAGGGATATCTGATTGTTAACTAGACTTAGCATAATCGGTGCTAATGGAGCTCTCTGATGAGCAGCAATGCTATACTTGGGTCAGTCTTTCCTATCCTACCCCAAATAGGCATGTGCAGTTTCAACCTTCATCTTTCATTTGAAGAGTCAGAGGGGGAAAAAAGGCTAAAATTCTTATTTTTTCACTTGCTTAGTAGCAACCACCTGTACAGGTTTTCTGGGAGTGTATTTCTTGAGCTGTTATTTTAGTCAAATCATCCCACTTTCATTTCAATATTGTAATCCCAACAAGTCCAGAAACCCACTTTCATCAATGTCATTGTTTTGTTTAGCTTTTATGGAGAATTGTAATTTCTGGGGCTACCCCAATCCCTACTGTCTCTCTTTTATTCATTTTTATAAGCTCTTGAAAAGCACAAATGTGATTGTACTGTGAAAATGTTAAACATGATTTATACATGCATACCCGCTATAATTAGACCCCAGTCAAGGCATTAGAGATTTGAGCTGTCCCTCACTTCTCTGATTCCCCTATTCCTACCCCAGTCTAGCTTTCAGCAAGGCAGACAGAGCCAGCGCTACTCATGTTAATAGCTGGGGTTCATCAGCATCAGTTGCTTTTGGGGTGCTCCTCACAGTGTGCGTGATGTGTATTTGATGTTATGATTTGCAGCAAACAACAGAGGCACTCAGCGATTTAGCAGCCTGTGCTTGGTTGTTGCCACAAGGGAGCTGAGGGGCTTTTAAATAAACTACGTGTGATTTCCTCACATGAGATGCTATTTAAGTGCTGCACATGACAGGCAAGCACATTTAAAGGAAGCCCAAATGCATCAGTTGAGATTTCCAGAGCCAGTCTAAGAATCGGCTCCAGAGTGTGGCCTGCTGAAGCAATGATGAGCTCAGCGAAGCCATTGAATAAATTAGGAGGTGGAGGAGGGCAGGGAAACAAAGAAAAAATGTGTGACACATACAAAGATTTGCAGGGATTTTGATGTTAGGCACAGGATGAGACAAGGGGAAAATACAGAGTTTGTCAGGGAGAATGTGAATTTTCTATGATACAAGTGAGATACAGGTGACCAAAGCATGCTGAAATATAGCCTTCACTGTGTGTAGTCCATATAAAAATTAAAACATAATTACAACTGACCAATGGGAAAAATTCCCATAAATGGCCATGAAGGATATTGATGCTATCAAGAAAAAAAGCACATGGCACTCACTTAACAAGCCCGAGCATTTTATTTGCACATGAATCTGTGTTTTATACATGGTAGCTGCTCAATAAATGCTAGTAAATATATATCCCACTAAGGGTTCATAAAATTAGAATACCCACCTAAAAATGGAAATATCAATTATTTCTGCTATTTCTTGTTACTTAAATTAAAATTTTGAATTTCCATTATCAAACTGCCACACCAACTTTTACAAGCTTAGATATATTTAAGTTTTTTTGCTGGTCAGATTGTCCTTGTCCCTGTGATTTTTCTTTGTTTTTCATGATTTAATATTTTCACTTAAGAGCTAACAGTAAGTAGAGATTCAGGTGTACTTATTTAATCAATTTTTTTTTTAGTTTTGATAAAATACCCCCCCAACCACACACACAAAATGGCTTCTTTTATCTTGTTTCTTAGCTACTTATCTCTTTTAAGAAACATGTTTTATTTTGCTCTAAGAAGTATAATACATTCTGTTGTGTATCCATTGGAAGAGTATGGTTTCAAATTCTAAAACCACTCAATTTATGTGTCTATACTTAAGCCATTGACATTATACTCTATAGAAAGATACAGATATATCATTATATAGCTTGCCATTAGAAAGTGATTCCTTTGAGTCACAGACCTTATTATTGTTGCATCCTAGAGCCTAGCACAGTGCCTGCTATTATAATAGCTACTCAGTAAAAGAACAGACTGCATTTTAAAATGTAGCTTTGTAAATATCTTCACATTTAAAATCAACACTCTAGTTCAATTCCTATGTGATGTAAGGTGCTGTGCATCTGTGAACTTGGGTTCCAGGTACACGTGGCAAGTTTACGTTAGGATACCCTCCAGAGCTTCAGTGTTGGGTGTTGGAGGAGTAAGGGAGAAGAGTGGTAGTGGGATTTCATGGCATGTATTTCTGTCCAATGTGGGAGATTTATCTTCTGCCTGAACCCCAATGAAAAATACTTTCCTTCTATCAGGACATGTTTTCAATTCTCCTGACTACCCATGGTCCATAGATGACATTGAAGGCATTCAGAGACCAGAAAACAATACTCAGAAAGATAAAAGGTAGCAAGGCATAGAATTTTTTAAAAAAGAGAGGAAGAAAAGAAAAAAAAGAAGGAAAGTCATCTTTTAGGTAATATGCAAAGCAGGCATCCAGCATTTTTCAAGAAAATTAGAAGGAAAATATTTTTATATAAATTTATGAGAACATTTTAAAGTGAACTTTGAGCAATCATGTATAGACTATACCTGCAAGAGAATATCCACAAAATAATGAATTATATAAACAGCACAGGGCATCCACAATAGGATGAAAAAGTTTAGAAAGTTCTAGAAAATACAGCCCATGTTTAACCAGAGAGGGATTTTACCAATTTTTAAGGGAGAGTTATCCCACTGAATATAATTTTTATAAATATATATTTTCTTAAAAATATATCTGCTTGCCATGGGAAATCCTTGGTAGAACAGTTGTAATCTTATTTTCAGAATAGCAGTTGAATCATCATCATCATGTATTATTTTTTGTTATCTTTGGAAGATTCTTCTTTAAGGAATCCTCTTAAGAACTATTAGAGATAACTATTTAAACTGTTTTGGCCAGAGGTCCAGAGCACAGAGCAGACAGAATGGGGTAAGCAACTTCACCCATGAAGAGAGTTGCTTCAATGAAATTTATTAATAGATTGGTGTTGAACATGCTTTATATGCATGGCATCTCCCAGGGGCTCCACGAAGCCCTACAATTCCACCTCTTTTCTTTCATACCTACTGGGAGGTATTGTGCCCTGAACACACGTTATTGGCCAGTGAACTGCAGGATTAAAAAAAAAATACAACTTCTGCCAAGCTGCTGCAAACACAAGGCACTGTAGTTTAAGGGATCTCTTGGGGAAATACAAATCATTGCACTTAATAGCCTGACTATACAAACAGTCACCGAATGGTGTTTATTTCTGGATTCAAGGCCATAAAATTTGTCAGTGGCCTTCGGTGCAGGAACAGCCTGCTAGGATATTTCATTATGTGACCTAACTCCCTCAATTTCCAAGGCTTCATATGAAAATAAGCCCAGTATTTTGTAAATGGCGGAAAGCAGCCTGAGTCTAACATCCAACAAAGACAATTTTCTACATTTACCTTTTTTAAGAAAGAGCGAAGCTCTGTGGTATGTTCATTTTACAATAATCAGACACAAAAGAGAGAAGGACAAAGTGGCAGAGGGAAAGAGAAGCAGAAGAGGAAATATGTGGACTCAAGTTAGCAAATATATTAAGATTTAGCAAATTGGCAAAGCAAATGGTATCACTCAACTGAGCATAAAACCAGACCGCTTATTTGATTTGGCTCCCAATGAATATTTTTCTTTCTGAGATTTTAAAGGCAGTTTTATAGTGCAATATGTTTTTAAATTCTAGAAATCAAGCATCTCCGGATTTTTTTTTTATCCTTCCCAAACATTATGATTAGAGTTGGCTACACATGGATCAATTTATGCTTGGCTCCTAGAGAATACTATGAAGCTTCATGAAAAACATGCTGTGGTGTATTGCTCAGATATTTAAACTTTTGGGATCAGTCTTATCCATTCACTCTTATGACTCTGGCTAAGCTTACAATTAGTGGCCACATAATTACATAACTAGACTGCCAAGAATCCTAAACTGCTGGCCCTATATGGACAACCGGTACCTTTTAAAACCAATCAATAATAACATCATGACACTTTCATCACTAACATCTGATTACTACCCTCATCCCCTTGGTTTGTTTGATTCTAAGTATATTGCTGCTGTGTGACTAAGGTCACCTGTGTTGCCTTAGTTTCTTATCTTTAAAATAGGCATAATAATAACTACTTCACAGGGATATTATGAAGATTAAATGAACTAATACAGAGTTCTATATATAATAGAGACTCCATAAGTGTTAATTTCCTTTCCCTCTTATCCTCCTATATAAATATCCCCTTCTTGATTGTATTTTTTTTTTTTTTTTTTTTTGCGGTACGCGGGCCTCTCACTGTTGTGGCCTCTCCCGTTGCGGGGCACAGGCTCCGGATGCGCAGGCTCAGCGGCCATGGCTCACGGGCCCAGCCGCTCCGCGGCATATGGGATCCTCCCAGACCGGGGCACGAACCCGTATCCCCTGCATCGGCAGGCGGACTCTCAACCACTGCGCCACCAGGGAGGCCCAAATTTCTTTCTTTTTTTTTTTTTTTTTTTTTTTGTGGTATGCGGACCTCTCACTGTTGTGGCCTCTCCCGTTGTGGAGCACAGGCTCCGGACATGCAGCCTCAGCGGCCATGGCTCACGGGCCCAGCTGCTCCGTGGCATGTGGGATCTTCCCGGACCGGGGCACGAACCCGTGTCCCCTGCATCGGCAGGCGGATTGATTGTATTTTTATTGCTGTTGTTGGGGAGAAAACCTTTTTCCTCTACCCTTCTAGGTTATCTGGCTGGTCTAATAATCAAATTGACCTAAGACAGATTAATAAGAGAACGATAAATTTAATTACCTACTTACTGGGGCTCTACAAAGACAGACCCAAGGACCAGTTGGGCAGTTGAGACTTTAATGCGATTTTGAACTAAAGAATGGAATAGGGGCCTGGGGCTTTAAAGGGGAGGAGGGTGATTCACAGGATGATAAGAAGAGCAGATGTTTGGTAATTAGAAGTTTGTCCTGCCACTCCAATAAAAAGTTATCTCTTGGAAATAGTGTTCTTTCTGGGCTAGGCCCCTTATCTAAATTCTTTCAGATAGTGAAGGGAAAGGTAAAAGTTTTTCTTGGGTCTGCTGAGTCTTGATTGCCTTCAGCTTAAAATAGTCAGCATGCCAAAGTGGCACATTTTGGAGAGGCTCATTCCGAACCCCTTCACTCTTATGAGTCCTTTCGTTTGAATAGAGAGAGATGTGTATGTGATCTGGAATGGACTGAACTGTTAGTGAAATCCTATCACTATCAGCAAACTCAAATCTAGTTGTGACTTGTTAATGGATTTCCACATCTTGATGAATGTATGAACTCAGATCTTTGTTTCAGGACACCGTTTTGGATCTTAATTACAAAGCCAATTGTGTTGACTCCTTATATAATTTGTTACATGAGATTAATTAATAATCTAATCATAACATTTTATGTTTACATGCACAGTCTAATCTATTGAAGAATGGTTTCACAATCATATTTGGAAGAAACTTTGGTTTTATAAAACAGTGAAAGAACAACAACATGGTTCTGGAGAAAAGTAGTGATGAGATTAATTACAGAATTGTTTTTGCAAAGCTGGGGGTGTCTTTACAAGGGTTATGTGCCTGGAAACCAAACTATTATAATTTTTCTAATATGTTTGAGAACACTCCAGTAAACAATCTACAAACCCACCCTTAATTTTGCTTCTAGCATAAATTCATTTCTCTTACAACAATCAAATGCTACCTAGTTATTTTATTTATTTTTTAATTTATTTTTACAGATAGGACTCTGTTTTTAGGCTTTTTTTTCATTTATTTCATGACATGCTTTGGTATTTTAAATCCATAGGCACTAAGAACCCCTATTTTCTACATCAACTGTCATCCTGAGGTCTACTTCAGTGGCCTCTAAGTGACTTAAAATCCTAAAATCATATGAAAAAATCTGTTTGTATAAACAGACATTTTATTCTCCTTAGGTTGAGTGTTCATGCTTTCATTCGATTCTCAAAGGGGTTCTGTAACTTTTTTCTACACCTATCACATAATAAGAAACCTCAATCCAATTAAGTACCTAATAGATGCCAGGCAGACTGCTAGACGCTTTCACGTTATTTTATTGTTTCATCCTTATAACAGTCATGTGACATGGCTGTTACTAATATTTTCATTTGTATAGCTTGTGAATGGTCTCTCTGAATTCATAGTTTCTTTCTGCCATATTTGACACATCAGACCTCTTTATCCAAATTATTAATTATAGGCACGTTGGACATCTTTATGTCCCCTGCAATGATAAACACATAGCTACTAAGCCAAATGGCAATGCTGCTGCAGCTGCTGCTAAGATTGCAGCTGCAACAATTTCAAGGTCGGAATATCAGCGATCTAGGGTCCCACACTCAAATCTCCATGATTCCAGCTCATACTATAAATCAGCAGACTAGGCCAAGTATAAAAACAGAAGGACATTGCAGGGCCTAAGGTGAATTGTTGAGTGGGCAACTGCTATTCAGTTCTAGCCAACTGTTGCCTGAAGGAATACAGAAAGACTGTTTCTAGACCTTCAGACCTTAACTTCTTAAAAGCACCACATGGGTCAAATAAAACCAGCCTGTGCAGAGGATCTTGCCCTTGTACTTCTATTTCTTGGTTCTCTACAGGATGATTCCATCTTATATTATCTTACAGGAATGATTGTCATCCTATCTTTTTAAAGCATATAATTAAAAGGTTAATTACTAAAAGGATCAGTTGGTAGAGCTCTGGCCTGGTATTTGTCAGGCGGTCTGGTCTAACATAGAATTTGCTTCCTTTACAAAGTCTGAGTGGCTTGTTAATCATAATCACTGAAGGCTTTAAGAAAGGGAAAGATAGGATTTGATTTGTGTTTTTGGAAAATAATCTTTGTGGTGTGAAGGTAGTACGGAAGGAGTGGTGCGTTAGGGTCCCCTTCAGTTGAGGTTGGAGAGGACACAGCGGTGCAGACGGGAAGGGAGAAAAGCAGGCTCGCTTGACAGGTACTGAGATGGTACAATCAGGATTTGCTGACCTACTGGATGGGGGGAGTGAGTGAGAGACAAGTGAGAATTCATGGTGTATAGATTTTCTTATCAGATTATCTATGTTCACATCCCAGCTGTGCTACTAATAAACAGCTATTGAAACATAGAGAGATATTTAACATCTCCATGCTTCCTCATCAGATTGTTAAAAGGATTAAATGAGCTATTGTTAAAAACAAAAAAAATGTGCTGAGCCCAAGCCTAGCACATTGTGAGCTTCCAAATCAATGTGCTCTATGAGCAGGGGCTTGCAGGATTCCGAGCTTCCAGACTTAAGTCAGTGATGCAGTGGATGGCAGGTTCTCTTTAGCCAGGGTCAATGTCTGCAAGTTTTTTGACCTTTCCCTCAAGGCAACAAGATAGCTGTGTAGTTTCTTCCATTACATCAGTATTCCAGATAGAAAAGGGAAAAAAGAGAGAGAGACATTTTGCCCCTCTTGTCAGGAAAGAAAATGCTTTCCCAAGAGCCTCTAGGAGACTTCTGCTTACTTATTTTTTACTAGCACTATCAGTATCAGATGGCCAGTCAGAACTACAAAGGTGGCTGAGATGGGGAAAATTTAATTAGACATCTTTGCAGTCTTGATCAAGTTGAAGATTCTGACAGTGAGGAAGAAGGGATTTGGATCTTGGATAGAGGGTTTGCCACAGACAGAAAGAACAGGCATCTTTATGCAATGATTTGAAAAGGATTTTGCTACTGGGAGACTTGGGAGTGACTAGTTGATCTCTAAAGTAATTCTTCAGCTATTGGATTCTATCATTTAATCTAGCTAATCTTCAAAAGCAGCATTATGTAGTTAATTCAACATTGTCATTGGGCAATAACATTGTATTAGCCAACAAATCAGCAAAATAATAAATACAAAGTAATTGCATTAGACTTCTGCTGGTTAAATGTTATGTCTCAGCATACGTGTAAGCACTTACTAACTCAAGGCTTTATTCCAGTTCCCCTCCCCTTTAGCACCACCTCTCCCACCCCCCAATAACATAAATACCTATGGCTGGTCATTTATGTAAATTTTTTGGTTCATTTACTTGCAAATTATTCAGAGGCATTAATGCATTATGATTCATTTTCTAAGCAAATTGTAAGTGTAGCTACTTCACAATACTGTTTTCCTCCAGTCTAATAGCTGTGTGTTAGAATGTTTTTTTGTTAAGATGTCAGCCCATTTCATAATATATACTATTATCACTTATTATACTGTACCCTATAATTTATGTATTACAGAAGTAATTATTACAAATTAAGTTTGTATTAACTCAGTAGATTGCTATGCACAATAATTAGGAACTAAGAGTCTTAACTTTTTATTGTATTTTTAAATAATAATCAATATTTATCATTCAGCAAAAGTTACAAACACTGCACAAAATTCAATATAATCTATTCCTTACCTCAGCATATTTCTGAGACAAATTAAAAAAAAAAAAAAAAAGAGAAAGAAACCTTTCCACACAAATCCTTTTAGAAATAGAGAGAAAATAAATAGTCGAAGTCCAGCTGAGAACTTCCAGTAGGAGAATAGTTTCTCCAAACTTGTTTGACAAAGGATCAACATGTAGAATAAATTGATATTAATGTGACTTTAAGCAGTGAATTTGGGCCACACTTTACTATTACATATTGTCTGGAAACATACGTTGTGTAGGAAGCAAGTATATTCTTGGCAGTTGCTATAAATATATATGAAACAAACTTAATCATATAATAAAGGAACTAGTTATCTAATATAAGTAGTCCATTGTAATGTACTGTAAAATGGTACAGTATAATGACTTTATCAGTTTCTCCATTTTTAGTTGAGCAGGTGATCATCGTCACATACATGGGAAGAAGATAATAACTTCCTTCTCCTACATACTTTATTCCAACGGAGACTTAAAAAACAGTGGAAGAGAGGAAAGCCTAAGTGGGAGATCAAAGGGAGCCTTGAAAGAGAGAAGCTGGAAGATAGGCTTCTGTTTTCCTTAGTCAGAGAACTGGAAAAAAAAATTGATGGCCTTTTGAGTGGAACTTGAAAATGTTACTTACCTAACTCCTTGGGGATCACCTGATAGAAATGTGACTTAGTGAAACATGTAGATACATAATCAATGAAAAATGAAGGTCAGAATATTGTCAGACTGATTTAAGTGATGGGAATGCAGGGTATTTCAGTTTTACCATAAATTTTCATAATAAAATGTTGGGAAGAGTATTATTTGACTAGACTTAGGATGTACAAGGGCATTTGAGCAAGAGTTTGGACAACTTCTACACAAAACCATAAAGTAAATGATTGCTAAGAAACAAAATTCAACCAAGTACACTTGAAGATCTAATTGGCTTTATTCAGCATGTCATGAATTGGGTAGCATGCTCTCTAGCAACTAGAAGCCTACTCCAAGGAGTTGTACAAAATGAAAGGCTTTTATAGAAAGGAGGATGGGTCAAGAAAGTCATTAGCAAAAGAAAAGAAGGGGTTACTGGGGCCCAGGACATCTTCTTTTTTGGGCGAAAGGGAGTGGCATGGGTTTTATCTTGCAGGTTGCGTCTTCTTCCTCTGGGGGTCCGGGTGGGGGGTGGATAGAGAGGGCCCATGTTACAGATAACCTCATTGGTGCTAACAAGAAAGTTTTAGACTATTTGATTAAGATTACATTTCTGGTACAGGTTGAAACTGCAGTTAGGTTAAGTATTAAATCTAGGGTAGGTATCATGGTCTTTAGCATAAGTGACGCCTTTTTGGGCCTGTGGTTTTTCTCTTTAACAAGAGAAAAATATAAATAGAAGTTTAAATATGTGTTTCCTGTACTACTTTGGAATATTTCCTGAGATGCTCACTGTGGAGACATTGGTTCCGAGAATACTTTCTTGATTTGATTAAAGCTTATTTACCAAGAATTTGTAGCAAACATTATACTTCTAAAGAAATCATAGAGACATTCCTTTTGAAATTGGAAACAAGAATATACACTTCATATAATTAAATATTGTACCAGAGGTTGTAGACAGTATAATAAAAAAATAAAATATATCAAATCTATAAGATGTGGAATTTTAAAAGAATGACAAAATTTTCATTATTTACCTATTAGTAGATTGTCTTCCTATGAAACCAAGAGAATTTAGAAGCAAATTACTGACCTTCATATTATAATTCAATAAGATAATTTTATTTAAAGTTGATGTATAAAAACCAATTGTGTTCCTCTACCAATTAGAAAAAAACTAAAGAAAAAAAAAGCCCTTAGAGCTCTAACCAAAGTAAATAAATAAATAAATAAATAAATAAATAAATAAATAAATAAATAACAAAGGTATGGATAAACAATCAAAAATATATTAGACTTCTATGAGGAAAGTTTTTTAAAAAGTTTATTAAAAACATTAAAGGATACCTAAATAATCTGAGAGATATACAATATCATGAATAGGAAAACTTGATATTGTAAAGATGTATGCACCTCTATGTTCATTGCAGCGTTATTTAGAATAACCAGTATATAGAGTGCCCATCAACAGATGAATGGATAAAGAAGGTGTGGAATATATGTATGTATGTAGATATATATATATATGTATGTAGATATATATATCTGCATATAGATATATATAGATACACACACACATATATACACAGTGAAATATTACTCAGCCATGAAAAATAATGAAATCTTGCCATTTGAGACAACATGGATGGACCTAGAGGATATTATGCTAAGTGAAATAAGTCAGACAGAGAAAGACAAATACTGCATGATGTGGAATCTGAAAAACAAAACAAATGAACAAACATAACAAAATAGAAACAGCGCAACAGATACAGAGAACAAACAGGTGGTTGTCAGAGGGGAGGGAGGTGGTGGGATGAGAGAAATAGGTAAGGGAGGTTAAGAGGTACAAACTTCCAGATGCAAAATAAATGAGTCAGAGGTATGAAATGTACAGTGTGGGAAATACAGTCAATGAAAATTTAAAAAAGAAAGAAAAAAACTGCAGATAAAGGAGAAGCTCTGAAAACCAAGTAAAAGTTACTCTTTTATAAAAGACATTTACATTTATAAGGGAAATCTCTGTTTGTAAGGTGGCCTCCGTCTCTGTACCAGGAAGGGAAGTTTGACTCTAAATCCCTAGAAACTCTTATCAAGGGAGAATGCTACAACTTAGATCTGCATAGCAACAACATCCTTGTTTACTGTGCTTTTCCACAACTTAGATATGCATAGCAACAACACCCTTGTTTACTGTGCTTTTCCTGGTAACCTCCCATAACTGGCCTCCCTACCTCCCCATTTTTTTTTTATTAGCTGAAGATGGTATTTAAGGTAATGGTTTGGTATGTTTTGGGGAGTTACTCAGTTTTTCTGGGTATCTCCTGTGTATACAGGAGGTATGTATGCTATATTACCTTCTGTTTTTCTCCTGTTAATCTGTATTCTTACGGGGGTTTTCAGCCAAGAACCTAGAAGGACAGAAGAAAAATTATTTCTCCTCCCCTACAATACATAGAGTAAGAATTCATTTATATAAATGTTAAAATCATGCCAAACAATATAATCTACTGTTCATGGATGGGTTGTTTGGGAAAGATGAACTTCAAATTCAGTATAGTCATTTGCTCTGGAGGGTAAGGAGAATAAGTAATTGTGGTAAGATGGTTCAACTTCATT
Source organism: Mesoplodon bidens (assembly GCF_964165515.1). NCBI lineage: Eukaryota > Metazoa > Chordata > Mammalia > Artiodactyla > Ziphiidae > Mesoplodon > Mesoplodon bidens. The sequence continues at coordinate 54,532,889 of NC_138162.1, forward strand.
TAAATGTTTTTATTTACTGTTGGTCATGGGTAAATGGGTCTTTTTACATTATATTGTGCATTGTTTGGTATGTCTGAAGTATTTTATATTGAAGAAAGACACATTCATATTGAAAAACTAAACAGAAACCATAAATAAAATGGAAAATTAATCAACTTGTTAAAAATAGGCACAGTATGAAATGGAAGAAGAACAATCCGAATAAAACTAGGCAAAGATAAGTGAGGGTAGACAATAAAATATACGGGAACCTATTTCAAAGTCTGTTCACAGACACAACTCAGTGTTATTAGAATGTGGACAACAAACAAAAACAGTGACAGAATCAAAGAGCACTTTACAGGAAAAAAAAGGGGTAGGACAAGGTGTGCAAGGAATATCTGAAATCGTTGGAACTTACTGGGCTGTAAATCAAAGCTATCAGTCGAACTGATCATTTAAGTTATTGCTGTTTGGAGGATATGAATATACTTACACTTGTTGGTGGCATTTGGCAATATGCTTCTCCCTTTTCCTAGAGTTCAGGCAGTTAATAAGGTGCCCACTTCATCTTGGATTGCCCAAGAGTTCTCTAGTTTTTGCAGAGAATGTCCCACTTCCCCAAAATCTCTTACTTCCCCCAAATCTCTTAGCCTCAGACAAACTGGGATGGTTGGTCACTGCTTTAGGTGGATTTGGACAGCATAACATTTTTTATAGAAATCAAATGGCTGTCCTAGAATGATTTCATACTATTGCCAGATGTACAAATTCTAGCATCTTTCAGCAGTTTCCAGTACTAAAGACTTTATTTACTAATTGCATTCAAATAACTTGTATGATAAGTCTAGACAGACTCCTAGTTTAGTAATCACATTCCTAAGTGGTAAGCATGCTTTTGTTTTCAACATCTTTATTGTAGTATAATTGCTTTACAATGGTGTGTTAGTTCCTGCTTTATAACAAAGTGAATCAGCTATACATACACATATATCCCCATATCCCCTCCCTCTTGCGTCTCCCTCCCACCCTCCCTATTCCACCCCTCTAGGTGGTCACAAAAAACTGAGCTGATCTCCCTCTGCTATGCAGCTGCTTCCCACTAGCCATCTACCTTACGTTTGGTAGTGTATATATGTCCATGCCTCTCTTTTGCTTTGTCACAGCTTACCCTTCCTCCTCCCCATATCCTCAAGTCCATTCTTTAGTAGGTCTGTGTCTTTATTCCTGTCTTACCCCTAGGTTCTTCATGACATTTTTTTTCCTTAAATTCCATATATATGTGTTAGCAAACAGTATTTGTCTTTCTCTTTCTGACTTACTTCACTCTGTATGACAGACTCTAGGTCCATCCACCTCATTACAGATAGCTCAATTTTGTTTCTTTTTATGGCTGAGTAATATTCCATTGTATATATGTGCCACATCTTCTTTATCCATTCATCCGATGATGGACACTTAGGTTGTTTCCAGCTCCGGGCTATTGTAAATAGGGCTGCAATGAACATTTTGGTACATGACTCTTCTTGAATTATGGTTTTCTCAGGGTATATGCCCAGTAGTGGGATTGCTGGGTTATATGGTAGTTCTATTTGTAGTTTTTTAAGGAACCTCCATACTGTTCTCCATAGTGGCTGTACCAATTTACATTCCCACCAGCAGTGCAAGAGTGTTCCCTTTTTTCCACACCCTCTCCAGCATTTATTATTTCTAGATTTTTTGACGATGGCCATTCTGACTGGTGTGAGATGATATCTAATTGTAGTTTTGATTTGCATTTCTCTAATGATTAAAGATGTTGAGCATTCTTTCATGTGTTTGTTGGCAGTCTGTATATCTTCTTTGGAGAAATGTCTATTTAGGTCTTCTGCCCATTTTTGGATTGGGTTGTTTGTTTATTTGTTATTGAGCTGCCTGAGCTGCTTATAAATTTTGGAGATTAATCCTTTGTCAGTTGCTTCATTTGCAAATGTTTTCTCCCATTCTGAGGGTTGTCTTTTGGTCTTGTTTATGGTTTCCTTTGCTGTGCAAAAGCTTTTAAGTTTCATTAGGTCCCATGTGTTTATTTTTGTCTTTATTTCCATTTCTCTAGGAGGTGGGTCAAAAAGGATCTTGCTGTGATTTATGTCATAGAGTGTTCTGCCTATGTTTTCCTCTAAGAGTTTGATAGTTTCTGGCCTTACATTTAGGTCTTTAATCCATTTTGAGCTTATTTTTGTGTATGGTGTTAGGGAGTGATCTAATCTCATACTTTTACATGTCCCTGTCCAGTTTTCCCAGCACCACTTATTGAAGAGGCTGTCCTTTCTCCACTGTACATTCCTGCCTCCTTTTCAAAGATAAGGTGACCATATGTGCGTGGGTTCATCTCTGGGCTTTCTATCCTGTTCCATTGATCTATCTTTCTGTTTTTGTGCCAGTACCATACTGCCTTGATTACTGTAGCTTTGTAGTATAGTCTGAAGTCAGGGAGCCTGATTCCTCCAGCTCCATTTTTCGTTCTCAACATTGCTTTGGCTGTTCGGGGTCTTTTGTGTTTCCATACAAATTGTGAAATTTTTTATTCTAGTTCTGTGAAAAATGCCAGTGGTAGTTTGATAGGGATTGCATTGAATCTGTAGATTGCTTTGGGTAGTAGAGTCATTTTCACAATGTTGATTCTTCCAATCCAAGAACATGGTATATCTCTCCATCTATTTGTATCATCTTTAATTTCTTTCATCAGTGTCTTATAATTTTCTGCATACAGGTCTTTTGTCTCCTTAGGTAGGTTTATTTCTAGATATTTTATTCTTTTTGTTGCAGTGGTAAATGGGAGTGTTTTCTTGATTTCACTTTCAGATTTTTCATCATTAGTATATAGGAATGCCAGAGATTTCTGTGCATTAATTTTGTATCCTGGTACTTTACCAAATTCATTGATTAGCTCTAGTAGTTTTCTGGTAGCATCTTTAGGATTCTCTATGTATAGTATCATGTCATCTGCAAACAGTGACAGCTTTACTTCTTCTTTTCCGATTTGGATTCCTTTTATTTCCTTTTCTTCTCTGATTGCTGTGGCTAAAACTTCCAAAACTATGTTGAGTAAGAGTGGTGAGCGTGGGCAGCCTTGTCTTTTTCCTGATCTTAGTGGAAATGGTTTCAGTTTTTCACCATTGAGGACGATGTTGGCTGTGGGTTTGTCATATATGGCCTTTATTATGTTGAGGAAAGTTCCCTCTATGCCTACTTTCTGCAGGGTTTTTATCATAAATGGGTGTTGAATTTTGTCGAAAGCTTTCTCTGCATCTATTGAGATGATCATATGGTTTTTCTCCTTCAATTTGTTAATATGGTGTATCACGTTGATTGATTTGCACATATTGAAGAATCCTTGCATTCCTGGAATAAACCCCACTTGATCATGGTGTATGATCCTTTTAATGTGCTGTTGGATTCTGTTTGCTAGTATTTTGTTGAGGATTTTTGCATCTATGTTCATCAGTGATATTGGCCTGTAGTTTTCTTTCTTTGTGACATCCTTGTCTGGTTTTGGTATCAAGGTGATGGTGGCCTCGTAGAATGAGTTTGGGAGTGTTCCTCTCTCTGCTTTATTATGGAAGAGTTTGAGAAGGATAGGTGTTAGCTCTTCTCTAAATGTTTGATGGAATTCGCCTCTGAAGCTATCTGGTCCTGGGCTTTTGTTTGTTGGAAGATATTTAATCACAGTTTCAATTTCAGTGCTTGTGATTGGTCTGTTCATATTTTCTGTTTCTTCATGATTCAGTCTTGGCAGGTTGTGCATTTCTAAGAATTTGTCCATTTCTTCCAGGTTGTCCATTTTATTGGCATAGAGTTGCTTGTCGTAATCTCTCATGATCTCCTGTATTTCTGCAGTGTCAGTTGTTACTTCTCCTTTTTCATTTCTAATTCTATTGATTTGAGTCTTCTCCCTTTTTTTCTTGATGAGTCTGGCTAATGGTTTATCAATTTTGTTTATCTTCTCAAAGAACCAGCTTTTAGTTTTATTGATCTTTACAATCATTTCCTTCATTTCTTTTTCATTTATTTCTCATCTGATCTTTATGATTTCTTTCCTTCTGCTAACTTTGGGGTGTTTTTGTTCTTCTTTCTCTAATTGCTTTAGGTGCAAGGTTAGGTTGTTTATTCAAGATGTTTCCTGTTTCTTAAGGTACGATTGTATTGCTATAAACTTCCCTCTTAGAACTGCTTTTGCTGCATCCCATAGGTTTTGGGTCGTCGTGTCTCCATTGTCATTTGTTTCTAGGTATTTTTTTATTTCCTCTTTGATTTCTTCACTGATCACTTCGTTATTAAGTAGTGTATTGTTTAGCCTCCATGTGTTTGTATTTTTTACAGATCTTTTCCTGTAATTGATATCTAGTCTCATAGCGTTGTGGTCGGAAAAGATACTTGATACAATTTCAATTTTCTTAAAATTACCAAGGCTTGATTTGTGACCCAAATATGATCTATTCTGGAGAGTGTTCCATGAGCACTTGAGAAAAATGTGTATTCTGTTGTTTTTGGATGCAATGTCCTATAAATATCAAGTCCATCTTGTTTAATGTATCATTTAAAGCTTGTGTTTCCTTATTTATTTTCATTTTGGATGATCTGTCCATTGGTGAAAGTGGGGTGTTAAATTCCCCTACTATGAATGTGTTACTGTCGATTTCCTCTTTTATGGCTGTTAGTATTTGCCTTATGTATTGAGGTGCTCCTATGTTGGGTGCATAAATATTTACAATTGTTATATCTTCTTCTTGGATCGATCCCTTGATCATTATGTAGTGTCCTTCTTTGTCTCTTCTAGTAGTCTTTATTTTAAAGTCTATTTTGTCTGATATGAGAATTGCTACTCCAGCTTTCTTTTGATTTCCATTTGCATGGAATATCTTTTTTCATCCCCTTACTTTCAGTCTGTATGTGTCTCTAGGTCTGAAGTGGGTCTCTTGTAGACAGCATATCTATGGGTCCTGTTTTTGTATCCATTCAGCCAATCTGTGTCTTTTGGTGGGAGCATTTAGTCCATTTACATTTAAGGTAATTATTGATATGTATGTTCCTATTCCCATTTTCTTAGTTGTTTTGGGTTCGTTATTGTAGGTCTTTTCCTTCTGTTGTGTTTCTTGCCTAGAGAAGTTCCTTTAGCATTTGTTGTAAAGCTGGTTTGGTGGTGCTGAACTCTCTCAGCTTTTGCTTGTCTGTAAATGTTTTAATTTCTCCATCAAATCTGAATGAGATCCTTGCTGGCTAGAGTAATCTTGGTTGCAGGTTTTTCTCCTTCATCACTTTAAATATGTCCTGCCAGTCCCTTCTGGCTTGCAGAGTTTCTGCTGAGAGATCAGCTGTTAACCTTATGGGGATTCCCTTGTGTGTTATTTGTTGTTTTTCCCTTGCTGCTTTTAATATGATTTCTTTGTGTTTAATTTTTGACAGTTTGATTAATATGTGTCTTGGTGTACTTCTCCTTGGATTTATCCTGTATGGGACTCTCTGTGCTTCCTGGACTTGATTAACTATTTCCTTTCCCATATTAGGGAAGTTTTCAACTATAATCTCTTCAAATATTTTCTCAGTCCCTTTCTTTTTCGCTTCTTCTTCTGGAACCCCTATAATTTGAATGTTGGTGTATTTAATGTTGTCCCAGAGGTCTTTGAGAGTGTCCTCAGTTCATTTCATTCTTTTTTCTTTCTTCTGCTCTGCAGTAGTTATTTCCACTATTTTATTTTCCACATTACTTATCTATTCTTCTGCCTCAGTTATTCTGCTAGTGATCCCATCTAGAGTATTTTTAATTTCCTTTGTTGTGTTTCTAATCCTTGCTTGATTCATCTTTAGTTCTTCTAGGTCCTTGTTAACTGTTTCTTGCATTTTGTCTATTTCCAAGATTTTGGATCCTCGTTACTATTATTATTCTGAATTCTTTTTCAGGTAGGCTGCCTATTTCCTCTTCATTTGTTAGGTCTGGTCGGTTTTTATCTTGCTCCTTCTCCTGCTGTGTGTTTTTCTGTCTTCTCATTTTGCTTATCTTACTGTGTTTGGAGTCTCCTTTTTGTAGGCTGCAGGTTCGTAGTTCCTGTTGTTTTGGGTGTCTGTCCCCAGTGGCTAAGGTCGGTTCAATGGGTTGTGTAGGCTTCCTGGTGGAGAGGATTAGTGCCTGTGTTCTGGTGGATGAGGCTGGATCTTGTCTTTCTGTGGGCAGGTCCACGTCTGGTGGTGTGTTTTGGGGTGTCTGTGGACTTTTTATGATTTTAGGCAGCCTCTCTGCTAATGGGTGGTGTTGTGTTCCTGTCTTGCTAGTTGTTTGGCATACGGTGTCCAGCACTGTAGCTTGCTGGTCATTGAGTGAAGCTGGGTGCTGGTGTTGAGATGGAGATCTCTGGAAGATTTTTGCCGTTTGATATTATGTGGAGCTGGGAGGTCTCTTGTGGACCAGTGTCCTGAAGTTGGCTCTCCCACCCCAGAGGCACAGTACTGACTCCTGGCTGCAGCACCAAGAACCTTTCATCCACACGGCTCAGACTCCTCAGTTTGGTATGATTCGTTGTCTATTCATGTATTCCACAGATGCAGGGTACATCAAGTTGATTGTGGAGCTTTAACCCACTGCTTCTGAAGCTTCTGGGAGAGATTTCCCTTTCTCTTCTTTGTTCTCACAGCTCCCAGGTCTCAGCTTTGGATTTGGCCCCTCCTCTGTGTGTAGGTCACCGGAGGGCGTCTGTTCTTCGCTCAGACAGGACGGGGTTAAAAGAGCAGCTGATGTGGGGGCTCTGGCTCACTCAGGCCGCGGGGGAGGGAGGGGCACGGAGGGCGGGGCGAGCCTGCGGGTGGCAGAGGCCGGCATGACGTTGCACCAGCCCGAGGCACGCTGTGCGCACTCCCGGGGAAGCCGTCCCTGGATCCCGGGACCCCGGCGGTGACGGGCTGCACAGGCTCCCTGGAAGAGGGGTGTGGACAGTGACCTGCGCTCACACAGAGGCCTCTTGGCGGCGGCGGCAGCAGCAGCCCCAGCGTCCCACGCCCGTCTCTGGGGTCCGCGCTTTCAGCCGTGGCTCGCGCCCGTCTCTGGAGCGCCTTTAAGCAGCGCTCTTAATCCCCTCTCCTCACGCACCAGGAAACAAAGAGGGAAGAAAAAGTCTCTTGCCTCTTCGGCAGGTCCAGACTTTTTCCCGGATTCCCTCCCGGCTAGCTGTGGCGCATTAGCCCCTTCAGGCTGTGTTCACGCCGCCAGCCCCAGTCCTCTCTGCCCGAAGCCCGAGCCTCAGCTCCCAGCCCCGCCCGCCCCAGCAGGCGAGCAAACAAGCCTCTCGGGCTGGTGAGTGCCGGTCGGCACCGATCCTCTGTGCCGGAATCTCTCCGCTTTGCCCTACCCAGGTGCGTGGGGAGTTTCTTGCCTTTGGGGAGGTCTGAGGTCCTCTGCCAGCGTTCAGTAGGTGTTCTGTAGGAGTTGTTCCACGTGTATTTCTGGTGTATCTGTGGGGAGGAAGGTGATCTCCGCGTCTTACTCTTCCGCCATCTTCCCCGGAAGTCCTGTAAGCATGCTTCTTAACATAATTTCAGCATTACTTTCCTGTGGGCATTTTAACTTTAAATTGGCTTGCACCTTGTATCTTTCAAATATGGACTTTGATGATGCTTTCTCTTAACTACAGAAATAATTGCCTGCCCCAGACGGAATCGGTTTCAGGTACTGGTATTGTATAAAAGTAGCCCTGGTAATTCTAATGGGTGTAGGATGAGAATTGCATGGTTAGAGGAAGAAGGAATAATTTTAATGAATGATGACATCTTGAATGTTTCTTTTGGTGCTTTATTCATGTTTATTAGGTGAAAATAAATTTTACATTCCAGAAATGTCTTTACATGTTGGTTTGGGTATAACAATTATTGTGTATATGTGGGACCCCATCAGAATTAGAATATTCCATAAGTCATTAAAGTATTTAATCTAAGAATTTTATACTTGATTTCTAGAATGAAAATTTTGCAGTGTTGGATTATATCAATAATTAATTGGCAATGTTATTTGACTATAAACCTCTTGGGCCATTCTAAAGCAAAAGAAAGTTTTGATTAATGTCTATTTAATATCTCTTTTACCAGACTTATATCAAAAAGAGAAGATATATAAGAATTTATTATTTTCATTGACAAAAGCAATGATGTATAGAAAACTCATCCCTTCTTTCTTGCATATCCTGTGGTACCCAATAAAACTAGCTATGCTAAATGATTAATTCGTAAATTTAAAATGGAATGTCTGCTACAAAACTAAATCATGGCCAGTAGACTGCATGACATAAATCCTTCACAGGGTGCTATAACCTTTATCGTTTTTGAAATGTGCCCCCATGAAGGAGCCCTCAGGCAAATGTACAAGGGATGCAGATGACATTTACATAGCCATTGTGTCAGATTAGACTTTGTGATCCTCCCACATCATCAGGCAAAGGCTGAACAGAGCAGATGCATAACAGATTGCCCAAGTCTGATGCATAGCAAATTAGTAGAGAAACAGCAGGGCTTTATTCACACTTGGGCCCCATGGCCAAGGGGGCCCCTGACAGGAGGCAATCTTCAAGTTTGAGCCCTTCAAACAAAAAGGTGCAGGACATACATTCAGCACCAGTTCTTTTCTTTCCCGTAGCACATAATTACCCAGTAACAAGCATGATCTTCTTCTACTTCCTAGGGCTAAAGAGCAGGCAGCAAATATTTTGCAGCTGGCATATTCCTGAGTCACTGGAAGAGCCCTGTGAAGTTTGTTTGTTTGATAACTGATGGATTTCCTTATGGTGAAAGAAATTGTGTTGTCCTTGGTCCCCAGCAGCTGAACTTAACTCACCTATATTTAAAAAACAAACAAACAAAAAAAACCAGTTCATGATGTTGTCAGCATATTATCCTAAAAGTCTCCTATATAATATAATAATACACACTAGTGTAGAAGAAGGTAAATTGAAAGCATTTTCATTTCTTTTAGGTAGAAGCTGGTTAAAGGTGTTGTAGGAGAATGTCTCTCCTTTTTATGATGAAATTTAGCCTTTCCATCTGTGTTTAAAAATCATTTATGAATTGCAATGACTAAGAGATAAAGTAACAAGAACCCTGGGTACAGTGAGTAGAAGGCCAGGAAGAGAGTCAGCAGGTCTGAGCTCTAGCCCCAAAGGCAGAGCTAAATAATTATTCAGATTTGAGCAAGCTCTTTGACTTTCTATGTTTGATTTTTCATGCCTGCAGGATGACTGTAATTTATCATCCAAATCAGGACAGGTTTGAGAGTGAACAAGGGTGCTAACAATAATTACACCACGATAACAGGTCTAAACGTGGATTTTGTTAGGCAAACCAGGGTTTGTGGTCACCTTGCTTATCTGTAAAATGAAATTTGTCATTAAATGATCTCTACTAAATAGTTTAAAAGGCTGTGATTTTAGGGAAATTTCTCTTTAATAATAAACTGTCATGAAGGACAGAACCTACAGGTCCAAATGGGATAAATGAGGCAATGAGTTAAGTAACCAAAAGCCAGTTAAAAAAAGAAAAATTGAGCCCTCCTTTTACATTCTTATGTCATCCATTTATCATTAGAGAGAAGAGAGGATAGATTCGTATAAGCCTTTAAAAAATATTGCGTGTCTATGTCATAAGTAGTCATATTTTATTCATAAAATCTTGACAACTTATTGAAAGTCTGCTGACTTTTTTGACAGTCAACTTAGTGACTGCAAAGTTATCCTTTAATTCTCCATTTCCCCTTCAAATATCACACTTTCAATATACTATCTTCATAATAATTGTTCCCCACCACTCCCCCAATCCCACCACATCTGCACGCATACACACGCATGTGCACACACACACACACTCACAAGCAGTCAAGAGATCTGGGAGTGGAAAAAGTTAGGTCGGAAAGTATTTGTAATCTCAATAAAACAGTTCCCAAGAGGGGGGAACGTTTCAGGAAATAGCAGAAAGACTTTCAAATATTTAACATAAAACAAGTAAATGGGAGCTAGGTAAATTCCAGAGCCTAGAATATTTATCTCCCAGTTCTAGGTATTTCCGTTTTCCAGTAGAGAAGCTGGCATTGGAATAGCCTCCACAAAGTGTCCTTCAGGGCTTGAAAGCAACGTAGTCGAGGTAGAGAAATCTCATCCTGCATCAAGGTTTAGTGGTAAAATATGTAACCTTGAAGAAAACAACTTAATAATAAGTTAATAGGTTGCAAAAATAATTTTTTATACTGGAATTGTGTTTTACAACTTAAAAAGTAGTTTCACACAGGTTATCTTACAGCCACTGCAACTTTGTGAATACTTATTATTATTGTCCTTTTTACATCTAAGAAAACTGAAGCTTGGGGAGGCTAAGTGACTTGCCCAAGCATATATAATAAATATATGGAAATTCCAAATTTGATCCCAAATCTTCTTACTCAGCCAAAAGTAGGATTTCTGGAAACCTTGAAAAAAAAAATATTGCTCAAGAGGATAAGGACAACCCTGTGTGAATTTAGGGTAACAGACAAGATGACCCCAGGAAGTTTCTAAAGAAAGTTAAAGCATTCTATTTTAAGATCACAGATTTTCCCCTAGGTCAAATAGTTTAATTCTGGAGAGGAAAAATTGCAATTTCACTAACAGAGGTTCAAAAATGCCTAAAGCTTAATTCAAGAATGGAGAATTCAGTCCTTCCAAAATAGCAGTTACAACAGCAAAAGATTGCAAAATACTTCACTATGTGCAAGAACATAGTTCCCTCACTTCTCTGTTCTGGTGCAACCAAGCCTTCCTGACCTTCTTAATTTGTATGATTATCTTAGCAGAATCTCTAATGAGGGTCTGGTTTGCTGGCAGTCCTCACTGAACTCCAACCATAATAAAATAGACCTCCTAGAGGAAGTGCAAGCGTGTGCAGGTAACGTAAAATAGAACCCAGAAGTCATTCAAACATCATTTCCTACGTTTGACAGGTACTCACCACAGTTATGATTTTTCTTTTAGAACAATATGGTGAAATCCTAATAAAGAAAAATGTTTGGATAAAATTTTAGTTTAATTTCTTGTAACTAATTTTTTGCCTCAATTCTTGGAAAGAAATTATTCTAAAATGTGATTCATACAATTTTCTGCAATAGTAGTAGAGTGTCTAGAAAATAACTACATTTTCCCCTCAGTGACTACAGACCTCATTGTGCCACAGGGTCATATTTCAGAACTTTGTTTTCACTGTTTAAGATCCTTGATGTAGACATTTTAAACAATTGGCCTCAGGGCATAGTCTGGGCCTTTCTTTTAGCAAAGAAATCCCAAATATTAGCTTGTCAACTGCTAACATTTCCCTCGCTCCCAAAAAAATAAAATGAGTAACTCCAGATTCCTATTACTGGGATCTTTTTGGGTCTTACGATGTGAATAATGAAATTCCTGAGATCACTTCTCTTGAAGAGATCATGAATATGCTTTTGGATTTAAACACTCATTGACACTATATTTAAGTTTTTTTTTTATCATTTATTACACTGGAATCTTAGAGAATTGTTACCAGCTGAGCAAGATGACCTGAATGTTTCCCTCAGGTTGGCTAAACAGGCTTCTTCCAGACTCAAGACCCTGGTCTCCCTTTTCTTAGAGGATTTACTTTAGAAAACTTGAAATTGTGAATTCATTCTCTGCCCCACGATGTACATTTTTTTGTAAGAGCCTCTTGCCGTTTTTACAACCCAGGGATGCCTTTCTCAAGGACCTGGGAAACGTCTCTTTGAAATATAATCGTCAAGGAGGATAGAGCCCCTATTTCCTAGTCTCTGGTGGGAGGGAAGGACCTTAACTTCAGTGGGCTCCTTGCTTCAAGTTGTATGTGGATCACGGTGTGTATATAACCTCCAGGTAGTACGGCTGCTCACTGTGTCAGCTGCTTTTAATTCTACCTGCTAATAGTCTTGTTTGATAGAAGTAGGTTCAGGCTTTCCCAAAAAAGGGCTTATAACTTGTGCTGAACAGAGTAACTGAAGAATACTTAGAGCTCTCGGAACAAAGATCCTAGGGGAATCAGGGCTCTTTAGAATTGATCCAGGAGGCTGAAATATGCACTAGGCACACATGTCATCATTTTACCTTTCAAACTACATCTCAATAGCTTGAGCTTCATTTTTCCCCTCTAGTTGTTAAAGTAAATAAATAGCCAAGTGGGTCATTCTCTTTTATCTAATTGCTAAATGGTATCATGTAATAATCAAAAGTGGTAGATAGGTAGAGGAGAATGAAAAATTGAAAATAATTGTTTTTAACAGTATAGACGATCACTATTGTCCCTTGTTCCCTTAAGTTAAAGAGAACTAGAAAAATATAAACAGGTGGCAGAGCAGTACAGAGAGAACATAAAGAAACTAAGTTGTCTCTTCTTCTAAAGAAGGGTCAGTGTCATTCATTCCTTTACCGTGCATCTGGCTCTGTACATCCTCTGAGAGTATAAAAACAAGCAAACAAACAAAATACCTCCAAGTAGGCAAAAACAAGTGCTGAAGATTACTAGGAATAAATGTAACTTGTACAATATTGAACCAAAAGTAGGTAATGGCCATTACCTGCTTTTTTCAGTGATGTTTAATAAATTATTATAGGAAGCTACATGGTGTTTCTAGGAAGGAAGTGACTTCCTCTGCTGAAGACTTTTTAAACAGTCCTGCTGTCACTCTAATTCACAAAAGAACCTTAATCCCACAGGGAACAGATATCCACTGGAGAAAATATAAACACAGAAGGCTCAGGTTTATGTAGAGAGAGATAGAGACATGTATCATCCTGCAGCATTTTTTCTTAATGAATAATGCAGTGACCCTTAACTTTGTCAGCTCAAACAATAAACATATTTAATGAGTGTATTTTTTTTTAAAGTTACAAAACGTAAAATTACCTGTGATTAAAAATATGAGCACAGGGCTTCCCTGGTGGCGCAGTGGTTGAGAGTCCACCTACCGACGCAGGGGACACGGGTTCGTGCCCCTGTCTGGGAAGATGCCACATGCTGCGGAGCGGCTGGGCCCGTGTGCCATGGCCACTGAGCCTGCGTGTCTAGAGCCTGTGCTCCGCAACGGGAGAGGCCACAACAGTGAGAGGCCCACGTACCACAAAAAAAAAAAAAAAATCTTTGTACCAACAGTAGGGCAAAAGAATAGAATAGGACAAACAAAAAGAATCCTGACTTGATCTAAACCTTTCCCCCTGACAAATTGATAGGAAGGAAGGGTTTCTCAAAGCCAAGTTCTCTTGCAGCAAAATCAGAGGAGCTACTTTTATATAAACCCCTGCCCTCCACTCTCCTGTCCCCAACTAACTGGAATGTAATCTTGTGGGGTAGGACTAATATCTTCAGATGAACTTTAGATACGTCAAAATGTGGGTGGGCTAAGAGTTTTATCTACCATGCTTATTTTTCACATATCCTTTTGTATTGACTTTCATCCAAGTTTCTGAGTGAAAGGATAGAAAATGTAGTTTTCTCTCCTTTTTTCCTTGTTACCCATCCTTCCTGCTTTTCTTTGTTCATTCTTTCCTCTCCTTCTTCCTTTTCACTTGTTCTGACAATATTTATGAAAGCTTTTTATTAACATTAATGAAATAATTAAAATTCCCACTCTATAGCTGTTATAGTTTTTCAACAAATGTAATTTCCAAAGTTATTTAATAAATGCTCCAAAGAGAGACTGCGGGTTTTACTTTTTAGCACCAAGAAAAAGTTCCCTCTTCAGATAAAGAAGCCACTTATGATATGAGAAAACTGAGTTCTGTTGTCGTACTGCCACATGGCAGAACACTACACAGGTAATTCTGAAATGGTATTTTATGAGAGGAAGTGAGTGCCCATTTCTTACTTTGCTTTACACTACTATACTACTTATAGATTGGTCTCAGAAATTTGTAGGAATTAGACATCAGTAGCAGTATGACTCCTTGAACTGATTGCTTTCTTGAGGTGAGTGTCAAGGCAAGTGAGGCCAAAGGTTAGCAAAGAATGAAGAGATGTGAGTCACATGACATTATGCAGTTGTATGCATAGATCAACCCTTTGGATTTTCACTTGTTTGCTCTTTGCTAATAGTACCAGAAAAGGTCCTTTTCAATAGAAGGTTTTTTTTTTCTCTCACATCTCTTCAAGTAGACCAAGTTTCTAGATTTTAGGTCATACAAAAATTGTTTGGAAGGAGGTTGGAGAAAGGCCTCCTGTAACTTTTGATGATAATGCTGTCTGTATTCCATGGGTCCTCTACATTATTTGTCCATATTTGCTTGCCAAAGTACAAAGAATCTAGGATTAAAGATGATATTCCTAGATACATGAGGCTACTAATGACTTACTTATAAAAGCAGAATTGATGAACCTCCAAAAGAGATTTTCTTATTATTATAAAGTTAGAAGAAAGAAACCGGGGAAGTTTCTGTCTTTCTCAAAGTTTTGGCTAACTAATTTGAGAGTATGATTTGTCCTTCCTTCTTTGCCTAAAGATCAGATTGTATGCACAGCAGAGTTTCTGAGCAAGCTGTAATGCCTTGCAGAGCTCTTTAATGACATGTCTAGTAAAATGAGCAATTCTGTTAACGGAAAGATAGATTGGGACTTCCTAAGTAGAATACATGAAATTGAGTACATTTTTAGCCATTTCAGAGCTATAGCTCTACAAAAGGGTGAGGCTTTGTTCCACACTTAACACGAATATGTACATCAACCATAACATGTTCATATTCTACTGTAGAAGATAATTACATAAAGTCCATTTAGAGTTATTCAGGTAGGCCTGATGATTTGGCCATATCCATGCCCTTCCTTTAAAGTTTGTCAGGATTATATTTTTTGGCAGGTAAGGAGTATGCTAGAGACAATGTGTCCTTGTGATTTGGCAAGATCTCATCTGGATTTTAGCATGTTTCCACTTGAGATCTTTTGGCATTACTAGGTGCCCTCCTGGGAAGCCTGAGATTATCTGCATGTAATTTATAGCCACATTCCTCCTAACATTTTTTTCTTTAATGCTAGGATAAAATTTGGCTTAAATAGTGGTTCCTGTAAACACACTGTATAGGGATAACAGAATTGCAGGGACAAGAAATTTTGTAAGAACTGTCTTCTTGGCATCATGATCACCTAGGGCATTCCCATTTCTCTTAGGTCTGGATGAGTTGTTAGTTTTAGTGAGCTTCTGCCTTAATAATAGCTACTTCATTTTGCTGCATTAAGGAATCTAGAATTTTCTCGACCTGTTGTTCAAGAGTTAGTTTTTTCTGAGGTTAAGAAGCCTTGCTTTTTCTAAAGTATCCCACATTAGTGAGGGACTTAATGTCTTGTAAGTAATAACTCTCTTATCTCTGGGCAGTTAGCAAGTTCTCATAAAGGCAGTCAGTTTTGCCAGTTTGCCTCCCCAGCCCTCAGAATAAGAGATTATATTCTAAGGGTGAACTGAGATTCTTTTATGGCATAGCCAGTCTGATAATTTCTCATTTATGATGACCCATCAACAAACAGATTCAAGTCTGAATTACCCAAAAAAATTTCTAATAACTCCTCCTCATCGAACACTGGCAAGCCTTAGAGGCTAAATAGTCATGTGTTTCCTTTTTTTTTTGGTCAGGAAAGAAATGTGACAGGGTTCAAAGTGTCATAGTGATGGATAAAATCATGAGGAGAAAGAAAGAATACCTCATATTATATAAGTCAACTCATTGAGAAATACTGTATATTTCCAATATAAGTAGTGAAGATTTTACAGCTTTGAGACTCTTAGGATCAATGAAAAAAAACCTCAAGACCTTCATCAGAATCCTCCACAAGTTTGGCAGTGGCCAGTGGTTGACAATCCTCTCTTTTTTGAGAGTCATCAAATTTCTGGTTCATCATGGATTCCTCCTCTTACTTTCTATCATAGCTACATTTATTTTTTCATTTTAAGATGTCTTTTTGATTGTGTCTCAAATGTCCAAAATCAGATATAAGGGAAATGTCAACACTTCTACTAGAAATCCCCTCTATTCAGGTTTATGCTTATTTTTCTTGCTCAATTTTTTGCAGGTGACTATCACTTTCACCTCAGTTAATATATTTGATAATGTATAGGGATCTTTTTTATTGACAGTATTAAATAACTAGACTTCAACTACCTTCCAGGAAGTATAATCTTGACATTACTAATATTCAATAACTTTCATAAAATGGTTGAAGTAAGCAATATTTATGCACCATTTTTGAAGTATATACAACCTATTTATTCATCTTAATTCTCCAAAACAGAATTGGTAAACTACTGAACAAAACTGTTCTTTATCACTAGACTTGTTTTGTTGGGTCTACACAGTTTCTTTCTTTTTAATTGCACTTAAATCCCTTTAGTTTAGATATGCTCTTATAGATCTTCCATCCCTACCTTACACTAATTTTCCTTATTTGCCTGACTTTGAGTGCATTTAATTTTGTGCTCTCCTCTCTAAAACATCCTTTTGTGAAGCTAGATATGGAAAGATATTACATACAGAGACCACATAAATTGATATCTCTGAGCAAGTGATTTTTAACTTTGGCATAAAAATATCAAACCATATTGAAAAACATATTAAAAGCAGTTCCATAACATTCAGCATTGTACTTAACTCTAAGTATGTTGTTGATCTTTTTTTATCATATAGTATTCTTTCTAGGAAAATCCGTAGATAAATGTATATCAGTGTTTATAGGAATAATTTTCCTTCTCCAAACAATTGACTTGTTTCCACACTACACATGCTGTGACTTGTGTTGCTGATTTTATTTTCTTCTGCTGCTCTAGAGAACTTAGAACTAATTGTTTGTCATCTTTGAGCAAGTATGCAGGGGCTCATTGCCTAGATTTTGAGTTTTCAACATTTTCCTGCCTCTATATTGATTGTCTGTACTTATTTGGTCTTGGTTCCATTTTTCTTACTTATTATAAATGCAGTTTACTATGCAGTATTTACATAGCTATGTAATTCCCCATAAGTTCTGTTTACGTGTAGTAAAATGCCTACATAAATTAACAAGTAAATATTATGTTTTTCCAGTTACATATTATGGCTTCGAACTTTATATGCTTTTGCATTAATATCCTATTGCTATATATTTATACCTGGAAATAGTGGACATCACTTTTTCATCAGAATCAAGAATCTGCTACCCAGATTAGACAAAACCTATAAACAGAGTGCCTATCAAATTTGATTTTGAGAAACTGATTTGTCTTTGAATATGCTACACATGACAATAACTAGGGATCTCAAGTCAAACAAATAGTTTTTATTTCTAAACCAAATTTCTAGATCCCTGCCTATTTTAAGATCTGGGGGTATCTGAATGTGACAGCCTGTGAGGAAATCTGCATGATTTTTTATCTCTAGATTTATTCCTTCAAAAATAAATATTTTTGTGTCTTCTAATGCTCTCAACTACTATATAAAATATATATACATAATCCCATGAGTTTTGAGGACATGGATAATTTTGATTTATTTGGTCAAATAAATAATTTAGTGAAGAATGAGTACATTTAGTGAAATTACTAACTTGAAATGCTCTTCAACTTTTTTTTTCCACCAAACTGGCCTATAGTTTTATTTAATTGACTAAACCCACTAGCTATTTGAGTATCAGATTGATAGCCTAATATACATACCATTCAGCTGGAATTCTCTTTTGTATATATTCTACCTCTGTCTGCCTTGTCTGTCAGTGACCATGTTTAAACTCAGTTATGCAAACCCATGCATATACATAACAGCAGTAAAATTATTCAATACCCATGTGTCCTAAAGAAATAAAATGTAACCCAAGTGCACTATATTACAGGCCCTAGAATGGTTGCACATTTCAAGTATGTATACAAAACTTTACACAAATACACAGGAGTAGTAATCACAGTGTCACAGAATGGACCTGAGTGATTTTGTAGGCCCAAGTTCATTTTACGAATAAGAAAAATCAGTGATTTTTCTGTTTTTCAGTGTATTAAAAACTAGAACTGAGGCCCTATCAAATTCCAGGCACTGTACACAAAACAGAAGACACAGAGACGAGGCACTCACAATGTTGAAAGAGTTACAGTTTAGCATGGGAGACAATAAACTGAGGACCATAGTAAAAAAAAAAAAAACAGAATAAATACCAAAACCAGGGGATGTTTAAATGTTACTGAAGTAGGAAGAAGAAGCAGAAGGAACATGTGTTATGTCATCATTGGGACATTAGAAAATGAATCAGAGAAGGGGTGACACTGGAGCTGTTTTCTGAAAGCAGTGAAGGGAATGTGTGAAGACAAATATTCCAGCAAGAGGAAGGCCTTGTTCCAATCAGAGAAATATGTAAGAGCAGCACACGTTCGAAGCCTTGCCAGTAAGTCGGTGTGGCTGGTGCAGAGGATGTGTGTATCTTCACAGGAGGGTGAGAGGAGCATCTCCCAGTTGTGTGACTCTGAGTAAATTACTAATGATTGTGGGCCTTTATTTCCTCATCTGAAGCTTGAAATAATACTTAATACTTACCTTGCAGCATTATCCCCACAGCAGGAGAAAAAGCTAGAAGGCAGGTGGGGTACAGAAAGAAGCTGGTCCAACTGATGGGGAGTTCAAAATTTATCGAGAATACATTTGGGACAACTGGTGAATTTTAAGCACAATAATGGTGTTTTTAAAAATCATTCCAATGACAGAGTAAAGATAGATTTAGGGGAAGAAGTGGATAAAGGCTGATGTCATTGCAGTTATCAACTCCCAAAATAATAAGGGTCCCACGTAGACAATAGAAGTGGAAATAGAGAGGAGGAAGCAGATTTGAGAGACAAGTGGTAGAATCAGTAGACATCAATAACTGAGTGGATGTGATATATGAGGAAAAGAGACAATGAGTTAAGAACACTTTGACATTATTAACTTGGAGAACTGGGTAGATAGTGGTACAGTTAACTTAGATAAAGAAACGGAAGAGCAGCTTTGGAAGGAAGAGGGGAATTGAGACTGAAGTGCCTGATGATGTAAAACAGGCATTTTAAGATTATGATTTGGAGCTTATGAGAGAGGTCTGGATAGGGTGTGCATGGGATTTCTATCACAACCAGGTTAGACAAAAGAACAAGTAGGATAAGATCATTTAGAAGTTTGTATAGAGTGAGAGCAGAGGACAGTCAAGGGCACAAACAGATAAAAGCCAAGGTGGAAAAAATACGAAGGAGGTTAAAGGAATGGTAATTTTAGGAAGGAGAAAACCAGGAAGATGTATCATAGAAACAAAAGGAAGACTTTCAAGGAAAGGGTCATCACCAGGGTCCAATTCTGGAGAAAGGCCCAGAAAGATAGGATTTGAAATATATGCATAGTATTTAGCCTTTTGGAAGTTACTGATGATTTTTCTTGAGTAATTTCAGTGGGGAAATAGGATCAGAATCCAGTTTCAGACTTGAGCTAGTGTATACAGTGAGGACCAAGAGTAAGGAGAGAGAAAGGTTAAAGATGCAGAAGAGTGGAGGGAAAATTGATGGAACGAGGGAATGAGAGGATAAGATTCAGGGCACAGGCTGAAAGATTAACTGTAGCTAAGAGGAATGACATCCTGCCAAACAGGAATGGAAGAGGTAGATGGGGATAGTTGCAGATGAGCTTATAGGTAGGGTGCAAGAAGTTGAAGAAATGTGTATTATCAGAGGACAAAGCTGTAAGATAATTATAGGAGAAAATAATAATGAATATTTATGTTTTATTTTACCTTAAAATAGCCTTCATCTAATAGTAAAGCATAGTTCCTCAACTTTAGCTCCAGTATTTTCAAAATACGGTGAGAAAATTCTCACGTATTCTATTCTATGCACACTCTTTAAGACTTACCCACATAAAAGCCTCACTCCTCTTAATTGGTTTTGCAGACATTTAGTAAAAAATTCAAATGCAGCTCCTTCCCTCTACATTTACTGTAGTCATTTAAAAGATACAATCTGTTATATTTCAAAATTAGAAGTAAAATTTATATTTCACAGAAAATTGGAAAGCAATGTTATATGGTACAACTCACAATACAATTATGAGTTTTATTCTTTTCATCTTCCCTTTTCAGGATATATTACGTTGCAAGATATATTACAATTTTAACTTAGATTTTTAAAAATAAATCGTTTGGTCAGTTACAGAAAGATGAACAATGGACTTAAAACAAATGCACAGAGAAAACAAATAAGCTACTGTAAATTGAAAGCCTTTGTATTTATATAAAACCCGGTGAGCTCATTTATGCAGAGTGTTTGGGCTATTAAAAGCTCTGAAAAGATTTTAGTCCCTCAATTATATTCAGTAGAATTGAGGGAGGAGGAGGAAGAGAAAGTAGAGTCACAGTTAGGTCAGATTTATGCTGCGGATCTGGAGGAAGCTGATTTTTTTCTAGGCTTCATTGCGCTAAAGGGTAGATATTAGCCATGCTCCCTGATTCACAAATGAGAGTTTGTTTTAATCCCATCCTTCTTGGGTAGGATCCATCTACTGGTTTATGTCTATGTTTTCCTTGAAGACTTTATCCAACCTGGGAAGAGTGGTCCTCCGCTTAGAGAGGAGATCCCAGATTTGGAGGCCAAAGATCTGCAGGTGTAACTTCAGGCACATTACCTGATGACTCTGGGCCTTTGTTTCCTTATCTGTAAATTTCAGATACTACTTAATGTCTACCTTGTAGCATTATTGTTAAGGTTCAAAATTATAAATGTATAATGTCCAACACAAATACGTTACATTAAAAAAAAGTTCAGTGACTATTTCCTGATGATTAGTGTCTCAGAAAAAGGATGTAGATCCATAGGTTTAGAGGGAATAACATCATAAAGAGGTTAAATCCCAGAGAATTTTCTGGTGGCTAATATCTGCCCCTTAAAGTGATTGCAGAGTTCCAGAGACTGCTGAGAAGGTCATTGGCCTGCTAGAATAACATATCCCTTTACTGAAGATTTAGTGTTGTGGTTGTGTAAGTTATAGATGCTATACATATTTCTACTAGCCATTTTACACAATGATATGCAGCATTTTTTGAATATCTAAATCCTAAAAATATATTTTTTGTGTGCAAATATATAGACTCTAGCTGTGGTGATCATGGAGAGCAAAATGGTACATACTTTTTAAAACAGTTTTAAACAGTTAATCAAATACAGGTGGTCTTCAGTTTTCACATTTTTAATACCCACACATTTCAGTTACCATAGTTTAATTAAATAACACAATTCCAAAGAATATGGTCCAATTTTCAGTTACCATGGTAACTGAAGTAACTGTGAGTGATTACATAAAGTACATTGCTGCCAACTATTCCATCCACAAATCACTGGATAACAGATGTGTACCATGATGAGTGACCAGTCACATCACTTCTTTAAAAGTCTGTTGGTGATTGGTCGCAATGCATCTGTTACTCAGCTCATGCTCAGGCAGAACAGTGTGTAGTTCTGTTCCCTCCTTGTCTCTCAGTGATAAACCCATGTGATATTTTACAAAAGTGGATAATCAAAGCAGGAAATTGGCCGAAAAAGATGAAAGAGCAGCAAAGAAACCAAAAGTTATAAAGATTAACATGAAATCTGAATTGAATGTAAATGGAGTTATAAAAGAAATAGCTAACCATTAGATGGTTAACAGAGCTGCCATTCAGGAAACTGTAGATGTGCAGCCAGATAACTTAGTTAAGGTGACTTTTATTGACTTAAATGAAGAAAGTGGTTGTGAAGGAAAGGATGAAGGTGTCCAAGAGAAAGTGATGCCAGCTGACATGCACATTAAAGAAAATCTTCACATACATACATACAGGGGAATGTTATTCAGCCATAAAAAAGAATAAAATCTTGCCATTTTTAACAACATGGATGCACCTAGAGGATAGTATGCTAAGTGAAATAAGTCAGGCAGAGAAAGACAAATACCATATGATTTCACTTATATGTAAAACCTAAAAAACAAAATAAATGAACAAACAGAACAGAAACAGACTCCTAGATACAGAGAACAAACTAGTGGTTGCCAGAGGGGAGGGGGATGGGCAAAATAGGTGAAGGGGATTAAGGGGTAGAAACTTCAGTTATAAAATAAATAAGTCATGGGAATGTAACATACAGCATAGGATATATGATCAGTAATAATTTTAGTAACTTTGTATGGTGACAGATATAAGTAGACTTATTTCATAATGTATAAAAATACTGAATCACTATGTTATACACCTGAAACTAATATAATACTATAAGTCAATTATATTTCAAAAAAAAGAAAGTTCTAAGAATAAGTTGTTGGAAATGATTCAAACTGAGAAAGAAATGTGACTATTTTCTAAGGCATAGAAAGGATTTCCATTCCATAATGTAAGATATACATATATATGTAAGTATGTACATTTGGGTACATTGATCAGTATAAAAATGTAATTTTTGGAAACAGACATATTTGCTAAATAGGAGGAGGTAGGTAAAAAGTTATTTTCAGAGTTTGGTGAAAGATCTGTAGCTTTTTTCCCAAGTGATTCAAAATTGTAAATAAGACAGTGTTTTGTCACTCTTTTCTTCTAAATATTTTGAAACTGAATGTGTGCCAAAACATTGAGTAATCTGTTCCTCACTTGTACATCTTCTTTATCCTAGTACAGTTTTATGAAACCTAATTCATGACTCCAAATTTTATGTCTTTTTTATTCCTATCTTAAAAGCCATTTTTTTCTTGGAACAATGGGTCTCAACTACATAACTCCAGTACTAAATATAACTCTGGCTAGTGGAGTGTTCAGTTAGGTTTTACTGAAGGTAAAAAATACAATTGCATGCCCTTATTAGAAGACAGTAGAGAAGAAAAGGAAAATTATAACAATAACAACAACAAAAATTCAGTGAAGACAAATGAAACGTTTGACTCAATAAGGATGATGCTAAGGATTCATTTGTATTGAAAATACTTAAAACTTTGTTTAATCTTTTTTCCAAACCAACTATTAGCTGAAAGAAATTAAAAGTAAGCTGTATTAATTTATTGTGGTTATACAGAGACGCTGTGAAAAATATCCAAACGTACCCATTACATCTTTAAGGCCAATGATTTTCCAAATGCTTTACCTATCAAAGCTATTCCAAAGGAATAAATAATATAACTAATAGATTTGAATTTCCCTGTCTCTTCCTATGGTTTTTGCTATCTCTTAAATTCATTATTCAATAAAGATCTATGAAGCCGAAATTATTGGAAAGATGTGCATTCGTATACGTAGTGCTGTTCATGTTTCATCTGTAAAAGTGTCAAAGAATAACAAATCTGGGATTTTCTTTTTGCATAAGAAAAAGCTAATGGGGCAAAATAGAAATGAATCCCAGAAGATTACACAACATCGTGAGGATTCGATCTGTCACCAGTGTAATGTCCTAATTTGTTTTGCTCTAGAAGATGCAGTGTGAGAGCTGGCTCTTTATTGAAGACTGTAGCCAACTTACTTCAAGTGTAAAATTTATATTGTCTTAGGTAATAGCATCAAGCAGCAATATGAACACTGGTTGTAATTTATGTCACCATTTAGAGGCTATGTGTATTCTGCTAAAGTCATATTAACAACATTGTAGTCATTCTTAACATGACAGCTCCTGTATATGTTAGTAATAACATTCTAGACACATTATTTTTCTCTCCAAACCCCTCCCCAGATGCACTTTCCAGAAATTCAATAAATAAAAATAAAGTTTATAGGTTTATGAGAATATTGGCTTTCAGTATTAAATGACAGGAAAATCAAAGGATCCAGAAATTGAGATGTCTACTCAAGCAATCAGTTCTTTCTTACAACAGGCTTTCCTTGCGTTGCAGGAAAAAAAAAAAAAAAAAAAAGTGTTGTGTCTTTTTAGTTAACTGATGTCTTGATCAAATATAATAGGAAACAAAACATAAAAATACTTAAAATTATATATATGTATATATTTTCATATTTATATAGCCATATATATAACCACATGTATGCATGTATATGCAAATTTCTAGGTATCTCTGACATGTCACTGCTAATTCATGTGCTAGATGGAGGGAGAGAGAGAGGTATGAAAAGCAAATTAAATGTTAATAAATTTTCAAACAAAAGATCAGTTTCTGCAGGGATCCAGTTGATTCTACTTTTGTTTTTAATTTTAGTTCAACAGACTTTTTTTTTCCTATGCCTACCTATTATTAAGTAATATTAGTTAGGTATTGGGGATAAAAAATGAATGAGTCAGGCTCCTATTCTTAAGGAATGTATTATGTAATTAAGAGAAATATTATTAAAATAGCCTTAGATAACTTCTTCATCATATTAATAGAGGCATGTAAGACCAATGGTGTTTTTCAGTGTATTTCTCTTATTTGATTATATCACTAATTCTTAGTTGGTACACCGTGATATTTGGTATCTCATCTTACTTAGGATGTTTTCATATTCTAACTTCCCTCTTTCTTCACCTCCATTTTTTCCTCAGGAGAATTAATGTGTTTGTAGCTAGAATGCAAAGACAGAAAACAGTAGATGGTATGTTTGTAAAGACATTTAGGTGAGGTTGGGAGACTGAGTAGACAGATTGCGAAGACTGATGGCTGCCTGTAAGATAATATGTTGGGTGGGGATGGATGCAGCATAAAGGGGAACATAACATACTTTCTTCTCTTCCCTGTTTTCTCTTTTGTATTCTTTGATTCTCCCAATTGTTAGAACAAGGTACTATATCACATAACTTCCATAAAGAGTAAGTTGGCAGCAGCCAACTTCTTTAAGACAGAATGACTTCCACATGGAATTCTGAATTTTTCTTTAACCGGTAGTTTGTGTGAAAGAGAGTAACCAATGTTGTGACTTGAAGCTTTCCCTTTTTGACTGAAAGCACCACCGTCCATCTGAGTAGCGTTCCCTCAAAAGGATGGACCCACTAGAGCACCAAGTTCAAAGCAACGTATTCTTTTTACTGCTCCAGTGCTATTCTTAAGAAAAACAAAAACAAAACAAAAAACTAGGACTGAGTACTAATTATACATAAGTAGAAGAAGTGTATTCATCATCCAAAATAGTCCAAATTGTTTTGCAGTAACAAACTGATGTCTTGGGTGGCTTTTAACAACACAGGTTGAGTTCATACTTTACTTATATGTCCATTTCAGGTTTGCTGAAGTTCAGTTCCCCATCAGCTCTCCTCCGAGAACGAGGCTGATAGAGCTGGTGATCCTGAAAAAGGGAAACAGGAATATGGCGAACCATGTGCTAGCTTAAAGCTTCTGTCTGAAGGGACATAGACCATGTATGCTCACATCACTGACCAGAGCATGTCACATTGCCACACGTGATGTCAAGGAGAAAGAAAGTAAAATTGTCCTCCAGGGAGAGGTGGCAATTACTAATGAACAATAATACAATCTATTGCAGTGGATTTCTTCAAACAAGGCCCTACATGAACAGGTCCTCTGTTATTTCTAACACCATTTCCTACTACTTATGCCTGCTTTTCGTGCTACACTCCCTTTTTCATTCTCCGTCTTCTGACGCAGTGCTCCATGAGGATCTTTCTGGCAAGCCTGCAGAGAAATGCCTGCACTTCTGTGATATTTCTTATCTTTCTTCCTTGCTCTATTTTTCTGTACTCTCTAACATATTATATATGCCATTCATATTATTTATTGTCTGGCTTCCTTACTGGATTGTTAACGGCATGAAAGCAGGAATTTTTATTCAAATCTGAGCCACCGTCACCTAAAATAGTGTCTAGAATGAGGTAGACATGCAGTAATTGTTTGTTGAGTGAATCAGTTCATGAATGTGTGGGGCATTTGATTCTCTCAGTTTGGGGGTTCCCCCTGCCTGGTTATCTTTCTCCCTAATGCTGTGGATTTGAGATCCTCCTCTCTTCCCAACCAGGACTTCTCCTTTCTCCTAAACTTGATCTCTCCTCAGCTCCAGGAGACATTTTTGAGTCAGTGTGATATACAGAAAAAAATGATAATTTGGATATTTCGAAAGAAATATTTTTTTCAGTTTTCTGCCAGTGCAATAGTGCATGATTCTAGGTGAGTTATTTCAGTTGGGCCTCAAGAAATGTGGTCTAGTGAAAAGAGTATGACATTTATCATCAAGATATCTGAATGTAAATGCCAGCACTATCATTTACCAGCTTTA
Organism: Mesoplodon bidens; assembly: GCF_964165515.1. Classification (NCBI taxonomy): domain Eukaryota; kingdom Metazoa; phylum Chordata; class Mammalia; order Artiodactyla; family Ziphiidae; genus Mesoplodon; species Mesoplodon bidens. Next base: position 54,559,058 of record NC_138162.1, read on the forward strand.
TTATCTTAAAGCAAGCTATTTTGCTTTGGCTACATTCTCTTAAGCCTGATTTTCCTGCTTTGTTTTGATTTGCAGAATTAGGCCAGGAAAATGATCTGTTCTAGTTACTGAGTTCTTGGCCTTAACCTCCACACTGTCCTCTGTGTGTACTGGCCTCGGACCTAGGCATCTGGTGCCTGCTTTGCTGGCTGGCTAATACCAGGCTCTGGCAGTAGTGAACACTAGGGAGAGACCACACGCCTGGAGGGAGAAGAGGTACTAGCTCCTTCCCACGGCGGGCGGTTCTATGAGTCACGCTGGCGGGCCTTCTTCACCCTGTCAGCAGCAGTTCCTTCCCGAAGGAGCCGTTGAATCCTGTTTGCTGTTTTCTAACGCTTGCAGAACAAGCTTCATGCTGCCCTTTCCTGCTCCAAACACCAGCACCAGCCGGAGCTCCCACTTCTGAGGTCTGGGTCCCTGCCCCACAGGGTCCCTCTTCCCAGCTCAGAGATGCCGGCATGGTTGGAGGTGTACCAGCTCCTTAGACATCTGAACTCCAGCTCCTCTGGAGCCCTCCTCCAAGCTCCTGAACTGTAGTAATTGCTACCTCTTCTCTGTTCCCTCGGGCCTAAGGACTTTATAAAGTAGATACTTTTGTGAAACTTTAGAATTCTTTTTTCTAACACTTTGCGATAGTTAATTGAAAGTTAAGCACTACTTAAGCCTTCACATTAAATTCTCTCTTGTTTTCTGTCCCCTGACACCATCCTGACTGATACACTACCTGTCCTATCAAAGTCATAGGGTTAGTGGGAGGATCAGATGAGATCATGTCTAGGAAAACACTGTGTATAACTCAGTATTGTCTGAAAAAATGAAGTGACCAGACCGGAGTCAGCCCTGCAGTGTGCGCTCCATGCACCTCTGAGAGCTTCCCCCAAACGGCCTGTAATCAAACATCAAGTCTAAGAGTAAAAAATATTTGTCACCAAATAATGACCCCAACTCGTTTTATCTGTGTGAATCGCCAGAGACAAACAAAACAAAAAAGCCTGTTGCTGCTTCTGCTCTTGAAGAGTGGGCGCAGGGGATGGCACAGGTTATCCCCACGGGAAGGAGGTATGTGAGGTCCAAAGTGGAGGGCACACCGTTCAACAGAACACATTAATCAGTGTCTGGGTTTTAAAAAGGTAAAAATAGATCCGTAGTTAAGTTTCAGGCTGGAGCTCAATTCAGGGAACTGAACTGTGGAGTGAATGAGTCTGGGATTGCTGGGGGGTCAGGGATGAGGAGTTGGGCTAAGTAGTAAGAAGATAAAGAAAGAAACAGTGGAGTTGGAATGAGTTGGAGTGTATGATTGCCAAAGCAAGGCAATCTCAGATTTTAGTTTGCATAATTCGTGGTGCTGCTGTAGAAAATTAATCCCTGCAACACTTGAAGTCTGCCAGACGTGCATACCGCATATCACTGGTTCTAAGTGTTGCTGTGTTTGTTCGAAAATCAAGGTAAAGTGGCTTAAGGCCAGTACAGAGAAGACAGATGGAACTACCCATGAGAAGTGATAGCTCAGAAGAAGGAGAATTCCAGGGAGGCAGGAGTTCTGGGCCTAACAGGACCAGGTAGAACTTAAGGTTCATGAAAGGACAGTAGAAACTGTTACCACCCCAAGACTGAGGCAAGGAAAGAAACTGCCATCGGGCATGAGGCATTTGGAACCGCCTACCTATTTTATATGGCACAAAAGGCATAAACAAGGGAAAGCTGCATAAAAATCATGACTACATTTTATTTGTACAACATACAGAAGCCTCCCTCTGCCTTCCCAGCCCTGTCTCTACCCCAATCATCTCTTAGAGAAATGTTCAATAAGATTTCAATTTTCTAATAATTTTGTAGTCTGGAAATAGAAAGTGAATTTGTGGGCTCTCTCTTTTTTTTTTTTTTTTTTTGCGGTACGCGGGCCTCTCACTGTTGTGGCCTCTCCTGTTGCGGAGCACAGGCTCCAGACGCGCAGGCTCAGCGGCCATGGCTCACGGGCCCAGCCGCTCCGCGGCATGTGGGATCTTCCCAGACCAGGGCACGAACCTATGTCCCCTGCATCGGCAGGCGGACTCTCAACCACTGCTCCACCAGGGAAGCCCTGCCCACTTTTTAAATCAGATTATCTGTTGTTTTTGCTGTTGAATTATAGGAGCTCCTCATATATTTTGGATATTAAAACATGAACCGTTTATGAGATACATGGTCTGCAAATATTTTCTCCCTTTCCATAGGTTGCCTTTTCATTGGTGAGGATGTGAAGAAAAGGGAACCCTTTACACTGTTAATTTACATCAATTACAATTAATTTTAAATTAATTACAATTAATTTACATTAAATGATGCAGGCACTATGGAAACCAATATGGACATTCCTCAAAAAATTAAAAATACAATTACCATTTGATTGAGCAATCCCACTTCTGGGTATATATCCAAAGGAATTGAAATCATGATCTTGAAGAGTTATCTGCACTCCCGTCTTCATTGCAACATTATTCACAATAGCCAAGATATGGAAGCAACCTAAATGTCTATTGATAGCTAAATGGATAAAGAAAATGTGGGGAATATACGTATATATACAGTGAAGTGCGACTGAGCCTTATAAAAGTAAGAAACCCTGTCGTTTGCAACAACATGGATGAACCTAGAGAACATTATGCTAAGTGGAATAAGCCAAACTCAGAAACACAAATACTGCCATGATCTCACTTATATGTGAAATCTAAGTCAAACACATAGAAGCAGAGAGTAGGATGGTAGGTAGTTGCCAGGAACTAGGTGAGAGGTGGAAATGGGGAGGCGTTGGTCAAAGGGTACAAAGTTTGTTATACAAGATAAATAAGTTCTGGAGATCTAATGTACAAATAAGGCCTATAACTAACAATACCATATTGTATACCTAAAATTTTGGTAAAAGGGTAGACCTTAGGTTCAGTGATCTTATCACAAAGAGAAAAAAACCAAACAAAGAAACAAAAAACCAGAGAGGCAGGAGGGAACTTTTGGAGGTAATGGATAAGTTTATGGCATTGATGGTGATGATGGTTTCACAAATGTATATTTGACTCCAAATACATCAAGTTGTAGACATTAATTATCTTCAGTTCTTTGTAAAAAAAAAAAAAAGCTGTCAGTTCAGTGTGATCACATTTCAGAAATTTTAGCCTCCCCCCCAAGGAAAAGGAAATTCTTCTGTGACTAGGGAAAAACCTAACCACAATGGCAGACATTGCATTGCCTGAATAAAAATTGCAATCAAGTTACCAGCTAGCGCTGCAGTCATGTGAAGTGTTGGCTGGGCTGGAGGATTCACTGCAGTGCTCTCTCCTGTGGCTGTCAGCAGGAGGCTTCAATTTCTCACCTCCTGGGCCTTTCCACCACCCTGCTTCTCACAACATGACAGCTCTATTTCCCCAGAGTGAAAGATTGGAGAGAGAGAGAAGGGGTGCCTAGGAGGAAGTGCAGTGTCTTTTATAACCTAATCATGAAAGTAAGATACCATTACTATCACTGTGAATAGCAAGAGACAGAGATCACTGGGGCCATCCATCTTGTAGGCTGGCACCACTGGGAAGACTTAACAGTGCTTTACCTTTCTTTAGGCTACAGACCTCCCTCTCACCTCAGCTCAGGGTAAGTGAGCCAGTGGAAGGAAGGCAGGAAGCTTACTTTTATTTTTCTCAAAGCTGGCGAGTCTGTCAGCCCTGTGTTACTTCTCCCTCAATTAAAGAAAAAAACAATGGCTTTTGGTTCTCAACTTAAAACTGGAAAATAATGTTTACATCTTAAACTCCCGTCCTTCACGTCCTGACCCATAATGATAATGATACATACTTTCAAGAATTATTGTAAGGATTAAGTATATTACATATGATAAGAGCGCTCAAAAACTGTTCCCCTTTACTCTTTTTCTTCTACGTGAAATGAAAGAAAAGGAGGGAGGGAGGAAACCATTAGTGTTCCTAGATATAGACAAAGATATTTTTTAATGAAGCTTTTAAAAGTAAACAAAACAGTGTTGTAATGTGGTTGTATCTTGTTTGTATTCTTGCAAGGAGGGATGATTATTGCTGGAGAAGGTGTGAAAACTACCTGAGAAAGAAAAAAATTTTTAACAGGAAGCATCTTGCACTTTTCTGAAGGCACATGGAAATGAGGTGTCTGTATATAGGGTATGGACTGCTGTCATTCCTTGGAGATAAACCTAGGAGGTGGCTGTTTCATCAGAATCCAGAACACCTTCCATGGAGAGCAATGTGAAGATTTTTACACTTGTCCTCACATAAGGGGGGGAAAAGTGATGCCACTGAGGTAATCACCAGAAATACTCACCAAAGAGAATACAGCAGGTGACAGAAGATGTCGCCACAGGCTTTGGATTCTCTGGGGTCACAGCACTTAGACTGCTGGACCACGATCTTCAGCAATCGGATTTCTAGTCTCCAAATCATGTCTTTAAGGACCATGCAAATTACCAGCCGAGGACTTCAAATTTAAATTGTTGCCCTCTTTAATTTTAAGTGAAACCTTAAGTATATCATGCTTTCCATAGTAGTCATCTTGTTGTGTTCATTCAACAAAAATGTATGACTATCTTAGGAATTTTTTCCCTTATTTGCCCATGTCATTAGAGAATATTAGGAACAATTGAAAAACATGTTTCAGTACTACCTTACTTGAAACTGACCACTGTTTTTAGTACTGCTGTAAGTTTTATTCCCTACAAAGCAGGAATATTGATCAATTCTACTTTGTCTGATTCCCATAAAAATTATGCTGCTTTTATAATTACATATTCTACCTTGGAAAGTATATTTCTGACAGGGGGAAACTTCCATTTTGATGAAACACCAAAAATTAATAAATCCTCCACTTAAATTTTTGATATGTATTTATTGGAAGAATTTTTATAGAATAGTTTTTGGCCTCTGTATTCAAACAGTATTTCTCCTCCACTAACCTCATATTTCCAGTGCTGAGGGTTGTAGATAGTTTGTTTTCTCTGTAGGATCTCTGGTCCTGATGCATTCTCTCATAATACCAGAGGGCCAACAGAGAATTCCCAGAAGTCATTCCTCTACAGAGACAGCAACCAATAATGTAACTATCCATGGAAGTGACTGCAAACTACATAAATCTATCCTATTTGATACAAAATAAATGTAATGGCTGCAACTCAACTTCCATTTAGCTGGACCCTCAAAATGCCCTCAACAACTCTAGTCACATGAAAAGAATAAAAAGAAGTCAGGGTTGAAAGAGAGTAAAATAAAGCTAAAGGATTAAAAATTAAAAAATTTTTTTCAAATATGCAATTCAGTTTAAACACATAACTAGATCCCTTCCAGGCATAAATCCTCCTCTGGGCGCTTATAATAATTACTTTTCAATGTAAAGTTTTTATTGAAGATAACTTTCCTTCCCCTGAAATTGTAAGTATATGTTTTGATAAAGTTTCATGTGTACACACTCTTGTTACTAGTACTCAGATTAGAAAACAGAGCATAGGGCTTCCCTGGTGGCGCAGTGGTTGAGAATCCGCCTGCCGATGCAGGGGACACGTGTTCGTGCCCCGGTCTGGGAAGCCGCGGAGCGGCTGGGCCCGTGAGCCATGGCCCCTGAGCCTGCCCGTCCGGAGCCTGTGCTCTGCAACAGGAGAGGCTACAACAGTGAGAGGCCCACGTACCGCAAAAAAAAAAAAAAAAAAAAAAAAAAAACAGAGCATAATCAATGCACCAGAAGGCCTCTTGTGCCTCCTCCCATCACTATCCCTCACAGGGTTAACTGCTATTCTGACTTCTAAAATCACAGATTAGGTTTTCCTGGTTTTGAACTTTATATAAATAGATTCATACAATATGTACTCCTATGTCTGATTTCTTTAGTTCAATATCATTTGTGAAATTCACTTACATTGTTGCATATTGTAGTTCCTTCATTTTCATTGCTGTATAACCTTTAATCGTGTGAATATGCCACAATTTATATACTTGTTTTATGATTGATAGGCATTTTGGAAGATTCCAGTTGAGTCTATTACTAATAGTGCTGCTGCAAATATTATTTTTTATGTCTTTGTGTGTAGAATGAAGTTCTGATAGTTATACATCTAGAGTGATAATTGCTGGCTCATAGAGTATTGTTGTTCAGCTTCAGAAGATACTGCCAAAAACTTTCCCAAAATGTTGTACTAATTTACACATATCTTGGCTGAAACTTGGTGATATCTGTCTTTTTCATTTTAGACATTCTGTAAGGTTTATTTATAGCAATACCAAAATGTTATAATTGGCATTTCAGTGATTACCAATGAAGTTTACCAACTTTTCATATGATTATTGGCCTTTTAGATATCCTCTTTTATAAAGTATCTACTTAAGTCTTTTGGCTATTTTTTCTATTTGTCATTGTCATATATTCATTACAGTGCTTTAAATCTTATGGCTATACTTAGATTGGCTGCATCTTTTAAAGAAATATCTAAATGAAATAAGAAGTGTAGAAATTTTAAGTGCATGTGTGAAAAGAGTGAAAAGTTATGACTTAGATGGAAAGCAAGTGACTATGTTTAGTACTGTCACCTAGGAGATCATTTGCATTCTCATATCTTTTAAGAACTATTTTTTTCTCATTCTTATTTATAATCATTTAAAAAATATAGGTTATAAAAGATTATATATAATGCTCTATGAAGACCTTACTCCAGTTAGAATATTGGGGGTTGTAAGCTTTTATTTTCTAAATTCTCAAATGCTTTGAAAGGAGCTTACTGTGAATGTGCTCTTTTAAGCAGGAAATAATTTGTTTTTTAACTATGGTCCTTTTACTCTACCCACAATTCTTAATGGGTTTACTTTATTTGGTCAGATTTGACAGAAATTTTCATCATGATATTTGCAATGTCCATTATGTTTACAAATTCAGTAAAATTCTAAAACTAAAACACATTCCAGATTTCATTATGAGTTTTCCTTCATGCTCTTTATAAGAGCTCTAATATTTGTCCAGTGTATTAGAATGTTTTCTGGCATAGTGCTAACAAAATTAATATTGCCAGAGTGTTAATATTTCTCGTTTCTCACTTACCTTATGTTTCTTTCTTCTAAATACTTACTCTGCACTACTCAAAAATATTCATTCTGTTAATTAAGTCACTAGACATAATCAAAAGTGAAAGAAGATATATTAAATACACTTCTCTTAGGGTAGAATAATTCAAACAAGCTCTCCTCGAAAGCACAGTATAAGCGGAGAGAAAAAGATATACTTGTTTACAGCCCTGGTCTCCTAAAAACTATGAAAGGAAAAAATTGTCAAGGTTTTGTCATAAATGATGAATCATCAACAATATTGTTATTTTGTTTTCACAAATTTAAAATTCACACACAGTCATATCCAAAGATCTCAAAGATAATTTCCAGCTGGATATAATGAAACCCATGCTAAGACTATTAATCAAATTAAAGCCAAGATTCTGGGAATAATTTCTTTTATGCAGAAAGTTGCATTGCTGGTTTCTCCTCTTATATTAATATCAATAGTTTTATACAAAGCAGGAACTTAAAAAAAAAAGAGAGAGAGAGCAAAGACTACAGGTGATGTAAAGGTGTGATGATTGCAGTTAATTTTTGTCTCCTGTCTGAGCACTGGAAAAAAGACACCTCCTAGAACTGAAAATTGTTAACATTTAGATTACATATTCCTTCTTTTTAAGTTCATCTATAAGATGGTCAAAAGCAAGAGGCTTTTGTTAACACTACAGGTTGGATTGTCTGAGGCTTTGAAAATGTGATTTAAATAGAGAAGGAATCATTATGGATGAGCATATTGGATTTTGCAAGTATTTGACTGTTTTGGTACTTCAAACCTGAATGTTTTCCAACTCTCTGTACCATAGATGCTTCCCACACACTGAAATGTCTTACTGTTGTATTCAGAGTGAAGGAAACCAGGCAAGGAAGTCTATCTTCCAAAGAGAGTCCCTCTATATATAACATTCATTTAGCTGTCAAAACAGAAAAAGGCTGCCTGACAAATGTCTAAATATCAGAGTGTTCATGTAGGCTCATTGTCTGAGGTTTGTGTTTTAAATTTACATTTAAACATGTTTGTTATATTTATTGCTCATATAAAGATTTTCCCATTTTAGTTTTAAATGATGTGTGTACTATTTTTTTGCGGTTATGAAAAGTCACATTTTATGTGGTAAAGATGAATTAGCTGTCTTTAGTAGAGTTTTATATATCAGGAGGCAGAAAAATATATGAAAAAGAGCTTTTATATTATTTGACTCATCCTTTAGTAAGACTTCATAAAAAATACAAATATGGCACAATATTGTTTCTTTTTTCCAGATTATTATCACAAATAGAACCGTTAAAGGTCTATCTATCTTCCTCTGCTCCAAATAAAATTAAGTATTGTACTTTTAAGTCTATAAACTTTGCTTGGAATAGAGTTGGGGTTTAAAAGATATGCTAGAATCTTCTAAAGGCTTCAGGTGCATTCAAATTCTGCACATATACAAACTCAGGGAAAAACGTATGATAAGCAAAGTTAGGTTTTGGAGTCCTGTTATCTCTCTTTCTGTGCCTTTTTCATTTCTCTTCAAGGGTCTCTTCCTTCTGGATGCCCAATAATCCATTCCCATGTTAGTTGCTTTCTTCCTTGAAGGAAAGCTTTATGATTGATCAATTCTTTCAAATAAAGATATAATGATTTTTTTTTCCATCTTGAAGATTCCTTGTGCTATTTGGATTTAAATAAAATTTCCTGGAGAATGTGTGCTTAACCCAAAGAAGTACAGTTTTAATGTCTGGATTCTGATGTCCTGTTTGTCTTGCCACTTTATCTTTATTTTTTTGGCTGGCCAGGTCCCAGGGCCTAGGAAACTTTCCAGAGTGCTCTCTAGCTTTGGAGGCAGGGGGTGCTCCTGAAGAGGAAGGGGCTGTGACTGAGGGAGTGGATGCTGCTCTCTGGATTCCAATGTCCTTCCTTCCTTCTTTCCTTCCTTCCTAAGACAAAGCAAACTGGGCTCTTGTGTGGGCTAGGGGTATAGAGTGTAGGTTAAAGGATCTTAGTGAAGGCTAAGTTGAAAGCATTCAACACAAATAAGGCAAGAACGTGATTGGGTGGTGATAGCTCAGGCTCTGAACAAAAAAGTAATAAAAGAGGGAGGCTTGGAGCTTGTGTACAGTTTTAAGACACAGTTTCCAAGAAGACTTCAAAGACTGGAGTCAAACAGTGAACACTGTAGATAGAGTTCTCTGGTCCCTAGGCCTGTAGCATTTGGAAAGAATCCATTGTTATATTGTCCTAACCAAGCGCTTTAGAGATTGGCAGAATTAAAACAGCACGAAGCTCTCAGTCCTGACCCACATAGTGTGAACAGCTTCTCCTTACAGCTTTTAAAGATCCTGACTATATTTGGTTCTTCTGGAAATGGAACCTGTTTGGGGCACAGGGCAACACTGAGGAGATGCTACAAAGTTCTCCTAATTTTTCCCATATCTGCCAGGGATGGTCAAGGGGCCTAATCAGAGAACCCTTGAAAATCGCAGGTACCTTTCCATTTAAAGTACCTGTTACTGAACGTAAATTCGTATGCCTGTGGCACAGTGAGGCCAAACAAAAATGTCAGTTTGGAGCAGAGAAAGGTTTATTGCAGGGCCATGCAAGGAGACAGGTGGCTCATGCTCAAAATACCTGGAACTCCCCGAAGGGTTTCAGCAAAGCATTTTTAAAAGCCAGGTGAGGGGGGAAGGAGTGTCCCAGGGAATGTGATCCGCTCACACACAATTCTCTGGTTGGTTGATGGTGAGGTAACAGGGCAGTTAATATTATCAATCCTTAGAAGCCCGTAGGTCTGGGGGTTCATGATCATCAAGTAGTTAATTTCTTCCATTTGGTGCATCTGTAAAACAACCCAGGAAGTGTGCAGATACTATTACCTATGTACTTCAGAGAGGAGCTACAGCAGACGATATGGGGGAGGTATCTGTCCTGGGAAGGCCTCATAGGGTCCTGCTAAGTTACACATCCATGTTTCCTTGGTGCAACTTACTTACTTATTTATTAGTTCGTTCATTCATTGATACATTGAAGTAAAATTTATTTTACTTGTACCCTAGGAGATGGGATTCAGTGTTCAAGAAGATAAACAAGGTCCCTGTTCTCATAGAAGGATCTGGACAATGAATGAGTAAGTACTTTATACCACTCAATTCTCACTTTTAATGAAAAGTCCTTATTTCAACAGGTTTGTTTATTGATAATGAAGGACCTAAGGTTTGTGAAAGGGCATATCCAAAATAATTTATTCATAAATATTCAATAATATCTTATAACTGACAATACTAGATATATCAAAAATTATAGAGAATGCTCAATAAATGCATGCAGCTTTAGAAAGGGTCATAGGAAATCATCTTTAGATTACCCATCCTTTGTCTAATGCAATCAGATATAATATTTAGGAATTTGTATCTGTATGTAGGTACCTGAGTTAAGAATTCAAGAGTAAAGGAGACAACTTGACTCTTTTATCAATTTGCATTTTTATCAAGACCACTTATTATGTGGAGATTTTATCTTTTCATGTCATTGCATTTAAAAATAAATGTTCTTGTAAAATCTGGCATCATAAGGCATGTATCAAAGTATCTTCAAGGAAATTCCAAGTCATTTGTGAATCAAAGCAGGTCTTTTCATAAGTATGGTGGCAACTCGTAGCAGTATTGAATTTTAATGCAGAGTACTTTCCTATCTAATCAGAAAGGTGGGATTCTTTAAGAAAAAGAAAGCTACTCTAAATATCAATACATGACATGATTATGTGATTAAGCCTTAGACACTGACATCTTTAAACCATGTTCTAGCTAGGTAAAGTTAGTTGTTTACTGAGCATACACTGTGTTCTTTGTGTGGCAATGTAGTACATAGATGGATAAGATATGAATCATCCACTTAAGAAGGCTTTAACAAGGTTTATATTGGCTTCCTTCATTCCAGATAAGTTGATATAAGTATTCCGACCTTCCATATTACCATACGTGTCATAGTGCCTTGCTTCTGTGATCTTGCTTAGCCAGTATTTTTGATTGAGTGGAAAGTGAATGTAGGGAGTGATGATACAGTCATAACATAATGGGCTAGTTCTTCCTCAGGAGGGAGATACTAATATATGCTCTTTGAGACAGATGGAGATGATATACTGTACCCTCAAGCCCTCTACCATTTCAGCCAAGTTTTCATCTCTGGAGGAAGAATTCTAGGACAAGCATAACAGCCTGAATGGTCCCACTGCAGGTTGCTAGATAAAGTGCTTGTGCCGTCTCTTCCAAGAGCCTCTAATGATTTTTCTGCAAAGGCACCTCCATTGCGTCACTGCCAGATAGAAAGTTTACTCGTGGCTCCTCTCCAGTTTGAGCCAGGCCATGCTTCCTCTGAGGGCCATACAGTTCAGGCTAGCTGGTTAATTAACAAGCTCTTAATAAACACCTACTCTGTGTGGAGCACTCTGTGCCCTTCTGCCCTCTACCTGTACAAAACCTACTCACACATCACAGCTCAGCTCCAGGCTCTGCTCCTTTGCCTCCTCTACTGATTCTAACCTATGTTGATACACCCTGTGGAAACGATCCTCTGAACCATTTGGCATTTTAATATTTTTTTATCATTTGATTTTTTTATTGATATCTAAGTGTACACTTTAATTTCTAAGCACAACTGTGAGCACAAAGACTTTATTTTTCTATCGTTACTTATTATAATTGAAGATTACTTTGTGACTAATTTATTGCTACTTAAAATACTGTTTCCCAAAAGCGTTTCAGGAAATGCTAGTCCTTAAAAAAATTCTGGGAAAAAGGGCAGGTGGTGGTGTGAGGCGGTCGAATAAGTTTGTGAAAAGCTGTACACCATTTCTTCCCTCTTAAAAATACATTGAAGACAATTCAAACTTTGCAAATTCATGTGTTAAAGATAAAATTTTAACTCGGTTTTCCCTAAACTTAACCAATTCCTTGTTTAATGAGATCAGATATAATCTTCAGGAATTACGTCTTTATTTAGATATCTGAAGTAAGAATTCACTATTAGAGATGGAAATTTAAACTTGGTGTGGTTTGTTTTTATGGTGACAGATACCTTTTTTACCTTTTTATATATATATAAAATATACCTTTATGGGTATATTTTCAAACGAAAGCCCCTCCCCTGTCCCTTTACTGTACACCATTTAACATCCCTCAAAACCAGCACTCTACAGAATAATTTTGGGGAAATACATTTTTGCATTGTAGGCAATAGTTACTGCTAGTGGTATAATCAAAGTAGATGCTACATCTGAGAGGTAGCATCTGTTTGGCTCATGGCTGTGGTGAGGAGTATCCTAGATGTCCAGGAACTTTGTACAGGCAGGGGTTAAGTTCTCTTACTTAGCCTTTGAAGCTGTGATATGAGTGATACAAGAAAAACAGGTGTAACATCTATCACCCCAGTGGTAGTCAAGGTCCATTCAGTTGATCAGATTATCTCTGTCACAATAGAGAAGGACTGTCATTTGGTCAAAACTGTCTAAAGCTCAGCTCCCATGCTAGAGTCTTCCAATAAGCTCAGGAGACATTAAACCAGACAGTTTCCTTGTCATCAGACTTGAAACTACAAGGAAGTCCATAGCATTATTTAGTTGCACAGGGTACATTTTATGAAATACTGTGCCTGAAAAGTCAGAAGGAGGAAAATCACTCCAACAGAAGTAGTGTTTCTATGTTTTCTAACATAGGAAGTGGTGTTTTCTAAGTTTTCAGATAAATGGCTACAGAGTTTAGGAAAATGTTCAGGAATTGATGCTATGTCTTGTTTTTGGCAATGTCAATTAGAGATTTTTGCCAGGTATCTCCATTGTAAAATTTCAAATTTTTCTTTTGAAAGTAGTAAATATGTCGTAAGAGATACTTTGAGACTATGCAAATATTTTGTTTCTCATCATACTTTCACCCAGTAGTTTTAGCATTAAGTGATGACTCCTGCCTACAGTACCTATTACTAAAATGTTCACCAAATGGCAAATTTCTGTCATTCCTCCTACATTTATTAATTGCAATCCTAGTATAAGGAAGAGCTACCCCTTTTACCCCATTTATTTGTTTATGTATTTAATTACTTATTTATATCAATATAGACTCATGGAGATTTATTTTATTTGATGTGCTATTATCCATTGCTTATTACTGTTTAGTTTTTCCCTTAACTTGTCTCAGCTTCAGCTGTTGGAAACATCTTTAAGTTGGCTTTTGTGACCTTCGTCCTTTTTTTGTTTTAACACTTCCTTACTTTTCAGAACTCTAAGATATTCCAAGCTCATCTTGTACTTCCTCAGTAATTTCCCAACCCTAGAATCAGTAACTTTTCAAGTGTTTTTGTTTCTTTTGGGGAATTGTTTATAGAAACCAAGATCTAGGCATAGAGTGTTCTCATTGCTACTGGGATGGCATTGCTGTTATGCCATCTCAGTGAATACAGCTACAAAATATTTGTATGTATAGTAACCCATGTATATACACATCTACATCTATTTCCTAACAATTCACATTATTTCTAATAAAATCCATCAGTTCCAACTGATATTTCCAATTCCAGTCTAACATCACCTAGTTCATTCTAGCCTTCTCCTTTCCTTATTTGTAACTCCTTTCTCAGATAGTGAGAAACCTGTGTCTCATTATCCACAATCCATTACTATCAGATACAGTGACATATGATAGTCACAGAATTGCTAATTCATACTCCAGTGAAATCAAATTTACCAACTGAAGCATTATATTTGTGTATAGTTCTTTTTTTCTTTAGGCTTACAGTATCTTGTGAAAATACTTTTATTTTTTTTATGGAGTTATTTAGTCTATTTTTCTCTGACCCCTGCAGTGGGACTATTTATTCATTTGTAATAGGATTAGGTTTATTTGTTATTTTTGTATTCCATTTTCAGTCCTTCCCCTATATCCGGTTTGAATTTAATTATTTATTGCTTCTGTTTATAAAATATTGCTATGATTCTAAGATGCAGAACTATACATAAAGATACACTCAAAGAAGTTTCTCTTCCTCTCCTTCTTTTCTGATCCACTCCTGTTCTCATTCCCCCATCCTTTCCACTCTCTTCCCACTACCCCAGAGGTAACCCATCTCATTTGTTTCTGAATTTTTTTACCTGAATTACTTTTTGCACTAATGGACAGATATATTTTCTTACTTGTCTTTCTTTATGAAAGGCTGTATGCTATATTCTTTTGTACTTGCCTTTTGCACTTAAAAATCCATCCTGAAAATTACTCCATGTCAGTAATAGAGATCTTCCTCCTCCACTCTTACAGCTGTATATGGAGCACCTAACATTCTTAAGGGTCTGTACATACAAACTGATGACAATGACTAATTGTATTCATTGATTGTGATGACTACTTATATTCAAATCAAAATAAAATACCCCATGACTTGCCGCCTGAATTTTTATCTCCTCCCTGGCTTCATGAGTCAGAAAACCTATGTATGTCTAACTTAATTTCATGCACATGCTCTGGCTGGTGCTTATCACTCTCTTCCTTCCTGTTTCTTCTTGCTCAAGTTGGCTTTTGCTTCATCTTGTGGTCTCATGTTTGAAATGAGTCATTAGTTACTGGTTCTCCCATTCTCTGTCTTGCCTCTAGGCACCTTACATCAATATCGGTTCTACCTTGGCAACACGACAACTCCTGGCCTGTGTATCAGTTTCACTGTAAACTCCCCTGGTCATGGTGGTCTTGCTTTTATAACCAGACCTAGTCTAACTGAGTCTAATCCAGCTAACTCTACTCCAGATTTTTCTTTCGTCTCTGACTTCTCTGCAGCCCTCACTCACCCTTAGGCAAAATACCTGGGATACTGTCCAATTTGCAGAATAAGGCTTGGCTTTAAATTTTAGCACTTTTTTTTTTTGAAAGAGGCTTACTTCTTTTTACTATATCTTTGCAATGCTTTTACTCTATTCATTTACGACACTGTTAAACAGTTCCCTGATGAAATTCATCCATTATGGTAAATGTGTTCACTTCATGGAAACCTACTGAAATGGAAAGTATTTTGAAAATAAATTAAACCTATTTTTGAAGACTATGCATGACCAGATTTAGCAAATGTTGATAGCTTGGAAATTCCTGATACTTTAAAGGAAGAGGGGAAAAAAAAATACAGTTCTGTGCTAGAAAGTTCTTAGCCTGCACATGTAACTTTATTTTTATAGATGTAGTGATTAAAATCTTGATTAATTGTTCCAGGAAGTCTAACTCATAAGAAACAAACTTACCAATTATCCAAATAAGTGCACACACAGATCAAAATGCAGGAATGATATCTCTATGTTTAACTCCCTTCTCACTAAAATGTTATGAGATTCCGTTCATTCCCTTTTTCTGTTGATACACATAACAGTTTAGACATCCGGATTTGAGCTATATGAAAAGCAGGGGACAGCTATTAGAAGGAATAAGTAGAAAACATGTGCAGTGAATATTTGTGATAAAACAAGCCATTTCATTATCCACATGCAGTTGGAGACTTTTCTCTACTTTCTCATCTTTGGCAGAAATCAATTTAACTCTCTTTCACATCAATAGAACATCTCCTAGATGAACCCCTGAGGTGGGTCTATAAAGAGTATCTGATTTTTTCATTAATGCAAAGCTATTAAAACCATAAATAGGGCTTAACAGCATTCAACATTCATTGCAGAAGGGCTCCTCTAGCAAAGCTGTGTACAGAGAAAAAGAACAATTTCCTATAAACTCTGGCATTTAAAGGTGGGAAGTGATCTGAAAATTGTACAATGGAAATGTAGGTTCTAAGGATGAAAATAGAACAATAGTGGTCAGATCTGAAGAATTCACTTTTTTTTTCCAGATCAGGTTTAATTTTGCTTATCCTATAAATGGATACATACATACTTGATACTCTAAAAATACACTGTGTATATTTACTTGCCACAGATTCTGATGAATCACTGTACAATATGTTTGGGATAGGTGAAAATGATTTGAACATCTAATGGAATAGCAACTAAATATAGTATTTAAAAATAAATTACAGAGGTTAAAACATCCTGAGACATTTTAAGGTTAGCTCTGCCTAATTGATAAACAGGGTATTCATTTGTCTTTTTTCTCTGCATTTCTCATTTTTTGAGATCAGATAGCTTGTTCTACCAAATAGTTTCTGAGATATCCCATCTTCTTTCTAAATGCTCCTTTTTTTTTGAGACAAAGAGTTAAGAGTATTATTTTGGGTTGTAGTATTGTGGGTTGCAGTATGTTAGTGGATAGGAACCAAAAATGTTTTTGCAGATTAAATTGAACACAGTAAAAAAATCAAACACATATAGTATAGGTTAAGTATTATTTTGTGAACGTTCTTCTTCAGGTTAATGTGATATGTGTAGGTTAACATATCAACTAACTAATAAAACCTAGATGTTATGTTAGGTGTTGGAAATATAATAGTAAAAAAACATGGGCCTTGCCCTCACAGAGCCTATAGCCTATTATAGTCCAAGTAAGAACATATATATGTGTGTGTGTGTATGTGTGTGTGTGTGTATATATATATATATATATATATATATATATATATATATATGCAGGTTGTTAAAGAGCTATGAGGGGCAGCAGTAGGATGCCAAGAAGATAACGAGTGGGTAAAGTGATCAACTCCCATAGGTAGGTAGTCATGAAAGAATTCCCTCCTGACGTTTGAAGAGAAAACCATATGAAAGCTAGCAGAAGAATACTCTAGATAGAGAAAGGAGCTTGTCATGTCCAGGGATCTGAAAAGAGGCCAATGTAGCTAGAGTACAGTGCAGAGAAGTTCAGATAGGAAACAAAAACATGGAAGTTGAGAAATTGGAGTTTTCAGTGACAAAGCTGTATGGCAAAAGCAGATGGCATCTGGAGGGATGGGGATTTGTAGTCAGAGGTAGAAAGAGGAAAGTTTAAACTTTCAGAGGTATAGCAGCTCGAGATGATTGCAGAGTTTGCAGTGTTACCTAGCAGACCTGGGGGATGAAGCAGCGACATTGTGAGAGTTATTGAATGAAAACGTGTCAAGGAATGTTAAGAGAAGGCTGTTAAAGGGTCCTCATGGTCTTTGAGACCAGGCTAAGTATTATAGAAAGCAAGACTCTTTTAACATATGGGAAGTATACATTTTGTTATTATGCTAAATTCAAATCTCTATGATTAGAACATCTTTACTAGTTTCTAAACGGGCAAAACTTATTCAAAACATTAAGGATGTTCAGTTTTCTTCACGTACATATGGGATAGTGAGAAATTTGTTGTACTTTGACTGAAACTGTCATTTTTACATTCAGCAACCAATTGTCTGTATTGTAGCAGAAACAAATAATCCAGTCATTCAAATAATCAGAGGCAGTGATTCTCAAACTTGCCTGAGTGTAAGGATCACCTAGGATGCTTGTGAAAAGTGAAAACTCCTGGGTCTCATCCCATATTTACTGACCCACAATCTTCTGGAACAGTGTTTGGAAATTTTCATTTTTAGTAAGTACCCTAAATAATTCTTAAGATCAGAAAAGACTGGGAAAAGCTGCTGTAGTGGAAATACAACATACTATGAATGAGGAAATACGAATTCTAGGCCCATTTCTCTGCTAACCAGCTTTTGATCCAATTACTTAATCTGTCTTGGTCCTCAGTTTCCTTTTCTACAAAATGATTATTTTGAGGCTCATCCATAAAAATTTCCTAGCATCAGCACTTCCATCTATGGTCTGTATAGGAAATTTTCCATATACATTAATAGTTTAAGTCTTGTAACTTCAGGGAACATTTAAGAAAACAGCAAATTACAAGTGATTTGCTAAAGATTCCATGAAATTAATAAGAAGGCATTTTTCTTATTTTCTGGTATTTTCAAGGACTGGCCACTTTACCATATCTTTGTGGAAATAATCTAAGAGATTTTCTGGCTCTCTTCTTTTGAATCTCCTTAAAAGTTTCCATTGAAATAGCTAATCAAAAGAAAAAACAACTCAGTAAAAATTAACAGTCTTAAACCCAAAATATATTTATTAAAATAACTATTCTTATAGTCAAAGGAAACCATGACAGACAGCAAAAGAAATATAATTTTTAACAATAATGTTTTATATTAAAACATGTTTTATGTTTTAGATTTAAAAGGCATGTGTACCACTAGTAATATAATATAATATAGCTCCTTAGATGTCTAGTACAGTGTTTTTAAAGCTGTGAGTTGCAGTGTATTAGTGGATAGGAACCAAAAATGTTTTTGCAGATTAAATTGAACACAATAAAAAAATCAAACACATATAGTAGGTTAAGTATTATTTTGTGAACGTTCTTCTTCAGGTATATACTCACATATATAGACATATTTTTGTATATATGCATATGTATAAACACATGAGATTTTATACAAAATGAATTTCTCGCTGTGGTCATACATATATAATATGCATTATTTACTGCTATATTACAAATAATTATGAGTTTTGGATATTAAGTTAGACCTGTGAATACTGTGCCTGAAAACATGAGGGAAAAAATATATCTCAGGCTCCAGTGAAATATGAGCACGAACTCAGTGAGCTCTGACTTATATCTCATTTCTAAGTACTCACTCCACACAGTTAGTGTTCTGTCTCCAGATATCCAGTTACGAAGACCCAATAACATTGATGCTTGGCACCAGAATCTAAATGAAGCACAGTGTTATAAGGGAAAGTCAACCCTGTTCAAAATCATACTCAACGCTCTTTACTACCTACCTCACAGGTAGATTGAAATGCCAGTGTCCATTATTTGCTGTAAACTTCTTGAGATCAGAGACCCTGGCTTCTGTTCAAGACAAAATCAGTTTATTTTCACTGGTATGGGGAAAACCTGAGGATTTCAACTGGATTTACTAATTTTCTTTCAATAAGTAGTGGTATCTTAAAAAGAAGAACTGACTGTAGCTCCTTAATTTGGCACTTACAAGTGTTTATGAATTTGAGGAATATATTTAGATGAAAAACGATTTGGCTTCCTTGCATGTCTTTTCCCTGAACCTGATACATACAGCCCTATGTCAGGTCCAGAACACATGACAAAAAAGCAAGTTGTTGGGCCTCCAGTGACAACATGGAATTTGAAGTTCTAAGAACTAGATGTTCATTGAAAAATTGAACTGCAACTTGCCAAGGTCAGAGAGTGACATTTTCATAAATTAATGCTATCAGAAGCTGCTGGAATTTTCACAATTGTCTTATTTGAAACCAGCAGACATTTCAGTAGAGGTCATGCTGATTATGCTGGGGGTAAATCTGAAGACTTCCAATGCATGTAAGAATTTTATCTGAATACATAGTGATAAAACTCAAACATAGATATATATTTATGCTTAAGAAAAACCCTATATTTGTATGCTTAGTGCCTCTTCAGTTGCTCTAAAATATGTTTCTCTTTTTACGTACTTAAACTTACATATCGCTTTTGGTAGTTTTTATCTAGAAGTAACAAAAATCTTAAACTATAAGTTTCAGTTTGATAGACATAGATTTGAATTGCAACTAGACAATGGCATAAGAAATGATAAAACTACAGTGAGGAAGTGACAGAGGCTAACAGAAAGAGAAGGAGAACTAATTTTCCACTTACTTTGACTATGTAATAATTTCTGAACTGTTCATACCTGGGTGAACCCTGAACACAGGAATTGATTGGGAATTATTAAATATTTATTTCACGTTTTTCATTTGCCATTAGGTCATTAGGTATAGGTCATACATGAAGAATATTCTGAAACCGTAATAAGGATTATGATTCTAAATATTCTATTAAACATTTCGTTATGTTAAAAAAAATATGGGAAACCAGGACAACTCCTCTGAGACATGCAATGAAGCCTCTAAGTGGGAAATAAGAATAGGAAATCTTAATATGCCTGTAATTTTTCTAATCATGTCTTTATCTACCGGAACTCATATTATCTCACTTAACTCACTTCCCTTCCCTTTAAACCTTTGCAAGATGGGTTTTAAAGGAAGTGATCAATTCCAGTTCATCATCCCTGAACGGAGCTGAAGTTTCACTGGCAAGAAGGATCTAGGGTAGTAGTTTCTAGCCTTTCTAGCAGCAAACCTACTGCCCATTTCCCTGAAATACAAAACAATAATGGGAACAACAAGTTAGAATTTTACTTACTGACAGTGTAAGATTCCGCTGGAGCAGAGATCCGTGTCTGCTGACCTGGCAGAGGACAGACTGCCTGTGGGTTGCCACCATCCCTGCCCCATCCCTGGCCAGGGAGCCTCAGAGTGGTTGCCACAAGGACCCTCAACCCTGCTGGAAGCCATGAACGTGTCTTTTACTTTCTTAGGGAGTAGCACTATCTGTCCACTAAAATAGAAAACAACAGACAGAGATGATAACCATCAAACTGTCACAAAGTAATTTAAATTAAATTTTAAAATATGCAGACAAACAAATCAGACAGCACACTCCCTGGGAGTGGAATGTGAAGCACATCTGCACTCGCAGATACTCCCCATTTAGTCCTGTTAGCAAGTATGTCTGTCCTAGCCTTCATTCTATGGACTTCAATTACTATATTTTTCTAAATATGAATAGTCTTTTTCCTTAAGTTGTATTCCGATGGATAGCTCTGTTTTGACACCCCTTTGTCTCATCTCTAGACAGATGCCTCTTGCTTGTGAGGTGGTGGGAAAAAAAATTTTTTTTCAAGTCAGTGCTGTTAAAGCAGACAGTTCTCCTTCACTTGGACTCTCCCCTGAAACCTCTAAATCTCTAAGCAACAACAGGCTCAGCTGACCATCCTGATCTGAGATGTTTAAGAGGATTTTAGAAAAGATTTGGCTTTTGTTTGTTGTTTGTTGATATCTGGAATAACAGGAGAGTATTATTTCTAGTCTTTCAAACAAAAGGTTTCAGAGCTTGCTTTGAGACTAGGACTGGTGATTGGGGTGCTTCCATCTCATCCCACTCATTGGATCGTCACTAATGTTACACTGCAGAGCTGGCCAAATGGTGGTATATTTCTCAGTAGCAAGTAAATAAAGGGAAGTAAATGACCAATAATTTATTCTACACTTGTTATAAGTAACTCAAATTACCTAGAAGAAACGAATGTGTCTCTATTATTACCACATGCTGTAAACAGATAAAGGTATATGGGAATAATTACTTGCAATTGCATAAGGAAAAATGTATATATCAATGCCTTTATATTTCATATATGTATAACATTTCATCCATTGAAAAACAGTAACAGACCCAAAACTTAACGTGTCATGTGGGTCATGAGATAGTTCATGGGATTATGGATCTGGGGGAATACATTCAATGATTTGTCCAAAGTTAGCTAGAATTAACAGCGCAAGCAAAGAGGTATTGTTACCTCTTTCACTTAGCTACAGCTAAAATACTGAGTAATAACACTCAAACAGTTTAGGGCTATCCAAACAGTGTTGTCCTTGAAAGGTAAGAACTAGCCTCTACTCTTTGCTTTCTCAATAGCTTGTGGAAGAAATTGAAATTAGACCTTCCACACTTTAGTAGGGGAGCACTGCGTTGAGAAAGTTTTAAAGATTGAATCCAAATTCAACCTTAGCAAGGAAGAACGTGTGATTAGTGATATCTGCATAGGTACTGAAGGGGGAGGGAGTACTAACCCTTGTGTCACTTACTTGCCATCTCTTATTGCCATATTATTGCCAACACATTGCTTATCCATTTTATCATTCAGCTATCTATCCATCTACTTTAAAATGGCATATTGAACTTCAACTATATGAACTTCTGGGCTATATCCTAGGAAATTAGAATCTATGTTCTAGCCAAAATACACTCAAGAAAAATTAAAACCTAATATTATGCAGGACCAGCCTCTAATTTCCTTTCTACTCTGTGTGGCCACTGTTTCAGTTGCATGCTTTTCAGATATCCTCTTTTCACTCCATTATTCTCTTTTGAGGTACACAGTCTTCTCCCACTTCTCATTCTTTGCTTCTCCACAATCTCGTGCAAATACTTTTCTCTCAGTCTGTAAATAATTACTCGTGAGCTCTTTGATGTAGTTTCCATTTAACTAAAAAGTGGTGACTGGGTGATTGTATCTGCTCAGTGTCCTCAGGGATGCTGAGGTAATTAACTCCACCTACTACATTGGCCACATTTTTGCCTATTGATAAGTCTTCAGTGTTTTTTGTTTTTCTGTTGTTGTTGTTTTAATATATTCTAGCTGCTTCCTCATCAATTGCCTGTTGGTCAAACTTCCTCTTTAACTTTACTGCTGTCTCAGGTTTCATCATGGGGAGAATCTAATGATACAGGATATGATTAGAAATGTAGACAATTTTTTAAAATTCTCTTATTCTTTCTTTCTTTCTCCTGTCTTTTTTTTTTTTTTTTTTTTTTTTGCTTAAGATTGAAGTTGCTTTGGGACTAGCAAAACATCATGTAGAATCAGTTCCCTAAACTCAAAAAGTTTTTAAAGTGCTTAGTCAACACTATAGTATTTTCTCCCAAGTCTTGTTTCATTGTAGCCTGAATTCTGCTGATTAGGTGGATTGTTGTTTCTTCTTGGTGAATCTCTCTCTAAATCTGGATATTTCCTTCAGATATGATCAAACTAAGCCACTGTTTATCAATATTTGAACTCCAAAGTCCTCTTATTTTCCTAATATTTGAAAAATTAGCCTTGGTAAAAATAAATTCAGTAGTAACCTCATTTTTAATAATCAAGAATTTTTATAAGTTAACAGCTGAAAAAGAACTGTTGGTCACCTCTGGATTCATTCTTTATTCAACAAATATTTTTTGAGCACCTATATTATCCTAGATAGTATAAAAGGATAAACACATCAGATATGGGCTCTGTTTCTTTGTATCTTACAGACTGGAAGAATAGGTAAACAAAGTGTAGTATTAAAATGGAACTTACAGATTAGTGGAAAATTTAATAAAATATAGTCAAGGCTAATTGTCAACATTCTGAAGTAAGTGAATAGAGCGAAGGGATAGATAGCAAAGATGGTTGTCATCTAGGAAAACCTTGATGGAAAGAATATTTAACTTGAGATCTAAATGATTTTTTTTAATCATGACAAGTCACACAGAGCAGAGGAAGAATGCATTCCAATTAGATAGAAATGAATGTTCAAAATCTCTAAAGCAGGAAACAATTTGACAAGCTCCAAGAATTAAAAGAGGCCAGCATGGCTAGAGTGTAGTAGAAAAGTAGGTAATAAAAATAGATGAGTCTTAAGAAGTACGCAGGAGCCAGGGATTGTCAGGAATTTGTAGGCTATGATAAAGAGTTTTAGATTTTATTGGAAGCATAATGGGAAGCCACTGGAGCGTTTTATGCAGAGGAACAGCATGCTCATATTCATGCTTGCAAAAAGTCACACTGGTGGCTCTGTGCAGAAGGGGTTTGATAGGGTAAATATTGAGACCAGCAAAGCAGTTGCAGCATAGGCCAGATGATAGAGGGTAGTGCTTTGGACTAATCCATTGTCAGAGGAGATGCTGAGAAAAACCAAGATTTTTTAGAGGAAGAAATGAACAACTGGAGATGGATCTAGTACCAGGGGTGGGAATGATAGGGAAGAAGGAGGAATCAAAGAAGACAGCCGGCTTAAACCACAAGATGGATGGTGGTACTAATTGCTGAGATGGAGAAGTCTGGGAGCAAAACAGGTTAGGAGAGCAGGGCAGTGTAAGAGTTCCATTTTGAAAATGTTGTTGGACACACCTGTGAGATAGTCAAGAAAACACGTCAGGTGAGAATCAATGTATGAAGCTGGAACTCAGAGTAGAATTTTGGGGTTGAGAGATAAATTTGGAAAACACTAGCACAGAAAAAAAAATAAGGTTATTGGATTGGATGAAATATTTAATGAAAAAATAGAGAAGAAGAAAGGATATAGGAATCCAGCGTAATCTGAGAGCTTGTAAGTTTAGAGTTTACAACTGTAATGGCAATACATGTTCAAGTTCCTACAATGTGCTAGGCACTTTATATATTTTAAGTTTTTTAAATACTGGTTCATAGTTGAATTTATTAAATACTACTTGATTCAATGAATGTACAGCCTTCACTAGAACAAATCTCTCTTTGAAATATGGTAGAACTTGTCCTCATCTCAGCTGAAGTGCCAAAACTAGACATTGATTATAGGTACATACCTGTCTGAGAGGCTAAACCATATCGAGAACCTTCATCCAGGGATTTGAACTGGGAAACTGATTCACTGTCCTGTATATAAGAGGGCAGCATGATCAGAGAGAAGACTGGGGATATGAACATCTGGGAAGAGTCTAACAGAGAGTGTTTTCCCGAGGTTCCCGCTCCCTACATATTCTAAGTAAAAGTTCCTCAGAAGAGCCACAGCTAGATCATGTGAGTAGTTCACTGAATGGAAACTGACATTCAGCCTGAAGCAGAATACTCTTAACTGCAGAAACTGATATTCTTAGTGTATGCTTCCACAGGTGGAGTGTAGTGAGATGCTTGGTGTTTGTGGGACACTGTTGCCTGGATAAATCTTAAAGGTTAAGGGTTAGCTGAAGACGACTTCAGGAGGGTGGGTGAGGAGGTAAAGCATGGAAGAGAATAAACATCAATTTCACCCTCCTTTTCCATTAAGGCTGGTTAATTCCAATGTGGGGGGAATGGGTAGTGACAGTGCTGTGAGGAGATGAGAAACAGGGAATTGGATGAGTGTTTTAAGTTTTGAATTATATTGCAGTGGACTTTTAATATCTGAAAATGAGGACTGTTCATTAATATTCAGAAGTAGTTGTAAATTAATGGTTCTTCTCGAGATATTATATAAGGGAAGGGAAGGAAGAGTGACAGAGTGGGTTTGAGGGGCAGTGGTAAAAGAAAACATAAATTACTTGGTTTTTTGCACCCTTCTGAAGATAGCTGGTAGGTAACTTAGTTCTAATTAGAAACCATTCCCAGACTCCTGTTATTACCTTCAGTGATGTGTACGTAGCTGGAGAACTCAGATTGAGCCAGAATCACTATTTTAGATACATATGTGTAAGAGTAAGAGGGCCCTATCTGTTCAGGGTTGATTTAAAAAAACAAAACACCGGGACCGGGCACGCTGTGGTGGAGCCAGGGCCGGGGCAGGGGCCGGGCCGGGACCATGGGCGCTCCGCACCTCGCCTGCATCCGCGGTCCCTCGCCTCCAGCCCGCCCCGGCCCCGGCCCCCGCACTCCTGCGGCCAGATTCCTGCCGGAACTGGAGCTCCCAGGATGCCCCTTCCCCGGCCGTGGTGAGCCCGCTGGTCTCCAGGACGTGTTCCTGATTTGAGGTGAAACCATGAAGAGAAGATAAAACAAATAATAATGCTTTTCCGCAATCGCTTCGTGCTGCGCTGCTGGCCTTCGTGAGCCTCAGCCTCCAGTTCTGAACCAGCACTGCCAACCATACAGGAGGTGTCTCAGAAGTGTTTAAGTGAATGAATGAATCTACACCTGCTCTGGAAAGCAGGCTGACCCTAATTCCCTATCCTTCTAGTGCTGTGTACTTGAAGCCGAGAAAATATCTGTGCAATGCCGGAGGTTGTGTTTTTGCTGCCACCTACCTGCCTTCCACTTCCCACCTCACCCCGATGGGTGGGAGACAAGGGCTTGGCCCCCATCACCGCCTGGGACATCTCTGTGAGGAGGTGGCGTTGCTGTCACTGTCTGCCTGATGGAAGGAAGGGCAGGTGGCTGCGAGAGCAGGATGTTCTCCGCGTGCTGGGGGACGTGGGAAAGACTCGGCATTTGGAATAAGTGGTTTGAAGGCAAGAGGCTTTGAGCAAGTTTCTCTGCTTCCCCTCCAATTTGTGACATATATTCCATGCACACATCTACTGCATATGACAGGCACTTCTAATAGTAAAGAGAATTAAAAATACTCACTTTATCCTAACAGAATAGAGAAAGAGGTCAAGAGA
Organism: Mesoplodon bidens; assembly: GCF_964165515.1. Taxonomy (NCBI): domain Eukaryota; kingdom Metazoa; phylum Chordata; class Mammalia; order Artiodactyla; family Ziphiidae; genus Mesoplodon; species Mesoplodon bidens. The sequence continues at coordinate 54,585,115 of NC_138162.1, forward strand.
AGATACTTGTTTAAAGATACTCCAGATGGTTAATGAAATGTTAAAAAAAAAAAAAAAAAGAATCTTTTCCAGAAAGTGTGTTAGGACTGTCATTCATTTAATTGTTTATAACTTTTCATTAAAAACTTTCCATCCTGTCACTGGAGAGGTAGGATGTTACAATCAACCTTGATTGTTATTTTGAGACCCTGACAGATTCTGAGACGTGAATGTGGGTTACTTGTGTTTGCTGCGTTTCTCTTGCATGAGGTGGTTTCCGCATCACTCAGTTGGCCTGTGTGTTTCGCTTATATAACTCTTCTGAAAGTACCTTCTGTTTTAGGAGAGCCACTTTTCAGCCATACTGTTTTTAGGGAAAATTTTGCAGGGTAAATTGGCCTGCCTGGGTCTGAGGTCTTTACTCTTGAATACTTTGAAGTTCGGGAAGATATTAAGATATGAACGTTCTTACTGCTCTTCTGTGTCTAGGTAAACTGTAACTTTGGAATTTAATAATTTCTGTGAAAATCGAGTTAAATGGCTTTATTTTTTAATTGCTTTATTGGTTGCTAATTATTATGGTGTAAGAAACTGGACTAACTCATAATACAAAGGTGTCTGCTTAAGTAACACTTATATTTTCATCCTTACCCTAAAATATGTGGCCTTTTTTCTTAAAATAAAATAAACAAAACAAACAAACAAAAAACTGTTTCATTGGCATGAAATCAAACATAGAGAAAATGCTGGAAATATGCAGAGTGATCTCTTGCATTTTCTTTTCCAATATCAGTTTCACCATGGCTTTCTGAAGATTGAGACCAATAATTAGAGTAAGAAGTGGGGTATACTGATTGTCCCAGTGCTGTCCAATAGACCTTTCTGGGATAATGGAAATGCTCTATGTCTGTTCAATCCATCATGATAGCCACTAAGCCACATGTGACTACTGAGAACCTGAAATGTAGCTAGTGTAACATGAGAACTAATTTTTAAATTTTATTTTAATTCATTTAAACTGAAATTTAAATAGCCACCTGTGGCTAGTGTACAGCACAGGTCCAGACCCTTTAAGGAATAATGCTAATCTACAAACATGTAGAATGGAGACACTACTTTAGAACTAACAAAGACATTTCCCATGTTAAAAAGTCTCCATTTTGGACTTGTTTTGACCAAGTGTTCTGTGTGGATATCTTTTGCTCTTAGCTACATTACTTTCTGCTTAACCTATAATGCTCTTGCCCTCTTTTATTAGTCTGGCTCATGCTTTTATATTTAAAGGAAGGAGGGTCTTTCCCCCACTGTAGAAAGTATCCTAATTAAGACAGATAAGTCATGCTGCTTTTGTTTATGTCACAATTTTCCCTGTAGCTAGAACTAAATGATGTTGTCAAAGGCAATGCTAGTGTTTGATGGTTTTTAATATTTTTGTCCATATCAAAAGATTAAATAAATGCAATCAATATTCTCAATTCCTAACCCTCTAGTAATTATTCCAATAAAGAGATATTCATGCTACCAAGCATCAATACATGCTCTTCATAGCCCTAATAAATCTGCTCCCAGAAAATAAAACCATGTTCAGCTAGGGCTTTAGAGAGAATGTTAGCAAATCCCAAGCTCAGAATGTGATTAACTAAGTTTTTCAGCACATGGAGCTTACAAAATATGGATTTTTAAAACCCAAACATTTAATGAGAACTATCAAAAAATAAAAATCATATCTGCAAAGGGGCTGCATATTATATTTGGTGCAGCTTCTTAAGCAAATAACTCATATGGGGAGTTTAAATACCACTGGCTCTTCACAAGAACTCATTCTATAAATGTCTTATAAAATAAAAACAACAAATTAATAATAGTAACAAGAGTTAATGTGTAATCCTTGCTGGCTGACTCTATTTTAAGATTTTTAAGAGCTCTTCCCAAGAACCCCATGAGGTAGATACTACTTTATTCCATTGTACAAATGAGGGAACTGTGGCTTCAGAAGGCTGCCCAAGGTCATACATCTGGAGTGGGAGGGTCGTGGTGTTTATGAAATCTGGGTATGTATGTCTTACTCCAAAACCTGTACCTCTTATTTATTACATATTCAAAAATCTACATATAAAGACCCACTGTATATTAAGATAAGTCTTTAACAAGGCTTGTCATTAACAAGGCAGTGCCAGCCTCCTTCCTAGTTCAGTCTGAAAACTGTCAGCATTCTAAAAACCTTTTTTGGTGAGTTTCAATTAGCTCAGCTCTTGGATATATAGGTTAACTTTATTGACTATTAAATGGTTAAAGTTTTACTTGGTAAAATCATCCTTTAAGATTATATAAGAGAATGAGGAATTAATGCTTTCAATATCCTAGTCATTCAAGAAATATTTGTATCACACTCTCACACACACACAATATATAAGCTGCTCCAGGAACTCATATCTTATACAGATCTACTTGTACAAGAAATATTAACTTGTACACGAAATATTAACACAAGAAATATTAACTCATATCTTGTACAGATCTACTTGTACAAGAAGGACCTCAGCATCCATTTACTGGAACAGGTATTGCAGTACGTTATCAATGTCTAAAAGAGGGAAAAACACCTTGAGTTCAGGGGATCTGAGACAAATGTATGAAATGGTAGGGTATAAACTTTCCCTGGATGGATTCTTTACAATCCAGATAAGTGAGACAAAAAATGAAACGTACTGTATGAACAACAAGGCTTTATTTCTCATAGTTCCATAGTTGAGAGGCTGGAAAGTCCAAGAACAAGGTGCCAGTTGACTCAGCTCCCCAGTGAGGGCTCTCTTCCTGGCTTGCAGATGGCCATCTTTCAGCTGTGTACTCACAAGGTGGAAAGAGAGACGGGAAGGAAGCTTTCTGATGTCCTTTCTTTTATGGGCACTAATTCCATCAGAAGAGAGTCTCACCCTCATGACCTCCTTCCTCTAAACCTAATTACTTCCCAAAAGCCCCATCTCCAAATACCATCACATTAGCAATTAGGGCTTTGACATATGAATTTTGGAGTGGTACAGTTCAGTCCACAGACCATGCATTACACCCAAACTCCAGGACAAAAGACTCTCAGTAGCAGCATGAATACAGCAGCAGAGGAATAATGGAAGGTAAGCATAGAAACACCCAGGGCATCCTGCCAGACTGAGGAGTTCAACATAATTATACAACTGACCTTGGTCAAAGTTGTTAACCAAGTTCATTTGATGGTATATTATAGGATGTTTTAAGGAGAGAGGCCACACAGAGGCATTTGATACAGGATGACTTGTCCCAATGTGAGTGTGCCATAAATTACCTTAACATATGATTCATTTGATAAGAAATGTGGTTCAAAATGGAGAAATGAGAGTCAAATAAGTATGACAATAAAAGAATCTTAGAAATCAGCTGGGGATACAGGAAACTATGTATGTAATAGGGCCTCTTTCTCAAGCCAGCACTTAGAAATATATACCAGAGAGTGTATATGAGGAAAAAAATAAAAATAAAGAGAAAGAAAACTTGTTTGGAGGATGGGAGAAAGGGGGCAATGAACTCAGCTGTCATTCAAAGTTGGTTTTGAGAAGTACTAAAGTGGAAGTGTAAGGCGAAAAAAACAGTGCCACTCCAGTTTGCTGACACAGCTTTTCTTAACTCCAGTATTTACAAAACTATTGGTGTAAGGCATTATATTAAGAAGCACAATGACTGTCACCTCATCTATTCATCTTTTTTCTCTTATGTAAAATGAAATACAAGTGTTGAACAGTTAGAGAATGGGCAGTGAGGGTGTGGAGAGAGAAAATAATTGATAATAATACTTACAAAAAGTCCCCTTTTTAGTCCCCCAAAAACTAAAAAGTTGCTGTTTCAGGGAAATAGCAAAATCAAGTACTCTAAATTACTTACTTCCACTTTTTCTGCTCTTTTACTACAAATTTTATAAACTTAGTCAAGGAATAATCTTTGGCATTAGAGCTTTCTAAACACAAAGTGCACATAGTCCGTTGGCGTTTTTATTTTTATTTATAAAACTGTCACATTTATTATAGGAGAATTCTTACCTCTTTTTCTTGAGTAGGGGTAGCTTAAAGAACAATAATTACAATGTCAGAAAAAAGCAATCTGTGTCCTTTGAGCCTTTTTTCTCTTTAGTAAGCAAGTAATTTTACTGCTTACAAGCTCCCATTTTTCAAAGAAAGCACAAGTGTTTATTTTATGTATATTTTCTAATTAAGAGCTTATTTTTTTTATATTCTCTTCTTTGAAGGATAATTGCTTTTGAATTTTATCATTTCCATAATTTTTTTCTCTAAGATTTCATTTTACTTTTATATATGTTATATTATTTGTGCAATAATATTTTCATATGTAGTCTACTAACAAATAATAGCCAGTAGAACCATTTTTACTAACTTTTGTCCTACTGTATTTAGAAATGCTGTAATGTTCATCTTCAGGTATACAATTCTTGACAATATTCTAAGTGAATTTAAATATATTTAAATACAAGGAATAATTTGGGCAGTGATCATTTTAGTAACTCTATTCCAAATCATCTTTCAACTTAGAGATCACATCCATTGTCTCTACCTCCTATTTGGGAAGATGGGTGGAATCTCCATTAACCCTAAGGTGAATGTTCATTGCTTTGCACAGATAACCTTCATGATTGTGATTGATAATTTTTGCTGGATCAATTTTCTCTCCCCACCCTGGTTTTTTCTTTTTTTTTTTTCTTTTTGCCCTTTTCTTTCTTCCCCTCCTTCCTCTCTTTTAGTAAAATAAAAATAGTTATATATGCCATGTGCCTGCAGAGTGGCAGAATTAGTGGGTTCTGTCTTTTGGGAGTATATACATATAATCAGATTAGTTACTGTAAAATGCATAAAACAAACTGACAATTTTACTGGATCTTCTTCTGCTTAATGAGTTCTACCTGCTTTTCATGATATTTTATATTACTTCATTAATTTATCAAGGCAAAAGAGAGCACTTTGGGGTTGGATCAGGGGTAGAGAGTAGGACATGGAGGCCTTCTCATATAACCAGTGTCAGTGTTCTTTAGGAAACTCAGTATAGTTCATTACAGTGGTTAGGTACAAAAATTTACGAGATATTCTACAAAGGAAACAAAGCAGCTTTAATCTGATAAATTGTAAAAAGAGAATACTAGTAGATTTACTAATGTAAGAGTAAGACGAGTGAAGCCAACAAAAAATAAAAGACACTAGTACTCAATTCATAACACCCAAGGGGTGACTGACTCTTTCTTATGCAGAGTTTCTCTAACTTGTGTGGCATATCTATCTTCTTATCTCAGGGCTCCCTAAAGCTCTTGTCTAAAATCGGGAACTGGGCTTCCCTGGTGGCGCAGTGGTTGAGAGTCCGCTTGCCGATGCAGGGGACACGGGTTCGTGCCCCGGTCCAGGAAGATCCCACATGCCGCGGAGCGGCTGGGCCCGTGAACCATGGCCGCTGAGCCTGCGCGTCAGGAGCCTGTGCTCCGCAACGGGAGAGGCCACAACAGTGAGAGACCCGCGTACCGCAAAAAAAAAAAAAAAAAAGAGTAAAATCGGGAACTAATCACCTTTCCTTACACACCAGCATTTTTTCTTGCAGTCTCTATACACACTATGGGAAAAAACTTATTTTTTGTTCAATAATACATAGAAAAGTTGGTGTATGTCTGCAACAAAGTTTTCACCATCTACTTTTATTGGAAATTAAGAATAATATGGTCTTTTCTTTCATAAAACTAAATTTATATTTCTTGAAATTCTGAAGTTATATATCCTTTTTGATTTCATGAAATGATAATGACAATTCATTGTGTTTGTGTTTGTGGTGTTTTAGGATAAAAGTTGAATAATTCTGTCTTTTCCCCTAGTTACTTACCTTTGTTTGTACTGTTCAAGGAAAACCCCAGCTGTGAACCAGGTTTCTCAAATGCTCTTCTAGTTCCTTTACTTGTTCCGGTGGTTTGAAGACTTCAGTTAACCTAAGAATTACCTGGGACCTTGTTGAAAATATAGGTTCTGGCTAACACCTCTCTCTCCCATGAGGTTCTGGCATCAGTGTCTTATCCTTAATTTACTTTGCAATTATCCAATTATTGTGTAAGTTGAGTCCCTTAGAAACAAAGAGTGTGATTCATTCAATGAGCTGTATCCACCCAGAAATTTTGGAATTTACTGAGTAAAGTTTCTTGAACGTGTGAGACACATTTTGAGTTTCATAGGTTTTGTTAACAGACCTGAGCACATCAAGTACGTATAACCTTGTTTCTATAGACTTGCAAACAATTTGCCAAGTGGAACCCTGGCTGTCCACAAACTGGGAATTGCCTATATTCTTTTGAGAGCTACCCGTTCCCACTTGAGGGCCTCATGACAGGTGCTCAGCTCCACTCTGTTGAATGTTTCCTTAAGCTTAGAGGTGGGTTAAACCGCTGGGTTCTAAATAAACCCGTTATAGCTTTTCAACGTGCCCCATAAAGCTGTCCCAGAACTTCTCATTGTATTATTATTTGCTTTGAGATTGCCCTGTAAAAAGGCAAGGTAACTGGTGGTTGCGCTGGAGACAGGGCGAGGCCGGCTGGTTCCTGCAGTGCCCTGGCCCACGCGGAAGAGCCCTGGCAGAGCCCGGCCAAGGATACACGCTTTTCCCCGCGCTGCCGAAGGGCTGAGCCGCAGGGCCCTCCCCAGGGGCATTGTGTGTGAGCCCGCCTGGAGATCGCAGGCCCAGGGGGGCAGCTCCACCCGAGGAGACAAGACACGCCTCAAACCGGGCAAACTCCCGGCCTCCTCTGGCCCCAAGCCAGCAGCCGCCGCCCGCCACCTCCTCTCCTCCTGCGCTGCTGCCCCGACTGCCCTGCCGGGCCCCGAACTCGCTGGCGCGTGGGCGCGCGGCCCCTCGGCCCAAGGGGCTGGCGGCGCGGTTGGGACGATGTGGCGCATGCGTGGTGGCGCCACCAGGCGCGGGAGCTGCGGCGGAGGGGACAGCAGCGGGCAGGGCCGCCCGGGCCGCGTTCGTGGGGGAGGCGGCAGCGGGGGCTGGCGAGGCCGCGCGGGCGGCGCCCGACAGCAGCTGGAGGAGCGGTTCGCAGACTTGGCGGCGAGCCACCTAGAGGCCATCCGCGCGCGGGACGAGCGGGACCGACAGAACGCGCGGCTGCGTGAGGAGAACGCCCGACTGCGGCTCGAGAACCGGCGGCTGAAGCGCGAGAACCGCAGCCTCTTCCGTCAGGCCTTGCGGCTCCCCGGCGAGGGTGGTGACGGGGCGTACGCGGAGGCGGCGAGGGCGACCCCGGGCCCCGAGGAGGCCAGCACGAACAGGAGGGCTAGGGGCGGCGGCCCCGAGGACGAGCAGGGCAGCCCCAGGGCCCTGAGAGCCCGGCTTGAGAAGCTGGAAGCCATGTACCGCCGGGCCCTGCTGCAGTTGCACCTCGAACAGCGGGGGCCGCGCCCGCGTGGGGACAAGGAGGAGCCCTGTCCACGCAGATCCGACTCAGGCCAGCGAACCCCGGAGCCCGAGCCCGAACCCTCGGAACCCTTGCTGTAGCCCGAGGCCGCAGCCGGGGGGAGGCGGGGCTTCGCGCGGGCCCCTCCTCCTCCGTTCATGGTTGCTCCCAGCTAGCGCGCGCCTGAGCCGCGCGCTCCCGCCTCCTGCCCGGCCCGGCCACTTCCGGGGGCGCGTCGCGTTCGGCCGGTAGAGGCTGAGAAGGGCGCGGGGCCGTTTGAGTCCCCAGTCCCCAAGTGTACAGATCAACCTTCTCTGGCCCCCGCTCGTTTCCTTGGAGAGAGGCCAGGCGGCGGAGGGGCGGGTTTTAAAACAGCAAGAAATGGGTGCCAGTCAACACGTCCTAATGCCTGAAGTTTTCTGAGTGTTGTGAGGACCTGTGGTATTTTTTCCCTCTGTTTTGGTTCTTTGAGGGATGAATAATACATTTTGAATCTGTTGAGTCTGTTCATTCTTAAGTCTCCCAAAGCCTCCAGCCGCTCTCTCTTATGTGGCCAACATTCTAAGTATTTAGCTTGTTTTTATAAGTCGGTGTTACTTGGGTAGCCTATGAAGTACCACCCTTTTATGAAAAAGGTGATATATATAATTTAGAAACTCATGTCTGCCCTGGCTCTAGTCCTTATACATCTAATATATAATGATTTGTTTACCCCACTCTGCCCCCCACCCCCAGCCCTGGGAATTTTTAAACTATCTGCCTATAGTAATTCTTTGATCGGCAAATAAATTTGGTGCACTAAAAATAACCTAAAGCTATCCCACGACTATTATTTAAAGTGTGTGAAATGTTTACACGTTTCTTTAAGAAATATACATGTATGTATATATTATACCTATTTTTAATATCTGAACTTGATTAGCCTTTGTAAACTCATTTTCTTTTCGCTTTATGAAACAGTGATCTTTTAAAATAATCTAAAGATTAGACAGTCTAAACGTTTTATAATTTTTATACATTTTAGACTTGACAGCATAGCATACAGTTACTTTGCCTAATATTGCTAATGTTTAAGAATTTTTAAGAAATTATGATTTATATGTATATCAGAAGTCCCTAAACAAAGTGATTTAAGTCTCAGTTGTAATTTCAATGCAGGAAAAAAAAGTGATTATCTTAACAGATATTCTCAAATCAGTTGATTGTACTTTGTTAATGAATAACACCTTTGCCTAGTAATGAAGAGGATACCATTGTACCTGATAAAAATCATAGGTGTAAAAGGGTGTTTAAGTGGTGGAGAACACTTCAGTTTAAGGAGGCAGAAAGCAATGAGAAGAGTTTCTGTTACAGCTAGAAAAAAATCATGAGTTAGAATGTTTGTTTTGTTTGTGGAATATTCCAAAAGTTTCATAGCATATATTATAAAACAAGTTGCCGGGGCTTCCCTGGTGGCGCAGTGGTTGAGAGTCTGCCTGCCGATGCAGAGGACCCGAGTTCGTGCCCCGGTCCGGGAAGATCCCACATGCCGCGGAGCGGCTGGGCCTGTGAGCCATGGCCGCTGAGCCTGCGCGTCCGGAGCCTGTGCTCCGCACCGGGAGAGGCCACAACAGTGAGAGGCCCATGTACTGCAAAAAAAAAAAAAAAAAAACAAGTTGCCAAAGAAAATAGTTTTGAATTTTTTTTTCTAATCCTGGGTATTGAAGACACTGCATTTTGCTTAAAAGTAATTGATAGTTTTGAACATTAAAATCTTCCCCTATGACCAAGAAATATGAGAAGAAACTTGGTGAGAATAAGTAGGTATATGAAAAGTATTTCTGTCCCCTTTACGTCATTTTCTAATAGCGAAAGAATTAAAACATTTTTAGGAGGCAGTAGGAATTGAAGAATGGAAAAAAGCCTATTGGCCCTACTTCTCCTTTGGATGTAAATTAGTTAATCTCTCTAAGCCTTAGTTTTCTCACCATTAAAATGAACATACCATCTACCTTAAAATGTTATAAAAATTTTATTGAAATGCTATCTGCAGAATACCTGCTTCAAAATAAGAGATCTATCAATAAGAATTATAATCCAAATTGTGAAATTTCAAGTGCATATTTTACTGTCACTTTACTTTCCTTCTGTATTTTGTTCCTCTATGACTTTATGGGTATTAGCAGATATGTATATTTCGAATGTGTAGACATTTTTCTCTCCTTTTAAACAAACGGGAGATAAAGCATTTATAATAAGGGAATAATACAAAAAGTTTAAAATATTTCCTGATTGTGGCAACTGGCGATTCAAGAACTAAGCAAAATATTTAGTTTAACTAGTTTTAAACACCCTTTGTTTTAAAATCATGTATAAATATGGTGAAAAAAACTTTTGTGATAAGGCACATACACAAATGAGGAATTTTTTTGAGCATAATTCCTGAAAAGTCTTAAAAATTCTGAAACCCAAATGCCCCTATAAATGGGTTAAGGCTCAACTTTGTTGAATTTCCCCAATGATACCTGATGAGAAGTATCATGTAGTAATATAAAAGATGTTTTGTTATATCAAAATATGTACCTGTTTAAGAAATGGGTAAAGTTGATTTTAGAAAAGTTTTGTCTAGGCCCTAGTTTGATCTAAAATAACCTAAAACTACAGAATACCATACTTTGTTACAATGACATTTTCATAACTTCAGATTTGTTGTGCAATGAAAAGAAGGCTTATAATAGAAATGAGCAACAAAAATGTGTGTCATATTAGCAAGCAACTTCAGTGAGGAGGGTTGGCATTTTTTTAATCAGCAATTTTTATTGCTGCTACTCACAAACGTATACCATCTTTATGTTTTTATCTGTAAAAATTAGGATGTAAATCAAAGCAGTATAAAATGGGGTCTTTTGTAGATCATAGAACAAGCTGTCCTTGCTACACTTCTTGAACATAGTGAATATTTGAAGAATACTTGGAAATATTCTTTGTATTGTTTAGACTTAGACATAGATTTGCCAATTTATGAGTATTGCCATGATGAAACTAATCCCAAATTATTCAATAAATTAAATCATCAGTATATACTAAATAATTGTTAGCAACATGATTTTGATCCCAGTGCCAAAATACCATTTTCTATTTTGATTAACGGAACAGATTTTCACTGAGAATTTGTCATAAACTCTTCATGAGTGAATGAAAAAACTTATTAATATTTCTGTTCAGTGATTAATTGATCAATTATAAGTTCTAATTTTTCTCCTATAAACTTGCTTTCCTGATACATATTTTACCTATCTGATACAGACACTATATAAATTTATTTGTGCGATGGAAATATGAACCAAAGAAAACCGATAATACCCACGTCTGACTTTATGAGGTTATCGTGCTCAAATTTCAGATTTTAAAGCTTAAACTAAGATTAGCATCTCTTAATGATTTGAATTAAACTTTGTTGTATTTAATCCATAGGGGATTTTGCTTATTAAAAAATTCATATTCAGAATCGACTTGTCAGTATAGTCTTTGCATTATTCATGTTAATTTATTAGACTTTAGAGAAAATTTGAGAAAGACTTTAGAGAAAATTTGAGAAAGGGGGCTTCCCTGGTGGCACAGTGGTTGAGAGTCCGCCTACCGATGCAGGGGACATGGGTTCGTGCCACGGTCCGCGAAGATCCCACATGCCGTGGAGTGGCTGGGCCCGTGAGCCATGGCCGCTGAGCCTGCACGTCTGGAGCCTGTGCTCCGCAATGGGAGAGGCCACAACAGTGAGAGGCCCGCGTACCGCAAAAAAAAAAAAAAAAAAAAGTAAACTTAGATGTCCTATCTCTTATATTCCATAACTCAGATAATCAGCATTTGCCTAATGGCTATAGGAAAAAAATTATAAATCATTCCAAATATCTTTTCCAATGCTCCTTATATCTAAATGGTTATCAAATCTTAAAACTTTTTGCCTCAAAAATGCCTTTCACAGTTTTTCCTTTTCTTTCATTCATAATTTTGGGCATAGGTTATCTAAGGACCTTTGTTTCATTTTGCATGAGGTAAACACTAAGGAATGCAGATTTATTTTAATTCAGAGGATAAATTGGTGTATGTACTATTGACCAATAATTTTCAAAGTAGGGTATGCAAGTATGCTGAGAGCAGGTTAAAAATCTCAGGTCTTCTATTTACATTTTTACCTCATGCTTTTAAAATTTATTCTTTCTCTGTGTGTTCTAAAGTGTTCTTAGTATAGTAAATGATATACACATTTTGTTATGTGCTTAAAAATATTTATAGATCCTGATAGAGTCTAAAGAATACTACACTGGGAGTCAAAAGCTCATTTGCAGGGTTTGTCATTTATTAGTTTTGGACCTCAAGAATATTACTTAATCTTTTTAACATGGAATTTTTCTTAAATAGGAAAATTGAGTAATAGAATGTATCCAAATATGCATCATAGCTAGGTTTGTTATGAGACTTAAATTAGATATTATAACTAAACTTATATTTTATGCTTTAAAATACAGTACTACCAAAGTAAGAAAATTACTGTTTTTGAAAGATAATTTTTCATGTTCCTTGGCTTTTGGGACAAAGAGAATTAGCTATTAAAGTTATTTTAGATTTTTGACATTTTTTTCAATCTTCACAGCTCCGTTTTTTTTTTTTTTTTTTGGTGGTACGCAGGCCTCTCACTGTTGTGGCCTGTCCTGTTGCGGAGCACAGGCTCCGGACGCGCAGGCTCAGCGGCCGTGGCTCACGGGCCCAGCCGCTCCGCGGCATGTGGCATCTTCCTAGACCGGGGCACGAACCCGCGTCCCCTGCATCGGCAGGCAGACTCTCAACCACTGCACCGCCAGAGAAGCCCACAGCTACTTTTTAAGGTTTAGGATTAATTCATCAGAATTTTTCAGTGCATATCTTTTTGCTTGGCATTTTATACATTTCAAGCAAGAAATCAGGGCAGGTGTGTATCTATCAAGTATAAGGAGGCCACCAAATTAACCTACAAATCCCAAAAGTTATATTAATGAATCTATGTGCTTCACAACCTTTTCTGGGAAGAATAAAAGCACTTTTATTGAGGCACATTAGCACTACTAATAATTCTAAGACCTGAAAATACCTGACTGTGAAATTGATTATGTACTCAAACAGAAAGCTATAATCAAAAGGTTTCTGAATCCTCTCCTTCAACAGTGTTTTTCCCCCATATTATTGATGCAGATGTTGAGTTTCTTAACAAAAATGCGAAATAATTGGGGCTGAAGACTTCCTTTAGCCAAAAAGAAATTTCCACGTTTTTATTAAGCAATATATTTCATAATGAAATAAATTCCATGAATTATTCTTCTGATACCAAGATTCAGCAGCATAAAATAAAAACAAAATGTCCAAAAATAACTCCCAGATATCAAACATTTGCCTTCCAGATCCACTCTCTATTCTTCTCCACCTTACTCTCTTTTTTACCACGTTACTGGCCTCCCTTGGTCCTTGGGTTTCAGGGCAAGATTGGTTTCTGGCTGGATTTGGCCATGGAAATACTAGCAAGAGGGCAGAAGCAGGAAGTAGGGTTGGGTATGGGGTTGCTACAGTTTAGCTGCATCCTGCCTATCAAGGGTCACAGCTCCTATAAGTCTGCCTTCTCTCAGAGCTCTCTTTCTCCAGGTTCTGGTAAGGGCTGTAGCCTCTCACCACTTCTGCCCAAGGGGTGGTGAAGTTTTCCATAGTAGGTATTACTACCTTCAGGGTACTGCTCCATATCCTTTGGTTTCCCTAAACCATACCCAGTTTTTGCAAACAGCCCTTTATTGAACCATTTAAAAATTACTCACCTTCAGTGTGCCATTTTTTTTCCTGTGGGGACCCAGGTTGATTCAATAAATGAACACTGACTACTGATATTGTTATTGATTTGTATACTTTTATTGTATTTAATTTAATGCATTTTGAAGATTCCATGGAGCAAAATGATATATCTCAAAATCTGATCTTCAGTTAATCTAGTTTGATGCTTTCTTGATTTAACTAACTCAAAACGTACACATGAAAATTAGGTTTTACAATTAGATACTAGGTATATATTACTGGTTACAGGGTTTTTAAAAAAATTGTATCCTCAGTGATTCAGTATCATTCAACAGATATTTATTTTTTAATAACTCATGTATAAAATATTTGACCATTAGTAATGCAATCTATGAAATCATTTCTTCCTTTGAAGTGTTTAACATCCAATGCAAAGATGCAGACATATAATGTAAAATAGGAAATCAGGGAGAAAACATTAACGACCCAAAGTAGGAAGAACAGGATTCACATGAAGTGTCATTAGAGCTAGTTCTTAAAAGACACATAGGGTATCAAGTAGATGGGTCTCATGGGATGATTATTTAAGACTAAGGGAACATGAGCAAAGGGATGTGAATAGAAATGTATAGGGAATGCTCTAGGAATAAAAAAAGACTGTGATACGACTGCAGTGAAGGATATAGAGGATTGAGTAAAGCAGACTGTGGTCAAATAGTGAAAGACCTTAAACTCCAATAAGAATTTAATCGTTCAATGGAAAAGAAGTTCTTTGAGCAGGTGATTGATTTAGAAATGTAGAATAGCTCATATCATGATCAGGTGTAGTTTTAAGAAAGATTACACAGGCAGCAGATGATTATAGGAAAGGGGAAACTGGAGGTACAAATGCCAATAAAGAAATTAGAGCAATGGTACATTTAAGAGGTAACAGTGTTTGAACGTGATCAAAATTGTTGGCGAAGAGTATGTTTCTTAATTTGTTTCCTCTGAAAGCAGAGCTTGTTACAAGGCAGTATGTAAAGATGATACAATTATGGGGGAAACATCTACAGCTATAAGAGATAAAGACCAAAGAATAAACTTATAAAAAAGCGTATATTCAAAGAACTAACAAAGACCAACAAAGGAGATTCAAAAGAGTAGCCTAGAAATGTAAGGGGAAATCTAAGAGATTGTAATTCCTGAAACCCAGGGAAGATAGATTTGATGAAAGAATGAACTGTTTAATACTACAAACAAGCAATATGTGATAGAGTCCAAATAAAAAATGGTCTAATTGTCCATTCATCCCTATATCCATAGCCATTATAAAGTAATTTTACAACTCTACCTATGAACAGATGGAGCTTCTTGTTGCTCCTTGCTTTGGCCAATGGAATGCAACTGAACTGACAACGTTTTTGTGTATAGGACTCAAGAGACCATGAATACTTCTATACTTTCTTAGAATCTTGTCACCACATGAACAACGTTAAGCTAGCATACTGGGTGGAATGAGTGTAAGCTGATCACTCTTGTTACCCCAGCCCATGACCAGCCAACTAGCATGCTGGGTGGAATGAGTGTAAACTGATCACTCCTGTTACCCCAGCCAACAGCCAGCCAACTATCTTCAACCAGCCAGTTCCCAGTCAGTCAGCTAAACACACAGATACGCACAAGCCCTGTATAGGTCAACTCAGCCAGGCCCAGGTCAGCAAAACCACTGACAAGCAAACTTGTGATCAACAATTAATGGTTATATTAAGTCATTAGATTTGGGGAGCAAACTGTTAGATTACAAATTGTTGAGCAGTTACAAGGAATTTGGCAATGAATATTTTTAAATAAGTATCTTAAAGAGAGAAACAGAGTTGGAAAAGTTGCTGAGGGTATTATTTGTATTCTGTGTATGGAATGAACTTGAGTATGTTTCAGGAGAGATGCAAATAATGGAAAGTGAGATGAACAGCCCAATGGAAGAAGATATAAAGAGGTAACATGTTCTCATGAATGGATTAACTCAAATGCACAGATGATTAGAATAGGCTGGTAAAGGAACAGATTAAATTCTTATTGAAGAGGAGGTAAGGAGAAAAGAGCAGGTGATAATATAGAGAAAGAATGAGGTTGGAGACAGGTAGATTGAGTGAGGTCATGCCTTTTCAATGAAACAGTAAAATCATTTGTTGAATTAAGTTAGCTGGTTTTCTGTTCTAAAAATGGAGAAAAGTTTCAAACACTGATGAAAGATATTTAAAGTGTGGTCAATTGGGAGATAAATAAAAGGATGGCTGAATGGTTCTGAGAGCCCAGGTGATTCTGGATATCAAGAAACACACTACAAGTGTAGAAATCATATTGGTCATTGGGAGAAAAAACACGCAATAGAAAACTCTGAAAGATAACCTCAAGATGCACAAGAGAACTTTTTATTTCTAAGGTTGGATTTCACTAAGCAGTCTTACTGGTAACTGAATTCTGATGATTTCTTTCTATATGTTGTATATCTTGAATTAATCCTATTGGGATAAGTATAATTAATTAGATCATACATGTGCAAATTTGAAAATGTCATAATTTTGGAGTCTTGGCAGTGTGTGTAGGGTGGAAGAGAGGGACAAAGTGGAGACTTGACAATCAGGACTAGTGTTGGGAAAGAAGTATAAAATATTAATAAGAAATGTAAGGAAAACAGTTCCCTCTCTTTGTTTATCAGGCTTAACATCAGGATTGTGAAGTTGATGAGAAACAGTTCTTGGGTCCTTTGTGCAGAGATGGCAAACTGCCTCTGTATCTGCAGCATGTTGATCAGAGGATGATGTTGATAAAGGCAAAGAATGAGGTACATTTATACAGGAAGGGGAGACTGAATTTTTATGGCAGTCTCTCGGGATTTCCTTTCATTAATCTGCAGTCAGAAGAATCAGTTGGATTCAATGTCTTTACTTATAGCATAGTAATATCAATTCAGAATTGTTGAGAAAATCAAGAGATGAGTGTACATGAAAGTGCATTGAAAATCTAAAACCTGATACAAATGAAAAGGATTTGCTAAAGCTAACGGCAACAATATTTAAGATAACTTTTATTAAAATTTGTTTTTAAATGATACAAGGAATAAGCCTTATCATATTGCTTAAAAATAACTGGTTCTGTCTCAAAATGATCAAAGCAATTAATCTAAAACGTTTGTCATAAGAGATTAAAATAATACCCTGAGTGTTACATGTTATAAAATTGTGGATATACTGTTTCAATGTATGTACACAACATTCACCAAAGAAACCTAAATTCAATTACTTCTAACCCCACCAGCCCTGCATATCTTACTGCTTCTATCATGCAGTGTTTATGTGAACTATTTTTATTATCATTTTTTGTACCATTTGAAAGTCCTTCATGATGAGGATTATTTGCTCTGTTGGTCTACATGGATATTGATAGAGCATAAAGCCAGTGACACATAATTTTTGAACATTGATATGTTCTCCCTGCTATCTTAAACAGGGAAAGAAACAGCGTAATTCACCTACTAGTTTGTATTTTGCATTCTGAAGATCAGGTCTCAAATATATATACAAGGTGAGAAATTTAAAAATAATCCATTCTTGTATTAATGAAGCTAACAATCATTCACTTTTGAGATGTATGTTGAGTACCTGCTCTGTGGCAGGCACTGTCCTCAGTCCCTACCTTGGAAAGCTCGGTAAGAATTGAAGGGAGGTAAATAATAAATATCTTTTTTTCAATCCAAAATAATTTATCATTTTTTTGTTTAACAAAATTTATTTTTTAAGTTTTTCGTTTAAGTATTTCGTTTATTAATTGGGAGGACAAGATGAAAAAAGTTTACACTGAGAGAGGTAATAGCATAGTGGTATGAACAGGTGGTTTTGACTCACTATTACTGAGCCTTTCTAGTTTTCATGCATAAAGCTCTCTTCCCATTTTAATTCCCCTGATCTGTATAAATTCTCACCAACTCATTTAATTTTAGATACAATTTAAAAATGAATATTCCACACAACATGGAAGGATAGTGTCTTCAGTAAACGGTGCTGGGAAAGCTGGATAGCCATGTGCGAAAGAATGAAATTGAACTCTTAAACCATATACAAAAATTAACTCAAAAAGGTTTAAAGCCTTAAACATAAGACCTGAAACCTTAAAACTCCTAGGTGAAAATATAGAAAAGAAAGCTTCTTAACATGGGCCTTGGCAATGATTTCTTGGATATGATACTAAAAGCACAGGTAACAAAAGCAAAAATAGACAAGTAAGATTACATCAGATTAAAAAGCTTTTGCATGGCAAAGGAAACCATCAACAAAATGAAAAAGCAACCTGTGGAATGGGTGAAAATATTTGCAAACCATATATCTGATAAAGGGCTAATATCCAATATATATAAGGAAATCCTACAACTCAACAGCAAGCAAGAAGGAAGGGAAGGGAAACAGGAAGGGAGGGAGGAAGGAAAGAAGGAAGGAAGGAAGAAAGGAAGGAAATGATTTGATTAAAAAATGGGCAAAGAACTTGAATAAACATTTCTCTAAAGAAGACCTACAAGTGACCAATAGATATATGAAAAGATGCTCAACATCTCTATTCATCAGAGAAATGCAAATCAAAACCACAATGAGATATCACCTCATATCTGCTAGGATGGCTATTACCTAAAAAGAAGTTTTTTTTTTAAAAAAAAGATAAGTGTTGAGGAGGATGTGGAAAATAGGAAACCCTTGTATACTATTGGTGGGAATGCAAATTGGTGCAGCCACTATGGAAATAGTATGGAGGTTCCTTCAAAAAATTAAATATAGAACTACCATATGATTTAGCAATCCCACTTTGTATATATATGCAAATAAATTGAAATCATGATGTCAAAGACGTATCTGAACTCCCATGTTCATTGCAACATTATTCCCAATAGCTTAGACATGAAAGCAACCTAAATGTCCATTGATGACTGAATGGATAAAGAAAATGTTTAATATATATATATATTAATATTATATATATATATATATATAATGTTATAAAAGTAGGAAATCCTGTCATTTGTGACAACATGGATGAACCTGGAGAACAGTATCCTAAGTGAAATAAGCCAGACACAGAAAGACAAATACTACATGGTATCACTTATATGAGGAATCTAAAAGAGTTAAACTCATAGCAGCAGTGAGTGGAACGCCAGTTGCCAGGAGGGGGAAACAGGGAGATATTAGTCAAAGGGTACAAAGTTTCAGTTATACAAGATGAATAAATCCTAGAGATCTTACTGTACAGCATACTGCCTGTAGTTAACAGAACTGTATGGCACACGTAAAATTTTGCTGAAAGGGTAGATCTTATAAGTGTTCTTATCACACAAAAAAATAAAGATGTCAGTAGGAAACTTTTAGAAATGAGGGATATGTTTGTGGCATAACTTGTGATGATAGTTTCACAGGTATATACTTATCTCTGAATTCATCAAGTTATATACATTAAATATGTACACCTTTGTGTTTGTCCATCATACCTCAATAAAATAGTTTAAAAAATAAGGTCTTGTTTGCTTTTAGAAGCTTTCACTGAAGTAAGTGAACATTTATCTTGAAAGGTGACATTATATAAATGTACATCATGTGTTTCATTTGATTGTGAATTCTCAAAGGCAAGAATTGTGTCTTATTCACCCTGTATCCCTAATAAGTACCTGGAATATTATAGGGAATAAATAATTATTTTTTACTTTTGAAAAAAAAAAAGAAGTTTCCCAAGCTGAATGGCAGCAGATTACTTTTCTCTTCTTCCAAAAATGTATTTTGAAAGAAGCGAGATGAGTTTTCCTAGAGATGTATCTAATTGTTTGGCAGTAATTTGTGGTCCTTCAAAAATAGGACTAATTATCATCATGTAGGCAGGGGTTCTTAGGTGGCAATTTGTAGTTTTTAGCAGCTTTTTACTTGCAGCATTTTGAAGTTGCTGCAGCAGGAGGTAAAGCACAAAACCATGTTTATTTGAAAGGAAATATCTAAAATGCTATGTTATAGAATCACTGAAGTTGAGTTCAGGGGAAGTGAAGAATGTATCTTTCCTCTTGTTTATATTAGTTAAACTTCCTGTGTATTCCACATAATGGTGATTTAGAATTTGGTTCCTATAATAGCCTCATAAATGTACTAGTGTGTTAAATTGGTATTCACTTACAGATATAGTCTAATACACTGGCCAATATGGTAGCCCATAGCCAGAGGTGGCTGTTGAGTATTTGAGTACTTGAGATGCATAAAGTAAGTGTGAAATACACACTGGATTTAACACGCTTAGTCAAAAAAGCTTAAAATATTACATTAATAATGTTTATATTAATTACATGTTAGAATTATAACAGTTGATATATTGGGGTAAATAAAATATGTTAATAAAATTATTTTATCTGTTTCTTTTACTTTCTTAATGTGGCTTCAAGAAACTTTAAAAGCACACATGTAGCTTGACTTATATTTCCTTTGAATAGTACTGTCTAATAAGTACAGAATACAGTGGGATTATTTTTTCCCCTTGAGAACATCATCTTCTATTACTGGATTACAATGATTTTTATATCGCACAGCTTAGGTTTGTATTCAATTTCTCATCTACTAAAACCAGGAGCTCCATTTAAAGAGAGCTGCTGGTAAGCAGCTCAACACCATTCTGCAGTTTATTATATGTATCAAAAATTTATATATCCCACTTACTTGCAAAAAGTTTTTGCCGAAGCTTACCCACAAAATATATTTAAACACAACAGTTACAAATAAAATCAAATAGAAACAAAACAAGATAGAGGAGGAATAGGTATCATTCTAAAGTAAAATGTTTTCTGTATTTGATTAGTCATTTAGATCAAAGTTTCTTACAAAAGGAAAAGGAAGACGTAGCTATTGTCTTCTTGGCCTTATGGTAAATTACAACAAAAATTTGGAATCATCCATTATTAGAAATTGAACTTTTTATAAGGTAGCCTCTAAAGCTTTCTGAATGGTGAAGGAATAAAATAAAAAGGCAGCAAACTATCTGTGAAGTGAGGAAAATCAGAGCACCTTAAAAATCTATTGCTCCTATATCTAGTTATCCCACTGATG
The DNA here is from genome assembly GCF_964165515.1 of Mesoplodon bidens. NCBI lineage: Eukaryota > Metazoa > Chordata > Mammalia > Artiodactyla > Ziphiidae > Mesoplodon > Mesoplodon bidens. The sequence goes on from NC_138162.1 coordinate 54,605,455, forward strand.
ACCCTACTTATGTGGCCTCAGTTATACATATGCATCTTTGCTCTGAAATAATGGTAACATGAATAGCAGCAGTAAGGGCCCTCTTCATCAAATTCCATAGAGTATTTGAAAAACCAGTAGGGAAAATTTTCAGCAATACTATGAGGGATCAAAAAATCCAAGGGTTGCTTTAATCAAAACATAGCTTGAAGTCAATTAAAAAGTTGTGCAGTACAAATGGAGAAAAACATTTTAGCATTTTAGAAGGAAACCTGAAGAATCTATTGAAATGAATCACATATGAAAAAATTTCTTTTAGTTAATTACATACTGGTTTTAGTCAAGTCTGAAACAGAAAATTGAAGTGAGAAGAGGGAAGTAAGGAGAATGTAGTTGAAATGAGAGGTAGTGAGAGCCAGAACTTCCTTGTAAACTGAAAAGAAATTTGCATTTTGCTCTAAGTGTGATTCTAAGCCATTGACTTTGAGTGCTGGAAATATAGAATATCATTTTACATTCTAAATCATCAGTCTGACTGATCTGGGGGCCCAGAGAGAAATCAAGATAACGCCTTTAGAAATAGACATAAAGATATGTTATAAATTCTTGGATACAAGAATTTAAATCTCAGGGAATGGATCAGGGCTGGATATGAAAATTTGGGCATCAATATATAAAGAATAGAAGAAATCTGGGAGTAATTATAGAGAGAAAAAACAAGTGGCCTGAACTCCCAAATATTTGGATCTCACCTAAAGATGCTGAAGTCAGTAAAGAAAACTTAAAAGGAGCAGCTTGTGGAATAGAACAAAAACCAGGAGCATGATACTTCGTGGATGCCAAAGAGCCTATGACAGGGATGGGGGATTACCAAGTGTGCCAAATACCATGAATAGGTTGAGTAAGAAGAGAACACAGAAGCAGCCATGAGATGTGTCACCACCGAGGCCATGGTTGACATTGACTAGGGTGGTTTCAGTGGTGCAGTTTAAAAGAAAGATTGGGAGCTGACAAAGTGAATCCTAGATGCACAATTAATAATAGGTTTTTCAAGACTTTCCTATTAAAGGAATAACAATAACAACAAAATGAAATGATAATAAGCCAATACAGGATTAAGAGAAACTTGTATTTTTATTTTTTTTAATTCTAGGAATGATACAATGGAAAGGGAAAGATGATATTCCTGGAGCATATGAATAGGGGACCAGTGTCCTCTAAAAGAGGAGATAGGGACAAGAGGATGGAAATCTGAGAATATATGAAAAGACTGGCCTTAGAAGAGAGTAGGGACACTTCATTCTTTGTCATAAGAAAGAAAGTGGATAGGGGATAAAGAGATACAGGTGGAGCAGCAGATTTATTGGAGGGACTCTAAAGGCATTACTTTCTTCTTTTTCTGTTTTCTCAACAAAGTGTGAAACAAGGTCAGCGGCTGCAGTGGAAGGAATGGGTCTGTCTTATTACAAAAAGAATAAAGCAATTGACTCTAATAAAGAGAAGGCATCTAAACCTGTTTTTAAGGTCGCATGCTACATTTTTTTTCCTAGTAAACGTGCTGCTATCTACATGATTCTAAATGATTGGAAGATTATCTACAACCCAGATGTTTGATAATTCTGTGTCACTTCTTAACACTGTTGGGTTTATGAGTGAATTGTGGAGGCTGGAATACATGTCACTTCACTCACATTTTCTTTATTTGTTGAGTCATCAGTACTTAGAGCAAATCTGGAGGATAGCCAAGAGATTATCCATATAAAGGCAGGCTGAGGTTTAAAGTAAAAGAAGTTAACATCTGTTCCCCTGAAATAATATTTATATAGAAATCAAACACAGATTTTATTTTTTTATTGCCATAAAAGATATAGAGAAGGCCAGATAAACTCATCTATTTTATTTCCTCAGAGCTACAGAAAATCTGATATCAAAAGACAAACATGAAGATTAGTACTTAAATTGTGATTATCAGATATTATTGCAATTTATTCTCAGGGTAGTACCATTTTTATGTGACAATTTCAGGCTGAACTATAACCTATGTACTAAGGTGGTCATTCTCCACCTGTTGAAACTTAAGGTATGGGAGTTCTTATTCTGGGGATACTGATGAATCTTTAAACATCAGTAGATATAAGGATAATCAAAAATACTACTTTAAAAACATAGAAACCTTCATTTTATTATCTTTTGGCAATAGCTCATATTTGATTGGGTTAATTAGTGTTACAATCCATTCTTTATTATTTATTAGTTACATAAAATCTTTAGATGTATTGTGGAACAATCCCTTTGTAACTTTACTGACTTTTATTGTTGAGGGCTTTTTAAAAATGTGTTTCTATAATAAATATATAAAGTGTTCAATTTGGAGACCTATAAAGCAATTGACTCCTGAAAATCAGTGACAACGTCTAGGTACAACATGATAAATCTTGGGCTCTAGAGTCAGGCAGTCCTGAATTACTGTTCTGCCATCTCCACTGAGTTGTATGTCCTTGAGTAAATCACTTAACCTCTAAACTTTCTCATGTGTAAAACAGGGAAATTAATAGTATCACCACAGTTGTAAGATAAATTGAGAACATGAATATTAAACACGTGTGCAAAGTATTAAACGTGTGTGCAATGGCATATGTGAACAGCAACCTGTGTGGAAGTTTCTTCATGAACGGGTGGTTCCTAGATGCTCTTGTTGAGCTTTTCTTTTTTAATTATTAATATAAAAGTTCATTGTAGGTAGATGTAGTTTGCATTTTATTTCCTAACATTTGATGCCTAAAAATATATATATTTAATATACTGTATATAGAAGATAGGAGACATAATAGTAAAATTTTATACCTATGAACTCATCACCCAGTTTAAGAACTGAAATAAACACAGCTTCATCAACTAGGTGGTCCTTTACTATCTCATGCTCCTGACTGATGGTCAGGGATAACTGCTATTTTAAAGTTTGGATTTATCATTTTCTCTTTTAAAAATACACGCTCATCATATATAAAAGTATCCCTAAAATATGTTTTTTATTTTGCTTTTTTGCTTATGTAGTTTCTGTTAACAGCATTTTTGATCAATATATTCCTAAAGTGTATCCACATGTTGCATGTTTTGCATTTTTATTTTTTATGATTATAAAATATCCCATTGTGCAAATACAACAAAATTTTGTTCAGCCTGTTTGGGGATTATTTGAGTTGTTTCCAATTGTTTTGCTATTAGGAACTATGCTGTATCTTGTACATTGAAAATTAGTGCAGGTGTACCTCTAGGAAAAAGTGGAATTGCAAGGTCTTTTTTCAGTTTTACAAGATTCTATTGTGCTTCAAAGTGGTTGCACCAATTAATTTGAATAAGTGTCATATAAGGTTACTTGGTGATCCATAAACTTACCTTCAACTTTAAAGAAACAATATTTGCTCAGTTACAGATTTCTCCATTCTATCTCTCCATCCATCCATCAAGTCATCTTATTTTTGATGCAGAGTAAGTTGAGGATATCAGTACTCCTCAACACAAAAGACTTCAGCTTACATATTATGAACTAGAGTTCAATATTTGTTTAGGTAAAATAAGCATAGAGAAATGCACAAACCTTATGTGTAACATTTCATGAATTTTAATATATGCATTTATTTCTATAGAAATGGCATCTTTTGTATGTGGCTATTTTTGGGTCATTTGGGTTTTTTCATATAAATTTCAGAATTAACATGTCAAGTTCTGAAAAAACTCTATTAGAATTTTGATTTATAGTACACTGAGTCTATACATAAATTTGGAGGTTTTATTGTCCATGAGAATGGCATATCTCTCCAATTATTTGAATCTTCTTTAATATATTTCAACAAAAATTTATATTTTTTCTATACACCTTTTACATATCTTTTGTTAAACATTTCTTAAGTACTTTACATTTGATAGCTATTATAAATGATAAATAATGATTATGATGAAACTGGTGATGATGATGATTGCCTTCTTTGTTTCTTCCTGGCATACAGAATTTTATTGCATACTGACCATATATTCAAGTACATTGTTAAACTCTCTTATTTTCTCTAACTTTTTTGTAGAATGTTTTGATGATTTTATATAGTAATAATAATATCTATGAATAATTATATTATTAAAAATTCTAATAATTTTATTCGCCTTTCTTCTCTGTGATAACAAGGACTTCCAGAACTCTAAATGGAAGCAGTGATAATGTACATCCTTATCATGTTCTTGATTTTAAAAGGTCTGCTTTTAGGAAGATACACTTTTTCCAAGTCCTTTTTTTTTTCCCTCTATTTTATATTTTGTGAAGGTTTTATAATAACTTTATCGGATTTTTTCATTTATCCACAAAGATTGAGATGATCATACAATATTCTCCTTTAATTTGCTAAGAAGCTGAAATACGTATCAGTGTTGAACCACCCTTCTATTACTGGATTAACTTGGATTAATCATGGTGTACTATCTTTTCTATGCAGTCCTGAATGTAGCTCTCTAATATCCTGTTTATGACTTTTACAGCTAGATCTTGATTGAGATTAGCACATAGTCTTCTATTACTTAAACAGAATTTATTATTATATATTAAAATCTACTTTCTCCATCTCACATTTCCCTCATACCTTTTAAGCTGCTTCCCTAATTTCAACCAGATTATATTTGTCAGGCTTCAGAGTATGTTAAATACTCTCTCAATTTCATCAATTTAACCCATTGTAATGGATTCAAAGTCTCTTAAAGTAGTTTGACATTTTCCCCAGAAATAATGGCATTTTGTGTGTAAAGAAGAGACCTAGAATAAAGGCAATGTTTTATTATTTATTTGGAAAGTTCTAGCAAATGCAGTATATGACCATATGATATTGAGGGACTCCAGAGAAAAAGACAATTTGACCCCCTAGGCAGTCTCAAAATAGACACAGTTTGACCCAAGTTTGTGTAAATCGAAAAAACAAACAAGCAAACAATACTTTTTCTATAATTTAGAACATTTATATGTCCATTTTTCTGTTATTTTATTTTTGTTCTGGAGTCTGAGCAAACAGAACAGCTAAGATGCATTCTCGTCTTTCTAATCATATCTGTATCACATTACAACTATTACGTTTGTCCCTCTTTCCTTTGACCCACTTTTAATACAAGTTTCAATTGTGCTTTGTTAGTTGAAATAAAGGATGCCAGAAAATATCCCCCTATTTGAATCCTGTCCATTACTATTAGAGAGGAGTAGCCTACATCCCCTTAATGAATTACTTTTCACTCTTTATTCTACTGCATTATTTTCTTTCATTAAGAAGATTTGGGGGATAGCAAAATAGATCTGTCCATATATAATCACAAACTAATAATTATAAGTTTTCTTATTTTTTTTATCAATCATGTGTTTTCATAGTAGTATTGACTATGAAATAGGAGGACATATGTCTTTTTTGAAAAGAAGGGGGAATTTGCCTTACAATTAAGTCATTAAAATATTTTTATTATGATGTAGATATAGGTAACAATACAGATATTAAGGTTAATTTTAGTAGTCATTATATTATCATCAGTTTTTAGTTGACCTCTGCTAAAAATGGAAATTCTGAATTCCATTTCTGCTTTTATAATTCTAAGAGAGATTTTTTGAAACAATGTCCTGGTTTTTTGACTTTCAGTACTTTGCAGGTATTTTGGTAGCATTGCTTCAGTATTGTTATATGTCATTGTATTTTTCTTTTTCTTTTCCTTGTGAAATTTTGCTGTCTCTACCAAAAAACAAAAAAGTAAAATTGAGAATAAAGTCTTTTCTTTCTAATCTTCCTAACTTCTTCAAAAAACAGTTATATGTGTGGCTTGTATCAGGGATTACAAAGTGTGAACCCAATATATTGTCTGTCTGATTAATTTACCTATTATGGAAATGGAATCTGGTAGTCAGTCAAATGTAATTACTTCCGCATGTGCCAGGCAGGGCACTGTATTAGGTATTAGGAGTGTTGCTACCAATAAACCATCAAGGAGCTACTAGTAATATGTGTGTGAAATATTTGTATTAGTTTTTCATTGCTGCTATAATAAATTTCCAAAGACTTGGTGGCTTAAAACAGCACAGTTTTGTTTTTTTTTATCTTAGAATTCTGTTAAAACTTCTAACTTTATGTTAGAAGTATGAAATGTTTCAATGGGCTAAATCAAGGTGGTAGCAGGGATATGTTCCTTCTGGAGGCTCTAGGGGAGAATCTATTTCCTTGACTTTTCCAGCTTTTAGAGGCAGCCAATTTCTTGATTCAAGGTGTCCTTCCACCTTTGAAGCCAGCAAAGGCCCAATGGCCAGTGGAGTCTTTCTCATGCTGCGTCACTCTGATATTGATTCTCCTGCTTCCCTTTTTCACTTATAAGGACACTTGTGATTACATTGGGCCAGGATAATCTCCTTATCTGTTATTCAAGATGGTCTCCTTATTTTAAGGTCATTTTAATATTAGTAACCTGAATTCCAACTGCAAACTTAATTTCCCGTTGCCATGTAACATAACATATTAACAGGTTCCAGAGTTTAAAATGAGCACATCCTGGGGGACCATTATTCTGCCTACCATAGTACTCTATAAGTCTAAGTACCATGCCAAGTTTCAGACCTCTAAAATAATGAACTGAAAGTTTCATCTGTAAAATTTGGATCTAAAACATCTTTTTCATTATTCATTACATACAAGTGCTGCAAAACTTTGATTTTGGTTGATTTATTTGGATAATTATCCTTAGTTCTCCAGTTGATTTTGCATAAGTTAAAATAACATAGATTTAAGCTCTTAACTAAACATAAGAGTTCCAGTTTTAGAATTGTATTAATTTTAGAAACAAAAGACAGTAAGGGATACTTATGAATATTAATTAAGTAGGTTCTAAAATAAATTATAAGGAATAACATTTCAGAATCTAAGGACTCAGCTTCTGTATAAGACATATTAAAAATGACAGCTTGGTTTGCCACTACTATTTTTTTTTAATTCCTTCTGACCTTATATGTTTAACTTTTCAGGGTCAAAAAAGAAGTATTAGGTATTTGATTTGAATGTATAAATTTTTAACTTAAGGGTTTCTGGCTTCAACTCTATTAGGACCTCCTAACCTTACAGCTTGATGTGATTTAGTAAGTAGACATGATGGTCATTGTTTCATGTATAAACAAAAAGCCACGTTTTGTCTTTCAAACTAGATTTTAAATTCACTGACACAGTAGAAATAGAAGTTAGAGTGAATATCATGGAATAATTAACATTATATTCATGTTATGATAAAAATTACCATTTTCATTGATGCTGAGCCAAAATAGATTGCAGCATGAGTTCCTAAAAGATCTCAAAGTCCCATCCTGTTTTCTTTCCTCAAGATCTCAGAGTATGGTTTTTGCTAACTCATTGCTTTAGAGAATGTATTTGATGAGGCCTGAATGCTGAAATACGTAGGTCAGTTATGACCTTCACCTCCTGGTGAAGGAGTCTTTATATGTTGAGCATAAATCTGGAGCAAGAGTAATCATAATAAAAGTTTCTTTTAATTGTTAAGCACGTAATGAAACTTTGGGGTACCAGTAGTTTGCATCCTCCTCAGGGCTGTGATGGCTGTAATTTCTGATAAGATACAATACTAAACTGACATTTTCATTTCTCAATTCATCCTATTTCATGAGAGTTTAGGCACCTTGTTTTAAATAAAATTGCATGACTAACTACTGAACCCCAAACATCTGTTGCTGTATAGATTTTGTGTACTCAGTGAACATCCTTTTACTGAGAAATAGCTTCATATTTCTGTTTTGGAAGGGATATATTTGGTCATCAAATTAAACTTCCCATTTTGCATGTTCAACCAACCCAAACTTTGCCAAGAGGTTAAAAAATTCCAGGATCTCTTTATATTTTGCATTAATTACATGAATGGGTTTTACAATTTTTTTATCAGTTATCCCTCATTTTGTTTTGCTTAAAATTTGGTTTATTTGGCTCCTGCGGACTTAGAGAATTAAAAACAACTTGGGTTTGAATCTCAGCTCTTTCTTTTTAAGATGTTTGATTTTTTCACTTCCTTGGATATAAAGAGAAAATAATAACACTTATCTTTCTAAATTGTAATGATTAAAAGAGATGTGTTTAACTGTCTAACATAGTATCCTGTTCATAGCAGATACGCAAGAAAACTTCTTTCCTTGTTATTTTGTGTTATCTTTTTCTTCCCTCTTCTCCTTTTTAGTTACTAGAGTGGTAAATCCAGGTTACTTTTTTGAGTTGCATTGTGTTGTTTTCTGCTTAGACCTTATGGTGGTATAGGGTGAAAAATTGGTTGTTGACATTTATTGTGATGAAATAAAGGATAAAAAAAAGGTTTGAGGACTTCCCTGGTGGCGCAGGGTTGGGAGTCCGCCTGCCGGTGCAGGGGACGTGGGTTTGTGCCCCGGTCTGGGAAGGTCCCACATGCCGCAGAGCGGCTGGGCCCGTCGGCCGTGGCCGCTGGGCCTGCGCGTCCGGAGACTGTGCTCCGCAGCGGGAGAGGCCGCGGCAGTGAGAGGCCCGCGTACCGCAAAAAAAAAAAAAAAAAAAAAAAGGTTTGAGGCTTTGAATACACAATATCCCACAGGAGAAAGGAAAATTAGAGACCCCAATCCTTGTAGGCCAGTGTGATAAATCTTTAATATAGCAACTGTAGGATATATCCCTTAAACCTAGAGAAATATATAAAATAAACTTTTAAATCATGTTAATGGCTTGTTTAGTACCACTGGCCTACTTAGTAGTTATTAATATGTCCACCTACTCATAGACTTTTCACTTGAGAATTGGAATTTCCTTCTCTTTAATTCCTGTGCATCTTAGAAAGCACAGGTGTTCTTGAAATATAATACTGTTGGGTGAGGAATCTTTTGCTAACACAGGCTCAGTGGGGCTATGTGAAACCAAAAAAAAAAAAAGTCTATAAGGAGGCTTGTACACTTTCCTCTTATTATTGCACCTGTGTTAGCATACCTTCAGCTTCAGTTACTTGTTAAAGAAGGAAATTTTAGAAGAAAAAAATTCTATGTACTTCAAGGAGTATAGGTAAAGAATTTCTCAAATTTAAGACATAGGTCCCCAAACCCTAGGTGAAGGCTCACAAACATATATTATTTATTATGTATTTGCTGTGAAGTTTAAACTTCTTAAGTTCAGGGAACATTTTTATTATTATATATTTCCAAGTGCTTCAGGTTATTCCTTATCCTCTGGAAAATTAGTAATGTTATGCTGTCCTTTTTAACAAATAAACATATGAAAATTATTTGAAAATGAAAATCTGTGAACAAATAAATGTAAAACACTATAAGAATAATGATGAATATGTTGGTGATGATGATGGTGATTATGAAAAAGATAATGAAAATCAAGGCTATAGAATTTGATGTGGAGCAGAACTGAACAACTTAGTGAAGAGGTGTGTTGCCTCTTGTTAAGCAATTAGTGTATCAGGTAGACTGGTATAGGTACAGTATAATAATAAAGGAGGAATAACTTATTTGTAAATAAAAGAATTTATCATTTACTGTTTGGTGATGCTGTTATAGATACTCAGATGAAGAAGTTATTCCCATAATAATTATATTATACCATTGTTATCACCAGTATAATAATAGTTAAGGGTAAAATATTTGAACACAAATAGCAAAAAGCATTTTGCATGGTGGTGTTTAGAGGAAAGAAGATGCAACTTCTGCTTGAGAAGGGGGATCTGAAATTCTAAAATAAGTCATCAAACCAGAGACCTTTGCAGAGAAAAAGCTACAGTTTTTCAGCATTAACTAAATGTGAGGATAAGGAAGATAAAGAAATCGAGTTGATTCCAAGTTCTTAACCTTGAAAGACTAGAGGGTGGGTGCCATCAATAGAAATTTAAAAATCAAAAGGAAATTTTAGTAGAAGACAAATAGCTATAATGCAGTCTCGTTTTGTGGGAGATTGAGGAAAGTAGGGGTTTTACTTCTGCTTAGAAGGTGGAATTAGTCATTTAAAAAAGAGGCATCGAGGGCTTCCCTGGTGGCGCAGTGGTTGAGAGTCTGCCTGCTAATGCAGGGGACACGGGTTCGAGCCCTGGTCTGGGAGGATCCCACATGCCGCGGAGCAACTAGGCCCGTGAGCCACAGCTACTGAGCCTGCGCGTCTGGAGCCTGTGCTCCACAACAAGAGAGGCCGCGATAGTGAAAGGCCCACGCACCGCGATGAAGAGTGGCCCCCGCTTGCCACAACTAGAGAAAGCCCTCGCACAGAAACGAAGACCCAACACAGCAAAAATAAAATAAATAAATTACTAAAAAAGAGGCATCGAACCTGAGTCTCTAAGGAAGAGTGATGGGATGGAGGAGGGAGATGAAGTGACATTTAGTCATGAGAAGAGACAGCAGGGAGTACGGAACTCTTGTGGAGAGAGGGTTTGGGACAGGATTGCCTAAGATGGAAGCCCAAGTAGGTATATCAAGGGGATCTGGGAACGAGGCAGGTTAAAAATTTAGATTTAAAGTTTGGGAGAAGACTCAGAGCTGGAAATACAGGATTCTGAGCCATCTGAGGAGAGATGATACTCAAAGATTTATGATAGGACATAATGGATTATAGATAGAAAGACAAGAAATAAGAAAGTGACTCCAGAGGCTTAGGGATGGCATACATTGAAGGGCTGAGAGGAGCAGCAAGGCAAGAGAGTAGAGGAAACAGAGAAAGAGGAATCAGAGTAGTGGTAGACAAACTAGAAGAGTGTTCTCAGAAACAGAACCATGAGAGGAAAGAGGATTTAAGGGGGATCAACCTGAAATGTGTATGTTGTCAGAGCGTCAAGACATGTTTTTGGAATAGATGCATGTGGTTAGATTGGGAGTAATGATAGCCATGTGCAAACATTGCCACTCCTACCCTCGGCCTCTGCTGACTGATAAAGTTAATGTCTGTAAATATCTTTTCACTTATTTGTACACCTCCATCCCTGTCATTTGTGGTTATTTCAGAAAAGAGAAATCCAGAGCATACGTGCGCCTTTTTAATTTCATGTATCTTTGTACATACTTTCTCAAGTGCCTTGTACATAATTTTATATTCTTTTGTAACCACAGTTTTTCTTTGCACAAAAGATTTGCTAACAAGAGCTCTGATTTCTCAAGTGAACCCAAACATTTCTAATTAAATGTATGCTTAGTATCATTCAGAGAAAAATTCTTAATGCTTCCATTAAAATGAGTAAGCAGCACATGTCTACAACAATAACAGTAGAGTTTGGTGGTGGCTTTTAGCCTTTGGATAGAAAACTGCTTTTGATAATGAACTCAGAATGTCTTGTAGAATCCTTGCACTTTAATATCCCTAATATTATTCTTGATGATTTGTTAAACTTAAGGAGAGTAAAATAACTTTTTTCATACCTATAAAGGAAAAGTCAGGAACAAAGTTTGTCTCTAACTTAAACTACTTAGTTTTTTCTGTTTTTTAATACTTTTGTTGATTCTCTAATTGCTTCTGTGCATATGTTATATTTACCCAATTCAACTGTAAGATTACTGTGGGCAGAGACCATTTTTATTTTTTTCATTTTTAAAAAAAATTAGCCATGTAGCAGCACAATATCTTACACATGAAACACAATAGTAAACTGAATGTATGTTGAATGGAACCAAAAGAATCTTCTATATTTACATATCCTGCTGTTTCTCTTAATTCTCATTTAAGCATAATTCAGAATTCATCCCAATTCATTTTTTATGACTTTTTGTAAGAAAAACCTCAGAAATGGCCATGTTATAAATGTACTTAAAGTGAAACTTTTTACCATGTTATCAACAAGATAAATATTTTGAACTCAAAACTAGAGGAATTAGATAAAAGGGGAATACTACAAGTTGGAAAAAAATTTGGTACAAAAGAAGCATATCCCACAGAATAAAAAGAAGTAAAAAACGATCAAGACATTGAAAAATAGGAGTGGGATATGAGAACACTTTCTATTTCTTGTTTATTTTTCATAACTAACAAATAACTCATTCTTTTTACCTCTGACAGTAACATTTGTGCAGAAAAGTCATTTTCATTAACCTTTGGTTTGTAATTTACAGCCTCTCTGCCCAAAGGCATTGCTGTTATTTACAATTTTTCTTAGTCCTATGGAAAACCAAACAACCATCATCGTAAGGCTAATATATGTTAAGTGCCTTAGGCACATTTCAATTAAGTATTAACATAGATTGGAAAATTTCCAAAACATTTAGTGAATATTACTTTCAATCATTTTCATTAAAATTAATAGCAAGTGTTAAAAAGTAATATACCAGGGAGCTGGGGGAATTGACTTCCTAGCTTCTAAAAGTCTTCTTGTGTTAATGTAGAAAGAATTTTAGTACAATTCAGCCACATAGTAACCTGGTCCCATTAAATCCTCCATTTTGTGTGGGTAGAGGGTGGGAGTTATGTGCCAATTTTTTAAAATAAATTTATTTATTTAATTTATTTATTTTTGGCTGCATTGGGTCTTTGTTGCTGCGTGCCAGCTTCCTCTGGCTGTGGCAAGCGGGGGCTACTCTTTGTTGAGGAGCGCGGGCTTCTCACTGTGGTGGCCTCTCCCTCTGCGGAGCATGGATACTAGTTGCTCCAGCTTCAGTAGTTGTGGCACCCGGGCTCAGCAGCCGCGGTGCACGGGCTCTAGAGTGCAGGTTCGGTAGTTGTGGGGCATGGGCTCAGTTGCTCCACAGCATGTGGGATCACCCCGGACCAGGGCTCAAACCTGTGTCCCCTGCATTGGCAGGCGGATTCCCAACCACTACACCACCACGGAAGCCCTGCGAATTGTTTTAATACTTTTAAATAGTGACTCCAGATTTTAATGAGTATTTACTAGATACCAAAAATAATGAACTGGCATTTGAGCAAGGTTAAAACCTCAAACTACACTCATACATCACTAACAATATTTTTCAGAAATACTTAAAGATGAGCTTTGAGAAATCAGTTTACAGAAGTGAGAAAAAGAACTCTCCAAATTAAAGATTATACCAAAATAGAGGTACTAAAATCATTATAAGAGGAACCAATGATTGAAAATTTTGTCTGTGAGAATTAAAAAATAATAATAAAACTAATGAATGAAGTGAAATATATTGTTGAAATATCAAAATATATCAGAAATCTTAATGGCCAAAATTTACCTCTAAAAATAGTATTATATAGAATGTTAGCATTAAAATAAAAGTCATTGGCCTTCCTCACTTAGTAACCCTTTATTTTCTTAAAAATGAAAAGATCACCAACTGCATACCTGCTTACAGTGCTATTGGTATTATATGCAGCATTTTAAAAAGTGATATTTTATCAGATTTAGTTCGTGAGATATATATATATATATACACATATATAATATTATATATATATACACATATATATAATTTTCAATTTTGGGTAGTAATTTTTCAACCTTTAGAGATATTACACGTAAACACTGATTTTCCTTCATATCTTCCGTTCAAGTCAGTGTTATATAAGGATCACACAGTGGAACATGAACAAGTTGAAGATTTTACATAGAGTTTTGCTGTTGGAATAAGAGCAGAATTTTGAATGTTAATATCATAAAAAAGTGTTTTACTCACTTTGTCCTAAATTTCCTTCAAATATAAGAGAAGGAAAAGGGATATTATACAAAGGACATAATAAAAGAACATAAAGATAAAACTCTTTTCTTTGCAATGGGGATGGCCTTCCTTTTTGTCAGTTTTCTAGATGCTCACCTCTTCAAAAAAGCCATTGAATACAATTAAACTGCCACTCCAAGAGTACAGAATAGTGAAACCAGAAGAATACTTAGCTCAGAAACAATGGTAAGGATAATTATGTCATAGCACTTGTGTAAGGTGTGATGATCAAGGTGAGGTACCACTGGCTATGAATCCAAGTAGTGAGTGTTGACATCTGCTTTGTGAAATCAGGGGAGTCAGCCTGGCCAAACAGTAGCTTAGTAGCTTGGATGGCCAGTGCAGGTCTAAGAATATGGGCTCTCAGGCAGGTCCTTAGGAGAGTATGGCTTTGAGAGAGCATCCCTAAGAAACTACTGAAAAATGGGACATGTAAAAAGCATACAGGTTTATGTTTGCCACTGTCACTGTTACATGAGAAAACTAAGGCTAGTTATGTGGTGTGTATAAGAGAGACTCAGAAGATGTCGTTCCTCATGTCTGGGATAACTTTCTTCTTATCCCCATTGTCCACCATAAAGACTCATTTTTATTCTTCAAATCTGAGGGAAAATGTCATTTGGTTTCACTAGTTTTCATTCGCCCCCATTTCTTAAGTAGAGTCATTCCTTCCTTTGCCTCTGCTATATTAACCAAAATTTCAGAAAGGGAGACTGGATTTAAGTAAAAAGGTGCTTATTTGGGGTTTGTTAGGACTGCTACTGGGAGACAAAGGTTCAAGAAGCACTTGAATTGTGTTCCGAGGGACTACAAAATTTGATATTTATTTATTTATTTAGTTAGTTAGTTAGTTAGTTATTTTTTGTGGTACGTGGACCTCTCACTGTTGTGGCCTCTCCCGTTGCGGAGCACAGGCTCCCGACGCACAGGCTCAGCGGCCATGGCTCACGGGCCCAGCCGCTCTGTGGCATGTGGGATCTTCCCGGACTGGGGCACGAACCCGTGTCCCCTGCATCGGCAGACAGACTCTCAACCACTGCGCCACCAGGGAAGCCCCCAAAATTTGATTTTTAAATGACCTTGAATATGCCATCACATAGCACTTCACACACACACACACACACACACTTTTTCTTTCTCTCACCATAGATTAAGCATCTTAAAGAAAGGTCCGGTATCTATTTAACTTTGTATTCTTGGCCCCTAGCACACTGACTGATAGATAATAGTTGCTCAAATATATTGAATGAATAAATTAATAATTTAAGGCTGTAATCAAATCGAGTAAGATTAAAGGGTAATAAGATCAGAACAATATCAGGAGTTTTTAGGGGAAAATGTCTCATATTTGAAAGTGATTCTAAGTAAATGCCAACAGAATTTGAAAAGCTTCTAGATTCTGTATGCTTCAAGCACTATTACTACAGACAGAAAAAAAAAGACTGATTCATGTGAGGCTAAGTGGGGAATTCTTAGAAATGGTATTTTGCCATATTTGCTAGTATTTTGCTAGTTCTTCATAGAGAGGGGTTAACAAATGAACAGGAATTAATTTGCACCAAATATATTGCAGTGAATTATAAAGGCATGTAAATTGTAGTTTGGTAGATCATTATAAAATTCTTCCATACTAGTTTCGTTGTTCTCAATTCAGTTGTTTTCATAGTTCCAAATTTGAAAATCAAAATTTTTCAACAGTTTATCTAGTTATGAACCTGGTCTTTGGATGAATTCTATAGAAACTGAATCTCCTAGCATGATTCATTCTCTATAGATGACTGAATAGGGCAGTTTTCAAATGGATTATTTGCAAAGAATCACATGTTATCGTATATTGTATTTTTGTTTTGTTTGAAATTAATAAATTATCTTTGAAATATTAGATGGCTATTAATAAATAGCATATGTAGCATAAGCTAAGTATCTTCCATCTAAGGTTGCATATTGATAACAGATCAAGTAAAGCTATTCTTCCTCATGTAAGTAGACGGTGAGAGCTTGAGCACCGTTTTCTGCTTTTTTTTTCCTACTCTTGTCTCTAATTTGATATCTCTAAGGCTTTGGTTTCTATTTCTATAAAAGCTTTTTCCTATGTGAATTAGGCAATTTTTACTGATGAAGAGAAGACCTCTGTAACATTTTTTCCTGGAAGCTACCATCAAATTGTTGACTTCTTTCCAGTGACCTTCAAAGTATAATGATAATGCATCATTATTAATCTGTATTAGAGTTGAACTTATAACCCTTAGACCAAGACTTGTATATTGGACATCTATATTCATGATTCCTAGATTTTAGCAGAGTATCTATCTCTTGGGTCATCTATGAGAAAACATGCAGAATTCATATGAACATAGTCGTAAAATGGTTAAGATTTTTAGGACAAAAATTGTATGCAATTTAATTACTTGAAGATTGATGATGCTCACAAGATAATGTGTATTATACAAGAGAAGTCTATGGCGCTTTTACTGAGTAATTAGGGGCTGTAGCCCATGGGACTAACTCTTCTTTGTGTTAAATTCCAATTTTATTTTTGATTCTTAGTAACAAATCAACTAAGTGAATATCCATGGAAAAGGATTACCTATGGTTCCCTTAGCAATAAAATTATATTTATATAATACTATAACTATAATACAATATTTATATTATATTATAACATATATAATATAATGTTTATATTATATTATAACAATATATAATAATATAACATTATATTATAATATTTATGTTAATATTGACTTAAAGTTTCGAAAATATAAAATGGATAATATAGCCTTAGATTCTTTATGCCTTTAGAAATGAAACCTAGCTACTACATAGATATGTAGCTATACAAGTATGTAGAACCTATACTGTGATGTCAAGTCTCCTGCCTAGTCTATCATTGCCAACTGGTGGTGGTTTTAGGACAGACCTGATGGACACGTACATGGGTTTTGTTTTTGGATGAAGTCTATTTGTGCATTAAAACTGAACACATTATTCTGAATCAGATAGACTTGGTTTTTGAATCTCTCATCTTCACCTTTGGGTAGATAAGCAAGGGAAATGCTTTCATTCCCAAATTCCTGTGAACTCTGCTATTATATCTCTAGCACTTAGCATGATGAGCTGGCTAATTGATTCCAATTAAACAAAGGTTTAAACCAAACACCTCAGAAAATCATGTCCAAACAAGTGATTGTTTCCCCCTCATCTTCAGATGTAAAACATGCAAGAGATTCATTGGAATACTTGTCAAGATCTTCAGAACAGAGGGCTCTGAGAATGGCCACAAATAATATGTAGTAATCACATATGGGTTGAGTAACCAGCCTTTCTCTTTCAACTGGAAGTATTTTTTCTCTTGGAAAAAGTTAATCTCCCTACTACAACAATGTACTGAAAACTGCCAATTATGGCATCTAATTCTGTTGATAAAAATATGACCCAGGTAAAGGTCCTACCCTGTGAAGTCTTTTATTTTCTTTGAAGTAATGTGCTTTGTCCTAAGCTTGCTAATACTGACCTATAAAGCTAATTTCAGCTCCATTAACAATTATAGAAATGCACATTAGCAATCAAATAGTAAAGGAAATAATATATTGCAGTGTTCTGTGTTTGAGAAAGTGTAGGAAATTAACACATTCATTTTCTTGGGGCATTGTATGTTTTGACCAACTTTCATGAACATATCTTGATAGTCTGCATCAAAACATTGAAAAATGTATGTACCTTTTGACCCAATAATTCTACTTCACATGTATTTATCCTAATGAACAAATGAGTGTGTAGAAAGATCTTTACAAAAGACTGCATGTCATATCACTGTTTGTAATAGGGAAAATATATAAACAATGTGAGAGTCAATAATAGGGCATTTGTGATGTAAGCTGTGGCATATCATAAGTAAAGTATAGTCTTAAAAATAATACCATAGAAAGGTATTCATGATGTTTTATAGGATGTGTTAGGAAACATTTTTTCCAGTGTGATTTTATTTTTGTTTAAACGAATTTGTATGTTAAAAAAGACAAAAAAAAAAGTTTCAGAATGTTGATGGAAATTATCTCTGGGTAGAGGGTTATTGGGTAACTGTCACTATTGATCTCTATTTTCTAAAATTTTAAACAACAAACGTTTTAAATAAGAAAATACCAAAAATTCATATTTTGAACAACAAAAGGTCGTTCCACAGATAAGTGGTGCAGTATTGATCGTATAGAGCCTTGGAAAGTTGACATCACTTTGAATGATTTACTTAGAGATTTCCTTATTTGCTTTTTTGTTAGACTGAGGGACATGACTTTGGGTTTGTTTTTTTTTAATCTTGTATAAAACATGTTTGTTTCTAGCTTTCAGGAAGCCAGAACAAAGGGGGAAACATACATAAGATGCATAACTCAAGAAAGTAGAAACCATAACTGCTCTTCAGGGGAAAGAAATATATAAATAATGGTACAACTCAATTATAAATAGTATGCAATAAGTGACAGAAAATGTCCTCAATAAGACGTTAACACAAATGCAACAATTAATCAAGGTACTTAAGAAGCATGTTGAGTTTGTCAAGAGTCTTTCTTTTTCTTTTCTTCCCTAGAATCATTTAGCATTATGGTGAATATACAAAATACTGTATTGCCAAAATTAAGTAACCTGGAAACATTTCACATCCCCTCATCATCATGAATTGGTTTATTTAAATTCAGTAAATATTTTTTGTGTGCTTATTATTAGTTCAACACCCTGTTATATGCTATGAAGCATGGCAAGCAGCTTAAGTTGGGAGTTCATCATGTATGGAACTTTCAATTTTATTTAATATTATGTTCTCAGAAACGAAGATTTGTGTATTCTTTTATTGACTAGCAGTTAGTGGTGTAAGTGATAAAATAGGGCAAGACTTTATTTTTTGTATTTGAAGGATTTGATCTGCAGGATTGAAGGATTATATAAGTTTATTTAGAGTCTGTATCCTAAATAACCTTAATAACCACATCTTAAAATAGGGATAATAGTAGTACCCATATCATAGAGGTATATGGAGCTCTAAATGAGAAAGGCATGCAAAAGATTTAGGAGAGTGCCTACCATGTAGCAAAAATATAAGAAATGTAATTTATTATTATTATTATTTTAGTGTCTAAGGCAAAATTCAAACTCAGTCTGGCATACAAAGCTCCCACAGCCCCTGTCTATTCCTTCAGTCTTATCTTGCACTATTGCATTCACACCTCATGCTCACCAGGCCCAATGAGACCTTGCATGTCTCATACATCTGTACTTTTGCTCAGCTGCCCTTTCTGCATGGAATCCTAGCTTAAAGACCTAACAATGTTTCTCATATTTTAAGACTTGATTCAAGAGATGTATATCCCAAAGTCTATCCTGAAACCTCCTTCTCACTCTACTCAGGATTGAATATTTTCTCTCTGACGTCCTTTGTATGCAATACAATTTTCTCTGTAGTGCCCTTGGTATTTAAGTGCTGTATTTGTTTACATATCATTATTCCTCTTTTACACCCTACACTCTTCAAGATCACAAAGTTTTATTGCCCTTTGTATTCTCACTACAGAACACAATGCCTAGAATATAATAGACTTTAAAGATGTGAGAAACACATAGAGAATAGCTGTGTTCCTCCAGATGAGGCCTAGGCCACCAGCCAAGCTACCAGCTCCTCAAGGACACATGAGCAAGCCCACTCCAGAACAACAGCACTGTCGAGTTGAACTGCAGACTTGTGAGAAATAATACATGGCCACGTGGTATTTTAAGCACAAGATTTGGGACGTCTGTTTCATGACAATCACTAACTGATACAGATACGTAAATAAAATACCAGGAAAAGAAAGTAATTTAATTTCAGTGCTAGATTCTCCATGAGAACAATATAAAAAGAGACCTGAGAAGGAATAGTTTGTCTGTGGGAGAATAAAAATATTTCATGAAGGGAGTAAAAACTCACAAGGTTAGGGGCTTTTTCATTACAATTAGAAAAGCTCAAGCTCTAGCTCATCACTCCCTTTGACTCCGTTTTCTTAGCAGACTATTGATGAGAGTCATCAGAGACTCCGAGGCATCCCGTTATTTTGTAATAGCAACTGTGTGTGATGAGTGTCTGGGGCACAATGGAAGTCAGTATAGCTACATGTACAATGTCAGGATTTTCCACAGCGCTTCCCAATTAACTTCCAGAGAGCCTGACAATATCACCAGCTGCTCACTCAATCAATTTCTACACATTTTTCTGAGCTAAATGGGGCTTGCATGACTGAATTTGCATAGGAGTTTTCTCCAGTTGCAATATCATAACTAGTGGGTGAGGTATTTGGAAATGATTTTTTTCTGCTTTGTGGGACATTCTCTTTGATTTTATGTCTTCCCTGTCTCTTTCTCCAACATTGCTTTTGCATCTGTAAGATATGTAAATTTGGAATGAGAGTCAAAAACCAGTGATGAGAGGAATAAGGTGAACTCCCCTCTTTTCATAATTTATCCATTTATTAATTCATCTTCTTGCCAGATACAGATTGATTGCCTAGAATGTGTAAGGTACTATGCAAAGTGCTGGGGTTATAATAAAAATAAGAAAGAGCTCTTGAAATCATGAAGTTAACATTTTAGGGAAGAGTATGGAAATATACAGGTAATCCACAGATAATGATAAGGAGGCTCTAATTTAGGGAGGGTAGTTAGAGAAATCTTCTGTAAGAGGATATCATTTAAGCTGAAACCTGAAGCACAAGAGTCAGCAATGGGAAGACTTTGGAAAAGGTAATTTAAGGCAGCTGGAAAAACAATGGCAAATCTCTTGTGGAGAAGAGCTCATTGGGTATAGAACTGGCCAGTAAGACTGTAGTATAATAGAAGATGGGTAAGTGATAAGAAATAGATCATGCTAATAATTTACATTTTACAGGACCCGGGCATTCAGGTGACTCTTTCTGCTTGTTTTTATTGTCCCAATACAATAGACAAGAGAGATGCAAGAGAGGAAGACAAGAGACTGACAGTGGCAGTGATACAGGTGAAAGATGTAGTACTTGGATGAAGGACTGATAGTGAGGATAGAAGGAAATAGACAGATTGTGCTATATTTTGGAGGTGGAGTTCGCTTCAGAAATGAATAGATGTTTTAGGGGGGTTTTCTTTTTTCTTTTTTTTTTGCATGCAAATTAGGGCTATAAGCCCCAGTGTTGGCTACATTACTCTATCGGTATTAAACCACAAGAGATGCTTCCCATTCAGTAAAGGACATTACATCCTACCAAGATCAACAACTTAGGTTGCCTAATTTTCATACAGGTAAAATGACAGCCAGATAGATAAGGGTAAAAGATTTTAGAATGACCCCCTGAGAAATTGCTATTTAGATATATAGAAATGGTGATGGGACACAGGGCAGGCTGCTCCTGAGTGGCCCCCAGATGTGCCACTTTGGCATGCAGATTATTTTGAGCTGAAAACTATCAAGGCCCAAAAGATTTGGGAAGAACCTTTGAACTTCCTCCTTACTGTCAAAAAGAATTTAAGATAGGAAGACTGTCCTGTATGGAGCTATCACCAGAGATAACTATAATTAAAGCATTAGGTGTGGTAGACAGGGAGGAACCTTGGAAAGCCCATTTGATCACAGTCCTCTCTATGTCCCACTGTCTTTGGACAGACCAGCACTCATTTGTTTACCAAACATTAACTCTTTTTATCTTCCTGTGAATTTCCCCTTGAAGTCTCAGACCCCCACCTCCTTCTCCTTAGTCCAGAATAATATATATATATATACCTCACCTTCCTTTGTTGTCTTTGGAGTTCTTTATACTTATGTGGATTCCCCATGTATACATAATTATTAGGTTTTCTCCTACTAATCTGCCTTATGTCATTGTTATTGCCAGCCAAAAGAACTAAAAGGGGAAAGAAGGGAAATTTCCTTTCCTCCAATGATGGTAAAGATGTGGACACTGAAACATTTCTACTGACAAAATGATTTACAGTTTCCTTAACCCAACATTCCTTCACATTTGGTGCCGATTGATGAACCATGTATGTATGAGAACAAAATGATTTACAATTTCCTTAACCCAACATTCCTTCACATTTGGTGCCTATTGATGAACCATGTATGTATGAGAAAATTAGACTTAAACCTAAATTAAACTTTACAGATTTCTTTTTAGAAAATTACATCTGTTCTGTTCATACACAGGATACAAACTATAATGAACTATTAATAGTTTATACTAAGAGATATAGTAAATGACTGGTTCATGTTAAGTGGTGAAGTAACAGGACACCAAACAAATCCCAAGACAATAGAAAATGATTTACTAAAAGTGAAACCATGCACCTCAGATTGGGACTCGAACCCACATGGCTGAGGCTCGAACCCAGCCAAAACCCACAGTCTTCCAACTGAGATCACACACCTTGTTTCAGGACTTCGTGAATCTCAGGTTCTTGATGTTTCATCACAGAAATAATTCATGAGTGGGAGGAGTATTCCAGCTCTTTCAGGAAGGGACTGGGATTTCCAGGAATTGGGCCACCGCCCACTTTTTGATCCTTATTGTCTGCCTTAGAACAGTCATGGTGCCTGTGGGTGTGTCATTTAGCTTGCTGATGTGTTAAAGTGAGCGTATACTGAGGCTCAAGGTCTAGTGGAAGTCAACTTGTCTGCCATCTTGGACCCATTTGGTTTTAATCAGTTTATGTCATGTACTTGGGCTATGTCATTCTTTCAAAGGTTGTGCCCTGACCCCTTTCCTGCTGTTTCAAAAGTAGAAAAGGGCATAAACTTCAACTGCTAGTGTTCAGCAACTTTAAAGTTGAGATACAATGCATAAATAGAACTAAATTCTCATGCTTTGCAACTCAACCTGCTATAATGCAACTATTGAAAAACTTTATGGAATATTTGAAAAAAGATGAGATTTCTTTAGGTTTAAAAAAATCATAGGGCTTCCCTGGTGGTGCAGTGGTTGAGAGTCCGCCTGCTGATGGAGGGGACACGGGTTCGTGCCCCGGTCCAGGAAGATCCCACATGCCGCGGAGCGGCTGGGCCCGTGAGCCATGGCCGCTGAGCCTGCGCGTCCAGAGCCTATGCTCCGAAACGGGAGAGGCCACAGCAGTGAGAGGCCCGCGTACCGCAAAAAAAAAAAAAAAAATCACAGAAGGGACTTCCCTGGTGGCACAGTGGTTTAAGAATCTGCCTGCCAATGCAGGGGACACGGGTTTGAGCCCAGGTCCGGGAAGATCCCACATGCCACGGAGCAGCTAAGCCCGTGCGCCACAACTACCGAGCCTGTGCTCTAGAGCCCACGAGCCACAACTACTGAGCCCATGTGCCACAACTACTGAAAGCCGCGTGCCTAGAGCCTGTGCTCCGCAGCAAGAGAAGCCACCACAATGAGAAGCCCATGCACCGCGACAAAGAGTAGCCCCTGCTCGCTGCAACTACAGAAAGCCCGTATGCAGCAACGAAGACCCAATGCAGCCAAATAAATAAATAAATAAATAAATAAAAACCATAGAAGAGAAATATTACAAATACAAAGAACACAGTGATTTATATAATTGTTGTAAAGAATAACGGTCTCCCAAAGATTTCCACGTCCTAATCCCCAAGGCCTGTGAATATGTTACCTTACGTGGCCAAAGGATTTTTCAGGAGTGATTAAGTTAAGGACTTTGAGATGAGGAGATTGTCCTGAATTATTTAGGTGGGCCCAGTGTAATCACAAGAGTCATTATAAGAGGAAAACAAAAGGGTCAGAGATAGATAATAAGATCTGATGTCAGAACTAGATTGCAGAGAAAGGATGATTTGATGATGTTACATAGTTGGCTTTTAAAATGAAGGGTCATGAAGCATGTAGGTAGACTCTAGAAGCTGGAAAAGGCAAGGGAACAGATTCTCCTGATAACTTTTGAGACTAAGACAACCTGACCATACCATTTTGGATTTCTGACCCCCAAAATTGTTAAGAAGATAAAGTTTTATTGTTTTAAACCCACTAAGTTTGTAGGAAACTAATACAATCACGAAAAAAGAAGGAAAAAAAAAACTATTATAAATAGACGTTTATACAAAACTAAAACTAAAACTGAGATTGAAGTGTAATTTAAAGCTGTATATGAAATAAAACATGAAACTATTAGAAAGGATTATGGATTCTATGCAGTATGGTATCTGGACTGTAGAAAATATTCAAGGACAACTTACAATGTCAAATGAAGAAATAGTAATCCACACTAATGCAAAGCCTTTAACTGAAACATTTGGAAGTTCACATGTCGGTGTTAGACAAGGATTATTATTTAAT
Source organism: Mesoplodon bidens (assembly GCF_964165515.1). Taxonomy (NCBI): domain Eukaryota; kingdom Metazoa; phylum Chordata; class Mammalia; order Artiodactyla; family Ziphiidae; genus Mesoplodon; species Mesoplodon bidens. The sequence continues at coordinate 54,629,428 of NC_138162.1, forward strand.
GAAAGATTATTTAAAATACTTTTAGGAATGCATCTACAAAGCTTTTGCTCTCTATAACCCAGGCCAGTTACAGTCAAAGAGATTCCAAGGACTTGTTCTTGGTCAATAATGATGCTGAAAATGTTGGCCTCTGTGCACCAGTGCTGAATCAAATCTTGGAGACAGAGCTTTGGGTAAAGTAGAAATGAATAGTTTTATTGCTTTGCCAGGCAAATGGGGACACAGCAGAATGGTGCTTCTCAAAACTGTGTGTCCCAACCTGGGAGGATTTGGTGAGGAGTTTTTATAGCAGTGGTTCAAGGGCTTGGTTGCTGATAAGGATTAGGGTGTGTGCAGGGCCTGCACTTCTTTAATCTGGTCTCAGGTAGTCTTCTGATGAGCTTCACTGGTTGCTTTAATCTGACCTCAGGTGGTCTTCTCTGGAATGAAGAATGCTAACATCTTCCATTTCTTGGGGTTTTAGTTTTGTAAAGAGCTCAGAGATATTGTTATATGTATCCCTTGAGGCGAACCAGGACCCTGCCCCAAGGCTGCACTATTGTTTTTTGACTGCTCCTCCCTTGTCTCTGCATCCCCTCCCTTCCCTGATTAGCAACTGTTTAAAAGGCTTCTATGCCGAGGAGCCCCACAGGGTCCTGCTTGGTCTCAGTAATAACTATTAATTGGAAAGATCCATATAGTCAAGTCCTAAAAGAAGACTGGGTTAATATATATATATATAGTTCATGAATATATAGTTCATATGTATAATCTTTAGTGTATCTTAAATATATTTTAAAGTGGAGTTTTCTGAACATGAAAAGAAGTACTAAAGTCAACCATCATACTTGTTTAATGTGGTTTCTTGTGTGTTGTGTAATGTTGCTTTTAAAAAATTGTTCAGTGGTGTTATGAATTGGTCCTATGATAGTAAATTCAGGAGTAGCTTGAAATCCATGAAAAAAGAATTTCTGATGGAAAATTTCAGACAAATCTTTTATAGGTCACAATTATCCCCACTGCAACCATAGTCTGCTTAGCCAACAGTGTGAAATAATAACTCTTTTCAAGACAATTACAAGATTTTCTATTTTCCCTAGTTCTTTTTAATTTCAGCCTTCCTGAAATAAAATGCTGAAAATGTCACTGTGCATTTTCCAAGAAATGGGGAGAAAGAAAGAGGGCCTTTTATCAACAGTTACCAGCAATGGCAGTACAGATACCCCAAAGCCAGGGCAAACATCTGATTAATAAAATTGGATCACTTGTAAATCAGTGGTGAAGTGTCAGGTCCTTGAATAGGTTGGAGGATTTATTCTAATGAAAGAATGACAACAAAGAAGCATTTACAACTGAAATGGGAATGGAAGTAATTAAGAGCTCCTTTGAAAACAGAAGGATAAATGAAGGAGTTAGGTAAGGCTAGAGTATTAATAGGAGTTAAAAAAACTGCTGCAGACCCTTTGTCTTCTTGATTGGCTAACTTTGGATTTTTTTTTTTAAGGAGGCATTCATTCCATTGAAAACACTATGATAAACATAAATATTTCTCCAAATGGTATGATAATTACTCCTGGAATCAGATGTCAAATATAAAAGTAACACTACATTTAAAAGTCAATGAAAAACAAACTTTTTTCATGGTGCCAGATTGAATATAATCTTAAATGCTACAATACAGAGACAAAGTATGTCAAGTTATTTAAATCAGGTTTACAAAAACTGAAATGTTTGAGGGTAGATTTAAAGTTCCATTGCCTCACATTTTCATGTTTAGTGATTTTAGCTTAAACCTTACTTTGTTTTTTTGGCCCAACTCAAATCCTTGCCCTAAACATCTTTGGTGCTATTGCCACAGCTCATTATTTGGGCTTATAAATCGTATTCTTAGTGCACTTTTGATTTGTATATAGCACATATTGCAAAAGAGATGTAAACTTCCTATGAGAAGGAAATAAATGTGTAAAGTTTCCAGTTTTTGTATGTATACAAGTATCCGTTAGGAATCTTTAAGTGATTGAAAAACAAATCCAAGCTTGCCTAAGCAGAAAAAAGAAAGAAAAGGGAAAAAAAATAATAAATGTATTGCTCATTTAAATAAACCATTCAAAGGTAGATTTTTCAGGTATTAAATTAATTAAACAAGAAGGCCATTAGACTGAAGTGGCTCTTGAAGGGGAGCAAAATATATCACCGAAAATATGCCTCTTTGGCGTACTGATTATGTTAGGCTGATTGTTCTTAAGAAACAGCAGACACAGGTGAAGCTCTGAAAACTGTCGAAGTTACTCTTTCATAAGAGACATTTACAGTTATAAATCTTCTTTGGCTTATGGTGGGTTTATATGTCCTGATAAACCCATTGTAAGGTGAAAATATTGCAAGTTGAAAAGGCATTTAATATACCTAACCTAAACATCATAGCCTAGCCTACCTTAAAACCTGCACAGAAGACGGACATTAGCCTATAGTTGAGCAAAATCATCTTACACAAAACCTATTTTATAATAAAGTGTTGAATGTTTCATGTAATTTATTGAATGCAATGAAAGTACTAAAAGTGAAAAGCAGAATGTCTATATGGGTAGAGAATGGTTTTCAGTGTATGGGTGGTTTACCCTTGTGATCTTGCGGCTGACTGACGGCTTTGACTCCTGCTGCTCCTCCACACCACAGGAGAATATCTGACTGAATATTGCTAGCCCGGGAGAAGATCAAAATTCAAAATTCAAAGTATGATTTCTACTGAATGCATGTCACTTGCGCACCCTAATACAGTTGAAAACTTGTTTGTCAAGAAGTAAATTGGGGACTGTATAAGGGAAATCTCCATTTGTAAGTGTGTCTCCCTCTCTGTGCCAGGAAGAAAAGCCTGACTCTAAATCTCTAGAAATTCTTATCAAGGAGAATGCATTTTTTGTTTGTTTGTTTGCTTATTTATTTATTTAGAACAAGAGGCATCTTGGGGGAGAATTCCAAAATGTGCATGAGAGTGTGTTTTATAGGGGAAATGAAAGGTGAAAAAAATAGGTTTGGGTCAAATTGTGGACAGATTTGAATGCTAGGCTAAAGATTTGGGACATTATGCTCTTCTCAGTGAGTAAACATTGATGAGGATTTTGAGAAGAGTATTATGTATATTAGGTACATTTTCCTAATTCTTATTAAAATACATGGCAATGAAGATAAATGTAAATGTTGCAGCTACTCTGTGCCTGGCATATATTTTGTATTGATTATTTTTTTCTCTTACCACCTTGTGAGGTAGGTTAGAATAGTCATTATAAAGGAAACCGAGTCTCAGAGAAATTACTTAATTTGTTTAGTTCATGTAAATAGAGAGATTAGCCATTCCTTACTCTGTGCTCCCAAAGCACTCTGAAGGGACCACCAATAGACTGCTCATCTGTCTTAACTCATACTCTTCAGAATATAGTTTAAGGCATAGGGAACAGAGATTAACAAGGACACTTTTCACAGAGACACAAAACCATAAAATCAAAACTCAGCAATCTAAAAACATACTTATTTTGACTCTGTTAAAATAACATCTTCCATACACACCAGGAGCCTTTTCTAAATCTTATGCCCCAAACACAGACTTTTATAACATAGGCTCTGCCTATCAGGTCTTTAAGACAGCAGAAGCTTTTTACCTGAGTTGACTGGTTCTGTAGAACCTTTACCTGAGTAGAGGTTCTGTCTCCAGGTACAGATGTTCTGGGACTATGACTGCTTCCTAAACATTCTCGTGGTTGAATTACGTACTGCTTCTATGTTTCCATTTACTTTATTTCTTTCTCTTTTGCTTATAATTAATAATCCCATTGTATTATATTATATTCACTGTATATATCACAGTACTGTGCTCTCTTTTTTATTTGGTTGCATTTTTTTATTAAAAATTTTTTTTAGGTTGTATACAATTTTTAAAGGTTACTCTCCACTTACAGTTTTAATAAAATATTGGCTTTATTCCCCATGTTGTACAATACATCCTTGAGCCTATCTTCCACCCAGTAGTTTGTACCTCCCACTCCCCTACCCCTATATTGTCCTTCTCCCTCTCCCCACTGGTAACCAAGAGTTTGCTCTCTATATCTGTGAGTCTGCTTCTTTTACGTTATATTCACTAGTTTGTTGTATTTTTTAGATTCCACATATATGCGATATCATACAATATTTATCTTTCTCTGTCTGACTTATTTCACTTAGCACAGTGCCCTCCAAGTCTATCCATGTTGCTGCAAATGGCAAAATTTTGTTCTCTTTTATGGCTGAGTAGTATTCCTTTGTATATATATAATTTGGTTGCATTTTCTAGTGATCAGTGAATGTTTATTACATACATGTTTGAATGATGGTTAGAAGAAATCTTAGCCTTACCTAATTTTCATTCTAGTTTTTAACTTGAAGTTGATGACTCATATAAACAAAATTTTGCTGACAATTCAATATGATCCACATAACTATATTTACTTCTTAATTGCATGGAATAATCTTGTAAATCTGATTTTCACTTTGAGTTTTCTTTAAGTGGTCAGTTGAGCTGAGCTGAGTTGAACTGAAGTTATACATTTTGCATTCTTTAGCCTAATGTGGTTCCTTGAAAGCTATTTATTTATTTGTTTTTAAATTTTAGGGACTAAGCCTAGTAGATGTAAATTTTTAAGCACAGGAAAAAAATTGAGATTGAAAATACATTAGTACTAACCAAACGAAGAGTATTAACATATGTTGAATGGAATTTAAGCCTCAGTTTCCTGAACTCTGAAATATGGATACTGATAGTATTTTGTTACAGATTTGCATTGAATTTTAAAGGTAATATTTTTATAGCATTTAATCTGGATTTCACATGTGGTAGATACTCCCCAAATGGGAATTATTAGTTTTACAGTACTTGAGGCAAAACAAAGAAAAGTTAAATAAAGGATCAGGAAATGTATTTTAGGGGACATTTCATTTCCATGTTTTATATTTCCAAAGATAATACTAAAACAAGATTAGATTTATTTTTATAAGGCAGACCAATTCTTGCATGAGAATTACCTATTTAAAATAAGGTACAAAAACTTAACGTTTCCTGAAAAAGTTACTTTACTGTAGATTCTGAGGATTCAGTGAAAAAGAAAAGTTAGATTCTGCTCTATTGGCATTTGCATCTTGATGGGGAGGCAACTATTAAACAAGTAAAAAAATGAGTGAACAATATGCTTTCAGATACTGATTCAAGCATGGACAAAGGGGATAGCAATTTGAGTTTGTGTGTGTGTGTGTGTGTGTGTGTCCTCACACACCTGCACGCACAAGTATACCTGGGTCCCTGCTAAGACAACCAAAAGTACTGAGGCCCTAATGGAAGTAAAGCATGAATCTTTGTCTTTGAAATCACTGCAGACTACCATACATTGTTTTACCCAAAACTAGCAATTTATTTTTCATTTTTCATTAAGCATATTTAACCACTGTATCTGTTTCATCAGATCTGTATTAAAAAACCTCTGTGATTTAAATTTATCATTTACATTTTAACATTCATTTGCTTGAGTATTTACTGAATTTGTCCTAACACTGTGCCAAGTATTATTGTATGTGCTGGGGAAGTAAACATGCCAGCAAATATGTTTACGTTCCTGGAGTTTTTATTCTAGGTTAGAGAAGAGAAGCATAAACACTTAATTCAATAAATAAGTACATGATATATTGTGTTAGAAGCTGATAACTACAGTACAGTACTATAAAACAGGATAGGGGAGATGGCTTGTGCCACTACAAGAATCTCTTGAATCAGGGTAAGTCTGTTCTTTGCTGGAGTTCTATTCTTAAAATGTCCTAAGGCTATGAAGTTTTGTTTCCTCTGTCCTAAATGGGTGGTTCTGTTTACTACTGCTTACACTCTGAAAAAGTCTGGGCATTCTACCCAAAGGCTAAACTCTCTTCTGCTTTTGCTAATACTTATACCCAGGTTGCACTAATGCATTCACTAAACGCCCACTCTCTGCCTGCTCTGTTTTTGCTGATGACCAGAGTAGCAATTCACTGTGCTGAAGAGGGTTCTAGCCACAGCTATACCATTTGCTCAGAGCTAACCCTTTGTAAGAGCTAATAAAGTTATCTAACGCTCACTGAGCCATCTCTTTTATAACAGCACTTTCCTAGGTGCTACGTAAATGTATTTAATTTTGTGTAAAGCAGTTTAATTTATAATTACAATTTAACAGATGTGGAAATTGAGATCCACAGAAGAGGTAGATTCTGCTGTATTGGCATTTGCATCTTGATCGGCAGGCAAGTATTAAACAAGTAAAGAATGACATGCCCAAGACCACACACCTACTAAACGGGCAGTCAGAATTTGAACTCAGGAATTCTTTTTTTATTTAAAATTTTTTTCCAGCTTCATTGAGATATAGTTGACATATAACATTGTATGAGTTTAAGTATACAGTGTGATGATTTAATACACATATGTATTATGAAATGTTCACTACTATAAGGTTAGTTAACAAATCCTTCACCTCACATAATTAGCATTTGTTGTTGTTTTTATTATGGTGAGATCATTAAAGCTCTACTCTCATAGCAACTTTCAAGTGTACAACACAGTACTGTTAACTCTAGTCACCACGCTGTATGTTAGATCCCTGGAACTATTCATCTTATAACTGAGAGTTTGTACTCTTTGACCAACATCTCCCCATTTCCCCTACCCCTCAGCCTCTGGCAACCAGCATTTTACTCTCTGCTTCTGTGAGTTTGACTATTTTAGATTTCTTGTTTACTTCCCCATGATAACAAGTGGTTTCATGTTGTATTTGTCTTCCTGTGTTTGGTTCATTTCACTTAGTATAATGTTTTCAGGTTCATCCATGTTGTTGCAGATAGCAAGATTTCCTTCCTTTTCAAAGCTGAATAAAATTCCATTGTGTGCATATACCACATTTTCTTTTTCCATTTAGCTGTCAATGGACATTTAGGTTGCTTCCTAAATGTCTTGACTGTTGTGAATAATATTGCAGTGAACACAGGTGTGCAGATATCTCTTTGCGATGGGCTTAAGTCCTAGAATCACATAAGGAATGACTTACTAAAAGATTCTCAAGGGTGCTGCATGATCCTTAATAGAGTAGGAAGTAACCTGTCTACATCCGTGATGGCCCGAGGGATAGTTTTACCTCAGGGTCAAAGCTTGCAATCTCCTTTCCATCTTGTGAAGAACTTGAACTTAGAATAGGAGACAGATGTGTTATTAATCAACAACGTGGACAATGACAAAGTTGAAGAAAGTGCTGAATTCAAAGGAGGTTGGAATGAGTACCTTCATTACAAAACTGCCTTTTGAGTTGGGCATTCAGTAGGAGTTCATTAGGAGATATTCATACTCTAATATGAGATATTCATACTCTAATAAAACTCTTCTAAAGACTAGGAATTATATAACTTTAAAGAATCACTCTAGGGCTTCCCTGATGGCACAGTGGTTAAGAATCCGCCTGCCAATGCCGGGGACACGGGTTCGAGACCTGGTCTGGGAAGATCCCACATGCCGCGGAGTAACTAAACCCGTGTGCCACAAGTACTGAGCCTGTGCTCTAGAGCCTGCAAGCCACAGCTACTGAAGCCCGCACACCTAGAGCCCGTGCTCGGCAACAAAGCCACAGCAATGAGGAGCCCTCGCACCACAATGAAGAGTAGCCCCTGCTCGCTGCAACTACAGAAAGCCCATGAGCAGCAACAGACCCAACTCAGCCAAAAATAAATAAATAAATTTATTTTTAAAAAAAAATCACTCTATCACATTTGTTACTTTTCTTTGACATCTTATTTTCCTCACTATTTTAAATAATAATCTTATTTTTTCAATTAGTAGTCTAAGAATTGTCCACGTATGTGAGCAGTTGTTAATTATATTGTTCAAATAATATACTTACTGATTTTTTGTTGGCCTGATCTTTCAGTAGTTAGGCAGGTGTTAAAATCCCTCATTATTAGGATCATCTTATTTTCTCTTTGCAATTTAGTCACTTTTCCATTTGTATTTTGAGTCTATACTATTAAGTATGTATGCATTTCACATTATTCTATCTCCCTAGTAAATTTTAAAGCATCTTTATATTTTATAGATGACTTTTATAAAGAGCATGTACTTGGATTTTTAAAGTCCTGTTTACCTAATTTCTTTTGTAGCTGGAGAATTTGTTCCATCCATGCATTGTAATAACTGATAGATTTGAATTTAATTGCATCATCTAATTTTGTAGTTTTCTTTTCTTTTTCTTTCCCTTAGCTTCTTTTGCATTATCGTTTATTATACCACTATTTACTCTTACATGTCAGAAAGTTGTATGCACTATTTCTGCTGATAACTTAGAAATTGCATCATAGTTCTTTAATATAATTCAAATGATAATGAATATCTTTGCCCTTCTTAAGAATAATATGTCTTTAACCACTTTAAATTCAACCAATCCCACCCAATTTGTTGCTATTTTCTTGAAGATTTAATTAATTAAAAAAAGAGACAGAATTTTATCATTGATTAATAGTCAATATTTTTTAGATTTATATAAAATATTATCATCTTAGTTATCATTAAATTTTGCATCTCAGACCTCCATTCTCTGTTTCATTTCCTTTTAATAACATTGAATCTCTTGGAAATCCCTCTCATGAGGAAATATGGCAAACTCTCAATTTTTGTTTGTCTGAAAAATAACTTTGAAGGATATTTTTGCTCTGTGGTATTCTGGGTTGACAATTGTCCTGAAAGATATTGAGTATCTTTAATAACATTAAAGATATTATTAATGTCTTCTGATTTTTAAAAGTTAGCTGATAGTCATTACTTTTGAGGTGCATGACTTTCATATATGACATACTTTCTTCCACTGTGCTGCATTCTTAATATTTAAGATCTATCTTTCAGGTTATTATTTCTCTTGTATATTTTTTATGATATGTTGTTCAATATCACACTGTGTGTATAATTTTATTTATAATATTTTAAATATCCTGAAGTAGTATATAGACATTTTTCAAATCCAAGTGAACATTTTTATGGTCTCTTTCTCCATTATCCTACTTTTGTTTTCCATTTTTAATTTAGTTCTTTAAATAAATGAATCTTTATCTTAAAAATTCGGAATCTGGTAATTCCAATACCTGAAGTCTTTGTTGATCTGACATGTTTTTTCAGTTGTGTTTGCCTGTTTGACTCATGGTGCCTTGTTTTCTTCTGCATTTATAATGTTGATTCTGTGAACCGATGTGTTTTTGAGGTATGAGGTGAGTGCTGTGGATCCTTTGAAAGAAGATCTGTATTTTCTTCTGCCAGATCCCTAAGGACACTATCAGTCTAGTACTTCTTTAAGATAAACCTCTCATTTTAAATTATTTTAGTTTCAGCAACAAATGTAAATTCAGGCTACAAATCCTTATAAGGCCCATATTTGAAGTGTGATTTCTAAAAACAGGTTTTTTGAGATGTGCAATTTTTCTTTCCTCCTTCTTTTTTACCTCTTTCTTCTTCTCCAACTATCTCCAGGTGTGGAAGAGCAGGATTATTTCCAGCTCTCTCAGTGAGACTTTATGCCTAAATATCCTGTCATTTACCCTGTATTGAACAAACTCAACGTTTTCTACTATTCATGTTCCATGGAACTTTGAAAATATACTCAAAGTTACAGGTCACTGGAAAATGTCCTCAGATGAAAGCCAGTATGAATAATTCTCTTATCTCTCTTGTTTCCCGGTCTCATTTTGATTGGGGCTCTAAAGATTCCTTACTATATTGTCTGCTTAGCAATTAATTTTCAAAAGATAATTTTTATATTTTAACTAGAATTTTTAGATATTTTCTTCAGGATTGTCAATCAGAGGATATAGTCTACAATACCACCAAAAAATAATGTGAAGGATAAGACCTCCATGGTAAATTTGAATTTATTTTTTAACCAGGAAGTTTAATGTATAGAAATTTCTCTTCTACTATGAGCTGTAGAATTCTTAAAAAGTAGAGGAAACTATGCTTAACTAGGAAAGATCATTAACAATAAACTAAATATGTATTCATGCGGTAGAAAAAAAAGTGGATTCATATAGCTAAAAACAAACTTCAACTGAGATCCAGAAGGAGCTTGCTTGTATAAAATCAGCTGAGCCTCTGTTGCTTTTTGTTGTTGTTGTTTTTTCTGTTGGTAATTTTGCTGAACTACAGAAAAAAATACAGGACCAGGCCAGCAGCTTGAAAAATTATCAATTAAACTTTCTCATTAACTATATTTGGTTCCTTAATTGGCCTTTTTGACTGTGTAATTTCAAGTGATAATTATTTGTGGCACTATCCCATTCCTATATCAATGTTATCTCTTAATTAATTCAAGAAATTGACTTAACATTTTTTTCTATCTTCAGTCACAGAAGTGATTTGTGAGTTACCATTCCTTAGACAGCACAGTTATCAGCACTTTGAAAAATGACAGTAAGAAAGTCCAGTCTCACAGACTTACACCACAATAGCATTGATAATAATCTTGGAGAAGCTCTGCTAAAGAAGAATTGTACATACTTGGTGTGAAATAGAAAAACATGGAATTATAGACTAGAGAATGAGAGAAACATGAAAAAAATAAAGATGTTAATTCATCTTTAAGAGAGAACTCTCCAATCTCAAGAAGCAGAATTGTATTTGGATGAAAGTTATATATATACTATTGAGAAAAAAAAGTATGGTCATCCAAAAAAAGAAGGTAGGAAGTTGCTATTCAGTCACCATAACTTTGGATTCTTACCTCAGAAGCTACTCTCCCTACTAAAGCTCTTTCTGAGGCCCAAAGAGCTATTTTCCCTGTCCTTTACCCTCTTCCTCTCTTTAAATCTAAAACTTATCTTCCTATATCCACTCAATACTACAAAGGACAGAGATGCTTATGCAGTTGCTAAATTGGCGGTGGGGTGGGGTTTTAGAGTTACTTACTATGTAAAGGAAGAAATTCATGCTGCTGCAGACCATCCAGAAAAAAATCTCTTCAGAGCGAGATAAGGAGTCAAGGAGACTTCACAGTCCCTCCTTATGCTAGTGAACCTAAAACATAAAATAAGAAAAACTTAATAATAAACTTGTAATATAAGTCTCAAACCAAACTCTAACATTATGTGTAAAGGTGATACTCTAGACAAATTTTCATAGAATCAGGAATAAGACAAAAGTTGAACATTGAGCTAGAAGCAAGATCCAGAATAATAAATATAGAAAAATAATGTATACTTACATTATTATTGTGTTGGCAATGTCCAAAACTATTATTATTAAATAAGAAAATGACTTTATACTGAGAACAATACAATAAAATTAATTAAAAATTTTAATATAAAATTTAGCAAGGGTATTGGTATAAAGCTAAAGTAAAATAGAAATAGCATGTGTGTGTGTGTGTGTGTGTGTGTTTATTTATCATGGCCAGTCAGATTACTTAATTCTTATGAATTAAATTTATAAGAAATGTGAAGAACCAGTACGAAGAAGACTTGACTAGATGGAAATTAATGCCATGTTTGGGATCTAAGTTTATTTAAATTATGTCGTCACATCAGTTCTCCATAAATTAATTTGTAAGTTAAATTCAATTCTGACAATGGGATTTTCCTTTTTCTTTTTTTCTTTTTTGAATCTGATCATAATTTAATGTTTAGTCTAATGTTTTAGTCTAATGTTTAGTAAGTATAACATAGTCAATTACAAATACATTTTGAAAAAATAATACTAATAGATTCACCTAAATTGAAAAATAAATTTTCAGTGATTTAGCTGTATGGAAGGAAATGCACAGGAATAGATATATTGGTCAAGCAAATAAAAGAAAGTTAGAAAAAGTGTACTATATAAAAAAATCTTATTTCAATTCAATGAAAACACAAAACGTTAAATAATAGCTATGGGACAAAATTGGTTAGTTAGATAGAGAGAGAGAGAGAGAGAGAGAATGATTTATATTACCTGATCTTAGTATATTCCACATTTATTGAAGCTTTAAATATAAAAATAATAAAGCATAAACAAATATCTTAGAAGATACAAGAAAATGTTTATGTAATACATACAATAAATGTTTAATGTAATACATACAATATGTATACTGCCTTAATAGGAAAAAAATGAGTTCAGGACAGGCAATTTGTAAATGAAAATGATTAAACAGAGAGTTGTTAGTGTTCAAACTCAGTATTAATTAAATAAATGCATATTCAAGTAGCAAAGACTGCTTTTTGCTAATTAAATTGATAAAATATTCAAAATATTTTGTTAAGTAATCACCCCACTGTTCTTGAGAGTAAAATGAGATATTTACTACATGGCTGTTGGAATTAAAAACTGGTGAGTCTTTCCTGAAAGCTAGTGTGGCAGTGTGAAAAAGGCTTAGTGTGTAGTAACTCTGAGCTTTGAATACCCACTTTGCCATTTACTAGTTTTGTGACTTTGGGTAAATTACTTAATCTTTCTTTGCCTTGTTTTCATTCATGTAAAATGGTGAAAATGAGGATTAAATGAGTTAATACAGGTAAAGTGCTTAGAATAGTGCCAGTAATCATCATTTTTTGTTAATTAATTAATTAATTTATATTTTTGGCTGCATTGGGTCTTTGTTGCTGTGCACAGGCTTTGTCTAGTTGCAGCGAGCTGGGGCTACTCCTCGTTGCAGTGCACGGGCTTCTCCTTGAAGTGGCTTCTCTTGTTGCAGAACCTGGGCTCTAGGCATGCAGGCTTCAGTAGTTGTGACACTCAGGCTCAGTAGTTGTGGCTCGCGTGCTCTAGAGCACAGGCTCAGTAGTTGTGGCGCATGGGCTTAGTTGCTCTGCGGTATGTGGGATCTTCCCGGACCGGGGATCGAACCCGTGTCCCCTGCATTGGCAGGCGGATTCTTAACCACTGCGCCACCAGGGAAGCCCCAGTAATCATCGACATGATTATTTTTATGGTTTTTTTTGCAATAATTTGGCCTTTTTGACCTTGAAGCTAATTTTTTGCTATTTGTGCATTTTCCTTTAATTATAAATTAATAATTTAGAAATTAATTAATTTTCTTAGACTAGGTAGCTACCAGTGAGATAAAATTTCAGATCTACACAAAGGCTTATTCTAAAACTGGAGTTCACAGACTTTCTAAAGAAATGTTGCTTATCTGGATTAAGCTGCTTTCCTTCCTGGAAGGGTTAATACTTATAACTAGTTTCTCTGTCACCAACATAGAGAGAAAGGTTAATTCTAAGTGACTATATAGAAAGCTAATGGAAGCCTTCCCCTAAATACTTTAACATATTTGAATACTCTAATAGTTTGGGCCCATCAGTGGCATCCAAGGTAAGGGTTTATAATGATTGTACTGATAGAATATGTGAGGAGCCATGGTGACTTTGGAATCAAAGGCAAAGCTAAAGATCCAGATGATACATGGACATTGTTCCAAATAGGTTAAATTCCATAAGTTATCTGTACATCCCAGTATATACAGAAAGAGCAAGACTGAAGCTTCAAGGTCATGATCTTACACAGTCATTGAGAGAATACAGGAAGCTTTTTGATTGATCTGGTGCTCTGAAGCTATTTTCATACCTTGAGGAAGAGGTCAGGCAATAATAAGTTTGCAGAAGGCGTCTGAGATGTGACGGGAAAGAACCTGGGGTATTGTTTTGTTTGGTCTTCTCTTGTCTTGGTGTTTTTTGGGGAGAGAGTTGTGTGCTAGAGAAACATAATTTCCCCTAGTTTTTATTTTACTTGCCATTTGATTGTAGAGAAGGAGTTGATCACTCAAGGTTTCTCCCAAGATATTAAGGTACATATTTTCTATTGAAAATAGCAGTTAAATGAGATGACCAGAATTATAAGTATTTCTGTAGAGACCACACACATAGACTCATAGAATATAAAATCTGGAAGAGACCTGAGGCTATCACCAAGGCTAAGCCTTTCTAAGTCTTTCATTTCATAGATGAGACATTAAAATCAGAGGAAGAAAATGACTTTACTTTTTTGAAGTCTTATAGCTAGTAAGTGCCAGAGAGCAGCTTGTACCCAGATCTCCTGGTTTCCAAACAGAGCAACTCCTATCAGTGGCTACATTTTTCTAAAGGTTTACATTAGATGTAAATGTGAACAAAGATTAAGGTACACACAAATAAGTGTTTCACTGTTAGTATTTTCAGTTTTTTTTTTTAATTGGAGTGGAAGCGCCCTGTATTTTCATATTCAGAGAAACACCTTACCTCTTCCAAAGTACTGACCAAGAAGATTTTCATGTTTGTTCCCCTCAGACTGACTAAACTGTAGACAGATTTCACCTGACTCTAGGCCCCTGACCTCTTTTTTCTCTGAGTAATATTTAGTTTAAGAAACTTGTAATTGCAAATTCTTTCTATGCCCCTTTGAGATGTAAATCTTTAAAAAAGTCTCTTGCCCGTTTTATACCTCGGACTGTTTTTTTCAATGACCTTAGAGACAACCCTTTCATATGTAATCATCAAGGAAGGTTAGGCCTCTAGCTCCCCATCTCTGTGGGAGGGAAAGAGCCTAACTTTGGCGGGCACCTTGCTTCAAGTTATAAAACTGCCTCCTGTCATGAAGATACAAGAAAGTTTACTTTTCCTTTGGGTAAAGCAAATTAACAAACACAGGTGGCCTGAAAAATCTTCCCATTCTGCTCCTGGTTTCAGCAGAGTAGAAATCAGAGTTCAGATCTCTTTCCCCCATTACAATAGCTTTGAATAAAGTCTTCTCCATCTGTTTAATAGTCTAGTACCTTTTACAATTATCATACCACCTCTTATTTCTATAAACATCCTGCTCATTTTTATATAAATTATTAAACCTATCATTTGATCTTGCCTTGCTTTTTTTAAATAGAAAAGTAGTTGTTACCACTGAACATTTCTTCTTTATTACTGTTTCATTAGTCTTCCTCTTGCTTCTCATAAAAGTTCTCTGAATTCTGCTGCAGTCGCTAATTGCAAAGGCTAAATAAAATCTGATTTGCACAACAATTTTGCATCTGAACACCCCCCCAACCCCCGTCAACTTGTCAAATTCTTCAACAGACTATTGTATCTCCTTCCTTGTTTTCCTTTATTAAAGGTCTGCACAATTTCAGGCCTTTCAGAGCTTAATTTTCCTCTCTGATTTGGATGTTAAGAAAAGTGGTATGAAATTTGTGGGCCAACATCTTGCAATATTAGTCCGACCACTCTGTGCACATAATTAGAACTAATTGAATTAGTCCCACTCCTAGCAAAGAAGTAAAATCAATATTATAATTAAAACTGCATTTCTGTATAATTGGATTTTCAAATGAAACCTGAAAAAAGGGGAGGAGTGGAGAGGGTTTCTTATGTGCAAAAGTAATTAATATTTGTATCAAGTTTATATCTTTAAAATAATCTTTCAGGAATTTGTGGCAATATCCTCAGTTTCATTAGCCAGAGCTGATTTTAGGAGTTCCTCACTCTAATCCTTGAAAAAACCATCCTATAGCAAAAGGCTTCCTCTGTGTTGCCAGTGAGCTGTCTTTCTTTCCTATCTCAAATATTTCAGTATTTCAGTTAGATTCAGCATTACGATTTTCAGGGACCATGTTACCCAATGTGTTTGTTAAATCATATCCAAGAACTTTTTTATTTTTCCCCCTACATCAAAAGAAATCAATCTGATATAGAGAACAGACGTGTAGTTGCTAAGGGGGAGGGGGTTGGGAGAGAGGACTGGGAGTTTGGGATTAGCAGATGCAAACTGTTTTATATATATATATATATATATATTATGGATAAACAACAAGGTCCTACTGTAAAACACTATCCTGTGATATCCTGTGATATCCTGTGATAAACCATAATGGAAAAGAATATAAAAAAGAAAAATATATATATACATATATAACTGAGTCCCTTTGCTGTACAGCAGAAATTAAACACAACATTGTAAATCAACTATACTTCAGTAAAATTTTTTAAAAAGAAATTAATCTAAAAGAACTGGGCAGCTTAGGAGTTGATCTACTAGTTCTTTCCCTGGAGTTCACTGCCTTTCCTTCAAGTGCTTTTGCCACAATTCCATATATAGATGGAATTCCTTTTTAGAATGTGATGTTAGAAGAGACTCACAGTTTATTTTTTCAAACTGACATGATCGGGGTCACTTGGAGGGCACCACTTGGAATGGCTCTTCTTTCAGAACTTAGTGATTGAGGAAAGTTAACAGGAGTAATATTTGCAGTCATGTTCCTATGTCAGGAAGACTGTGAGGTCCTGGGTTGGGATGGAGGAGAATACATAGATAAATTAGACCTCGTCCTTAGACTCAAAGTTCTCTTCAGTTGGGAAAGACATAAATTATACACTCAGAGAGTTAAAAACAAATAAGGCAGTGTAGGTCACGTGCCAAATGAGTGGCACAGACAAGTAAATATGCAGGCATGATGAAGTGGGAAAAGTCTTGGAAAAGGTTAGAAGACCGGGTTCAATACAACTCAATATATACAACCTGAACACTTAAGTCACTTGATCTGTGTAGGCCACCACTGTCTCATCTAAGTTGAAAATGTTGAACTAGATTAGAATGTTTCATCCAGCTGTGAAATACAATGAAATTCAGAAGAGGGAGATCATACCTTGGGATGGAGTGGCCACAGATGATCACCTGAGTCACATGAAACATGCAGTAACATTGAAGGATTAAGAAGATGCTGTTAGACAAGGGAAACAAAAAGGGGACAAAGCCTGATAAAGGCAAAGAGTTACTGTGTCTCCTTTGTTCACTTTTCTGTCCTCAGAGCTGGCCACAGTTCCTGATGCACACCAAGCACTCTGTAATACATGCTTACTGAATTAATGAATTAATTGCAAGATGCTCCCCTTGCTTACACACGTGGTGACCTCTAAAAGATCACGTTCTGTGTTCGCTTAAAGACTCTCAAGCAAAGGAAGAAAACAACCACAGACACATTTGTTCGAAACCTTCTTTGGTGACTTGTAATGGATGCAAGTGAGCATTTTCCATCTCTATCCTAAATTTTTCTTTCTAATCTGAATGCCAAAAGATTATTTCAAAATTCCCAAGGTCATATGATTAATAAATAGAATAATTCTGAATCAACCTGTGAAATTCCCTCTTCTCTGCCAGTTTCTAACTCAGGGAGGATTCCCTAAACCGCTTCTGAACTTGACCTGTGACATGCACTTCATGCTTCCCTGTTCATTGCCATGTTCTGGACTTGGGTTCTGCATTCCACTGCAGTTTTTCAGCTCTACAGCCTTCAGAACAAATTCTCACTTAAATTGTATATGGATCATCTTCTGAAATGCCTCCCCTGCCTCTATTTTTTCCCCTCCTATGTCACCTTTAAATCTTTGGTACTCAGTGAGCCTTCTTCTCTCCTCTGATGATGCCTTGGATGTGCTCTTAGCCACTTACATCCAGGATCAATTTTGGATGCTGGAAGAAGGGGCACATTGTTTTGATTTCCCCTGAGCCACTAAAGTTGTAATGTTCAAAACAGAAGTGCCCTGAGAAGACAGCTTTGCTTGCATATCACTTCTTGGCAACAGATAAATTGTTTCTCTATAGTTTTCTCTTTGAATTTTGTTGGATCAGTTTTTAACTTGAAGACTGTTCTCTTTTGAGTAATACTTTTTCAATGTGTCCCACTTGGAGATTTACTGCACCAATTCATCATCAGAGTGACTGCTGGCTCTGATGATGTGTAGCTTAATAACATCATCAAAGCAATTTCTCATTCAAGTTACATATTACATAGGAATGTTAGTGCTTGTATTTTAAAATA
This sequence comes from Mesoplodon bidens, assembly GCF_964165515.1. Lineage (NCBI taxonomy): Eukaryota > Metazoa > Chordata > Mammalia > Artiodactyla > Ziphiidae > Mesoplodon > Mesoplodon bidens. The sequence continues at coordinate 54,647,235 of NC_138162.1, forward strand.
TATACATTTATGTGCTTACAACAAATTAAAGAAGCTTTCAGAGACTTTGCAAAACTCTTAAATCTGTCCCAAATCTAGATAAGCTATAAAATTAGCACTGAGTCTCAATAATGATGAGTGCCAGACCTCTTCTGTGTAGCGACAGATATCTTCTTCATAAATTTTTTATTTTTTCAGTAATAAATATGTGAACTTAATAGAACAATTTAAAAATACAAAAGTATATACAACAAAGACACTTCCTTCTGTCCACATCTGGCAACTATCTAGTACTCTTCTCCAGAGGGAAATAACTTACCAACTCTTTTATAGATAGTATAAGAATACTCAGACACCTATGTATATATCTTTTTTTCCCCTTTATATGCAGTCAGTAACATATTCTTCTGTATCTTTTTTTCCTCCATTTAACAGTATAAATTAGAAATTGCTCCCTGTATATACACATAGACTTTGCTCATTCTTTTTGGTGATAGCATGCATCTTCCTATCTTCCCCTTATTGTTATCTCTGTGTTCTAAAGAGATATTATCACTTCTCTGTAGAATATTGACTTTTCCTTATTGCAAGGACACAGTCCAAATTAGAACAAGAATTTTAGAAAATGACTAGAAAGAAAATGGGGTTACTTACAGTTTTTCTTCATTATGTAATATAGAACTGTCTTATTCTTTTTATGACAGTATACTATCCTACTGGTTTCTTTTAGGATTTTGACTCAAGGAGAACTCATTTTCATTAATAAGGATTTAAAATTTTTATTTTACTGAAACATGAAATTAAGTGAATCTTACCAAAGGTGATAAAAATATCTACATTCTTTTTAGGAATAAACTAAAACTGGGGAGAGAGAAGAGGAAGAATGTAAAGTCATTGAAGTGTGATTAAATGTCATACACTTTAAATAATAAGTGGCAGTTCTTAACAGAAATGTTCCAAATCATTACATCACACACATTACCTTCTTTATTTTTATTTATAAGCTTAGCTTTAGTTTGTGTTATGGACATCAAATGAACTATTAAAGGGAAAATGGAATTTTTAATATTGTCTCAAATGAAGAAAGGTAATGAGAATATTAGGAATTCCAGTATGGAAAGTCTCAGTCTCTAATCCAAGTTATGAAAGTATCAATAGTTACAATTAAAGGCAATATATAGAGTAGTTTAAAAAGAATAAACCTCTCCTCAAAATCAAAGTTTTAAAATTTTTTATTGAGGCTATTTTGATTATTATTATAAACAAGTTAGCTCTTCTCCATCGGTCCTTCATTTAGCTTTTGCCTTGTGACTTCCATGATTTATTTTATATTATCTATTATGAATTCATCAGTTTTCTCCTTTAATAGTTGCCAAGCCACTTCTTTAAAGACTTAACTATAAACATAAGTCCACAAAAGCAGAAATTCTGAAACTATACGAGATTATTATTTTTTTGGCAAAAATACCCTAATTTTATTTCTCCGTTCTCTTTCCCTTGACATTGTTGACTTAACCAACTTATGAATGTGAGAGTGTACAGATACTTAAACAGAAAATTTTACAAAATCTCCTCTTAAGAGAAAAAGAAGCTATCAAGTAACATAGCAGGGCAAATTCATGTCAATGTGTGTGTGCACGCTCTCAAAAGTGGGGAGTGTCATTCCTGAGAGTAGAAAGTGACACAATTTTTCTAGAGAGCAGAGGGAGGGGAGGGGATGGAGGGGGTGGGGGAGGGGAAGGCGAGAGGGAGAGAGATTGGAGAGTGAGATCAGAAATCGTGGTGACTAGCCATTGATGACATTTTGTAATCCTTACTTTTTTTTATAAACTCTGATTAAAATCTACTTAGCAGACAATACTTTCAGAGTTGGATCTAGTTGAGTGATTATTCTGGCTATAAGGTGGAATGAGTTAAAATTAAAAGCCATCATTTGGGCCCAGCCACACAGCATTACCTTTGAAAATAAACTTTTTTTTTCTTTTTTTTTTTTTGATGACAGAATTAACTACTGTTTTAAGAAGCTAAGGCCCATTCCTTCCTAATGTAATCAGTTAATCCTCAGAAACAGAATGTGTGATCTTATTTTCCCATCTCTGCTCATTTCATAGTCAAACAGTTTATAGTCAAGCTGGAATACCACACCAGAATGTTTAATAACTCAGATTCTGAGGTTCAGACCCTAGCACTAACACTTACTAGCTTGGACAAGTTACCTAATCCCAAGAATCTCAATTTTCTTATCTAATCTGTAACCAAATTCCTGGGGTTTTTTTAAGGATTAAGTGAACTATTATCCAAGATAATAAAGTTAAGATAATTAAGTTAAAATTAACTTAATTTGTTAGTCAATCTTAAAGTCTTCTTTGTACTTTGGCAATCCATAATTGGCCAAGTAGGAAGATGACAATTGGATAGAAGACCTTGTTTTGAGCTGAGTTCATTAACTATTAAGCAGTACTCATTAGAGAGAATAAAAACAGTGCTGAATCAGATTCTGTAGGTTCTGAGAAACATTATTTGCTTATTACACCTGCCTATCATGTTTCTGTTTATGTACTAGAGTTTATCAACAAAAATTGGACTCAGATATTTTGTCAAGTGACTTTAGAGGGAAGATTGGGATCAAGTTACCATATGTCCTGATCTTCCTCTATAGTCTTTACTTCAATTATGTGTAAAAGGTATAATGAGATTTATCAGGTAGTATATCTTGATTTTTGTTTTTGCTTCTGTTTTTTTTTGTGTGTGTGTGTGGTATGGGCCTCTCACTGTTGTGGCCTCTTCCATTGCGGAGCACAGGCTCTGGACACGCAGGCTCAGTGGCCATGGCTCACGAGCCCAGCCGCTCCGCAGCACGTGGGATCTTCCCAGACCGGGGCAAGAACCCGTGTCCCCTGCATCAGCAGGTGGACTCTCAACCACTGCGCCACCAGGGAAGCCCTTGATTTTTGTTTTGAAAACGTAACCATGAAAATGATGTAGCACACAAGCATTGCTTTACATAATTTATGACAAAAAGAATAAGCAATGTCACTTTAAAAATCACTCTTCAGTGCATTGATGAAGGTGTTATTCATATATAGTTAGAAGTTGAAATTTATAAAATAATTGAAATTTTAATTGACCCACAGTGTAAATTTCAGCATTAAAATGTTTATTTATAAAATTTGAAAATTTAATAATATAATGTATATTAAATATTTTTAACACAATTAAAAATAGAAGCAGGGCTTCCCTGGTGGTGCAGTGGTTAAGAATCCGCCTGCTAATGCAGGAGACACGAGTTCGAGCCCTGGTCCGGGAAGATCCCACATGCCACAGAGCAACTAAGCCTGTGCGCCACAACTACTGAGCCTGTGCTCTAGAGCCCACGAGCCACAACTACTGATCCAATGTGCCACAACTACTGAAGCCCACATGCCTAGAGCCTGTGCTCTGCAACAAGAGAGGCCACTGCAATGAGAAGCCTGTGCACTGCAACGAAGAGTAGCCCCAGCTTGCTGCAGCTAGAGAAAGCCCACATGCAGTAACGAAGACCTGATGCAGCCAAAAAAAAAAAAAGAAGCATATCTATTTGTAATAAAAACACAAAAAATACTTCCTGTATTTTGACTAAACAAGAGAAAATGTTTCTAAGTATTAATACAAATACAAATAAATGTTCCTTTTGGAGGCAGAAGACATTTCATTTTATTTACTTCATTCAATTCATTCATCCTATGCTTTAAAACTGTGCCTATCATAACTTGACAAGCCATACAAATTGACTTTGCTTTTACTTAATTAACTGATCATTCATCAGTTTATCTTTATTGATGCTTATCCATTAAAAAAGAGAAGGGGAGAAATATTGTGGATAATACTCTAAATCTCTTGCTTTATTGGTCATCTGTGAACATTAAACGTATCAAAGTGTTATGCAACATTAATGGCAAACTTTTATTGAGTCATTACTATTTATTAGTCAGACACAGCTTTCAGTGCTTTATGTGTGCTATTTAATCCTCCCAACAAGTCTGTGAGGAGAGTACTATTGTCCTTATTTTTACATAAGAAAAAGAGGAGTTAATACTTTATTCAAAGGTATGTAGCTAGTAGGTGACATGGTCAGATTTCATAATGACACAATCTGTCTGATGAGGCCAGGCAATTAACCACCAAGCTCTCATACATACCATCTCTGAATGTATCATAGCATGTCAGATTTATTATAGGACATATTTTTGAGTAATTATGAGATACTTTAATATTATTTGTGATTTTTTTCATATTTTCAAAAAAATGTTAAGATGTTTGAAAAATTAGAACACTAAGATACTTAAAATATTCCAAAGACTTTTCTAAAATATATTTGCTTGATTTGTATTAATATTTTACTCACTAGAAGAAAAAACAAACTTTTCAGTGACTCATCATCTCTGTTTCAGTTTGGTTCTTGCTTTACAAAAAAAAAAAAATAGAATGGATAGAGGAGAACTGTTTTCTGCAATGGCTATAAATTCTAAATACATTTGAAATGTCACTGCACGTTGTTTACCAACTTGCTGATACTAAGTGAGGCCAGAATTATTAATGAGAGACCTTTGCCAACAAATGCTAGAGATAGTGAACAATACTTTTCCATAAGCACAAATGAATGAACATTGCTGGAATCTCAGATGAGGTGACAAATGTCCTACAATGCTGGTGGGAAGGGTAAAAATAAGGAAGATGGTGGAAAATAACATAGTGCTTAACTACTTTCCATTTGAAAGATAGAATTCTGGAAAAGGAGAAAAAAGTTGAAAAAAAATGGGGAGCAAAAATTGAAAGGTTGAGGAAAGAAAGAAAGACAGAAAGAAATTAAATGGAAAAGTAGGGGAAAATACAAAGGACTAGAGATGAACTCAAGGAAAAGAATGGAGAGAGTAAGGAAAACTAGAGAAAAGAATATTAAGAATTCCACACCCTCAGCTTCTTGCCTCTCTATATCTGAATGAACATTCCCAGAATCATGTTTTTGGTTCTCTTCTCTACAGTCTGTAATGTTTGCCATTAGGATCTCACTAGAAAATGCCTTTAGAACCTTTTCAGTATATTAGGCATTTTGTTTTGCTATCAAATTGATAGATAATAGGATTTGAAAAAAATTGTTAGATAAATTTAAGCTTACGAGGATACATCTTTCTGGGCAATGACTGTTGAAAATGCAGGAAAAAAAACACAATTTTTCCCAAACAAAATTAACTTTATATCAAAGCAAAAACATAAATACCAAAAATGGAACAAGTAAACAAAGTACTGAACTGAAAATGAAATATAAAATCTACAATTTTCAAAATACTACACTTTTGATCATCTACAAAATCCTCTATGTATCAACTTAATCTCAGAAAGAATTTCCCTTTCACTTTATTTCTGGTAACAATCTGGCTCCCCCAGGGTGTGTTGTAATTATATTACATAGTGAATATTTTTCCCTCTCACACTCCTTCTTACCATTAGGTCTACAGCTGGGTTAGGTCTCCTAGTTCATTCCTGCTGCTTTCACACCATGTTTCCTTTCTCTTTTCTAAAACGTGACAGTGTGACTCTCAGGTCATCACATCAGATGACACCACCCATGAACCCTCCTTTGTTGTGATTATTCATTCCCCTACACTAAAGCGATTCATCTCTGCAGATTTTTAACACCTGTCTCAATCTCCAAAATTACTCCTGCCTAATTATTGATGATTGTATAATTCACAAATATGATCCTTCCTGTGCCCTAGCTTCTCAGTTCCCAGACCTCCAGGGAAACTTGTTCTGCTCTTACCTCAAGTATACAGTTAGACTCCGTCATTATGAGCGACTGAAGCTTTCTACAACCTCAGTTGTAAACTTTCTTCTCTCTGACATCTCTAGGATTTTCTGGAACACTCTGATTCCCTGGGGCATAATGTCCAGTGATTCTAGTACCTTTATACTGCCTCTCTTCCTCTTTATGTCCTCTCAGCTCTTCTCACCCAACTCGAATTTATCGACCATCACTAAAACCATTCCATCTTAGACACATTCTTCTCTGCCTCGCTCTCAGTTTACACACTCAACAAAACACCAATCCTGGAAAAATACAACTGCCTACTGCATATATTTTCATTCATGAAATTGACTATGGTTTGAGAAAGATCTAGAACCAAACTGATTGTTTTCACCTTAAATTAATAGCTACTAACTTCAAATGAACGCTTAACACATCCACCATCATACATTACCTCATCATACATTATCCACTTACTTCATTCATTATCTCACTGAAATTTGAGACAATTTCAAACATTTCTTCTCTCTCAAATTTCCACATATTTTTAGTCAGTGACTGAACTTTCCAATTCGCTGAGAAAATTGAAAGTTACGAGAGAAATCCTACAAGCTCCTCCCTCAAATCCTCCATCTGCATCTATGTGCCTGTGTTCTCTCTCTCCAACTGTTGCTATAGATGAACCCCCCATGCCCCTACTTAAGGCTTAACCTGCTCACCTGTATACTAGATTCATCCTTTCTTATGCCTACTCAAGAACATCACTCTAGCCAGTCTCCCTTCTCTGACCCCAACCATCAAATTTACCCTTCCTACTTTCCCATCATGCTGCTATTCCACAAAATAGCATGCTGCTATTAAAATACAAAATAAAACAAAAATCAAAAACCTCTCTTACTTCTAGTACCCTCAGCTATCACCCCATTTTCCCATTCCTCCTTGTAGTAAATTTCTCAAAACAGTTGTTTACACTTTCTGACTCCTATTCCTTCTCTCCCATTCTCTCAGCAACCCTCACTCCTCTACTAAAATTACTACTGACATGGTTATCAATGCCTTCATATTGAAAAGCCAGTGGTCATGTTTTGATTCTAAAATTACTTGATCTATCATCCACATATGACACAGCTAACAACTCCCTTCTTAAAATGCTTTCTTCACTTGTCTTCTTCAGCATCATGTTCATTACCCTGTTTTTTTCTTACTTTATTTTCTGTGCTTTATTAATCTCCTTAGTGGAGATTCATCATTATCTTTCCGACCTCTTAACGTTGGAATTCACAGTTCCAATAACCTTTTTTCTTTTCTATCTATACTTTCCTGGGAATCTTATTTGGTTTTGTTCATTAAATACCATCTATAGAGTGATGACTGACAGCTTTGTATTTCTAGCATACACCTACCTCACCCTGGACTCCAAACAAATTTGCTGCAGTGTCTGCAAGGTATCTAGACACAATGGGTAGTGGAAACCAGAGCTCCTGATTTTCTGTTCCCACACAAATCAGGTCCAGGTGCAATTGCCCCCATTTCAGTTAGTAGTAATTTTATATTTCTAATTGCTCAGATCAAAATATCCTGAAGTCACCCAGGTATTTTGTTTGTTGTTGCTGTTGTTTTAATTTTGTTTTTGGTTCTGGTTTCATACCTCACATTAGAAAATTCTGTTGACTCTATCTTCAAAATATATCTAGAATCTTCCCATTTCTCACCACCTCTCATGATAATCACCCTAGATCTATCCACAGTCATCTTGCCCTGGATTTTTGGTTCTAACTGGTCTCTCTGCTTCCATCTCTTCTCTTTCTATCCCCTAAAGTCTATTCTCAACAAGGCATTCTGAGTGGATCTACTAATGTATGAGTTAGAGGAAGTTATTTCACTGTTCAAAACTCTCCAATAACTTTGGATTTCACTAGGAATGGAAACTAACATCTTTAAGCTAGCCTAAAAACCCTACATGATCGGTCCCCTCACATTTTATTACCTCTCTGACTGCCTTGCTCACTAGGTCCTCTCCTTCCCACTTTTCTTTAGCTATACTGACATGAGACATTAGGCAGACTCCTGCCCCTGTAATTTTGCACTTGTTTACACCCTCTACCTGTGATGCTATTCCTCTAAATTGAGGAAGCTATCCACATAGTGAGCTTTCTCACCTCCTTTAAGTCTTTGTCTAAATGTCATCTTCTTGAGAGTTCTCTGATCACCCTATTTCAATTTTACCCTCCCCTCTACCCCAACTGGGCTTCTAGTCCACTTTCCCTGCTTTATTTTCTCAATAGCAGTTTTTACTTTCTAACTTAACTGTATAAAATTATTAACTTTTACATTGTCTTTTCTATAGAAGTTCCATGAAGGCAGGGGTTTCTGACTACTTTATTTACTGAGGTATTCCTGGTACCTAGAAAATACCGCATATATAGTGCGCATTCAGTACATACTTTTAGCTGTTGAGTAAATAAATGAGTATTTGAATAAATAAATACTTTGAAATAAAAGCTGTCTTAGTTTAGAACATATGCTATGCTGACCTTTCATTTCGAATTTGTGTCTCCTGGCACTATCCATGAACAGTTAGGGGACCACATTGCTTTTACCTAATTGCCTAACTGCTTGTATACTCTGAGACTTTGGATAATGACATGTTTTAAAGAACTAAAATTTTAGGTTAAGAATCACTCTCTTCTGTATAGATGCTGATTTAGCAGAACTTTCTTAATCTTTTCACATCCTAACATTGTTTGAAATGGACTTTAAACTCAATGGCAAAACATGATGGCACAACTCATAGACACACACATACACTCCTACTCACTCAGTGGCATTCTTTTAATTCACTTTTATCTATGCTTTGGAGGTCCATAAGTGCTATTTACTACCACTCCTTTTATACTTGCTAGGACACTTAAATATAAGTAACTATGATACCTCAAGGTAACAATTTTTTTTGGGGGGTGGGGTGTATCTCTCTTCTCCCCATGCTTCAGACTTCTGAAATACACTCAAAGCACAACTTTCTAATGTAGACCATTATCAGCATTATGTAAGATCTTAAGGTTGGGCTATCGTTTTAATTTATACAACATGATGTTTTTCAGAATTTCTGTTGAGACCTTTCCCCTTACATTAGAAAATGTGGAAACCAAAAATAAATACAATAGAAGAGAAATAGAAGGAAATTTAGACATGGTTGGATAGCCTGAACACAGACTCCTGAGTCAGAGAATATGAGATACATACACAAGAATTCTAGTCCACATCCAATTAATCACTGTCTCTGAAAGGAAAAGAACTTTTAGAAGTGTTTCATTTTGAGAGAGGGAAGCTTGTTACTTCTGATGCCATTGAAAGTTCAATATTAGGGAGAAGACTTTGTTTGAAAAATATTCACTGGACTTGAGTTGTCCAAAATTCGGACTGTCACCCTATAGCCCAATTACTCTGAGTCCTTGATCATGATCCTACTGCTCCTGATACATTTCCTGAATTTTTTCACCATTTCCTCCCATCAGCTCTTTTGAGGAGAGTCCTGAGCCATTTTGCACTGGTATAGATACTCAAGTTTCATCTAGTTCACAACATTTCTGGCTATTATAATATATATTTATAAAAAACATTTAAGTTAAGTTTTAAATGTCTTCACTATATTTGACTGTTATTGGAAAACCCACTGTTCATACAAAGTGGCTTTTATGTTTGGTTTATGAGTTAGTAATCGAGTGTGCATTTTTCCAGCTTGGGGATCATGGTTCATTTTGGTTCAAAATTTTGCCTTAACCACATTGAAAATTCAATATAATTAATTATTGACAGTGATTTGCATTTTTTCAAACCAAGAGAGTGTTACAAGATAGACGTACTGGCTTGGTAAGAAAAGCTGCTTGTTAGCAAATGGTTGCACTGCAGGTAGGGAGAGGATTTTTCAACTTCTATTGTTATGATATTTTCAGCCAAAAAATTTGCAATTCCTGGCTTTGATGGAAATATAATGGTGAAATAGGGCAGCCGTTTTCAATTATTACAGCTACACTTGTCTGTATGACTTTGCCGATCTGAACTTGACTTATTCTATCCTTAAAACAAACAAAAAAATAGAGACAAGAAAAATAACTCTTTATTCACATAAGAGAAGCATTGCAAGGATAAATTAAACTATTTCTATTCATAATATTACTTAGTTTTTGGACAAATGGTGCTATATAAATGCAAAGTACTAGTGTTACTTTTACAGAGGATAGTGTACAGAGGGATGAGTGTTGAGGACAGATGAAATGTTTATGTTAGCTTTATTTCTGAAGAAAAATACTTCGAAAATATCTAAGCTTAATCACACTTAGTTTTTCCTCCTCATAATTCAGAACACATTTATCTTTGTTTGTCCACAAAGCAAAATAGTTATTTCTCGCCCTTGCTCAGGATCTTGATCTCAATCTCATGAAAATGCTTCAGCTCTCTGTGCCAACCGAAGAAGCCATTTGACAAATGGCGCATCTGAGTTATCACAATCTTATGTGATCTCCCCACAATGCTGCACACCTCTTAATCTGATTCCGATAGCTCAGGGACAACTTAACACATTGCATTTATCTTTATTGTGATTTAATTTTGAGCAGTCAAGATCCAGAGTGGAAGGAGAAACTGCTCGAATTTCAAAATCAGGTTGCCCTGCTTGCAAATTGCTTATTCTGTTAAATACTTGGAAAGACACCCCCCATGAGGTTTTGGCACTCAATCCATCAGTCTTGTTTCAGCTCTCCTGACTTCAGCTGCTGTTGTTGGATTCTTTGCCCTGATTCTTCTCTTAAGTGAGGCCAGTGCTTAGAACAAAGAACCCATGGTGATGTCAGAGGAGTAGCAGGAGTAAACCAGGAGTAGCAAACAGCTGTGGAAATAATCCAACTTGATTTCTCATAATCCTTTGTGCTCACTACCTCAGGCCCTCATCTCAGGTTCTGTTGCTCCTGCACCTGAGATACAGAAGAGTAAGAACTTTTATGCATAGCTATTGACAGATACTTCTTAGGCTGAAGGATAGCCTTCATATATGATAAAATCAAACACTGAAAAATAAAGGATCCGTTTTTTGGAAGTTAAGGTAAACTCTAGTGACAAGTGGTAGAAAGTGAAGCAAGCTGAAACTCAAGGTATGCCTTCCATTAGTGATACCATCATAGGAACCTTAAATAATCTGCCTTTTTAATGCTCTAGAATCCTTGATATAATATGGAGGGTGGACTAGATAATTTCTTAGGTAGTAGTCTCTGATTTCTTGTGTATAATAAAATGAATGCATGTTTGTTGTGAACGATTATAAAGGATATGAAAGTTTAATGAGCAGAGTAAACCTTTTTACTTTAAAATACCCAGAGATAAATTGAATTCATATCTTATTCAGATTTATATTTTTTAGAGTCATAAATTTAAATGTGATAAATGTGCATACCCCAAATTAACTTGAATAATGCCTTTAAAATTACTCATTCTCAAAAAGTACAGTGCACATGAATTTATGTAACTACAAGGCCACTGGACTGTGTTTAATTAAGACTCCTATGATTAAAAAAAAAAAGGAAAGTAATTTAAAATATTAGAGTCACATTCAGCTTAGCAACATACTCAGGGCATGAAAGAAACAAGAAGATCAGGATTACTATCTCGCATTCCATGATCACTCAGGAGCATGTGGGCTCAATGATATAAAGTTGCTGATATTTGATAATTTTTAAACTTTAAAAATATTGATTTCATATAGTTCAACTTAGTTAAATTATTCACACTCTTTTATGGTTGTATGTAGTTGAATAAACATAAACTAAGTGTGGATATGATGCAAATTCCTCTGGAATGGTTTTTAACAGTTTGATGGCTGCTTCCAGCTTTAAAAATGACATTTAATACATTTTCTTACTATGAAATTATTGCATGCTAGAAAAAAAATATCCATGTAAAATGTGTCTTTACAAAAATTATGCATGATATTAGACTTTCCAAAGCAAACTCATTTTTAGGAAGAGCTTTATTCTGATTATTGTATTTGAGAATTATGTTCAGAAAGTGAGAATGGATCTTTCACATGATGCACACTGATTAGATGGGATTAAATGTTCTATGTGCCTCATGCCAGCCTTAAGATTCTGATTTTAGCACTTCAGAGAAGACAGAAGTGCAGGATTTTTGATGCCTCTAATTGAGAGAGAACGCAAGTTCACAGTTTTATAGAGAGCCTAACAACTAAATTTCAGGTGTAGATCTGTTAGTATCTCCCTGTATGACACTGAGCAAATCAACTTTCTGATCTTCATTTTCCTATTTGTAAACTAAGGGAATGGTATTTGGTGAACATATATTTTCTAAGCTCTGAAGTTCTATGGAAACATGAGTCTTTGAGATAGACATGAATTTTCCATCACTAATAATTGTGTTGTTAAATTCTCTCAAGAAAACTCTGTCTACTCTCTTTTCCCTCTATCATTTGTTGTTCTGCCAAGAAAGAGATCAATATTAAGTCCCTCAGAATGAACTAAATTCAGTCTTTAGAAAGAACCCATAAATTAAAATGAAAATATATTTTTCAATTTATTTTATCCTTCAAGTTCGTGTTTTCTCCATACACCAACTAGTGTGACCATTCAAAACTATGAAATGCAGTTGATTGGGTTTCTACCCATTTAAAAAGATTTTGAGCAGACTGACTCAAAGATTATAAAAGTGTAATGAGAAAGACTTGTGAATATGTTTCACTGGAGAGAGATGCTGCTCTTCTGTGATCTACACGTGCCAAAGTTTTTATTCTACACAATCTAGGGGGTTCTATCCTTAGCCTATCCTTGATATATTATGCTCTTTCTGTTTCTCTTTTGCCTTTTTTCTGTTTTCTTTTTTGACTAAGTTGACTAAGGATCAACTCAGTATGATCATGATTATTGCTTGATGAGGTGAGGCTGAATTTTGGGAAGGAAATATAATCATATATGCTTACCTTTTCAGATATAACACTTCATCTGAAAATATGGATTTAATTAATTCTTGAAGAAGTTGTATATTCTCTTGCATGTGCACGCAAACACACACACACAAACACACACCACCAATCTATTAATGTATCTTGTTTCTCAAGAGTAAATTCACTTGAGAAAGGGAAACTATGATTATCTTTCATAGTGGTAGGAAAATCTAAGTCCCTAAATTCATTCAATTTTATGCTTATTTTCATTCACTGATTTCCCTTCGTTACTCACATTTTGTCTCAACACAGGGAAGACTTTAATATCAAGTAGGCTTCTAAAATGAACTGTCCATATTCTTCCTTATTTAGAAGTATATTCTAATTTTGGTGAGCATGTAAATCATCCACTAAGAATAACAGTGGATAACAGCAAATTGTAACAAATCTATCAACTCATAAAAAGGAAAGACCCAGTGGGAACCATTACCTGTATGTAATTCCTTTAGAACTGAATGTGCTTGCTCATTTCCAAATACGAAGTTCAGGTCCAAAAGTCATTAGCATTAGTTGCACTCATAAATTGATATAAACTGCAAAATACAAATTATGCTCTTGAATTATGCCAAATGATGTAATATTACTTTGATATTTCCTTATTATGTCCTGTAAAGAGTAGGGTACATTAGGGTCAGATGTGGCATTAGATTAGCTTACCGGAATTATCTGGCAGGGTCTCTGGCTTTGTATTAAGAATCATAGGAAATAAGAGACAGACTGAGAGAAAATTATAAACCTGCTAATATTGACCTGTGATATGCCTATGGACTCAAAATTGGAAGACACACACACACACACACACACACACACACACAGAGAAGAGGTATTTATTTTCCAAAGGAAAACAACTGAAAAGGAGCTTCTAGTACATTTAGAGTGTTCAGGTAAAAAAATTTGTTTTAGCTGTAAGTGATAGAAAGCTAACCCAAACTATGTTAGGGGAAAAAAGGGAGAGAAGAATGTATTTTCTCATGTAAATAGCAGGTTTGGTGGTGTAATTGTTTTATGAGACTCAGCTATATCCAGGAGCTCAAAAATTTCCTTTCTTGGCTTTGACTCCCTCTAAACACTGACTTTATTCTGCAGAAAGGCTCTCTTTGTGCTTTCACCCCCAGATTCATCTTCTTTCCTCTTAAGAAATGCATGAGAAAAATTTGGTCTATTGAAAATATCCTGTGGAAAATATATTGGCTTGATTTATGTTTTGCTTTGTTTTTTTGCCCATTCTTACTTTCTGATAAGAGACAGGCCACTGAGACAGAGAAAGAGGGTGAAATTCCCCAAAGGACTCAAAAGAAGAGGATGGAAAGGTGTTATGAGCAAACAAAAATTATAGTTATCTTGGCTATTACATTTGACCTCAGATTCATGCATATTACTGTTACCCAAACTCTGTTACCTGGATCGTCATTGCTCCATGAAATATTAATACAGTGTTCTATGGGAAAAACAGCTTCTGTAAACAAATAATTTTGGAAAATGTTTGATTAACAGGATATTAAAATTACTTTTTTTCTACCTTATTATTTACTAAGGTGCAAACATGATAGATGTCATACGCACTGCTATATTTAGAATGGATAACCAACAAAGACCTACTGTATAGCACAGGGAACTCTACTCAGTATTATGTAACAATCTGGGGAAAGAATTTGAAAAAGAATAGACATGTATTTGAATAACTGAATCACCTTGCTGTACACCTGAAACTTTACAACACTGTTAACCAATTATACTCCAATATACTATAAAAAGTTAAAAAAAATGATAGATGTCAAATCCTGAAAAAAGAGGGAGACAGATTTCCACATGCAGAATTTACAAAGGAAATTTCCATAAACAAGTTCAATGGCTTTTGAACCCTCTGACTCAATTAGAGAATATAAACTAGTGGAAAGAGGGAGGAGTTTGAATACATAACTTGGGCAATAACTGTTGCTGTGTTGATAGCCTCCCCCCATCAAAGTTTCCATGTTGCACAGTTCCAGGGGGTGCTGTACTTTCTGTGAATAACACCCTCAGTCCAACCCTCAGTCATTCACATAGAGTCCAGGCCACTTCACTTCCTGTTGTCGTGCAGTCCAGTGCCTCTGCCAGTCCTACACTCACCAATAGGGAGGGTGGAGTGTGCTACCTTCTTATTGGCAAATCTGGTGAATAGGGCTTTTAGGAAACTCTCAGAGAGCTTAAAATGTGCTGCTTGAAATCTGGGGACTCTGAAGATTGTATCCTGACTCGTGTGAGAAAATGAAAGTGGCCTGTGGCAGCAGGGTAGAAGAGGTTGTATTGGGATTGACTTGTACGCTCAGAGTTTATCAGGGCAGGAGGTGCCTGAGAGTTTCGTGTAGATAGATGTGACCATGTAGGAGAGAGGGTCAGGGTGGAGTAGTCTAGAGTCCTGGCTGGTAGAGCCACTTGGTTGGGCAGAGGGATCCCAGCAGTAAGAAGATGGACACGATTATGGGATACCTGGAACCTGCAGGAGAGGTCCTTAGTGAGCACCTGGAATTTAGTGAGTCTAATAAATTTTAGCAAGATTCCCCCCACCACCAACAAAAAAATGCTCATGAGACCAAGAGCTATAAATTTCTGCCAGTCTTAAGGAACATGAACTGATTTTTGATTTAAGTCCTTTCTTATGCCCTTATCACTCTTCCATTCACCCCTGAATCCTTGGAGGGGTCAGAACCTGGGGGAGAGGAGAGGTAGGAGAATAGTAAATTGAAGGAAATAATCTTTCCTTTCAGTCTAAAGCAGGCTTGGGCTGGTGTTAGGAAGAAGATATATGTTAAATCAAGCTCATTGTTTTGATTCATGTCTTGGAAAAGACAACCTGATTATATATTGGAGTTTGTTTTTAACTAAAAGTAACTTTAGGGCTAATCTAATCATTACTTAATAGTAATTAACACACAGGGGTCATGGACCTGCTGAACTTTTCACTTAGGACCCAGATAAGGTTAAATTCATTGAATAAATTTTAAAGGGAAGAACAATGCTATATTTACACTTTGTTTACATCTTGAATGCTGCATGTTTAACATTTCAGTTATACAAAATTAAACAAGTTTTAGCTTTTTGTTGTTTTTAATGTGGCATTTTTCATGGCTGTTCACAGGCTGTTCAGCATGGGAATTCCTAAGAAGTTACGGTAGATGGTATTTCCCAAATTATTTGACCCTGAGGCCATTTTTTCACAATATACCCACTTAAATCTTAAAAAATATATTACCTAGCACTGAGCTTGGGAAACTGTAGCATCCTTAAATGTAAAGAATGAGTGATAAGTAATGCAGATCTGAGATTGTAGAGTGAAAAGTGAATAACTTCTTTTAGTATTCTCCAAAACTTGGCGGGATAGGATAAGAATACACTAATGGAAAATTATGCCCTATTCAAAAGAAACATCTGTTATATCAGAAGGCAGAGAAACTCTGAAACTCAAAACAATATATACATTCTCAGAAATCCATGAAAATTCAAACAAGCTTAGAGGATGGAACAGAAGTGGTACCATTATGAAAGATTAGATTACAGTCTATTCTGCTGTATGGAGAAAGTAGAAACCACTTTTTCTGCATAGAGCACACATTGGCTAAGATGCAAATTATAATAGTTATTTGAGGCTTCAGCCATCTGGACATTTACTGGAAGTCTCATTCAAATACAAAAAAAATACACATTCTTAACTTGACTTTTAAAAAGTCAGTCTCCCAGAGGTGAAAGGGAAAAACTCATCAAACATTTAGAATAAATCTAATTCTTTTAGGCAGGGAAGAATTGACTGCTAATGAAAGACAATGAATGGGAACTTTAGGACAAAGAAATTATGTCATCTTATAGTCTACATGACACTGAAAGAATAGACTGCAGAGTGCGGTCAGATATACATCTTAAGTTTTAAGAAGACAGTTTTAAAAATATTGGAATAATAAGAAGCACAATTGTGTGGCATGAAATTCTGGAATGGATGATGACTTAAAAGTCTAGGAAATTTTAAAAACAATTAATTCTGACTTACTCCTTTGAGAAAATGTGAGGTATTTAAAGAAATTTGTTGGCTACTGAAGAAGTTCTCTATTGACCTTTGAGGTACAGGAGTCATAGACAGAATATAACTAGTAAACATAACTATCTAGATAAGTGTGATGTTCATGCACTAGCAAAAGTTGACCAAAAGGGCAAAGTACAAAATGAACCAAGGTAAATACAAAATGAACCAAGGTGATCACAACAACTAAACACACCAAAATATAACTTGTGAAGTGATTATCAAAGACATGAAAGCTAAATGCAACCCATAATCAAGGGCTTTATTTTGCTATAAAGAGCACTAATGTGACAGCAAAGTCTGGATAGACCCTATAGATTGATAATAGTATTATAAAAGTATGAATTTAAAAATTTTGGTAATTGTACTGGGGTTATATCTGAAAGCATCCTTGTTATAGCCTGTTGAGCCATGTCATATGGAAAAGAAAGTGTGATTCCATTTTGCTATATCCACACCTCTCAAATGAGAAAGTTTCAAGCACCAAGTCAAGTATATTATCATCACTTATACCATATTATTTTCTCAAAACCCATAGCTTATATTAGTCTGGTTCATATTTGAACCACGACTCTTTTGTATACTTTTATCCCCTGAAGTTTCTCATTTTCTTACCATTTTCTCACTGAATAAAATAACATGTCATCATCCAATTGCTAATATCATAGAGTTTCTTAAATAGACAATTTGTTTAGAACAAAATCTGTGACCCTTTTCACATTAGTCTTCATGGAGGCTCTGACTTGACTTTTCAATATAGTCCATTTGTATTCTAAGGATTTTGTAGAGCTGACAATTAGGAATTTACTTGCATTGCTCTCCTGAATTAAATAGATTATTTCTATGGATCTATATCTTCCCCTCCTTGGGTTTCTGTTCCTTCAGTGAAATATCAATACATTAATACTTCCTCCTTTGAGAGTGGTCATGAAACGTTGATCTATAAGTCTTTTATGTTTGAAAATATATTTATTTACTCTCATTCTTATTAGTTTTGCTTGCTAAAGAATTCTAGGTTCAAAATCAAATGTTTCCCTCATAATCATGAAGCTATAGCTCCATTGTTTTCAAGAATACTGTCTAATATCAATTCTTATTCTAATATAAGTAACCCTTCCAGCATCATTTACCTGATCTTACCTAAAAACTTTATTAAGACTTTTTCCCCATCTTGAAACACTGAAGTTTTATAAGACTATGCCTCAGTCTTATAAAGTGGTTTTTGTTTTGTTTTGTTTTATTCATTCATAGCAATTGGCCCTTGAGAGGTACTTTCAGCCTGAAGAATTAAGTCTTTCTTTATCCTAAGGGAACTTGAGATATTTTGATATATTTTTTCTTCCCTTCTGTTGTCTCTTTGCTTTTCTTCTAAAATAATTATAAAGCTATTGAGTATTCTAAATTTAGTCCCTATGTCTCATCTTTTCTCTTCTTTTTTCTGTCCCTTTTAGTTTCCTTGAATTTATCTTCCAGACTATTTTAAAAATATCTGTATTATGTTCTAATAACATTTTCATGTATATTATATACAGAGACAATCATATCACCTATGAATAATAAAAAGATTTTCTTACACTTCCTTTATAACCTTATAACTTTAAAGATGCCCTTCCATTTTTTATTCTTAGAGTAGCAAACATTGCAGGTCACTGTTCCATATTCTTTGGGGGAAAGGTTCTAGATTGATCTAAGAGTAATTAAGGTAGAGAGAAAAAAAGGCATAGGAAGTACAAGTGTATTGAAGCATTAGTACCACATACAAAAGGAACTGCCAGTCATGGAAACATCAGAAAAGTTGAGAAACCAGTAATTTGTCTTAACCATTCATTGGATGTGAATTAGGAACAAAAATAGATGTAAAACATACAGTTACTTCTGAAATAAGGACTACATTACAAAGAGCTAAAAATTAACTGACAAACAGCACAGTAAGGTCCAGAGCAGATCAAATGCATAGAGGTAAGAAAATAAAACTGAAATAAAAGAAGATGTAAAGGGATCATAGGACAAAGTGATAAATATTGAAGATACAACAATCTTCAAAGCAAAGATGGTACAACAAACATATAATTGGAGTTCTAAAACAAAACAAAACAAAACAATGGAACAGAGCAAATATTTAAAATTGTAATTCAGGAGATGTCCTTAAAAGAAGATCTGAATCTGCATTTTGAAAAGACATATTCTGTACCAAAAAGAATTCATCCAGAATCATCAATACCAAGCCATTTACTGGTGAAATTATTGGAACTATAAGAAAAAGAAAGAATACTGTCAGCAGCAAGCCAAAAATACATTAATTCAGAATTTTCTAAGTTATACTATAGTAACAAAGTACCCCAAAAGATGATGCCATTTTATCAGTTGAGTCAGAGAAAGTGTAGAAAGGAGGAGGGTAAGGAAAGGATATATTCTAATTTTATTTATCAGTTTGGGGAACCAAAAGATACTGTCTAAAAAAAAGAAGAAGCTGAAAGTATCTTATTTTGGTATTAATATAAAGGTTAACAATCAGACACAATGATAGAATATCCTAAATATCAGAATAGTAAAAGAAAAATAACTAAAGAAAACTGTCTACATAGTGAAAGACAACTAAAGCAATAAGCGTAACAGAAAGTAACATGACAAAGCTGACCAAAAATTTGTCTTGTCAAACAATTTAAATGAGATTAAATTGTTTAGTAGAAAAAGAAAAGATGTTTAGATTAGTCACAAAGAAAAGTCCAGTAATCTGATGTATACAAGAGACATAGTAAACAAAGTAATTCAGAAAGTTTGAAGGTAGTGGACATAGTAGATGTGTGAAAAAGAGGGAGGATACAAAATTGGTAACAGACAAGGTAGAAAATTCAGCCATAGAAATACTAAACAAACAAAAGGAGGCAGTTTATAATTCTAAAGGCTACATCTTATAATGATGACATTATGGTTATAAATATCCATCAAATAGCAAAGCAGAAGCTGTCATAAAGCAAAATCTATCAGACATCTGAGGCAAATAAGCAGAAACACAAACATAAGAGGAGACTTTAATATACTCTCTTTGCCAAAGATAGATTAAATAGTCAAGACAGCAGGATTATAGAAGACCTAAACAACATAAGTAATAAAAGTAGGTCTTACAGGTCTATGATGAACTTTGTACCCTAAAAAGGAGAATGATTAATAAACTATTAAGATAAAAGTAAATAAGAGAGTAAATCCTAAGATTTCTCATCAAAATGGAAAATTATATTTTTATTTTATTTTGTATCTATATGAGATGCTGGATGCTCACTAAACCTATTGCTGTAAACATTTCATGATGTATGTAGGTCAAATCATTAAAAAAATTTAAAAAATAAAACCAGAATTGAATAAGCTAGAAAACAGTAGAACCAATAGTATAAAGAGCAGTTTCATTGGAAAAAAAAAAAAAATAGGATAAATAGGAATAATCTATTCAAGAAAGCAATAGAGAATACAAAACAATCAATGACAGGAAGGACATAGTTTTCATTATGAAAGCTTTAAATATTTTACAAAACTCTATGCAATAAATTCTATGAATTTTTTTCTAGAAAATATAATTCACCAAAACTTACCCCAAAATAAATGGTAAATTTTATGCCATGGAAACAGTAAAGAAAACTGACAGAGAGTTATCCCTCCAAAGTGCATCAGGTCTAGCTGATTCCACAAGGGAGTTCTACAATCTAAAAAAGTGAATAATCACAATTTTACTTAACATGTTTCAAAACATATATAATGAAAGAAAACATCCAAATTCTTCATACAGAGCAAGAAGAGCACTTATAATAAATCTCATAATCTTGTACCAGAAAGAAAACTAAAGACCAATCTTAATTTCTGACACAGCAAAGTCTAATGTAAAGCCTAAGTATAATACTAGCAGAGTCCACCTTAAAGCAATAACATATTAAAGCAATAACACACTAATGTTTCACCTTAAAATGAGATGAGATTAGTACCAGCTGGCATGTAGAGAATACACATTTGCCATCAATTAATATATGCATTCAGAAATTAATGGATCTATGAGTGCTGGAAATAGATAGTGCTAAGATTATATTACTAATATTTTTAAGTGAGAGGCTAACTAAGAAGGATTATCAGTAACCTAATTTATAATTTTTAAACTAAGTAGTTGATTTGTAAACATTAATATATCTTTTTACGTTGTTGTTACAAAAGCAGCAAATGCACAATATAGAAAGTTAAAAATAAGAAAAATATACCAGGATTTCCCTGGTGGTGCAGTGGTTAAGAATCCGCCTGCCAATGCAGGGGACACAGGTTCGAGCCCTGGTCCAGGAAGATCCCACATGCTGTGGAGCAACTAAGCCCATGTACCACAACTGCTGAGCCTGCGCTCTAGAGCCTGTGCGCCACAACTACTGAAGCCCACACACCTAGAGCCCATGCTCCACAACGAGAGAAGCTATGTGATGAGAAGCCCATGCACCACAACAAAGAGTAGCCCCCGCTCACTGCAACTAGAGAAAGCCTGCGCACAGCAGCAAAAACCTAATGCAGCCATAAATAAATAAATTTTAAAGAAAAGACAAATCCTTAAAAAAAAAAAGAAAGAAAAATATACCATATTCCTACCACCCACAGGTTGCTGCTATTGATATTTTATGTATATCTTTCCAGATATTTTCTGATGTGCATTTATGTGGGTTTGTGTGTGTCTGTGTGTGCATTGTGTATATACCAGTTCCTGTCTAAACTATTTTACTTGAAAATAGATGTATGACTACTTTATGTGAAATACTACACTCTGGCACTGTGTTTCTGGAGCTCTAACAACTAATATTACATTAGATCAAATCAGTTTGTTCAATACAGAAACGTATATAATAAATTAATGAGAAGCTAAGAAATATTTATTTTATGCTCATTTTATGCTAGTCACTCTGTAATTAAATAAGAACCATCTCATTTCATCAAAAGCAATAATAGAAAAGAAATACAGTATCAAGAAGTGTATAGTATTATCCCTACATCATAGAAAATGATAGATCAAAGAAGGTCATTTAACTTATAGGCACATTTCTAATAAGTAAGAAAATTGGGATTTGCATGTCAACTTAACCAATCCCAAGACCATGGTGCTTCTGTTACTGCTTTTTGCCTATGTTCTTTCTCCCACACTTTTCTCATTGTTTCCTGAATAAAATGTGAGGTAGTATCTTGGAATATATGTGAAGACCATTTACCCGCCAACAGATTGTCACTTTGCAGAACATACCAGAATTATGGTACACCTGTTTTCCCTAATGTGGAAGCCTCTCTGGGTGATCACCAAACCTATTACTAGCCCTGACATACAGGTATTTAACTCTTCTCAAAAACAATGTTGCTGCATTCCATATGAAGAAAGTACTCTCTGGTTCTCTTCTATTTAGAAAATAAGTTCACATTAAATAAAAAGATCTGACTATTCAAATCAGCAACCTCTATGCCCTAAGCATCTATCCTGTCCCATCCAGCCAGTTAGCAGCAACACTCTCACCCTCAGTAATCAGAAAGTATAATGTGAATTGTTCTGTTGCGGGATACCTTAATACACAGGTCTTGGGGTCAGAAAGAAAATAAATGATACAGCTTATTTTTTTGTTTCTATGTTCTTTTACTTTACTGACTGTAACTTTAATGCCCATGTGCCAAGTGAATAGGGGTTATGGCTCCTTTGAAAACCCCTTGGAATTTATTTTGAAGGCTTGCATTGGCCAAACATGCATATTGACCCATCCTTTGCCTTATTTCCTGTTTTAATTGAGTGTCAGAGGTCACACATTGCTATCAGAGTAAGACATGAGTGGCAGCAGAGGTCAGGGACTCTCTGGCATTCTATTAGAGCCATAAAAACAAAACAGAATGATAATTTCACCTGTCCTAACCTCAATTTTTCCAGAATGGGACAGACATTGACCTTATTGTTTGTCAGCCATTGACTCTATAAACTTCTGCTACCCTAATTCTGCTTACTAAACAATAAGAGTGCTTTTACAACAAGGATAAAAAACAAAACAATGGAAAAGACTCAGAGATGACTCAAATGAGAGACGTATCCAGGTGACAGAAAAAATAAAATAACTTCTTTTTTATTCCTAGGTCCCATCTCTCGTTTGTATGGTTTACAGCAATAACAATTTCTACCAACAACCTTCAATTTTATCTTCTTTTGTGGAATATCTTATAACTTCCTTTATGTGAATAAGTACAAACAATAAATCTAATAAATTGCTCATGCTACCTGAAACCTATTTGTGGCACCTGAGGGTTTATGAATTTCTGTGACAGTTTTCTCTGATTTCCCTACCCTTTAATGTTTTGGGCTGAAATGTAGGTAGATATTTAAGGGCATAATTAAAATCTTTTCTCATCTCTTTTCTGAAGGAGGTAAAAATGACAATTGTAAAGAAAGTATATGCTAAATATTTCTTTTAAAAGTATTTGAAAACTGACTTATCAAAAATTTAATGAAATAAATAAAGGTTATAATCTGAAGCTAACTTTCCTTCAATTTAAGGGTCCAGTTTTATGTAATTTTTTTCTGATGAGTAATTAAGTAAAGTTTTAAAAGCTGGATCCCTTTTTTTGTAATTGAAGTATAGTTGATTTACAATATTGTGTTAGTTTCAGGTGTACAGCAAAGTGATTCAGATTATACATATATATATATTTCAGATTCTTTTCCATTATAGGTTATTAAAAGATACTGAATTTAGTTTCCTATGCTATACAGTAAATCCTTGTTTATATATTTTATTTATAGTAGTATGTATCTGTAAATCCCATACTTCTAATTTATCCCTTGGCCCCCTTTCCCTTTTGGTAACTGTAACTTTGTTTTCTATGTCTGTGAGTCTGTTTCTGCTTTATCAGTAAATTCGTTTGTATTATTTTTTTTTGTTGCACATATAAGCGATATCCTATAATATTTGTCTTTCTTTGTCTGACTTACTTCACTTAGTATGATATTCTCTAGGTCCATCCACGTTATTGCAAATGGCAATATTTCATTCTTTTTTATGGCTGATATATATAAAATATATATATTCCACAGCTTCTTTATCCATTCATCTGTTGATGGACCCTTAGGTTGCTTCCACGTCTTGGCTGTTGTAAATAGTGCTGCTGTGTACATGGTGGTGCATGTATCTTTTCAAATTAGAGTTTTCGTCTTTTCTGGATATATGAAGAGGAGTGGGATTGCTGGATCAGTTTGATCATATTGCTGGATCAAATTTAAAACTATTTTTAGTTTTTTAAAGTACCTCCATACTGTTTTCCATAGTGGCTGCACCAATTTACATTCCCACCAACAGTGTAGAAGGATTCCCTTTTCTCCACACCCTCTCCAGCGTTTATTATTTGTAGACATTTTGATGATTGCCAGACTGACTGCTGTTAGGTTATACCTCACTGTAGTTTTGATTTGCATTTCTCTAATAATTAGTGATGTTAAACATCTTTTCATGTGCCTTTTAGCCATCTGTATGTCTTTGGAGAAATGTCTATTTAGGTCTTCTGCTCATTTTTTGATTGGGTTGTTTTTTTGATATTGAGTTGTACGAGCCCTTTGCATATTTTGGAACTTAACCCCTTGTCAGTTGCATGGTTTGCAGATATTTTCTCCCAGTCCCTAAGCTGTCTTTTCATTTTGTTTATAGTTTCCTTTGTTGTGTAAAAGCTTTTAAGTTTGTGGATCTTTTTGATAATAATAAATATTTGTTGGTGGTTTTCTGTAGTTTGAAGGGAAACAATTTGAAGTTTAAATAGTATTATTTAGTTGCATTTTTTCATGAAGGATGACTACTATTGTTCAAAGGCCATCTGGAACGCTCATAAGTTATCCCTTTGTTTTCACTTTAAGAAAAGTAATATTTTTTTCTCTCAATCTGCCCGTTGTTTTGAAGTTATGATTTGGGCATTAACGTTGAATTTTGGATTATAGGAATAATAATCAGCTTTCTGTAACATGAAGTTGCATTCTTAACCTTTTCAGTGCCAAGGCAGCAAGCAAAATAAAATACCACAGATAAATTTTTTTGGGAAATTATTGGTGTTTGTTGTTAAACTGATAGATATTAATTGACAAATAAATAGATGACAGAGAATTCCTAGCTTACTTATTAGAAGTTAGACGTGCCTTTCTAGGGACACAGTTTTTATACAGGAACATCAATAGTTACAGGAAAACTAATGATATTTTAATTCCTTGATTTTTCTTAAGCACTAAATGAAATAAAGTGATTTGACACACAGTTAACTGAAAAAGAGATCAGATTATTGGAAGATAAAAAAGTAAAATTTTCTCACTTTACACATTGATTTAGAGTTTCCACCAAATGAATGATTGCAGCTTATTAATAAACTTAAAATAACATGATATCATGAGAAATATTGTTTATCCTGTATTTATTTGACCAAAAGCCAATGTAAGGGGATCAAAGGCTGATCAACTATGTTAAATTTCCTTAAAATGTGTGGATTCAGCTGAATATTTGATCAACTTGGTCAGCATTACCTCTAAGATGAGACTGATTTTTCCCCTCAATTATTGATGGGTTATTAAATAATTGATGCTGCTGCCCTGAATTTGGAAAATTTGTCCAAGATGAAGAGCTATTTCTCAATTGAAAAGTTAGCCCAATTGCTTATTTTTATAATTCTATCCTCATTTCAGGGATTTCTCCCCCTCCTTCCCACGTGAGGGCTTCCTGCACCATAAATTTATGACAGATGGCTCAGAGAGTACATAGCTGTTTTCTCAGCTCTGGGAACATTTACTGGCAGGTCTTCTAACTCCATGAAGAGGTGGTGGTGTGACTCCTTTGTGAGCTCTCCAGAGAAAGTTAATGCCCTCTTCATTGTAGAAGTCCCAGTGAGAAGCATATTACCTGATATATTTCGATACTCAACAAATGAATTGGGTTGATCCCATCTGATATTTAACTGGGTCTTGGTAAAAAGAATTTGACATTCTTTAACCATAATATTCCTGAAATGTGCAATTATAAGGGTATAAGATACACTTAAAATTAACTCAAAATATATAAAGAAAGGGGAAAGGGGACTTTGTAGTGTTGTTGTGGTACAACTTCAAATTCACATCATTTAAGGAGCGTTTGACAAATTCTGTATTACTTTAAAGAAATGGATAGTGTCTCTTATTAATGTGTGTTCTCTAGAGTCATGTATAAAAGAGCTATAACGAGACTCACACTCAATAAACTCTTAGTATTTAACTGACCTCTTCTCCACGCACATGTTACAACATCTCTCATAAATAACTTGGTGTTTGAACCTACACATTTTTAAAAAAGCATTAATTACCTACCAGTGACAGTGCTTTACAAATAAGAGGTAGCCATAAGAAATGTGAATAAAAGGAGTGACATGATCTTGGTTTTAGGAATATTTGGAACAACAATGGGTCTGAAAAGAGGACAATCCTATTTCATTCCCACTGATGTCCGTATCCATGGAAACTCCCTTTTAATAGCATCCACATCACACTGGAAAACAGGTATGCTACCTTTTGAAAGTGAGTGCATTAAAAGAATCCAGCCCTTTGCTAAGAAGGTCACCTCTTGAAAGCCTTCAAGAGCTTTGGTAGCTGAGAAAGCTGGAGGGCTGTAAATCCTTCATTTCGTTGCTAAGAGGCTTGGCTCCTGAGAATTACATCAGTGCTTTCTAACACAGAGAGTGGAATGTGAATCCTTTGTTCCCTGCCTGTAATGTTGCCCTCCTGAGTACTTGTTTCCTCGGCTAAGAGAACATGCAGGAGAGGCCTAATACGTGAACCTAGAGATTAATTATAAATAGACACAAACTGACAAAGATAGGCGAAAAGATGTACAGTGTGTAAAGAAAGAAGACTTACATGCAAGAATGCCAAATGGCAAATGCCATTACACAGAAATATATGCACTAAAATAATAGTCACATGGTAATATTTTAAAATATTTTGTAATCAGCATGTTTTTTTTTACTATGAAAAATATCTGTCAAGGAAAATGCCTTCCACATTGGATTATTCAACACACTCATTGAAAATAAAGAGAAGGTACAGAAGGTCATGGTGCCTTTAAATCAAACTGTGACATACCAGAACTACTCTTCATTGACTATATAGTAAGAGAAACACTTGAAACAACTGGATGACAAATAATTATTGTTGTTCAACAAAAAAGTACAGCACATTTTGGATACATGTTTAAGGCATTGCATCAAATTTTTTCAATTTGCACAATTAGAAACAACACGAATATTAATTATGTGATGAAGTGTTGCATTTAGGAAATCATTGTGAATATCTTTAAATATTATACCTGTGAAAATTGCTGTGTTTACTTATGTACATATTAAGTTAGAGAAATCCACATGACCATGATAGCCCATAATAGTAGCATTAAATGGCTGAACAAAAAGAGCTAATAATTATGTCAGTATTAATAATAATAATGACTGTTATTGACCTAGTATGTATTTCAGGCACTGTTGTAAGCACTTTACATGCACTGATTTTATCATGAATGCTCAATACAATCTTTTGAGTTAAGTACTGCTGTGTATTCCATTTTATACAGCGGGCACAGAGTTTGAGTAAGTTATTCAAGATCACAATACATGAGGTTAAGTGGTAAAGCTGAGATATGAATCCATGCCACCATCAAGAATATTATTTAGAGATAGTAAAACAAGAGTATGTACAATCTAAGAGTAGGGACTTAGACATGGAAATATGATAATTCTATTTTATTCTCTGTATGTTACAAAGCAATACCCCGTATATATGAATTGTTTTGATCTCTATAGCCCTTATGTAAGTGCAGATAGCACTTATCTTACAGAGCTGAAAGGACTGATGTTCAGGAATATTCAGTGATGTAACTAATGTTATGTTTACTGAATTGCAGGATATGGAACAAAAACCAGCTTCTAACACTCATTCCGCTCTAGTACCTTCCTCTGTTCTTTATATGGACAATAAATATTGCAACAAGCTTACTGACCACTCAAGTGATGATAGAGCAACAAAATAATAGTTAATTAACATAGATATTAATTACCAATTCATTCACTTTCTCAAAAACTTTCCTCTTACCAGATACCAATGCCAACAGCATGACTCAGAAACTTGTGGTCATCTTCACTCTCTTCTCAAACCCGGTTCATGAATTATGATTGTTCTTTAATTTGTAATTTCAATATATTACTTTTTTTCAATTTCCACTATGATGAAAATAGTTATTCATACCCTCATGCTTGGATAACTGCAAAAACCTTTAACGTGTTTTCACTCACTCTGGATCTCTTCATTTCAACCAAATCTCAATATTAGGATTAATCTGTAAGTTCTTGACAAAGAATATATCCTGAATCTTCTTGCTGCCCACTAGTGTCCAAAGCTTGGATATAAAAAATAATATTATATGAGAACTCTGCAGTCCAGGATTTGAACCCTAGTGCTACACTTATTGGCTATGTGATCTTTAGCAAGTAAGAGACTTAAAAACTCTGTGCTGTGTTACAGTCTTCTTTTTAGTAGGGATGGTAATGCTACTCATTCGTAGATTGTTATCACACCTAAATGAGCTATCATATGTAAAGTGAAATGAAGATTGTCTAGCATAATGGTAAGTGCTCAATAAATGTTACCTATTATTAGACCAACTTATTTTGTTCCTCCATAGGATACTTAAGAGGAGACATCTGGTTAAATGCATCTTCCAGTCTGCTAGTCTTAGTTTTGAATTCTGGCTGCTTCTCTTAGTAACTGTGTGATGTTGAGAAAATTGCTTGATCTAAGTCTCAGTTTCCTTGTCTGTAAAGTGGATTTTAGTAACAATACCTCTTAGGAAAATTAAGTGAGATAATAAGTGTATAATATTTAACACTAGATGTGGCTTGTAATAAATGCTCAAAAGTTGTTAACTATTTTATTTTTTTTACTGAAACTGTTTGTTGTAGGGGTTGTTAGAAGAAAAAGCTATATGAAATGTGCTGTGAAATCATTACTGAGAAAATTTTTCAAAATTATGGTACTTATTATTATTTAAACAGAAATCCTATGAACATAACCAGTTTTATAAATAGTCATATTTCTCTTTTTAATTTGCTTGCTATAACACAAACAACAAAAATGAAAACAATTTTGGAATCTGAATTTAGCAAATGAACAGAATCTCCTAAAATACATTCATTTTCTAAACTTAGTATTGCCTTCTTTCCATTTCTCTAGTTTAATGTCTTTTTTTCTCAAATTGATTTGTCTACTGATAAAGTAGGGATATAAGATTTTGCTCCTTTTTTTCCCCCTTAAGCTACTACTAGATCAGAATACAGTCAATTTCCATTGTAAACAGCTTGGATTCTAAAAGTTCTTTCAAAATTCAAAATACATTATTTTCTGTGTATTCATTTGGAAGTCATAATATTTTTTTCCCTCTATGAAAAAGTTGAATATTCTGACTCCTGCCTCTTAGGCAAGTTCAAAACACTAATTTAACGCATACTATACAAATGTAATATATGGTACATTTGCAATGGATATGTATGGAAAGGGTTATGGTGCTGATGAAGTGAAAAATGAATGCCATGTACAAGTCATTTTCATGGGCTTTTCCAGCCTTGATGCCATTTCTCCAATCACTGGTAGCAAAATCCCCCCTTTTTTCCTAAACATGGCTCACTATAGATGCATGCAAAGTTCTGAGTGAATGACAAAATTTTGTTAAATGAATTTGATAAAAATCAGACAATGTATTAAGTAAGAACTTACATGTCTTCTTTATTTTGGATGCAAGAAAATCATATACTCTGGAAAGCTCAGAAATCAATGCCCCAAAAAGCCTGTGTTCTCTTGCTAGTTGGGAAATATGACACATACTTTTTCACAATAAAATTTGTTTTTATTTCTTGTGATTTACTGGGTTAATTATTCTCCTCATTTCTGACAACAGGACCAGCATGTAATCTTTTCTTTTTTCTCACTGGCCAGATCTAGGGAAAAATAATTGCTGTTCATTATCACTTTTTTGCCATCACATTCTAGTCTGTTCGTTATTAAAAGCCAAATAATTTCATTCATGGTAATGGGAACTATTACTGCTGACATTTTGCTTTGTTGTTTTTTGTTTGTTTGTTTTTAATATTTATTTGGTTGTGCTGGGTCTTAGTTGCGGCAGGCGGCCTCCTTAGTTGTGGCACATGGGCTCCTTAGTTGCAGCAAGTGGGCTCCTTAGTTGCTGCTCGCCAGTTCCTTAGTTGTGGCTCACTGGCTCCTTAGCTGTGGTATGTGAACTCCTAGTTGCAGCGTGCATGTGGGATCTAGTGCCCTGACCAGGGATCATACCCGGGCCCCCTGCATTGGGAGCGTGGAGTCCCAACCACTGCACCACCAGGGAAGTTCCCTTTGCTTTGTTTTTTGATCTTTATCATTAAATGAAATTTAAACTTTCTTACTCTGTAGGGAAAAAAAAGTGAGTACCTACTTAGTTACTGCACAGTCACCTTTCACTTAATGGAATAGATAGATTCTAGCAAGTCTAGTTGAAATATTTCCCAGTGAATTTCATTATAAATCACACAGGGTTAGAAATGTACCAAGTTTAATTCAACTCAAATCAGCAAATATTTATTGAGTATTTACTTTACCTAAGATATTGTGCTGAGCACTGCCTGGCATATACAGAAGAAAAAAAGTTATCATTCCTCTAAAGTAATTAATAATCATCCTAGAAGGGATGGTTAGCATGTAAATAAGTCTAATTAGAAGGAGAGCACAACTATCTTAAAAGCATAAAAACATATTATGAAATTTCAGATAAAACTGATGTCATACTCTGTTTTATGAAAACAAACAAACAAAAAAGACTTTTGGCTTTTTGACCACAGGAGAGGAGAGAGCATTCCAGGCAGAGTAAAAGTCTGAAGCTGAGGCAGGAAGGTAGGAATGTGTGCATCTCCATAAGGAGTGAGATCCCTTTGAACAGAGCATGGGGTATGTGTCGAGGAATACTGGGACGTAGAGACTGGCAGATATGGCAAAGACTTAAGCATTAAGATAATTGTATATGACTCAGTAAGTATTTGAGCACAAATTAAGGCTTCTGAGCAAAAGAATAAAATAAATGGAACTGTTAAAATGACCTTATATTGAATGATTCAGATAAAGGACCATGGAAATGGAGTTTTATTATTACATCTGTGATGGTTAATTTTATGTGTCTGTTTGACTGGGCTAAGGGATGTCCAGATAGCTGGTAAAACATCATTCCTGGGTGTGTCTGCGAAGGTATTTCTAGAAGAGATTTCTAGCGTTTGAATTGGTAGACTGAGTAAAGACAATTCACCCACACCAATGTAGGTGGGCATCATCCAATCAGTTGAAAGCCCTTGGCTATCAGACATCTAACCTCCTTCATACTATGCAACTTACAATTGTGGGCCTCCTGGTTTTCGGCCTTTTTACTTGGATGGAGTTATACCACCAGCTTTGCTAGTTGTCCAACTTGCAGATGGCAGAACGTGGGACTTCTCAGCCTCCATAATCTCATGAGCCAATTCCTATAATAAATCTTTCTCCTTATATATCTCTCTATATATATACCCTATTGGAACTGATTCTCTCAAAAATTCTAATACGACATCCTTCCAGTTTTCTTTCTTCTTTGGCACAGGGGACCCCTCTTGCCATACACAGTAAGTAGTTAGTGAGAGATGGTAGCAAAACAGTTTCTCTGAATGTTGATGAAGGACAGTCATCAAAGGATATAGCAGGGCTTCCCTGGTGGCGCAGTGGTTGAGAGGCCGCCTGCCGATGCAGGGGACACGGGTTTGTGCCCCGGTCCGGGAGGATCCCACATGCCGCGGAGAGGCTGTGCCCGTGAGCCACGGCCGCTGAGCCTGCGCGTCCGGAGCCTGTGCTCCGCAATGGGAGAGGCCACAGCAGTGAGAGGCCCGCGTACCGAAAAAAAAAAAAAAAAAGGATATAGCAGTATACAAAATGTTCCTGGGTGGAAAATAAAGTGAAATTAAGGAACATGCCATAATAAATACACATTTGATCTCCAAGGCATATTAGTAAGTGAAAAAGGGCACGTTATAGAACAATGCATATATTTTCTCCCACTTGTGTAAAAAACAAACAAAAAACCCCCCAAACCAAAAAATGAAAATAAAAACCTGATGGATATAGCTTACACAGATATAGAAAATTTGTGAAAGTTTTCACAGGAAATTGTCCTAGTTGTGATTTCAGGAGAAGCGGTGTGGTGTTCTTGGTTAGGAGGGAGAATATGTCTGAATTACTACCATGTTTCCTCAAATTTGGAAAAAATATAGAATGGCTTTGATTTGATAAAGGACAGACTATTGGTTTTGCCTTTTGCATTCATTTCCCAGTAGAGAAAAAAAATACTAGCTAACAAATCATGGAATATTGTGGGTTCTTGCCATAAAGCCAGGTATTTTGGGATGACTTCTTCAGGAATGAATTTATAATTAATATTTGGAAAATCTATATAT
This sequence comes from Mesoplodon bidens, assembly GCF_964165515.1. Classification (NCBI taxonomy): domain Eukaryota; kingdom Metazoa; phylum Chordata; class Mammalia; order Artiodactyla; family Ziphiidae; genus Mesoplodon; species Mesoplodon bidens. Next base: position 54,679,605 of record NC_138162.1, read on the forward strand.
TTTTTGCTTATTTAGAGTATCAGTGGAGGAGTTTTAGATATTGAGACACTATTACTTTATTTTCCCTGTCCAAATGAAACACAAATTAAAATTTACTGTGCAGCATGGAAAGAAAGAGGAGGAGGGAAAGGTAGAGGAAAAAAGAGAAACAGGGGCAATGGAGGAGCAGTCAGACGGCTACTGTCGAACCTCTCAGCAAGGCAGTGACAGAAGGTTAACACAGTGACTCACAGAACTTTGTTCCTATAGATAATTACTTGAACATGGAAGATGGCAATTCAGTTGGCCTTTCTGTTTATTTTACAATTCATCAGTAAGAACAATGTTAAAAGTGTTTAGCATGAAAGTGAGTAGTTCTTGATACTTATAATACTAATATAATAAATAAAAATAATGTTGAGAATCTCAGCTAGAATGATCGAACCTGTGTACAGCAAATGAAATTTACTTTACCCAGTTTCAAAACAAACAGGGGTGGTCATTATCCTGTCTGACTAATGAATAAAATGAATTTCAGAGCGATGCACTCAAGGTCCCAGATTTGATTGGCTTCAAATACATTAAGCCCTAAGCAGATAGAAAGGATGAGTTTCAAGGCCTGTATTTTTGGGGAGAGGAAGTATAGCTGTAAAATGCCTACAGTACTGAATAGGTAAATGTGTTTCAGGTGCTTCACAGTGGACTTATGGACACAATGAAGGAAGAAGCTCTTTGGGCAAAAGCAACAGAGGGGAATTTTAAAAATATATACCATATTTTGACATTCCCAGGAACTGAGGATATGTCTTTGTAATGTAGAAAATATACCTTAGCCAGTCAGGATTAAGTAGGTTTATACAATTATTTTTTCCAATGTAGTACTTGAATCAGATTAACTTACAGTATGAAGGCCCAGCTTATATTGCTGGTATTCCATTTTTCTAGGCTGAAAAATGTGGAAGCCATTGCCTTTCAAGTTACCCCAGTATTTCTGGCACTTTCAAATGTCTGGCTCCACGTTATAAGAAAAGAAATCTGTTAGCAATACCTAGTTGGCAAAAGAAGTCTGGAATTGTCCTCCTTGATATGAATAGATATTTCAGTAGAATTCAGGAAAGTGTAAGATCCTTCTATTAAAATGTTCCACACTTGCACTTCAGACCAAGATGGAGTAACAGGGACTGGATATACTCTCCCTCCTGAAACCAAACAGACAAAATATGAGAAACAGTGATTTTCAAGAAACTGGACATTAGGCAGTGAAAAGCAGGGATCCCTGCAATATGTGAAACCTGTGACATGAGTGCAGTGATTGCCCCAGCTTAGTGCCTAGAGAGAGTTTCCACACAGCCGCATAGGGAGGGGGAACCCTGGTGAAGCTCGAAGGCGTCCCTGAATTGAGGAGGTGGAGCTGAGAGCCAAGGAATACCAAGGTGGCTGGGGTTTGGAGGACAGAAGACTAGGGAAGTGAAAGCTGCACAAAATAGAAAACCTATAGATTTTCAGACTGTCACTATCAAGTATTCGCAGAATACTATTAGTTCATGGATGTGAAGAAACTATACGAGGCCCAGGGAAGTAACCATCCAAAATAATTAGGGGAAACATTGTCCAGAGAGAGTACGATGCCAAAAGTGGTGCCAGTTCCTAAGACTCAAACTGCAAAATCTCATTCGTCATTGGGCATTGGTAGAACACTCAGAGGGGTCTTGCCTTAGCAGTGAGGAGTAATTACTTCTGGTGATGCCTAACAAATTTTAAAAGCAAGACCCAAAGGATCAAATTGTTTCCAAGTAACTTAATTGAGATCCAGCAAAAAGCTCAAGCAGATTTATAGGAAAGAATACAAAATATTCAGCACCAAAAAGAGTAAAATTTTTGTTTAGACAATCAGTTATCTTTTAGAGAGATTTAAATAATAAGTTTTAAATCTTATATATTTACCTATGTAGTTACCATTTCGTTACCATGCAGAGTTCATTTCTTTGCAATATTTAATCTCATTAATCCCTCCCAAGGGGTTTTTTACAACAAACATTGTAGTGTATATCTCCAGAAGATATATTTGTGTCTTTTTATGTTTTTCTTTTCTCTACTTAACTTCTTGAACATAAGAAATACACTTACAGTAACAATATCACTTACAAAACCAATATGAAATAGGATAAATCTAACGAAAGTTGTTTTGTTTTCAGTATATAGATCTTGAACATTTAAAAATTCATTAATAACCAAATACTTGTTAAAATTTAGCAAAATATTTGAACAGACATCTCCCCAAAGAATGTATACCTTTGGAAAATAAGCACATGAAAGATGTTCTACATCATTAGTTATTAGAAAATTCAAATTAAAAGCACAATGCAACATCACTACACATTTTTTAGAATGGATAAAATTTAAAAGATTGACAATAACAAATGTTAGTGAGAATTTGAAACAATTAAAATTCCCATACACTGTTGGTAGGAATATCAAAGGATACGATCAGTTTGGGGGAAAAAAATGACAGTTTTAAAAAAAGTTAATCACACACTTACCATATGATTCAGCCATTCCACTACTAAGTATTTACCCTCAGGAAAATAAAGTATATGTCCACAGAGAAATTTGTACATAAGTGTTTGTAGCAATTTTATTTGAAATAGTCAGAAATGGAAACAATATGAATGTATATCAGCAGACAGATGGATAAACAAATTGTGGTGTATTCATACAATGGAATACTACTTAGCAGTAAAAAGAACTGAACTCTTGATATATACAACAGCATGGATGAATCTCAAAATAATTACGCTGAGTGGAAGAACCAGACATAAAGGAGTACATACTGTATAATTCCATTCTTATAAATTTCTAGAAACTGAAAACTAATTGATAGTGTCAAAAAACAGATCCGTAGTTACTTGGGCTTGGAGGGCTGTGAGTGTCAAGGGGTAGAGATTACAAAGGGTCATGAAGAAACTTCTAGGACTGACGGATACATTTACTCTCTTGCGTGTGATGTGCATTTCACAGTTGTATACCTATGTCAAACTTATTAAACTGCACAATTTAAAATGTGTGATTTATTGTACATCAATTATGTCTAAAAATATAATTTAAAAACAAACATAAGATTTCAAAGTCGAATTAAAAAAGAATAGATCTTTCAGTAATTTTTGTCATGATCCACTACCCCAATATTTATGGAGATAACAGAAGATAATTCTTATTCCCAATGGTTCTGTGTGCCTTTGTTTCTACTTCTCCCTACATCTGGCATAACCCCTTTTATCTTCAAGCTTTCTAGAAGCTCGTTTCAAAGGCTACTTCTTCCATGAAGCCTTCACTGTTCTCCCAAGCTGGAAATTATTTCTTGTTCTTTTGAATCTCTGTAAGCCTCTAGTATGCATCTTTCTGATGATATTTATATTCTTTCCCTATTCACAGTATTAAAAATCACCTTTTTTTCATAGGCAGGACCCTTTGAGTCACTGAGATAATTTGAAAGACATCAGTTCAACTTACAGAAGCGGAGTACATTTTTTTGATGTCTTGATGCTGAGAACCCTGGGGAGTGAGACTTTAGATGTTTCTGGCTTTCAAAATGTGTAGTCTGACCTAGGTATTTTCCCACAGTACATTCTTCCTAACTTCAGCCTTCTCCACACATCACATGACAGAGAGTTGAAAGTACCTACAATGAGAAATCAGTGCTACTTTAACATTTGCTCAAAATTCAAAGATAGTTCTGTTGAGATGTTCCTTCTAATTTGTTTTTTCTAAGCTGTTTGCCTTGTGTGACACCCTCTGATTAAATCCTCTCCACAATCCCACAAGGGATAAACTAATTTCACAGATGATGAGAATGAGACATCTAGAGGTTTCTTAAGTAACTTGGTCCAAGTTAGCCATCTGATAAGTGAGGAAGCCAACACTGGAAACTATTGCCCTCTGACTCCAAAGCCCACACGCTCCACCAGCACATTATGTCACCTCTCCAACATAGCATATGCAAAGGAAAGGCCAAATAATCTAAAGCCAAAGGGATCAGAGCACATTTTGTAGGGAAGGGGTGTAGATGTACTCTGTTTTTATTGACAACAAAATGCATGTTGATATTTGTAACATTATCTAATACTTTGACGTAGATGATTGCTCATTTTAATGGGAAATTCACACTAGGTCTGCCAATTCAAGTTATATTCCTTTAAAAAAATAGATCATGTAATTTTTCTTTTCAATGTCTTTTAACACTGAGTTTGTATTTACTTTTTTTAGATGGTCTCAAAAATATCTTCTTATAGTTGGTTTGTTCAAAGTAGAATTGAAACAAATTCCACACATTTTTATTTTTATATCTTTTAATATCTTCTAATTATCACAACAGTTTCTCTATTTTGATACCACTTATTTTTTTTAAAATGTGTCTGGACTATTGCCCTTTTAAAGTCTCCCCCAACATTTCCTAAATTTCATAACATGACTATTAGATTGTGTACAAGTTATGTGCAAAGGCTGTATCTTGTATAACTTAGAACGTATCCCAGGACTCAGCGAGGAGTTTTTCACATAATAGGAACCAAATTCTTGAGGCGCATTGAACTGGAATCTAAAAAATCACTGAAAACTTGTCCTTATAATCCAAGTATAGATACACCTCTTCCTGTTTCCACCTAAACATGGGGTTATGGTGTCATCTATGTATATTTGAAAGACCTTTTGCTGCATCTCAGCTTGTTGTCCATTCAATGCTGATATCCTCGGGAGGCCTGAGAGTTTCCTGAATTTCTGTAGACATGCATGTGAGTGCATACACACTCACAGACGATACACAGAAATCCTGAACCACCACAGATCACGTTTTTACCTCACTGAAGTTTGTAACTAATTGGTCCATCTGTCAGAGAGTATTTAATTTCCTTTTAAATTATTTTTTCCCTTGTTCAGCAGTTTTCCATTTCAGAGCATGTAATAGCAAATGCTGCTATTGACTAGATAAGAGACTATGAATTAGATGTGGTCTGTGGTAAGTAAACTAGTTTCTTTTATCCCAAAGGAAGCTGAAGACATTAATGTTTCTCAACCAGTTGGTAGAGATCATTATTTAAATTCAAATGAAAGAAAAACAAGTTTGCTTTAAAATGAAAATGAACAATTCAGATCTGAGAAGGGATTGCAGCATATCTCTGACTACCACCTCAATGTCTGTCTTTCAGATAGCAAAGATGTAGTTAATATGGTATCCTAGATTTTTACAATAATAACGCATATCAGCTCTGTCTGGAGACCGACTTCCTAATTATTCAGGCCCTAAATAATGGAAGCCATGTTCTCCTTTATTAGCTAATATCTTTCAGAGGTTGGAAAGATGGTTATAAAGACCCATTAAAGATACAGTTTTCTGACATGTTGGCCAGGTTCATAAGCTGCACAATATGAAACGCCATGTAAGAAGGTCATTATCAGAATATTCTCCCCTAGTGTATATTAGTTTTTTATTTTTTTCTTCTTTTTGTAACATATCCAATATAAAGAGTCTGATGGTGTTGCTATAACTCTTGTTCAATAACTAGAAATTCTAATTCCATAAAATTTCCTGATACCACATTAACCCTGCATCAGATAAACAAGTACATTGGGAACTGTGGCTAATACAGCTGAACATGAAAATAATGCACTGTATTTGAATAGAAAAAAGGAGAAGCAGTCTAAGTAATAGATAACTTTGTTACATGAAAATGCGTTTTTTTTTAATACATCTGTTCCACTAACAAGTATTTGTTGGAGGGAAATCTGTTGTTTTATGTACAGAAAAATGCTATGCATTAAACAATCCTGCTCTATTAATTTAGTGCTTTTCTGTCACTCAGTACTTTGGAAGATATTTTTTCCCATTTGGTAGATAAAAGCAAATCACAATATTCCTATCATGGTTCAAAGACCATAACAGTGATTTCAAAGGCCATATTTAATCCCATTATGAATTTCTCCAATTAACTTTCCTATTCATGTAATTGTAGGGAGTTAATATAAGTGAAGCTGTATGTGACAGGCCAAATAATGGCCCTCCAAATGTACTCAAACTCTAATCCTCGGAACCTATGTTACCTTATATAGTAAAAGGAACTTCGCAGATGTGATTAAATGAAGGAGTTTGAGATGGGGAGATTAACCTAGATTATCCCAGTGAGCTTAGTGTAATCACAACTGTCCTTATAAGAGGGATACAGGAGGAGTCCGAATCTAGGAGAAGGCACAGTGATGACAAAAGCAGAAGCTGGAGTAGTGCAGTTTGAAGATGGACGAGGGGGCCAAAAGCCAAGAAATACAGGCAGCCCTTAGAGCTGAAAAAAGCAAAGAAGCTGATTTTTTTCTCTCAGGGCTTCAAACAAACAAACAAACAAACAAAAAACAAAACAAAAAACTAACCCTGACAATACTTTGACATTAGCTCAATCAGTTGAAATAATTTTGGACTTCTGACCTCCAAAACTATAAGAAAATTAATTTTTGTGTTGTTTAACCTATTAAATTTGTGGTAAATTGTTATAGCAGCAATAGGAAATGAATATGATGTAGTTTTTAAATTTGTGACAAGACCTCTGAAGCACATGGGCCCTTTGAGGACTGTCATAGTTATACCATGTCTCGGGCAGAGCAAAGGTCTGGAGTCAGGAGTATCTGGTTTAAAATCCAGTGCTATCAATTATTAGGCCTGTAACCTTAGGTAATTTATTAATCTCTTTGAGTCTTATTTACCTACAAAATAGGAAAATAATACAATATCTGACTCTTTAATTATAAGGATAAAATGAGAAATTATGTGTAAAAGTATTTAGCATAGCACCTGAATGCAAAATAAGCAGTTAAAATAATTGCTATTACTGTATTTTAGGCACATGTTCAACTCTGTTGATCCCCTTTGATATGACTGTTAATGTAGAAAAATCAGTAAGGATCCAGTTAACAAGAGTTTATTACTTTTATCATTAACGGGTAAAGCAATCAGGGTAGTTAACAGACTGTGCTGACATCAGGAACCAAGAAGCCACAGGAAGGAACTGAAGGGATGGAGAAAACCAAGGTGAAACACTGATATCAGAATGAGAATTCATATTTGAGTACATTCTTGACACTACACTGGACTCTACACATGCTTAGTCATCACAGTGGAACTATAGGAAAGATATTATAATGTCTATTTATAAATAAGAAAAATGAGGCAACAGAAAATTTAAGTTGTCCAAGGTCAAAAACTTAGTAAGTGACAGGCTAAAAATCTGAACTACAATCTGACAACTTTATAGCCCAGGCGCTTGAACACACCAATAACAGGGAGAAGCCAGCATTATTGTTAAGTGAGTTAAAGCCATCAATCAGGTCAGGAATCTGTTCTAGACTGGTGGGTTACAATGCTCAGTGGAATCTAGTCTTGGGACACTGGGCTGTGACCTCAAAGAACACAGGAATTATGTCTCTTATATTTGTATGTGCAAGAAATAGCTCCATGATCGTTAGGTGCTTAATTAAGCATGGTCAGAGAATTATTTTAGTGGAAGGATGAAGACAGAATTCATGATACAGACTTTCATTATTAGAATATTTTTTTCTAGTAAATCCCTATATAATGCGAAATATTTCTCACTAGATTATCTTTTTGGTTAATCAAAATATTTATTGGGAATATTTAAGAAAATGTTTGATTATATTCTGGGCTAGAATATAAATATTTTAAGTATGACACATCCAAGTGGAAAAATAAATTTAGCTCACCTAGTGATGATGGACTTTACCTGTCATGGGTATTTTAAAGAGGATGAATTCTAAAGTTGAATGCAGGGTCTCTAAAATAAAGTATGCTTTCAACTTTCCACTAGGACAGTTCTCTATTTGTGGACTATTGCCTACTCTTCCCAGAGCTTCACTCTGTGATGATCCAGGATATATATATATATATATATATATATATACATACACACACACACACATATATATATGTATATATGTGTATATATATATATACACACACACATATATATATATGTATGTGTGTGTATATATATATATATATATATATATATATATATATATATTCCTCTGCCTTGTAGGTTTTGTCCAAAAATAATGACCATATTTGAATTATAGAATTAAGGGACTGTATTTTTGTCATCCAAATATTTTATCATTTTATGAAAAACAAAACAATGCTGCAAACTTTCTATCTAGTTAAACTTGCCTATTTAATATCCAAGTGGATATCATGAATCCAACATCTGCTAGAGATTTGTACGATTCTAGTAATATATGCTTTATTATTTCCCCTGCATTTGATTTAACAGGCAGTAATTTCCATGATGCTTTTCTGTACCTTTTTAAAAATCAGAGCATCTACCCTCAAGCTCTGAGGTGAACAAATGAAGCCATAAAAGTGTTTATATTTCTTTCTTGTATAATAAGGCCACCTTTCCACAGTCGTCCAGAAAATAAACTTTAGGGTCAACCTTGTGATTTGTTTCTATCCTTAATTATCTTACTTACTGTCACTAGTCCTAGAATGACAATGATAGTCAAAGGTACTATCAGGCTCTTAATATATGTCAGAAACTCTTCTAAGTGGTATACGTATATTAGAACAACTGATGTTCACAGCAGCCTAATAATGTAGGTACTATTATTATCTTTGTTTCATTGATAAGGAAACTAAGGAATTGGGAAGTTAAATAGCTTATCCATGACCTTACCATGTTCCCGTGTTACACTCATCGTGAAGAATCAGTAACACCTAACTAGTGCTTACTGCATCAGTTCTTACCATTGGCCTATCTTTAAGGTTCTGTGTCATCTCCTTCATTGTACACCATCCCCTCTGGCTCCTCAATGTCTTAGTCCTCCTTCCTTCTCTTCCTCCCAATACAATTAAATGTTTATAATCCCTTACCCAGAAAATTGGAGTCAGATGTATAAAAGAATTAGAAAATTTTAGATCTAAGAAAGATACTAATGGAGGCATATCGGTATATTATATAACAACCCCCGTTGGATCTGAGGCAGCATCTTTAAACAAAAACAACAAAACATTAATATTTCTGCAGCAAAATATATAAAGATTTACACCAAGTGGAATACATAAAGACTGTTAAAATCCTTCCATCAGTTTAGGTCCTATTTTACCAATAAATGAGTTATAAAAACTTTCTGTTTTCAGAACTTTTTAGATTTCAGAATTAAAGATTAGAAATTATGGAATTGTACCATGTTCATCATCTCAATATCACCTTGTTATGTAAAATCTAACCCCATTCCCACGCTCACATTCATAAATCTTATTCTTGCTTTAAGACAGCTTGAATCCTACAAAGGCACATACCCCAATGAATCTCTTTCTTCTGCACTTAAAAGCTGACCCATAGGAATTTCCTGGTGGCGCAGTGGTTAAGAATCCGCCTGCCAATGCAGGGGACACGGGTTCGAGCCCTCGTCTGGGAAGGTCCCACATGCCGCCGAACGACTAAGCCCGTGCACCACAACCACTGAGCCTGTGCTCTAGAGCCCACGTGCCACAACTACTGATCCTGCACACCTAGAGCCCATGCTCCGCAACAAGAGAAGTCACCACAATGAGAAGCCCATGGACCGCAACGAAGAGCAGCCCCTGCTCGCCACAGCTAGAGAAAGCCCACGCACAGCAACAGACCCAACACAGCCAGAATTAATTAATAATTAATTAATTGATTAATTAATTTAAAAAGCCTGACCCATATACTTTAACATTAGATGATTCTGTATTACCCACATACTCATTTCTTTCAACTTGACCCTAAGCATATAGCGATTATTATATCACTCTGCAATGAGCTGGACTCATGTTAGAGTTTAAATTGTTGCCTAAACATTTTTGTACGTACTCCAGGAAATTACTGCATTGACTGTGTTTAACAAGGCGAATCAAGTTTATATGGAATATTGATAAAGCTACGAAAATTCCTTAAATGTTTAGTTATATTTTCTTTGTTCATAACATGTTAGAAAAACTTTTCTCATTTTCTTTATGATATGTAGAGATGTTAAATTAATTACAGCAGAATATTTTAGGATGGGCTGCTCATGCCCAAAGATCCTGGGCATTGAAAGTGAAAAGGTCATAGGTTGACAATTGATAAATAAACTAACTTAGAAATTCTGAGCCTAGATTTCCTCATCTGTAAAAAAGATATTAATAATTCCTATATTCAAGGTTTTTTGGTTTTTTTTTTAGAAGACACTTAAACGCTCAGTCCTACACCCCTTCAGCTTGCCAAAGAAAAAAGAGTCCTTTCTACCTGCAAACACTGCCTTATAACTTTGCTGACATTGCTTATTGGTCTTTATAACAATTAATTCATTTCTCTTTCATCTTCTTCTTGAATTCCTCTTCCTGATTGAATGTGCACTTATTCCTAGACAGATAAGAAACTTTCGGACAGTGATCAGAGAGGCTCAATACTTGCAGCAGGAGGAGTGGAAAGTGACCTGCTACCAGTGCAATTTGAAGAATAGTAGGAAACCTTAATTTGTGAACATTTTGGCAAACTTCTAATGAAAGCAAAAAACTTTTAGCATTTAAATTTGTAGATATAATGAACTAACCCATGCACTGAACTATTGTGTTGATTTCTACCAATTTATTTTTAATTTATAGGCATTCTAAAATTATATCCAGGGCCTCTTCTTTATACTGTCTAGCATGAAAAATATTGTTAAAATTAAATGAGCAGCATTTTTCTCAGTTCTGTTCAAACCACAGATGCTATTTTTGATTTTATTTCTAACAGTGAGATTGAAATTCCATTTTAATATGCAGAACTGCAGCCCAGGGAGCCATAAAATACAGACTGTTTTTATTAGATGATAGCCCTGCACCTCTAGTTAACAGGAAAGCTGATTCATCAAACAGCAACCATCAAGACAGCATTAACTAAGACCTGGAATGAAAAGTCGAGATTGGGGTGAAAATTACCTGTTTTGAATCACGTAATTGTAACTTTGGAGAAGTTCCTAGTTTGTGGCATAAAACTGTTTCCAGGGATGCAGGAGTGTTTGCTGTAAATTTGCTGCAGATGGTCTAGAGATTGAACACTTTCTACATTTCAAAGGGATCTTACATTTTATTTCATTTGCCACTAATTTAAAGGAATGAACATTCACCCTTATTCTGTCTTCTTCCTCCCAGCCCCAGGAAAGAGAAAAACTAATTCTGCCTTTGAATTTGTCTCTAAAATATTTGCATACACAAAATAAAGCACTGGAATCTGGGCCCATTTTATGCCAGTGCAATTCAAAGGTAAGGGATTCTAGCTGACAGTCAAAATGTCCCCATGGACTCCAGGCAATGAATTGACATCTCTTCTGGTCATATAATTGATTAGAGAAAAAAAGAATAGCTTCCCTTCTCCTAATGAATCATAATTGTACTCTACCCTAAGAGAAAAGCAAATAACAACAGTAATAAAAGTAATAACAAAAAGCTCAGTCTTTGTGATATGTGTAGTTATTACAGTTTATCATAAGAGGTTAAAGATAGAAGAAACTTTCAAGAGCATTTCATTTAAACTGTGTTCCATGGAGTTGCTTTGAAGGCTGCTTTAAGTGAAAGGCCTTGCGAGAAGAGTAGGTGGACATACTTCTTTGGAGGCTCCCAGGCCCCCAGATCTCCCTCTTCACCTTTAATCCGAACACCTTCACTTTACCTGTTTAATCTAATGTGTTATATTGACAGATTTCTATGGAAAATTGATTCCACTGTTTAAAAATGTTTGAAAACTACATCAAACTAGTCAGGTTAAAAAGAACCTAAAACTTTGCCAAAAGTGGCAAAGCCAAGACTAGAACCAGGTTGCTCCTAATACAGTATTATTTTTCCCTTTTTTTTTAAGCCATGTTATGGAATTGGGTTACTACAATGGGGTCAGTCTTTGATTCCCATGATGTGTATCCCTTCTATACATTAATCGGTTGATGTTTAACTTTTAAGTAAAAGTCAACACCTAATATCCATGACATATTCCTTGTATATAATGCCCTATTTAAAATCCTCTGCTCTCTTATGGGAAAAGCAACATTAATGGGGAAAAAAGTGGGACTACATTTTTTACAGTAGGTAGAACTCAAAAATGACTTCCCACGCAAATGACTGAATGGTGAAAAATCAAATGTGAGAACTTAGGATAATAGAAAAGAAAATGAAAAGACACAATAATAGTGTTCATCCATTGACTATTTAAATTGAGTAACATTTACCAAAGTATTATCCAAAATCAAGTTATTAGACCGAATAATGAATTTGGCACAGAAAAATTATGTTTGTGCATATGTGACACCTGTACAATTTGAACAATCAGTGACTGGATCAAGGAGACAGAATTAGAATGCAGGAGTAGGAAAAATATTCAGGGACAGTATTGGAAGAGGAATAGAAAGTGTTGGGCTTCCCTGCCGATGCAGGGGACACGTGTTCGTGCCCTGGTCCGGGATGATCCACATGCCGCGGAGAGGCTGGGCCCGTGAGCCATGGCCGCTGAGCCTGCGCATCCGGAGCCTGTGCTCCGCAATGGGAGAGGCCACAACAGTGAGAGGCCCGCGTACCGCAAAAAAAAAAAAAAAAAAAAGAAAGAAAGTGTTGACCTGAAATAAATAGACTGCCAGATATTTTTCCAGCAAAGATGGGTTTATTTGGGATCAGCAGAGAGCTACAGTTTGGGGCCTGCAATCATGGCGAGCTGCAAGCAAGTCTCCACATGTCAAGGAAAGAAGAATGCTTTCATAGACAAGGAAAGGAATTTGGGAGGGCTACAGTAAACAAAGAGTTCATGGCTTTTCATTGGCTTGTTCTTGCCAGGAAAGAAGAGGTGTCTCTCTTCTTCCTGTTGGGCTCTGCTGCCGTCGTAGGCTGTGAGAACTCCCTCCTCTACTCTCCCAACTCTATTTAATTGAGGCTTCTGTTTATTATTTTTTTACAAAAGAGAATAAGTGCAAGTGCAAAGGAGTGGAATAGAATAAATATGTATTGAATACTTCCTATATATGGGGAACTTTCTTGGTATTGAGGATAGAGTCATGAACAAAATGGAGAATGTAGTCCAAGGTTCCAACATAAATAGATGAATAAATAACCTAACAAAGCAGAACTGCAGATAGTGATGAATGCCACGAACACAGTAAATTTCAACAAAAATTATCCATCGTTTTACAATAGCACCATGGGGCCTTATACCATTTTGGTTGTTATTGTTGCTACTGTTGTTACATCATTAAGTAGTGAAAAGAATGTTTTAAAGAGAAGACTGAGGCCTTCCTGTTTAAGGTTTGGGCTTCCAGTACTTTCAAGTGAGATTTGAAAAGGCCTTTGTTTGGAAAGAGTGGGCCTATTGAGATGACAGAGTTGAATTGTTCAGGAAGAGAGGGGGATGGAGGTAGGTGCTCCATGTGAAAGAAGAATGTAATTGGACATCAGAGGGTGTGATGGAATTCTGAAAAATTCTACAGTTTTCTGTAAAAACTGAGCTGTGGTAGAGTTCTGTATTCTCACACTTAGTGCCCAAGGATCCTAGGACTTCTACCATGGAATGGCTGTGTAGATGTCTCTGGAAGTGTACCTCGTGTTCTTCAGCTTTAGAAACTCAGGGAGAATCTCTGAAGTCAGGATTATGGTGAGCTGAGACTATCCTGTGAGGACATCTCTTTGTCTTGCCCACAGTGGTAGTCTATGATTACTGGTGGAAACCATTGCCAGATAGTGGTTTCATGTATCAGAAATAATAAGGCAAACCAGTGGATTACAGACCAGGTCGCTTTTTATACGTCCAATCCAAAGAAGCCCCTGAGTTCTTCTGTTATATAAAAGATGGTGGTCAATCTGAAGTTGATAGATATTAGAATTTTTGTCTATCTGGACAGTAAGCTTTTTGATACAAACATTGGAATATTGCATTTATTGTACACTGAGTCATAGAATAATTCATTATTGTTTACACATGCATGACTTCTCTTGTTCCATCTCTCCTTCTCAATGAAGTTGAGCTTGCTTTGGATTGTGACTGATTTAAAAGGGACTTGTAATGCAGGCAGATGTATTTTTAAAGTAGTTCAGGATTATAGTGTGCCACTGAGGGTATCATCATAGGGGAATATCAACCCGTTAAGAATTGTTCCAGTCATGGAGCAGCGTTTCATCCATGGGGTAGAGGACATAGGATCTAGCTCCCTGGAAACAATCAGGAACATGATAAGGAGTCAGTGCCCTAGAGAAATGGGTGGAGCCTCAGCATTGTGCTCTGGTTCCAGTTGGAAATTGAGTAGCTAGATAGGGAACCTGAGACCAAGGATGCACAGGATTTTGTGCAGGCGCATTAGGTGCCAGAAAGACTCATACCATCCTCTACCCACAACTCGTGGGACTAAAGCCCAGAGTCTGGTCGTAGTTAAACCCTGCAATAGGAAAAACAAAACAAAACAAAAACAACAAAACAAACAAACAAAAAAACCAGAGAGAGTCTAGGTGGAAGTTGCTACAGAAGGCAATAACTGAGAGGAAAAAAAAAAAAAAAAGGTAGTTTAGTGTATTAACTGTGAAAAGTTGCTAATGCAAACAACATGACAGAAAGTCAATTCTGTATTGAAATACTGGTTTCAAAGTGCATTAGAGTAACTTAGCTCTGGACCATTATGCTCTGGGTTCATAAAACCTGGCATTTCTTGAGTTTGCAGTTACATGCATTTAATCATTTCTATACTTAGCAAAATGGTCAAGTGTACTTTTGTAAATCTGCTCATTCATTTTGACACTCCCTGGGCAGTAAATTTCCTTTTGCTTCATCTCTTTTCATTATTTTTTCTTAGTTTTTCAATGTATCCTCATATTTTATGACACTTTATTTTGTAACTGGAGCATCTGATGAATAAATTTTAAGAATTTGCCATTTTAAAATAACTTTTATCAGGAGGTTAAAAATTACTTGAAATCAGACTGGTGGTATCTCACTCCACACAACGCACAGCTTAGTATTCAGACAAAGACTATGGAACATGTGTGTAGATCTTTGGAGCTTTTTGTCTGTGTAGTTCCCTATCATCTAGTACTATGCACATCAAATTCTAGCTGTCTCTGATTCCCTGACTTCTTATATCTGTCTCTTTTGCGTAGTGAAACTGCTTTGGTTTGGTTTGGTTTGGTTCTCTCTTCTATGTGTTAAGATCTGGAAGATGCCTCCAGACAGAAAGCCAGCATGATCATAGCAATCATCTCCTTTGTTTTTCTCCCCTTATGAATCACAATCCAGTATGGTGTTTTGTCCAGTATAAGAATATATTTTTCATATATTTAATCCAGTTTCCTAAGGTGCTTTTTTTGGGGTTTTTTTGTTTTGTTTTTTTAAATGTCAGAAGTACTAGTCTGGTACCAGTTACCCCATCATGGCCAAAAGTACAAGTCTTTGGTTCATTTGTAACTTGCATTCTTGTTTATATTTTTAGGCACCAGAAGAACCCAAACTTTTAAAAACTGAATGTAATATGCCTTACTTGCTTACAGTCCTTGAAGGTCAGGATTTATAAAGCTTTTTGTTATGATTTTTACATCAGTATACCCAACACATTAATTCTATCTATCTAATTTCACATTCAATACTGCTACTTTATATTTTATTGAAACTGTAGTTTAGTTTCCATAAAGAAGAAAGAACAAATTCTCTGTTCAAATAATAGCAAAATATGCATTCATTTTCATTAAAAATTATTAAAATATAACCCATTTTGGCATTAGAAACTACTGGACTTGGTAAACATATGATTGGTATTGATCGTATATATAGGGCTCCTTATTTTGAGGCATCATTATCTTTTTTAAAATTTTTTTAAACTGGAGTAAAATAGCTCTACAACGTTGTGTTAGTTTCTGCTGTACAATGAAGCGAATCAGCTATATGTATACATATATCCCCTCCCTCTTGGACCTCCCTCCCACCCCCTCCCCCATCCCACCCATCTAGGTCATCACAGAGCACCGAGCTGAGCTCCCTGTGCTATACAACAGGTTCCCACTAGCTATCTGTTTTACACATGGTAGGGTATTTATGTCAAACCTAATCTCCCAATTCATCTCACCCACCCCTTCCCCCACTGTGTCCACATGTCCGTTCTCTACATCTATGTCTCTATTCCTGCCTTACAAATAGTTTCATCTATACCATTTTTCTAAATTCCACAAATATGTGTCAATATACGATACTTGTTTTTCTCTTTCTGGCTTACTTCACTCTGTATGACAGACTCTAGGTCCAACAACATCTCTATAAATGACCCAGTTTCATTCCTTTTTATGGCTGAGTAATATTCCATTGTATATATGTACCACATCTTCTTTATCCATTAATCTATTGTTGGACATTGAGGTTGTTTCCATGTCCTGGCTATTGTAAATAGTGCTACAATAAACATTGGGGTACATGTGCCCTTTTGACTTATAGTTTTCTCAGGGTATATGTCCAGTAGTGGGATTGCTGGGTCATATGGTAGTTCTATTTTTAGTTTTTTAAGGAACCTCCATACTGTTCACCACAGTGGCTGTATCAATTTACATTCCCACCAACAGTGCAAAGGTGTTCCCTCTTCACCACACCATCTCCAGCATTTATTGTTTATAGATTTTTTTAATAAACCTTTCTTTGAGTATAATTGCTTCACAATACTGTGGTACTTTCTGTTGCACAACAAACACAATGTTCATTGCAGCACTATTTACAATAGCCAGGGCATGGAACCAACCTAAATGTCCGCTGAAAGATGGATGGATAAAGAATATGTGGCACATATATAAAATGGAATATTACTCAGCCATAAAAAGAAACGAAATTGAGTTATTTGTAGTGGGGTGGATGGACCTACAGTCTGTCATACAGAGTGACGTAAGTCAGAAAGAGAAAACCAAATACCATATGCTAACGCATATATATGGAACATAGATTTTTTGATGAGGGCCATTC
Source organism: Mesoplodon bidens (assembly GCF_964165515.1). NCBI lineage: Eukaryota > Metazoa > Chordata > Mammalia > Artiodactyla > Ziphiidae > Mesoplodon > Mesoplodon bidens. Next base: position 54,696,584 of record NC_138162.1, read on the forward strand.
TGACCAGTGTGAAGTGATACCTCATTGTAGTTTTGGTATACATTTCTCAAATAATTAGTGATATTGAGCATCTTTGCACATGCCTCTTGGCCATCTGTATGTCTTCTTTGGTGAAATGTCTATTTAGGTCTTCCTAACTGGGTGTTTTGTTTTTTTGATACTGAGCTCCATGAGCTGCTTGTATATTTTGGAGATTATTTCTTTGTCCGTTGCTTCATTTGCAAATATTTTCTCCCATCCTGAGGGTTATATTTTCATCTTGTTTATGGTTTCCTTTGCTGTGCAAAAGCTTTTAAGTTTCATTAGGTCCCATTTATTTATTTTTGTTTTAATTTTCATTACTCTAGGAGATGGGTCAAAAAAGATCTTGCTGTGGTTTGTGTCAAAGAGTGTTTTTCCTATAAGAGTTTTATAGTGTCTGGTCTTACATTTAGGTCTTTAATCCATTAGGAGTTTATTTTTGTGTATGGTGTTAAGGAGTGTTCTAATTTCATTCTTTTACATTTAGCTGTCTAGATTTCCCATCACCACTTATTGAAGAGGCTGTCTTTTTTCCATTTTATGTTCTTGCCTCCTTTGTCATAAATTAGGTGACCGTATGTGCATGGGCTTTCTGTCCTGTACCATTGATCTATATTTCTGTTTTTGTGCCAGTACCATACTCTCTTGATTACTGTAGCTTTGTAGTATAGTTTGAAGTCTGGGAGCCTGATTTCTCCAGCATCGTTTTCTTTTCTCAAGATTGCTTTGGCTATTCAGGGTCTTTTGTGTTTCCAGATAAGTTGTAAAATTTTTTGTTCTAATTATGTAAAGAATGCCATTGGTAGTTTGATAGGGATTGCATTGAATCTGTAGATTGCTTTGGATAGTATTGTCATTTTCACAGTATTGATTCTTCCAATCCAAGAACATGGTATATCTCTTCATCTGTTTGTGTCATCTTTGAATTCTTTCATCAGTGTTTTATAGTTTTCCAAGTATGAGTCTTTTGCCTCCTTAGGTAGGTTTATTCCTAGGTATTTTATTCTTTTTGCTGCAGTGATAAATGGGATTGTTTCCTTAATTTCTCTTTCTGATTTTTCATTGTTAGTGCATAAGAATGCCAGAAATTTCTATGCATTAATTTTGTATCCTGCAACCTTACCAAGTTCATTGATTGGTTCTAGTAGTTTTCTAGTGGCATCTTTAGGATTTTTTATGTATAGTATCATGTCATCTGCAAACAGTGACAGTTTACTTCTTCCTTTCCAATTTGGATTCCTTTTATTTCTTTTTCTTCTATGATTGCTGTGGCTAGGACTTCCAAAACTATGTTGAATAAGAGTGGCGAGAGTGGACATCCTTGTCTTGTTCCTGATCTTAGTGGAAACACTTTCAGTTTTTCACCATTGAGGATGATGTTGACTGTGGGTTTGTCATATATGCCCTTTATTATGTTGAGGTAGGGTCACTCATGCCCATTTTCTGAATAGTATTTTATTATAAATGGGTGTTGAATTTTGTCAAAAGCTTTTTCTGCATCTATTGAGATGATCATATGGTTTTTATTCCTTGATTTATTAATATGGTGTATCACATTGCTTGATTTGTGTATATTGAAGAAACCTTGCATTCCTGGGATAAATCCCATTTGATCATGGTGTATGATCCTTTTAATGTGCTATTGGATTCTGTTTGCTAGTATCTTGTTCAGGATTTTTGCATCTATGTCCATAAGTGATATTGGTCTGAATTTGGGAGTGTTCCTCCCTCTGCAATTTTTTGGAAGAGTTTGAGAAAGATAGGTGATAGCTCTTCTCTAAATGTTTGATAGAATTTGCCTGTGAAGCCATCTGGTCCTGGACATTCGTTTGTTGGAAGATTTTTAAACACAGTTTCAATTTCAGTGCTTGTGATTGGTCTGTTTATATTTTCTATTTCTTCCTGGTTCAGTCTCGGAAAGTTGTGCTTTTCTAAGAATTTGTCCATTTCTTCCAGGTTGTTCATTTTATTAGCATATAGTTTTTTTGTAGTAGTCTCTTATAATCCTTTGTATTTCTGAGGTGTCAGTTGTGATTTATCTTTTTTCATCTAATTTTATTAATATACGTCCTCTCCCTTTTTCTCTTGATGAGTCTGGCTAAAGGTTTATCAATTTTGTTCTTCTCAAAGAAGTGACTTTTAGTTTTATTAATCTTTGCTATTGTTTTCTTCATTTCTATTTAATGAATTTCTGCTCTGATATTTATAATTTCTTTCCTTCTGCTGACTTTGGGTTTTCTTTCTTCTTCTTTCTCTAGTTCCTTTAGGTGTAAGTTTAGATTGTTTATTTGAGATTTTTCTTGTTTCTTGAGGTGAGATTGAATTGCTGTAAACTTCCCTCTTAGTACTGCTTTTGCTGCGTCCCATAGTTTTTAGGTCGTCATATTTTCGTTGTCATTTTTTTCTATGTAATTTTAAGTTTCTTTTTTTATTTCTTCAGTGATCACTTGGTTATTTAGTAGTACACTGTTTAGCATCCATGTATTTGTAGTTTTTACAGTTTTTTTCCTGTAATTGATTTCCAGTCCCATAGTGTTGGGGTCAGAAAAGATGCTTGATATGATTTCAGTTTTCTTAAATTTACTGAGGCTTGATTTGTGGCACAAGATGCGATCTCTCCTGGAGAATGTTCTGTGTGCACTTGAGAGGAAAGTGTATTCTGCCACTTTCAGGTGGACAGTCTTATAAATATCAATTAAATCTATCTGGCCTGTTGTGTCATTTAAAGTTTGTTTTTCCTTACTTATTTTCTGTTTGGATAATCTGTCAATTGGTGTAAGTGGGGTGTTAACGTCCCCTACTATTATTGTGTTACTGTGGATTTCCCCTTTTACGGTTGTTAGCATTTGCCTTATGTACTGAGGTGCTCCTATGTTGGATGCATAAATATTTATATTTGTTATGTGTTCTTCTTGGATGATCCCTTGATCATTATGTGGTGTCCTTCCCTATCTCTTGTAACAGTCTTTATTTTAAAGTCTGTTTTATCTGATACAAGTATTGCTACTCCAGCTTTCTTTTGATTGCCATTTGCATGGAATATCTTTTTCCATCCCTTCACTTTCAGTCTCTATGTATCCCTAGGTCTGAAGTGGGTCTCCTGTAGACAGCATATATATGGGTTTCATTTTTATATCCATTCAGCCCATCCCTGTCTTTTGTTTGGAGCATCTAATCCATTTACATTCAAGGTTATTATCGATATGTATGTTCCTATTACCATTTTCTTAATTTTGGGGGGTTTGTTTTTGTGGGTCTTTTTCTTCTCTTGTGTTTCTCACCTAGAGAAGTTCCTTTAGCATTTGTTGTAAAGCTGGTTTGGTGCTGCTGAGTTCTCTTAGCTTTTGCTTGTCTGAAAAGCTTTTGATTTCTCCATCAAATCTGAATGAGATCCTTGCTGAGTAGAGTAATCTTGGTTGTAGGTTCTTCCCTTTCATCAATTTAAGTATATCCTGCCATTCCTTTCTGGCCTGCAGAGTTTCTGCTGGAAAGATCAGCTGATAACCTTATGGGGATTCCTTTATATGTTATTTTTGCTTTTCCCTTGCTGCTTTTAATATTTTTTCTTTGAATTTAATTTTTGTTAGTTTGAGTAATATATGTTTTGGTGTGTTTCTCCTAGGGTTTATCCTGCATGGGACTCTCTGTGCTTCTTGGACTTGGGTGACTATTTCCTTTCCCACGCTAGGGAAGTTTTCCATTATAATGTCTTCAAATATTTTCTCAGACCCTTTCTTTTTCTCTTCTTCTGGAACCCCTATAATTCGAATGTTGGTGCGTTTGGTGTTGTCCCAGAGGTCTCTGAGATTGTCTTCAATTCTTTTCATTCTTTTTCTTTATTCTGCTCCTCAGCAACTATTGCCACCTTTCTGTCTTCCAGTTCACTTATTCGTTCTTCTGCCTCAGTTATTCTGTTATTGATTCCTTCTACTGTATTTTACATTTCAATTATCATGTTGTTCATCTCTGTGTGTTTGTTCTTTAGTTCTTCTAGATGTTTGTTAAACATTTCTTGTATTTTCTCAATCCGTGCCTCCATTCTGTGTCTGAGATTCTGGATCGTCTTTACTATCATTACTCTGATTTCTTTTTCAGGTAGGTTGCCTATTTCCTCTTCATTTATTTGGTTTTGTAGGTTTTTACCTTGCTCCTTCATCTGTGATATATCTTCTTGTTGTCTCTTTTTTTTTTTTTTTGATGGGTGGGATTGTGTTCCTGTGTTATTGATTGTTTGGCCTGAGGCTTCCAGCACTGGAGTTTGTAGGCTGTTAGGTAGAGCTGGGTCTTGGTGCCGAGATGAGGACCTCTGGGAGACCTAACTCTGATGAATATTCCCCGGAGTCTGAGGTCCTCTGTTAGTTTGGTGGTTCGGACTCAGAGCTCACACTACAGTAGCTCTGGCCCAACCCCCGGTTTGTGAACCAAGATCGTGCAAGCCACATGGAGCAGCAAAAACAAAACAAAAAGAAAAGAAAAAGAAAAAAAGGAGCAGAACAATAACAAAGAGTAAAAAATAAAACAAGACTAGAAAACTAACAGATGTGTTAGAGAGAATTATAAAAATAGAGATGAAACAAGAAGTGGAAGGTAAAATAGAGCCACAATAGTATAAAAGAGGGGGGAAAGAAAAACCCAGGAAAGGCCTTGGCTGGTGGGGCGGTACTTAGGCAGGGCTGCAGTTTAGGCAGTGAGCGGGGTCTATGCTTAGGACCCACAGGGCTGGAAAAGGCCTTGGCGGGTGGAGGTTGGGGCTTAGCCTCAACACAGCAGGAGGGCTTCAGGAGTGTCTTTGGCCTTTGAGGTCAGAGGACCAGGTCCAGGACCCCAGCAGGCTCCCTGGGCCCGAGTGGGCGGGGGAAATGCTAGGCCCATTTACCCCGATCCTCTGATCCCAGAGGGCCCCTCCCCGTTTGCCTCTCTTCTTCTTCCCCACCCCGACTCCTTCCGATGCCCAAGGAGCCACATGGCCAGTGGGGGCCCGGAAGGTAGGGGACCAGACCCAGAAGCCCAACAGGATTCCTGGGGCTGAGTGGGTGGCAGAAATGCCTGCCGCACCTCCCCTGATTCTCCAGTCCAGGAGGGCCCCTCCCTGTCTGCCTCTCCTCCTCTTCCCTGCTCCTCCCTCCCTTCCTCCAATAGGACCCATGAGGCTTGAGGGGGCCCCGGAGAATGGAGGTCCAGGCCCAGGAGCCCAGCAGGCTTCCCAGGGCTGAGTGGGCAGGGGAAACACCCGCAGTGCCTCCCCTGATCCTCCAATCCTGGAGGGCCCTGCCTGCCACCTCTCCTGTTCTCTCCCTGCCTCCCTCCTACTCCCCTAGGACCAACGTGACCCAGAGGGCCTTGGAGGGCAGAGGGCCTGGCCCAGGAGCCCCGTAGGCTTCCTGGCCCGATTGGGTAGGGGAAAGCTAGGCATGTTTCCCCTGATCTCCTAGCCCCCAAGGGTCTCTCCAGGTCTGGGAATGCCTCCCCCCTCCCAGCCACCCCCTCAGGGGAGCCGGTCCTATAGGCCTCCACTTCTCCTCCCCCCTTAATCCCCCCATGTCCTACTCAGTCGCTCAGGGGCTCCTCCCATCTCCTTGGGCATCAAGGTCCCCCACCAGCATCCAGGAGGTGCCCTAGTTGTGGGGAGACACAAACTCCGCATCTTCCCACGCTGCCATCTTGACTCTGCCCCATTAGGCATCATTTTCTTTCTATCAGGACAAAAGCAGTGCATTCTTGCCCAAAATATCCGTTTTATATCAAATGTATATTATGCTCTTATACAAACAAATGTGCCTTAATTTATTCCATATATTCTCATGTATTCCACAGAAACAAAAAGCTATTTTTTTAACAAGTGTGTAGTGATCACACATCACCTATTTATTTATTTGTTTGTTTGTTTATTTATGGCTGCATTGTGTCTTCATTGCTGTGCACAAGCTTTCTCTAGTTGTGGTGAGTGGGGGCTATTCTTCGTTGCGGTGTGCGGGCTTCTCATTGTGGTGGCTTCTCTTGTTGCAGAGCACAGGCTCTAGGCATGCAGGCTTCAGTAGCTGTGGCATGTGGGCTCAGTAGTTGTGGCTCATGGGCTCTAGAGCACAGGCTCAGTAGTTGTGGTGCACAGGCTTAGCTGCTCTGCAGCATGTGGGATCTTCCCAGACCAGGGCTCGAACCCATGTCCCCTGCATTGGCAGGCAGATTCTTAACCACTGTGCCACCAGGGAAGTCCACAAAAAGCTATTTTAACTATGGCCATATTTTCAATTATTTTGTTTAGGAGTTGTAGACTAACGAGGTCCATCTTCAGCATTTCCCTGAAGCCACTTATAAGTGATTATTGCTTAATTGTTCTCATAGGATAAACCAATTTAGGAGAGTATCAGCTTAGCAACATCATTTCAAGAGCCTTTGAAGTAAGGAAGCAAGGGCCTCTGTCCTCTATTTCTTGGTGAAATTGCTTAAAAAGTGGAATAATTATTTTTTCTTGCAATTTCAAAGCAGTATAATAACTGCAGCCAGACAAACCTTAGTTCAGTCCTCCATAGTAGACATGTGAGTTTGGGCAAATTATTTCTCCTTCATAAGTCTCACTTTTCCCTTGCATAAAATAAAAATAATTATATACCTAGTTCACAGTGTTGTTGTGAAGACCAAGGATAAAGTCTTTTGCATCTTTTGCATATAGTTATGTCATAATAAATAGAATTATTAATCTGTCTTCAAAAGAGAAGTTTATTAATTTAATGAAAGATCAAAAGATGCTGAGGAAAACACATTTGGGTTGTGCTCTGTGGAAAGATAAGCCAAAACTATCAGAGGTTCAGTGTGATATTTTCTGGTCTTATGTACGCTGATGAGCATGGATTAAAGAGGTCAGGCTAAGAAAGAAAGCCATGCCTTTCTAAGAGACCTCTTAGTCTAATAAGTGAAATTATTTCAACAGAGAGCTTATTTCCCAAAGCTTTTATTCACCTTCTACCTCCATAACTAAAACATCCTTTCTGAATTTGCTTTGCCTACCTTTATGTGTGGCTGAATTAAAAATGAGGAGAGAATTAATAGTTATTAAAAATTGCCAGCTGATAAATACTTTCTATACATTGTCATTAAACTGTCATAACAATCCTGTGAAAGATGAATTAATGATCACATTCTGCCAGTGTGGGGCTGGAGATTAGAAAAATTGTGCCATTTGCAAGGTCATACAGATAATACATGACAGGCCAAAAATTAAAATTCAAGTACACCCACTCAAGGAATCACTTCCATTTTATGTCTTCAAAATTCAACTGATTTTCTGCTCCTATTCCTACACCATGTTCTACTCAAGATTGAATATCTTGGACCTACCCCATGCCCAATACATAATGGACAATATATGCTTGCAGAATGGATGAATGAACATTCATCAAACCCTCAGAATCTTTGCAACAAAATGTGTAAACTCTTAACTTTGTTTTGCTGGGCAAATAGGAGAGTAAGAGAATAAAAGACAGTCTTGCAGAAAGGGGAAAAACCATAACTTCATTTGCAAATTCACAGTTCCTCAGACATCGTAGGGAATATACAATGTAGTTCTCAACAACCATTGTTGGCTGAGTAAATGTACTGTCTTCCCTTTAATACGAGTATTTAGAATTCAGAGATATTTTTACTAATACTCTTCTTTGAAAGAAAATTCTAGGAAATGGTCTTTCTTCAAACTTATGTTAACTTATGTTAAACTTATGGCCTCCCAGCAACCTAAGGAGAACAATACTGGAAGTGGAACTGGCACTCTGACAAAAAGGAGAGCAACTGGAAAAAAAACTTTACTCATCAAGAGAGAGGAGATTGGTTCAAGATGGCGGAGTAGAAGGATGTGTGCTCACTCCCTCTTGCGAGATCACTGGAATCACAACTAACTGCTGAACAATCTTCGACAAGAAGACACTGGAACTCACCAAAAAAGATACCCCACATCCAAAGACAAAGGGGAAGCCACAATGAGATGGTAGGAGAGGCACAATCACAATAAAATCAAATCGCATAACTGGTGGATGGGTGACTCACAAACTGGAGAACACTTATACCACAGAAGTCCACCCACTGGAGTAAGGGTTCTGAGCCCCACGTCAGGTTTCCCAACCTGGGGGTCCAGCAATGGGAGGAGGAATTCCCACAGAATCAGACTTTGAAGACTAGTGGGATTTGATTGCAGGACTTCGACAGGACTGGGGGAAACAGAGACTCAACACTTGGAGGGCACACACAAAGTAGTGTGTGCATCGGGTCCCAGGGGAAGGAGCAGTGACCCCATAAGAGACTGAATCAGACCTACCTGCTAGTGTTGGAGGGTCTCCTGCAGAGGCGGGGGATGGCCGTGGCTCACCACGGTGACAAGGACACTGGCAGACAGAAGTTCTAGGAAGTACTCCTTGGAGTGAGCCCTCCCAGAGTCCACCACTAGCCCCACCAAAGAGCTGGGTAAGCTCCAATGCTGAGTTGCCTCAGCCAAAAAACCAACAGGGAGGGAACCCAGCCCCACCCATCAGCAGAGAAGCAGATTAAAGTTCTACTGAGCTCTGCCCACCAGAGCAACAGTCAGCTCTACCCACTACCAGTCCCTCCCATCAGGAAACTTGCACAAGCCTCTTAAATAGCCTCATCCACCAGAGGGCAGACAGCAGAAGCAAGAAGAACTACAGTCCTCAGCCTGTGGAAAGAAAACCACATTCACAGAAAGATAGACAAAATGAAAAGGCAGAGGACTACATACCAGATGAAGGAACAAGGTAAAACCCCAGAAAAACAACTAAATGAAGTGGAGATAGGCAACCTTCCAGGAAAAGAAATTCAGAGTAGTGAGAGTGAAGATGATCCAGGACCTTGGAAAAAGAATGGAGGCAAAGATTGAGAAGATGCAAGAAATGTTTAACAAAGACATAGAAGAATTAAAGAACAAACAAACAGAGATGAACAATACAATAACTGAAATGAAAAATACACTAGAAGGAATCAATAGCAGAATAACTGAGGCAGAAGAACGGATAAGTTAACTGCAAGACAGAATGGTGGAATGCACTGCTGTGGAACAGAATAAAGAAAAAAGAACAAAAAGAAATGAAGACAGCCTAAGAGACTGCTGGGTCAACATTAAACGTAACAGCATCCTCCTTATAGGGGTCCCAGAAGGAGAAGAGAGAGAGAAAGACCCGAGAAAATATTTGAAGAGATTATAGTCGAAAACTTCTCTAACATGGGAAAGGAAATAGCCACCCAAGTCCAGGAAGCACAGAGGGTCCCAGGCAGGATAAGCCCAAGGAGAAACACGCCGAGACACATAGTAGTCAAATTGGCAAAAATTAAAGACAAAAATCATTAAAAGCAGTGAGGGAAAAATGACAAATAACATACAAGGGAACTCCCATAATGTTAACAGCTGATTTCTCAGCAGAAACTCTACAAGCCAGAAGGGAGTGACATGATATATTTAAAGTGATGAAAGGGAAGAACCTACAACCAAGATTACTGTACCCAGCAAGGATCTCATTCAGATTCGACGGAGAAATCAGAAGCTTTACAGGCAAGCAAAAGCTAAGAGAACTCAGCACCACCAGACCAGCTCTACAACAAATGCTAAAGGAACTTCCATAATTGGGAAACACAAGACAAGAAAAAGAACTACAAAAACAAACCCCAAATAATTAAGAAAACAGTAATAGGAACATACATATTGATAATCACCTTAAATGTGAATGGATTAAATGCTCCAACCAAAAGACACAGGCTCACTGAATGGATACATAAACAAGACCCATATATATGCTGTCTACAAGAGACCCACTTCAGACCTAGGGAAACATACAGACTGAAAGTGAGGGGATGGAAAAAGATATTCCATGTAAATGGAAAGCAAAAGAAAGCTGCAGTAGCAATACTCATATCAGGTAAAATAGACTTTAAAATAAAGAATGTTAAAAGAGACAAGGAAGGACAGTACATAATAATCAAGGGATCAGTCCAAGAAGAAGATATAGCAATTACAAATATATATCCACCCAACATAGGAGCACCCAAATACATAAGGCAAATGCTAAGAGCTATAAAGAAAATCGACAATAACACAATAATAATGGAGGACTTTCACACCTAACCTACACCAATGGACAGATCATCCAGACAGAAAATTAATAAGGAAACACAAGCTTTAAATGACACAATACACCAGATAGATTTTCAAATATCGTATATTAATGCATGTATGTGGAACCTAGGAAAATGGTATGGATAAACTGGTTTCCAAGGCAGAAATAGCTACACAAGTGTAGAGAACAAACTTATGGACACCAAGCGGGGAAAGTGGTGGTGGGTGGTCGTGGTTGTGGAATGAATTGGGAGATTGGGATTGACATGTATACACTAATATGTATAAAAGAGATAACTAATAAGAACCTGCTGTATAAAAGAATAAATAATAAAATTCAAACAAAAAAAAAGAAATTACTGCTGGGATTATTGCAAACCAAAGTCTGGATGCAAAAACAATTTGCAGTTGAACACCATGTGATAAGACAAAAAACATGCCTACTGAACAAAATTAATGAAACAATGGGAAAATGTCTGAATAAATAGTATTTTGAGATTAAATTTTAGGAGGCAGAATAAAATGGTTCCTGGGAATATTTTCATTTATGTGGACCTTCTCAGGAAAGGAAAATATTACCCATTAACTCTTTCCTCCTGGCATTTACATCTCCCCTCTCTATCAGCAAGGTGAATGCTCCAAAGTCTCAGTGCTCTGATTCTTTTTTTTTTTTATACAGCATGTTCTTATTAGTTATCCATTTTATACATATTAGTGTATATATGTCAATCCCAATCTCCCAATTCATCACACCACCACCACCCCCAAGCCACTTTCCCCCCTTGGTGTCCATACATTTGTTCTCTACATCTGTGTCTCTATTTCTGCCCTGAAAACCGGTTCATCTGTACCATTTTTCTAGGTTCCACATATATGCATTAATATATGATATTTCTTTTTCTCTTTGACTTACTTCACTCTGTATGACAGTCTCTAGATCCATCCACGTCTCTACAAATGACCCAATTTCGTTCCTTTTTATGGCGGAGTAATATTTCATTGTGTATATGTACCATATCTTCTTTATCCATTCATCTGTCAATGGGCATTTAGGTTGCTTCCATGTCCTGGCTATTGTAAATAGTGCTGCAATGAACATTGGGGTGCATGTGTCTTTTTGAATTATGGTTTTCTCAGGATATATGCCCAGTAGTGGGATTGCTGGGTCATATGGTAATTCTATTTTTAGTTTTTTAAGGAACCTCTATACTGTCCTCTAGAGTGGCTGTATCAATTTACATTCTCACCAACAGTGTAGGAGGGTTCCCTTTTCTCCATGCCCTCTCCAGCATTTGTTGTTTGTAGATTTTCTGATGATGCTCATTCTAACTGGTGTGAGATGATACCTCATTGTAGTTTTGATTTGCATTTCTCTAATAATTAGTGATGTTGAGCAGCTTTTCATGTGCTTCTTGGCCACCTGTATGTCTTCTTTGGAGAAATGTCTATTTAGGTCTCCTGCCCATTTTTTTATTGGGTTGTTTGTTTTTTTAATATTGACCTCCTTGAGCTGTTTATATATTTGGGAGATTACTCCTTTGTCTGTTGATTCATTTGCAAATATTTTCTCCCATTCTGAGGGTTGTCTTTTCATCTTGTTTGTAGTTTCCTTTGCTTTGCAAAAGCTTTTAAGTTTCATTAGGTACAATTTGTTTATTATTTTTTTTAAATTTCCATTACGCTAGGAGGTGGATCAAAAAAGATCTTGCTGTGATTTTTGTCAAAGAGTGTTCTTCCTCTCAGTGCTCTGATTCTTATCAGGGAGGAAAAGACCAGTGGCACACTGACTGTTATAAAGAGAATGTGGTTATGACATACCACAAGTTCTTCATAGTTCTGCCCTCCTCAACTTCTTCCCCATTCTCCGTCTTGTCCCATAGATGATTATCATCTCAGATATGCATGCACAGGTGGCTTCATTGCAGTAGGAAGGAGGAGATCAGATCATTACCTTCTGAATAAGCAACTCCTGCAAAAACTGCAAGGCAGAAGGGACAGTATTTTGAAGTCAGATATCCAAGTTTTACATGGAGTTATATTTGATTACATATCCCAAGTGCTACTTTATTCTCTTTAACAATGTCACATTAAATATTAATATTGAATAGCATATTAAATTCATAAAGTAAATTTTATCTTTTTTCATAATCTTTTCTCTTCAAGGGAATTTCATGACTGCCTAGACTTAGTTTGCAGTACACTTACTTCTTGTTTTGATATAGAGTAAGTTCTTTAACATCTCTGCACCTCAGTTTTTGTATCTGTCATGTAGTTATAATAGTATGTTCTAATATGTCACTATGAAGATTAAATGAAATGCTATACATGGAGCTCTTAATATAATACCTAACATAAGGTAACTATTCAATAATTAGATATCATTATTGGTACCCTAAATGCTAGCTTCCAAAATTAGATGTCCTTCTTTCTGAGAAGCCATCAATAAATTATTTTTACTCCACATGTTAATAGGGAGCAAAGAGAACTAAGGATTGCCCTGTGTACTAATGGTTCTTTTGAAATGGAAAGAGCTGCACTAGACTCTCCCTGTTTCTATCTCTGTGCATCAAATGGAGGTAATATTTGCTCAAGGTTGTTCCTCTCCCTGAGGGCAATTTTGGAGAAAATAATGTTGGTGTCTTTATACTCACCAGGCCACATTTTGCTAGTGAATAGGGTCACCATACTTTAAACAAACAAACAAACAAACCAAAAAACTGAACCTGGATCCACATGTTCTTTCTAATTTTGTTTCTCAGCAGTGGTATTCATTCATATACTTCCTGTTTCTCTACACAAAACACACCTGAGAAGATCTTCCTATGTGAGGTGAGGTTCACTTTTCTTCTGCTCCAGTTTCTTCATCCAGATCTCTTGGCCCAAGTATCTTTGATTGGAGGCAAATAGTGAGTATAAGGACCCACAGTGACCTCAAGTCTAAGATTACAGGTTACTAGAATATAAGCCCTGTGTTTTGACATTGGTAGGTGCTTTCTCATCTAGTAGAAAAGGTACTATCAGTCCAAAACCTGGGCTGGGAAATAAGGGGTGAATTATATCTAAAAAGTGTTGTGACATCAAGATTAGAAAGAGGTGCTTAATTTGGCTGTTGTGCAAAAATATTCTGTACTACTGCTGGTGACTCACAAATAGGGCCGAACCTGGTAGACTTTTACATATGTGTCTTAATATTTCAATAGGATATTAACTGATTCTCACAAACCTCTTGTGAACCCTCATTTATTTTAAAACTCATTTGTACTTACAAAACATCCATCTGTTCTTAATTGCTATTTCAATATTCTTGCCACATTTTTTCATATAGATTTTTTCCCCTCATTTACCATGTGCTATTTGGAGGAAGGCATTATGATGAGAAAGAATATACTAAAAGAATGGGGAAATGGCACATTTCCTAGCATCAACTTGCTAGGCATTTAAGGGAATTTGAGAAAGACACTTGTCCTTTAAAAAAATTAAGTTTTCCTGTATAATGTATATTTAACTAGTAGAGCTGTAGGAGAATTTCAATTGCTTTCCTGCTTTATTTGTCTTTCAGGAGGCTCTTGATTCTTCATGCCAGCCCAAATCACCTATAAATCATATACCTCCTGGTCTTGGATAGGGGCAATTGATCATGGGAGACATTGTAATATAATGGCTAAGAACTTTCAGTTCTTGATCTATAAATTCCTGAGTTCAAATCCAGCCTCTGCCAGCTACTTTTTAGTTAAGTGTCCTTGGGGAAATTATTTTGCCATAGCTTATTCTTCCTCCTCTGGAAAATAATCATAGATACTATTCTAACACACACACACACAAATTGTTATAAGAATTAATTGAGACAACTTATGTAAAAACCAGAATACTGGCAAAAATTGCCAGGAAAGTGCTCAAAAATGTTAACTTTTTAAATTATTATTGAAAAATAAACAGACCCCAGAAAGTCTGATTCTTTACTTCTGTCAGTCGTTTTCTAAACTCCTGCATTTGTTACCTAGACTTTGATGCCTCTTTTTCTTTCTCTCCTTCTCTCTCTCGTGTACGCATTCATTCACACACACACACACACACACACACACACACACTTTGACTTTGTCTGCCTTTCAAGCCTGGAATCTTCTCTTAACTTCATGTGATAACTCAGTGTTCAATTACTGAGCAGCCCAAATTCTCTTTTAGGCTGGCCATTTGCCAGAGTCTACTCAGATCATTAAAAATAGCACACACACACACAAAAAAAAAATCCCAAACATCCAAATATTGCCTGTCTCCATTGACAAGACAAAGAAAATATAGACGTATACCTCTTATCCATACATCCACATCCAATCTCCTTTTGTTTTAATGGTTTGGATAATTAGCTGTCATCAAACTGAAGAAACCATAGTAGCCATCTCCTCGTTAAAATAACAGAATATAGTTCGATATGAGAATTATCCTTCCTTCACTCTCCTTCATCAATCATGGGGGTTTAAGATAGGGGTACTCTTTTGAAATTTGAAGTTAAATTTGAGTAGAACAGAATCCTAAAATCTCTTCACTTTTAACACATGTCCAATTCCTTAGCCCATAAGTTACATACTCTTTATGGTGCATTTTTACAGAGAAAAAGTAGAAGATAAATTAAGACCAAAGATTTCTTTATTCTGATTTCCAAGATAATGCTTATATGGCACTATAGATTTAAGGAAAGGCTACTAAATGAAGGGTCAGTGACTTAGATTTTATCCCCAGCCCAGATACCAAATAACTACTGTTTGGGTTCTCACTTGGCATTTGCCTACCTCAGTATCCTCTACTGTATGATAGGGTTGCACTAATTGAGAGGTTTGTCTATCCATCTTGTCTATCCAATGAGCCATGATACTTGGTAAGAAATACTTATCTATTTATGATTCATACTTGGTACCATTTAGAAAATAATCTACAGCTAATGTCTTGATATCTATCTGTCTTTCTGTCTAGATAGGTAGATTTGGATATACATAGATGATAGATAGATAGATACGTAGATACATGGATAGATAGATAGATAGATTAGATAGATAGATAGATAGATAGACAGATATATTCCATCTGATTTGGCAAGTCTAAGTGGAAATAATGTGACAGTTAACTTCCTTTTATGTTTTTGTACAAAACAGTGGTGGCACACCCAATCCCATATCTCTTATCACCACTGAGTAAATTTTCCTCAAAGAATTTTAAGCCTGTCTTGGATTTGTGGTCAGAATTTTAAAAAATATATATATTTCCTTAATTTTCTTTTGAATCAATTTCCAGCTCCCTGTACAGAAGAAAGAACAAAGAAATTAATTTTAAAAGTCCTCATCAAAATTCTAGTAACTACCGTCTCGCACAGCAGGAGATATTTTAATTCACATTATGGTTATTATTTATTGATCTTTCAGTATTAATTAACATTTCTCAATACATTAAAATAATGAACTTTCTATAAAACATCAAAGGATGACTAAATAATATGATGATATGTGTATATTAAATAATTCTACAGGCACTAAACCATGGACATTTATTTTCAGAATACCTAGAATAGCTTTTCAAATGATCCTAAGCTCTCCTGCATATAGATAAAAGGAACTTTCATTTTAAAAAAAATAATATATTGTTCCTTTTTTTATTAGAGTGCAAATGGAAAAAATAATACAAAGTCAAACAAATAAAACCTCTTTCTGGGCTTTGTTTAAGGCTGAAACATTGGATATAACAGTTATTCTGATCATTGCATAGAATAGGGAAAGGTAGGGGCTTCAAAAGTTTTAGATGGGTTTATTGCTCAGAGGGATAGATGTACGTCTTGCATTTATATAACCCAAAATGTATAAACCACCCATAAAAATATACCCATCATTCATTGAAATTGAAAGTGCCTATACATAAAATTGTTGCCTAAAGGGAAAACAACCACCAAAGGATGGGGAAGGGGGCGGGGGGGGAAGGGAATGAAAAAGGGAAAAAGAAAGAATAACTAACACTATTATTACTCAAACCATGTAGGACTTGGAAGGAGCAAAAGAAGCAGCTAAATCAAACACTTAGCTGGAAAGGAGAAACAGAAAGCAAACAGAAAAGAATCCAATTACTTTATGTTTGTTTTTGTAAATGATTTTTCTGTAAGAGGAAAAAGAAAACTATTTTGACTTGTTTTCCTCTGTACTATACTGCTGAGAGCAGTCAGTACCTTATGAGTAAGTCCAAGTAACTGCTGATACTTCTGTTAATGCTAATTAACCTCCTGCTACAAATATCAACAAACCCACATCTGAGCTTTGTCTGCACGTCATTCTGCTCTCCTCGTTTTAATTTGAATTGCGATAGTCACCATTAGTTGCTACTTATTAGGTGGAATCAGATCAGCAGTTGAGAAAAAAGATGATAGCCAGGGTCACACTGTCTGTTATTTTCCAGACAGAAAAGAAACAAAGGCTTACACTGGCTTCAAGAAGTCCAAACATAGTTTCTATAAGGAAAGACAAATGGGAAATTCATGTTTGGGGTGTGGGGGCTGAGATTTTTCCTGAGAATACTTGGATTTAATGGTTAGAATCCTATCTGATAACAGCAATATCAATGACATTAGAAATTCACATATCTGGGTTATTTCAAATGCAATGCATGTGCTTTCGAGAAGTATGGTGAGGGCTCTCTCAAACTCCAGTAATTTTGCATAAATTCTTTTTAATTCTTTGCTCAATTCAGATAAATCTGATTGTGCAGGCTAAAGGGAAAAGACGTCTTCAGTTTTTCCTTCCCTTAACTGTTCTCCAAGGTTGGAGCAAAGTCAGCACTGAGTCCTCCACTACAACAGTTGCTTAAAGCCATACATGGGGGAAATGATCCTGACATTTAAACGCTGCTACCTGGCCTGGGTTTCCTCTCAATGCTTCCCCTACTGTGCCCCTTCTATTCCATTTAAATTTTCAGTCTTCTCAGGACAGATAGATTTCAGCCAAGAAGCCTAGGAAAACCATCCCATCCCATCTAGGAACAGGCTTTCTACTGGAGAACTTTCTTCACAGCTCTTTATTTGAATACATATTTGTCTACCCTAAATGTCTAATAACATTTTGCATCAGTACCCTGCCTTTGATGTCCTTTCAGTTGGTTGAGATATACTCGTAGAACTTGAAGCCTTGTTCCAGGATAACTCTGTGACATATACCGTGTTATTCTCTGGCAAATTCTCAATAGACATTCCAGTGTTCCCCCTTTCTATACACCTTCCAGATGATCTAATTCCTGATCATATGCATGTGCTGTTATCATTCACAACATAATATTATAGTGTGGTTGACGGTAATTAAGAAATTCTTGGCTAAATTGTATTGCTTAAGGCACACAATATAGATGACATTACTCCCATGAAAAGCTTGCCTTGCTCTCTGAGTGACAGCTCACTACAGCTGATATGACCTAGAAGTATAGCAGCATTAATGGCATTGGTTTCCCAAGGTAAAAGGTGTTTTTTTCCATTAAATCATCTATTATTTCTGTGATTTTAGAAATCTTAGAGCCCAGTTTCATTATCTGAAAAATGGGCATGGTAGTGTCTGCTCTGCCCAGCATGTGGGCTGGATATGAGAACTCAGTACTGTGAAGTACATAAAGTAACTTTATAAATTCTAAAGATCATAAAAGGCACTCAGATCACTGTTATTTATAATCCTGTAAAGGAATCCCAGACTCAGTCCAGAGTGGATCAAGCACCTTTGGAGTTAGAGTAGAAAAAAAGTAGAAACTTCTTTCCACCAGTCTTTATCAAAGCTCTACCTGCTCAACCTATCTTTAATGTACTCTTTTGAAAAGTTTTCTGAATCTTTAAAATGGATCCATTGTCTTCCTGCACTGAACGCCCAGTGGATAGTCTCCCTCTTTGTTACGGCCTTTGTTATCAGCGCCCTTCTCCTACCCATCTGACTAGATTGTAAAACTTTTGAGAGCAGATACTCCCTCTTCCCAATTCCTGTATCCCCACATCTAGAACCATGCAGTGCACATAATGACACTCATTGAAACTTTGTTTACCTAAAGTGTACTGATTCAAGGGAAGTCTAATAAAACATATTATTAGACAGGTATCATTTCATTTTATTTATTTTTTCATTGGGGTATAGTTGCTTTACAATGTGTGTTAGTTTCTGCTGTACAACGAAGTGAATCAGCCATATGTATACCTATATCCCCTCCCTCTTGGACCTCCCTCCCCACCTACCACATCCCACCCTTCTAGGTCACTAGAGAGCACCAAGCTGAGCTCCCTGCGCTATACAGAAGGTTCCCACTAGCTATCTGTTTTACACATGGTAGTATATATGTGTCAAACCTAATCTCCCAATTCATCCCACTCCCCTGTCCTCACTGTGTCCACATGTCCATTCTATACATCTGCATCTCTATTCCTGCAATGCAAATAGGTTCATCTGCACAATTTTTCTAGATTCCACATATATGTGTTAATACACAATATTTGTTTTCCTCTCTCTGACTTACTTCACTCTGTATGACAGACTAGCTCCATCCATGTCTCCACAAATGACCCAATTTCGTTCCTTTTTATGGTGCAGTAATATTCCATTGTATATAAGTACCACATCTTCTTTATCCATTCATCTGTCGATCGACATTTAGGTTGCTTGCATGTCCTGACTATTGTAAATAGTGCTGCAATGAACATTGGGGTGCATGTGTCTTTTTGAATTATGGTTTTCTCTGGGTATATGTCCAGTAGTGGGATTGCTGGGTCATATGATACTCCTATTTTTAGCTTTTTAAGGAACCTCCATACTTTTCTCCATAGTGGCTGTATCAATTTACATTCCGACCAACAGTATAAGAGTGTTCCCTTTTCTCATACCCTCTCCAGAATTTATTGTTTGTAGGTTTTTTGATGATGGCCACTCTGACTAGTGTGAGGTGATACCTCATTGTAGTTTTGATTTGCATTTCTCTAATAATTAGTGATGTTGAGCATCTTTTCATGTGCCTCTTGACGATCTGTATGTCTTCTTTGGAGAAATGTCTGTTTAGGTCTTCTGCCCATTTTTTGATTGGGTTGTGTGAGGGTTTTTTTGATATTGAGCTGCATGAGCTGTTTATCTATTTTGGAGATTAATTCTTTGTCAGTTGCTTCATTTGCAAATATTTCCTCCCATTCTGAGGGTTGTCTTTTTGTCTCATTTATAGTTTCCTTTGCTATGCAAAGTTTTTAAGTTTAATTAGGTCCCATTTGTTTATTTTTGTTTTTATTTTCATTACTCTAGGAGGTGGGTGAAAAAAGATCTTGCTGTGATTTATGTCAAAGAGTGTTCTTCCTATGTTGTCCTCTAAGAGTTTGTAGCATCTGGGCTTACATTTATGTCTTGAATCCATTCTGAGTTTGTTTTTGTGTATGGTGTTAGGGACTGTTCTAATTTCATTCTTTTACATGTACCTGTCCAGTTTTCCCAGCACCACTTACTGAAGAGGCTGTCTTCTCCATTTTATATTCTTGCCTCCTTTGTCATAGATTAGGTGACCATAGGTGCATGAGTTTATCTCTGAGATTTCTATCCTGTTCATTTCTGTTTTTGTGCCAGTACCATACTGTCTTGATTACTGTAGCTTTGTAGTATAGCTTGAAGTCAGGGAGCCTGATTCCTCCAGCTCCGTTTTTCTTTCTCAAGATTGCTTTGGCTATTTGGAGTCTTTTGTGTTTCCATATAAACTGTAAAAATTTTTTGTTCTAGTTCTGTGAAAAATGCCATTGGTAATTTGGTAGGGATTTCATTCAATATGTAGATTGCTTTGGGTAGTATAGTCATTTTCAGAATGTTGATTCTTCCAATCCAAGAACATGGTATATCTCTCCATCTGTTTGTGTCATTTTTTATTTCTTTCATCAGTGTCCTACAGTTGTCTGAGTACAGGTCTTTTACCTCCTTAGGTAGGTTTATTCCTAGGTATTTTTTTACTTTTTGTTGCAGTTCAGCACCACCAAACCAGCTTTACAACAAATGCTGAATGAACTTCTCTAGGCAGGAAACACAAGAGGAGGAAAAGACCTACAAAAACAAACCCAAAGCAATAAAGAAAATGGTAATAGGAACATATATATCAATAATTACCTTAAGTGTAAATGGATTAAATGTTGGATTAAATGGATTAAAAATTGAATGGATACAAAAACAAGACCCATATATATGCTGTCTACAAGAGACCCACTTCAGACCTAGAAATACACACGGACTGAAAGTGAAGGGATGCAAAAAGATATACCATGCAAATGGAAATCACAAGAAAGCTGGAGTAGCAATATTCACATCAGACAAAGTAGACTCTAAAATAAAGACTGTCAGACTTCCCTGGTGGTGCAGTGGTTAAGAATCTACCTGCCAATGCAGGGGACACGGGTTTGATCCATGGTTTGGTATGATCCCACATGCCATGGAGCAACTAAGCCCGCGAGCCACAAGTGCTGAGCCCGTGTGTCACAACTGCTGAAGCCCATGCACCTAGAGCCCATGCTCTGAAACAAGAGAAGCCCCTGAAATGAGAAGCCTGTGTACCGCATTGAAGAGTAGCCCCTCCTTGCCACAACTAGAGAAAGCCTGCGTACAGCAACAAAGACCCAATGCAGCCAAAAATAAAAAAAGAAATCAATAAATAAACTCTAAAAAAATAAAATAAAATAATGACTGTCACAAGAGACAAGGAAGGACCCTACATAATGATCAAGAGGTCACTCCAAGAAAAATAACAGTTGTAAATATATATGCACCCAACATAGGAGCACCTCAGTACATAAGGCAAATGCTAACAGCCATAAAAGGGGAAATTGACATTAACACAGTAATAACGGAGTCTTTAACAACCCATTTACACCAATGGACAGATCATCCAGACAAAAAATAAATAAGGAAACACAATCTTTAAATGACACAGTAGACCAGATAGACTTACTTGATATTTATAGGACATTCCATCCGAAAGCAGCAGAATAAACATTCTTCTCAAGTGCACATGGAACATTCTCCTGGATAGATCACATCTTGGATCTTTATAGCAATTCAATCCCACCTCAAGAAACAAGAAAAATATCAAATAAACAGCCTAACTTTACACCTAAAGCACCTAGAGAAAGTAGCACAAACAAAACCCAAAGTTAGTAGAAGGAAAGAAATCATAAAAACAAGAGCAGAAATAAATGAAATAGAAACGAAGAAAACAATAGCAAAAAATCAGTGAAACTAAAAGCTGGTTCTTTGAGAAGGTAAACAAAATTGATAAACCTATAGCCAGACTCATCAAGAAAAAAAGGGAGAGGATTCAAATCAATAAAATTAGAAATGAAAAAAGAGAAATTATAATTGACACCACAGAAATACAAAGGATCATAAGAGACTACTACAGCAACTATATGCCAATAAAATGGACAACCTGGAAGAAATGGACAAATTCTTAGAAAGGTACAAACTTCCAAGAGTGAACCAGGAAGAAATAGAAAATATGAACAGACCAATCACAAGTAGTGAAATTGAAACTACAATTAAAAAATCTTCCAACAAACAAAAGTTCAGGACCAGGTGGCTTCACAGGCGAATTCTATCAAATATTTAGAGAAGAGCTAACACTCGTCCTTCTCAAATGCTTCCAAAAATTTGCAGAGGAAGGAACACTCCCAAGCTTATTCTACGAAGCCACCATCACCTGGATAACAAAACAAGACAAAAATATCACAAAAAAAGAAAATTACAGACCAATATCACTGATGAATATAGATACAAAAATCCTCAACAAAATACTAGCAAACATCATCCAACAACACATTAAAAAGATCATATATCATAGTCAAGTGGGATTTATCCCAGGAATTCAAGGATTCTTCAATATACACAAATCAATGTGATACACCATATTAACAAATTGAAGGATAAAAACCATATGATAAGCTCAATAGATACAGAAAAAGCTTTTGACAAAATTCGACACCAATTTCTGATAAAAACTCTCCAGAAAGTGGGGATAGAGGGAACCAACCAACCTCAATGTAATAAAGACCATACACAACAAACCCACAGCAAACATCATTCTCAATGGTGAAAAACTGAAAGCATTTCCTCTAAGATCAGGAACAAGACAAGGATGTCCACTCTCGCCAATCTTATTCAACATAGTTTTGGAAGTCCTAACCATGGCAGTCAGAGAAGAAAAAGAAATAAAAGGAATACAAATTGGAAAAGAAGAAGTACACTCATCACTGTTTGCAGATGACATGATACTATACATAGAAAATCCTAAAGATGCCACCAGAAAACTACTAGAGCTAATCAATGAATTTGGTAAAATAGCACGTTACAAAATTAATGCACAGAAATCTCTTGCAATCCTATACACTAATAATGAGAAGATCAGAAAGAGAAATTAAAGAGAGGTATCATTTTAAAAAGGTTAGTATTAATAATGATGTAACGATGAGCTTAGAAAACAGTAGTTTGGTAGTTGAGATATTAATATGAATTCAAGGTCCAAAGTGAATTACTATTATGAATTCACTCATTTATTTATTCAAGAAATATTCACTAAGCTCTTTTTATGTGAAAGGGTTGTTTTAAGTTCTATTATAAAATAAAATTCTATAAATACCTTTAAAACTAAGGAAGTGTATCATATTCTATTTCACAAAATGGAAAGGAAGTATGGATTTTAACAGTAGTTACGTTTTGGGAGTTTCCTGGTGTCTTTATCTCCTAAATATTTGCACAAAAAGTACTTTTGGAGGAGACATGAAATCACATAAGATATCAGGACTGATCAATATCTGCAAAAGAGCTATAGGCAATGTTTTCACACATATATAGACTATGAAGCTATACCTTTTACAGAATATAGCAATTGTCTGGTGTTGTTCTTGTGTCTGATAAAGCTATAACTTATTCAGAAGGAACTTAGGGTAGCAAAGAAATATATGGTTCTTCAGAAAGAAAGAGAATCAAGTCCGAAGGGATTTTATGCAACATTGGATGTATTATTGCTTTCCTTTAAGTAGGTATTTCTAATTACCTATTCCAAAGAAATAAAACAGTAACTTGAGCAACAAAGTGGGAAAATTTTTTTCCATTTCAAAATTCTTTATCATTTTCATGCAGATGTACCATCATTAAAACAATATGTTTTTTCTTTTATTTTTTTCAGGCTCGCATACGAGTTAAGCATTAAATTTAGTCAGAATCTGATTTCTTTTCAGCCCAGTGTCTACAAAAAATAGAATGTGTCATAAATAGATACGATTTTATTCTAAGGTTTTAGTGGTCATGGGGAACAGAAAAAAGCCTGGAGACTTACTTTTTCCTCCCATGGTTCTGCTTTCCCAGAGTCCCTGTGGTCTGATGCTAATTATTTTGGGGTTGTTTGTATTCGTGGGCCTATTAATGGCAGATCTTTACAGGGAGTAGATTTGCAGCAATTAAGGACTAGATTTTTGAAAGCTCACTCATTCTCTGTTTGTATTTCCACCCTCTCCTCAGTGGGGAGAAGATCAAAGGGTGTAATTATGGACTCCAGCTCTAACACCAGCCAGTACTCTGTCTTGGAGTCAGTCCCTCCCCATAGCTGAACTTCAGTTTCCTTATCTGTGAAATCAAGATAGCCATACCTACTCTCATACTTTGGTATGAGGACCAAATGCAATAGTAAATGTGAAAGAGAAACTCATAGTTCAGCACTTAAGTAGGCACTTAAGTGATGATAATGCCCTTCCTTTTTTTTTTATCTCTACCTTTCAACCAGTTTTCAGAGAATGAAGATAAGATTCTGTTGAAAGATAGGACCAAGACAGTGGAAGCCAGTGCAAATCTACTCTGAGGTATTAGTGTAAGCATGTAGTACCCAGCTCCTGCAACTGGGCAGATCCTGCATTAAAAATATGCTCTTTGGAGTCATATTAAAAGACTCAATATGAACCGCTAAGGTGATCAATCCCCACTATAATACTTTAAACATTTTTGTAGCATCAGAACAATATTTGTCAAGGAGAGGAATAATGGAGTCCTTGTTGTTGTCATAGAAGTTAAAGAGCTACCTTTTTTTTTTTTTTTTGGAAAATATCTTTAAAATTTGAAGTGAGACTTAAGTGTATGGGAAGCAGAGAACAGAAGATGGCCTAGAATATAAAAGTTCCATGCAGGCAAAGGCTGCTGTTCCTCAAGGAGAGCAGGTCTGCTTAGCAGGCCTATGATTTCCATGGTGTCGAGCTGCTGTAGACTTACTAGCAAGCAGTTACCTTTTTCTCTGACACTTCCCTATCTGACCTCAGTTTTCAGGAACAGACAAACAAAAGGGTGGCAAGGGAAAGAGCCCTAACTTTCTGTAGTTTGGAGGGAATCTTCACTAGCATATAATCCAACATCCCAGTTTATCTCTGAAATCCTTCTACAACTATAGAGCAAGATAGCTCTCAATCTTATGCTTGGGTATTCACTGTTTCCTAACTTGGTAGCTCTGGATATTTCAAGGCACTTCTTTATGTTCAGAAACTTTTCCTGTTATGGCTTCCACCTTTTCCCCTCAAGTTTACTCTTGGGAGGATTAAACAATTGTCTAATTATTCTTTTCAAAAATGTCTTTTGAATACCAAGTTTAAACACGTTTCCATTTCTTTTTCAAGCTAAGCATCTGTACCTTCTTCAAGCATTCTCATGTCATATGGCATCCTTCACCAAACTGTTTGCATATCCCCAACAATACGTCCTTGCTATTCACACTATCCTTTGAGTGCAGTTATTGATAAACATTAAAAACTGTGGTATGACCAGAACTGAATAGTGTGGCACTAGCCTTTCCTTCATCGTAGGAACTGCCCTATTTTCTCCATGATACCTATGGTCAGATTATCTTTATTGATGGTTGTAGTAAACTGGTGATTACATGGGCCTGATTTGTTGATGTAATGTCTCTAAACCATTCCCATGGATGCTGCTGCTTGTCCAGATCTCCAATATATGGACTTCTATACTTGTCTTGAGGAACTAAAGAAAGTACAAAATCTTAGGATTTTTTTTCCCCTGGTTTAATGTTATCTTTTAATATTCAGTCCTTTCCTGCAGTCTATCAACATATTTTTGGTTCAGGAATTCAAAGCATTTACCCTCTCCATCTCATCTATAAGTCTGATCATTGTGTTTTGCATATGTAAACACAAGTCATTAGTAAATATGCTTAACTTTAGAGATTGAAATGAGTTTTATGGCCTAACAACACATTTCCCTCCAGGTTAGCATAGATCCTTTAATCCTGAGACCAGGTACAAATCTACCTGATTAAACAAGTATTCAGCACATACTTCTCCATCTCAAAAAGAGATGAAAAATATTTCCATGACATAGCTCATCAAATGCTATATTGAATTCTAAGTCGACTACACTACCACATTCTCTGAATTACTAGATTAGTAACCCTGTTAAAAAGAAACTTTGAAAAGCAATTGAAATGTAGTGCTTATGAGCTTAGGCTCAGAAGTCAAAACACCTAGATTTAAATCCTGACTGTCAAATTTCTCGCTATGAGAGCTTATGGAATGTCCATAAACTCTCTGTGCCTTGGTGTCCTCATTTGTTAAAAAGGAATATTTGCACTAACCTCAAATAGTTGTAAGGTTTAGATAAGTGTGTGTGTGTGTATGAAAACTGCCTAGCATACTTAATAACAAATAAAACTTAATGACAATTTTAATACATTGACATTAGTAGAGATGTATAAAGACATTCCATAACTCAGAACTTGCAGCCCAGTTATAAATTTTGTTTGATGCATGAAACTATAAGAAATAAGGGAAGGAAAAGATTCTTAACAGGGAAAAAATATACGCAGAGTGGATCTGCCCCATGGAGCAGTTCTACTAAGTGGGAGAAGTCTGGTGTTTAAACAGTCTAGAAGTTTCTACATCATGGCAGAAGTCACAGTCTAAGATGTAGAAGCAGCACGTTTCTACATGTGAACTGACTATTGTAACTGTGGATCTAGTGCAAGAAATTAATCATGGGAATCACGATCTCAGCCAGCAAATACTGCTCATGTGGGTGGTCTCTATATAGATAGTGAGTTCCCAGTCATCAAGATGCCATTCAGGTAGAGAGATTCAGTTCTTCAGAAAAGGAAATGACAACCAAGGGCAGCCTATGGATGACCAAAAATTCGAACTATTTCTTAGGCTAATAGGTATCATTGGCCTCTGGCCTTCATATAGATTGACTCTCCAATGGAATTCTAATATGTGAAGTATAAATAACTGCTAACATCCACACTGAACATTATCCAGAAGACTCTGATTTATGAAATACGTTCCTATTACAGACAGAAACTTCTGTGAGAACATCAGTCCTTACTGTTATAGTCGTATAACTCAGTGTTTGAAGGGAACTACTCAAGTACCACTCAAGTAAGGGAGCAGTAATATATAAGTAATATTTATCTGTTTTTTATTGTAATAAATAGAATTTCAATTTTTTTCTTTAAATTATGGATGATTTTCTACCCACTCTCAATATTTTACTTTTAATTGTACATAGCTCTTACTTTACTTATTTGAGAATCAATGGAAAAAGTTATCCCAAGTCCTGTATCATTGCTATATTTATTCTCTTAAGACACATTTATAGATAGATCAAGATACTCTTAACATTTTTTTCTGATTATGCCATCAAATGCATCGCAAATTTTATGACAAGATCTAGATTGAGTTTTTGCATTTGAAAATATGAATACCTTAATGTTTATTTACTTGAGGATATTATTACATATCATTGCCTATGACCTAAACTCAAATGAATTCCTCTTGATTTTAATATTGTATATCAAGAAACACCAATCATTGCTAATGTATATATGAAAAAACTAATCACCTCTATTAATTTCTGTTTATGGTTAGAAGCCAAAAGGTAAAATACCTAATATTAAATGGAACTATTTATTTTTTTCCCTCTATTAAAGCACAAGTGTTGTAAAATTCCAAAATAAAATAATTCACACTGTTCTGGGAATAGCTTACTCTCTTTAAGTTAGATAACATAAATTTGTAATGGGAAAACTTTGGACTGGAAATCTCAATTCCCCTTAATCAACTTTCAACAATCTACATCAGGTACAATAAACCGATAGCATGCACAATAGTCTCCACTTATCCATTGTTTTGCTTTCTTAAGTTTCAGTTAGCTGGACCATGGTCAGTCATGGTCCAAAAATATTAAATGGAAAATTCCAGAAAGAAACAATTCATAAGTTTTAAATTGCAGATCATCTTGAGTAGCAGTGATGCAATCTTGCCCTGGCGGGCACAAGAACCATCCCTTTGTCCAATTCATCCTGCCCATTAGTCACTTAGTAGTCTCTAGGTTATCAGATTCACCGTCACAGTATCACAGGGCTTGTGTTCAAGTAAGCCTTATTTTCCTTAATAATGGTGCCAAAGCATAAGAGTAGTGATGCTGGCAATTCGATATGCGAAAGGGAAGCCGTAAAGTGCTTCCTTTAAAGTGAAAAGGTGAAAGATATTGATTTAATAAGGAAAGAGAAAGATCATATGCTAAGGTTGCTAAGATCTACAATAATAAATCTTCTGTCAAAGACATTGTGAAGAAGGAAAAAGAAATTATTGCCAGGTTTGTTTTCGCCCCTCAAACCACAAAAGTTATAAGTACATTTTGAAGGTGTTAGGTATGAAATTTACTCAGATATCATGTTTTATATCTCTGGCAATATTTGATAGTAGCATGTTTAAAAGAAACACAATTATTTTTCTATAGACGTCTGAGTGCAGATATATTTGACTATCTAACCTGGAGAACAAAAGGTGACTATTTGGAAGGAAACAAGTATTCCGAAACTAAAAGGTGCAAAAGTATAAGCAGAGACATTAATGCATAATATGGAAAATAGCCATTTCAGTAAGACATGAAATTTTGTGACCCAGGGAAGTCAAAACTAAAAAGGTTTAATAAGAGTAATGACTGAATCTGCTCATTTCCTTTAGAATCTATGTTTAAGATATTACGCAACTATATCATAGACGTTGTGGAGAGAAAAATACAGTGTTTTAAAGTAGCAAAAGTTTTTACTTTGGACCAATATATTTTTCTTAATACATGCTAAAAATTCAAGTCTGGTAAGATTTCCTTCAATCTGGGAATAAGAGGGAAAATACATATGTGTTCAAAGCAACATCAATAGTTCACCTTACCATAATGAGTACACTCAAGAACTAATTTGTTAGGTACATCCATCTCTTCTTTTGACCAATAATCAGCTATTTTTTTCATGAAATGACTTACTGTCCTATCACAATACAACTGATGATTTAGCTTAATTTTTAAAAATAGACAAACTTTTTTCTTCTGTTTGTATTTCATAACCCAAAGGAGGCATTTTTACATTGAAGACAGTTTCCCTTCACCTGAAATCAGTGCAGATGATAAGGCTTTCATTCATTGCTTTGTATCCCCTTGCTCTCCAGAATATAGTACCTGTCAGTGGTTGCCAAGCAACCATGACAATTGTGTGGTTCATATACACTGGGCATGCATTCATTGCCATTATGCTATATTGTTGTGTGTGTGTGTGTGTGTGTGTTTAAATAAGAATACAACTATGAGATCAGAATGAGAGACTTACGATAAACTAGGATAAGTGGAGACATATGAAACCTTTACTAAGCATCTGTCACCGACATTAGGTACTTTAGAGGCCATTTTATGCTGATTCTTTATAAGATTCTAAGAAAATTGATCTTTTTATGAATTTTATTTTCTAAAATAAACTTAATGGATAAGCCCATCATACATTTGATGGGCTTAGAGGATGAAGGATTTTGAAGGATAGTGAACATGCAGGGAAGTGTTGCAAGAGAGGGCTGTCAAGATTGTAGGTATAAAGGTAAGGGTCTGTAGATTCTTTCATCCTAGACACTCATCTTGTTTCAAGCTCATTCACTAGCTCTTCAGTAGCTATCTTCATGGTAAGCTTAAGAAGAAAAAAATGTTACAGTGTGAAGTGAATGTGCTGAAAATCTGTCCATCTGAAATGAACAGAATTGGCCTGGAATCATTGTTCTATGTGCCATTTCTTTAAAAATAAAAAAGATATTTTGAAATAGGGAGGGAAAAAACAGATCTGAGAAGTAAAATGCTTTCCTTGTTTATGAGACTAGTATCATATGAGTAGCATTTTGCAAAAAAAAAAACATACTTTTTACAATGCTGTAAAAGTTATCAAGAAGGCTTTCTCACTGAATATGGTATCAAACTAGTTAGCCACTCACGCCCAAAACTGTGACAATGTGTTACCAATTCTGTCACCACTCAGGTATCTTTGACCGCATGGCTGGAAACAATTCTTACATGTTTACTTCTCTTGAGTATATCTTTTCATGGCTTACCCACAAAGGAATGTACTTGTTTTAAACAATCTGGTAATTTCTAAGACTCTATTTAAATATATTTTAAAAGACATTACCTGGAAGAAATATATAACCTCCTCTGAACCTCAGTTTATTTATTGATCATAGAATTATAGAACTATGATCAATTAATAAATATTACAGGGATACAGATATCTGCTCACATTTGTTCTCAGAGGTGTCCTACTATGGAAGACAGGATGTAAACACAATGAGCGGTTTTCAAGAAGATCACTGTTTGTAGTATGCATATCCTACTGCTATAAAAAACATGACTTAGAGAGTTTGTGTTTATATGTATGTAGGTATATATACATTTATATACACATATGTATATAAAATATTTTAAGTTAATTTAATTTTATATCCATATCCATATATAATTTATTTTAATGTTAATTTATCTTAAAATGATATAAGATTATTTTAATTATGTATATATATTTATTCATTCATGTTTAAATGAAATAATTTATCAAAAAATATTTTGTACATAATGGTAAAGATGCTTCCTAGATAAGAGGGAAATCCCAAAGAGATATGGAAAACATTAAACTGTAACACATTAACAGACTAGATGATCTTTATAATTCCCTAAAAATCTAAAATCTATGATTCTATGAATGCTATTTAGGTATCACCTAACCTGGACCTTCAAACCCATTCATCATCAGAGATTATAATATCAAGAGAACCTTGAAAGGGATTGTGACTAATTTTTCTGAGAGTAGGTACTTATTATATGCATGCAGGCTACCCACTTCAGGATATATACCTAAAAGGGTTTCTGGTACCAATTCCAATCTGGGGGAGGTTTCCCCCACCACCAACCAGCAAAGTTCTGGCCTACAGTTCATCTTAATTCTGCCACTATCTACCCAGAGATAGCATCAGATGGCACAGGTTAAGGGCCCAGAACTTCAAGACTGTCCTCCCCCCTCCTCCAAGTCACAAGCCCAAGTTATCACCTATGCTTCTGATCCCCAGCTATAGATCAGAGGCTTCCGGGACCCTCTCCTCCAATTCGATTAATTAGCCAGAGCAGCTCACAGAACTCAGAGAAACATTATGCTTACTACATCACTGGTTTATTACAAAAGGATATAATTCAGGACCAGCCTGATGGAAGAAATGTACAGGGCCAGGTATGTGGGAAGGGGCACAGAGCTTCCATTCATTCTTTATTTCAGCGTGCCACTCTCCCCACATCTCTACATGTTCACCAGAAGCTCTCTGAACAAAGTCCTTTTGGGGTTTTTATGGAGACTTCATTACATAGGAATGATTAATTACATCATTTGCCGCTGGCGATCCATCTGACCTCTAGCCCCTCTTGCTTACTTGGAGGTCAGTGGGGTGGGACTGAAAGTTCCAGTCCTCTAATCACTTGTTCCTCTCTGGCAGCCAGCCCCCATTCTTAGGTGCTTTCTGAAAGTCTCCTCATTAACATAAAAAAAGCTATATTTATTGCTCTCAACACTTAGGAAATTCCAAGAGTTTTAGGAACTCTGTGCCAGAAATCAAGGACAAAAACCAAATAGATATTTCTTACAAATCACAATATAGCATACCAAAATGAGTGCAGATATCCCAGTCATATCAACCTGAACCTCTAAGTACCTGACAGAGCTCTAAGAATGCAACAGTAATTACGACATTTCCTTTATTTCAACTTAACAGGAAAATAGAAAATATTTTTTGAAGTATCCAAAGGAAAAATAATTCTCCAGATAAGTAGATACCTTATCTTGGTATCAGTGAGTGCATAGTAAAGCAATGATACTTATTTTTTTCTGAGATTAGTAAGAACTTCAAAATGTATTTATGAGCCAGGGTGTATTTTTACATGGCAAGCATTCCTTGAGATTTCACCTATGCAAGATGTTGCCTACTAAACTTCTACATTTTACTGGCCATTTAGTGTACTTAACTATCACATTAATCACCATAATAAGCCCAAACTTAGAAAAACATATTGTACTAGAGAACAGTAAGTGGATATTTTAATAACCATATACTTAATCTTCAATCTGTTTCCAAAGATTGCAAGTATATTTTGTTGCTATCACATATTAAAGTTCAGTGCCTGAAAAAAAACAATATAATTGTGCAGTTACTTAAAATATGTCCTCAAACATTTGTTTCCTGTTTTTCTAATGCAAGGGCCTAACTTGTTTGTAAGATTTACGTGACTAAATAAAACTTTAAAAGATATCGAGAAGGTTACAAAATCATGTCACATCCAAAATTGGACATTTTCAAAGGGCTTATGTCCATGAATTGGTAGTTGAAAGTAGAAAGCAAGGATGTCAATAATGAATTTCAAAAAAGGAAGAAAAATATAAACTGCTCCTTCTCAATTTCTGAAACAATTGAGAGACAAAGAATTTAGGCATATAAAAATTGCATTTTAGCTTTATTGTGAATAAGGGCAAAGTCAGATTGTGTTTTTAGATGTGCCAGATAAGAGATGAGGAGGCAGAGAGAAGCCCAGAGTGTTAGTACAATGGCTGTCCCTCCACTGTGAGTAAATTCACTGAAAGCTATAAGTAGCTTACATTGCGCAGTGCTTCTCTATGTTGAAAATACTTTACCTCCCTATTATCAAAACAATTCTCAAAAGCACCTAGATCAGTGGCCATTAGGTAAATAATACCATTATAACAATAAATAGTATTATCTAAATATGACAGGAAGAGAAAATCAAAGCATAGACCTTGGGAATGTAACTCACAAATGTTCATGGAGGTCATTAGACACAGAAGCAGGAAGGGAGTTTGAAACCTGGCATAAGACAGGCGTGCATTTATATCGTGGCACAGCAACAGAACAGCTGTGTGACATCTAGTAGCTTCCATCATCTTTCTGAACCTATTTCCTATTTTTCAAAGTGAACTACAACTACATTTGTCTCTAGGTTATTGGGGGAATTAAGTTGAATTAGATAATATTTGTCATAGCACTTGACATGTGGTCAGTTATTGAACAAATTTTAGTTCCTGTTCCTTCTTCCTACGCTCTAATCTTTACTCACAATCCTGGGCTTTTCCATTGTTCTACAGTATCTCTCTTTAGCAAAGCTATTTCTAACTTGGAATAGATTGGACCAGTAATGTGTAATATATCCATTAAAAGGGGAATACTGGCACAGGCAGACAAGTTGGTTCCCTGATTCAAGGCTAGCAGGCATGGTATGGTACATCAGAGCTTCATGGAAATGTTTTCTAGTTCTGCCCTGCAATACCTGATGCCTCAGTTGCCTGCTATTATAACATTCACTCTGCTTCTGCCTATGACCTGCTTTGTAAAAGCATTTCAACATCTGGACCTTCATGGACTTTATGGAAGAAATAGCAAGATATCTTGTTTATTTTTTCCGTGAAAAATTTCTAACTTCCACAAGGTATTTTTCCCTTCTTTGGAGACAATAAATGTGTTAGCCTGGAAATAAACAATAAATAAGATATTAGAACCCACTTTTGTGCTGCCTTAAAAAGAGTGTCATGGTACTGAATTATTCAAGCTACCATTGCTCATTGGTATTATTATGCTCCTGGTACAGTAATTTTTTTTTTTTTTTTTTTTTTTTGTGGTACACGGGCCTCTCACTGTTGTGGTCTCTCCCATTGTGGAGCACAGGCTCCGGACGTGCAGGCTTAGTGGCCATGGCTCACGGGCCCAGCCGCTCCGCGGCATGTGGGATCCTCTCGGACCGAGGCATGAACCCGTGTCCCCTGCATCGGCAGGTGGACTCTTAACCACTGCGCCGCCAGGGAAGCCCTACAGTAATTTTAAACAAATACAAGAGTTAAATTATACTCCTCCCACTTTTCTACTGTCTGAATTTGGAGAGTAGCCATAATTATACTATTTGAACCCCCATAAAAACTTTTTCATAGAAGCAAAATAAATAGGCCAGTATCTCAAAATTCACTCACTACTCTAAAGCTCAATGCTTCAATAACTTAATTAAAGAGAGAATGAAGGAGGAGCTTCCTTGGACCTTGTATGTGTATGTTACTTACAGGAGAGTGATTAGAGGCAAGATAATTGAGCTTTAGTCTTAAGTTCATCAATTCAGTCATTCAGCATTTGCTATATGTATATATGTACTATATGTACACCCCCTCTGTTCTAAGCATAGTGCTATCCTGTGACTTATTAAAAAAATTAAAAAGGCACAACACACCTGGCCAGACAGGGCTCATAAATACTTTCACGTTTTGGGAATGGCCAATTCTTAAATTATTAACTTTTGGGTAATTATCATGCAAATAAGTCAGTTTCTGTGATGATTAAAAATACACATTTCCTGTTACCAGTTTCATAAAGGTGTGATGAATATTCAAGTGCTAATCTTTGAGCTCCTTTTTTGCCCATAAGTGGGCAACTAGGATGGTCAGTTCTCATGCAGTAGAAGAAAAAAGATTTTAAAGATTATCATCTTTATTGTTTTTTTCAGTAACTTCTCCAAGTTGACCTAAATCAGTAGGCTTTATTCACACAATTCTCACTGACTCAATAACATTTATATAGTATCTCAGCATGTTACCAATGTCTATTGACTTTTCTTACTTATAACTCATCTTAACAATTTGCAATTTACTTTAAAAATGGTATTGTTGCCTCCTAGAATATTACGCTTGATTACTTTTCCTCAATCCTTTTAGAAAATTAGTCCCATTCTGATACTTTACTCTTCCTCTGAGTGTTAAATAGGAGATCATTAGCTCTAAGATTGTATACTCGATGTCTTAGCTTTGTCCTAAACTCTCAAGCACCTCAGAGAAGTCTTAGCAGACATTTATTGATCTGGATACACTGTCATGAACATTCAGGAAAATATAAGAAATACTATTAAACATTGATGGTCCCCCACAGAAGCTTCTAATCTGAAAATATTTAAAGTTCAATAAAGATTCATGGATTAAGATAGATATCAG
Source organism: Mesoplodon bidens (assembly GCF_964165515.1). Taxonomy (NCBI): domain Eukaryota; kingdom Metazoa; phylum Chordata; class Mammalia; order Artiodactyla; family Ziphiidae; genus Mesoplodon; species Mesoplodon bidens. The sequence continues at coordinate 54,731,106 of NC_138162.1, forward strand.
GGATAAAAGACACTATGTATCCTTAGGTTTAAAATTGTTAGATTTCCCATTTGCTAGTATCTAAGATTATAAACTCTCTATTATTTTTTTCATACTGTGGATTAAAAGTGATGCCAATTATATTTAATTAGCCGGCTTTTTGTATTCTAGGATCCAGCTAAATCTGGACATGCTATTTTGGGGGACATAGAGTGAAATGCAGGATAACTAGAAGGATCACAAGATGGATCTAAAAGCTTTGGTTCAGAATACCTTCTGTCACCTCTTCTATTTCATTGGTCAAAGCAAGTCACATGACTGAACCTTATGACAATGGGACAGGGAAAAATAGTAATATTTCTCTTACAGACAGCTAGTACAAGTAACATGACATTGGGGAGAGATGTATAATCCTATTACAGTTAGGCAGCAAATAATTGGAAATAATAGTACAATTTGTCATAGACTAACCTTTGGTTACAAAGTGTCATTTTCCTCCCTTTAAAGCACAGAATACATTTACTCCTCCACTGGGAAAATTTGCAAAAGACTCAAAGTCTAGGATTTTGTAATAATTTCTACATCTGGGTCAATATGGTCAGATGTCAATTTCTACATCTGGCTCCTCTTGATCTGGGTTTTATGGAACAGGATGTCAGGTTATTTGCGATTTATCTCAAAGAAACCCAAAAAACAGTAGCAGGGTGAGGACAAGATAATTGCTATAAATGCTTCCATTAACAAAGAGTAAAATAGGAGGCATACAGTAGTCGTTGGACCATAATTATTCTAAAATCTTGCTGCTAATGTTCCTTAATGAAGCTCCAGTAATGTTCCCCCATAGTTGTTTTTCAGTCGATCCATCTGTTTTCTCCTGGCTCCACCTCCTCCCTGACCTTTTCTTTATATCACCTTTGCTGGAATGGACTCATATGGAGAGGGCTGCTGCCTGCCTATAGAAATGGGAGTCTGGGTAAAACTTACTAATTTTGTCTTGAACAATCACAATCCTGTCTAATCCCCACTGAGCTCTTTGAGTAGTACAGGTTTCTCAAAAAACTAGTTGGCTTCACCTGTGTCTCTATTTCTGCTTTGCAACTAAGATCGTCTATACCATTTTTCTAGATTCCACATATATGAGTTATTATAAGATATTTGCTTTTCTCTTTCTGACTTACTTCACTCTGTATGACCCTCTCTAAGTCCATCCACATCTCTACAAATGACCCAATTTCTTTCCTTTTTATGGTTAATCTTCCATTGTATATATGTACCACATCTTCTTTATCAGTTTCTCTGTCAATGGACATTTAGGTTGCTTCTATGTGCTGGCTATTGAAAATAGTACTGCTATGAGCATTGGGATGCATGTGTTTTTTTGAATTATGGTTTTCTCTGGGTATATGCCCAGTAGTGGGATTGCTGGGTCATATGATAGTTCTATTTTTAATTTTTAAAGGAACCTCCATACTATTTTCCATAGTGGCTGCATCAATTTACATTCCCACCAAAAATGTATGAGGGTTCCCTTTTCTCCACACCCTCTCCAGCATTTATTGTTTTTAGATTTTTTGATGATGGCCATTCTGACCGGTGTGAGATGATACCTCACTGTAGTTTTGATTTGCACTTACCTGATAATTTGGATGTTGAGCATCTTTTCATATGTTTGTTGGCCATCTGTATGTCTTCTTTGGTGAAAAGTCTATTTAGGTCTTCTGCCCATTTTTGGATTGGGTTGTTTGTTTTTTTTGATATTGAGCTGCATGAGCTGCTTGTGTATTTTGGAGATGAATCCTTCGTCAGTTGCTTCGTTTGCAAATATTTTCTCCCATTCTGAGGGTTGTCTTTTCATCTTGTTTATGGTCTCCTTTGCTGTGCAAAAGCTTTGAAGTTGCATTAGGTCCCATTTGTTTAGTTTTCTTTTAATTTTCATTACTCTAGGAGGTGGGTCAAAAAAGATGTTGCTGTGGTGTATGTCAAAGAGTGTTCTGCCTCTGTTTTCCTCTAAGAGTTTTATAGTGTCTGGTCTTACATTCAGTATGGATACCAAGGGGGAAAAGGGTGGGGTGAGAGGAATTGGGAGACTGGGATTGACACATATACATTATTGATACTATGTATAAAATGGACAAGTGATGGGAACATGCTGTATAGCACCAGGAACTCACCTAGTGTACGGTGGTAACCTAAATGGGAGGGAGGTCCAAAAGGGAGGGGATATCTGTATGTGTATGACTGATACATTTTGTTGTGCAGTGGAGGCTAACACAACATGGTAAAGCAACCATACTTCAATAAAAATTGATAAAAAAAAATAAGTCATGGAGGTGTAATGTACAGCATGGTGACTATAGTTAATAATACTGTATTGTATATTTGAAAGTTGCTAAGAGAGTAGATCTTAAAAGTTCTCACCACAAGAAAAATATTTATAACCATGTGTGGCAATAGATATCGATTAGACTTTCTGTGGTGATCATTATACAAATATCAAATCATTAAGTTATATGCCTGAAACTAATATAATGTTATAAATCAATTACATCTCAATTTAAAAGATTTAAGACTGGATTAATAAAACAAAAAATAGAGGCAAACCTTAAATAAAGATCACAGAGAAAGAAAAAAAACACACAAAAAACTAGTTGGCTTTATATATTTTTGATCCCAGTAAATTCTGTATGCCAGTAGTGACACCCACCCTTCTTTTTGATATATGCCTCTTTCTCCAGACTTATTTACAGGATACTTGAGCATTTCAGGTTTCAATAGCAGATTCATGCCCTTAATCTTATTTCCTTGAGCCATATTGTCCACTGAACATGCAACTGACCCTACTTTAATTAATTAAGCAAATTTTAAAGAATTTTTGAAGATTGTGCTCTTAATTTGAACTTAAAATTTACTCTAATTAGCTCATTTTGTATTAAAAATTTCTGTCATATCTCTTCTGATTATCTCAACTTGGGTTATGAGTGTTCTGGCATTCTTAGCTATTCAAATTTGGTAGGAGAAGAACATGGCATAGACTCTTACCAGAGACCCACTAGCCTCTAAGCTTCCATCTTTCCCTGTACAGTTGTCCCTCTTCAGTTTCTGCAGGGTATTGGTTCCTGCTCGCTCCTATGGATACCAAAATCTGAAGATGCTCAATCTCTTACAGAATGATGTAGTACAGTCTGCCATCTGTATCCATGGGTTTCTCATTCACAAATACAGAGGACAGACTGTATAACTCTTTCCCCCTTTGCCAGTACAGGAAACTTCCATCTAGTTTCCTGCCAGTTTTGCAGGTTGAAAGTAGTATTAATGAGGAATACTGATGCTGAATAATCACACATTCTTCCAAGTCTATTATTTTATGCCTGAAAAAAAGTTTTAAAAAATACATTGCATTTTTCTTTGTGTTCTGTGCTATTATCCTCCTCTTAAGATAATGATGGTGGATTTTCTTCAAAGAAGAAAATGGACATAGGAAACTAAGGAAAAATACAGCAGTTGCTTTTCTAAATATTATCCTCCTACAGATGATCTTATTAAATTTTCTTTCCTCCCTCTGTTACTATTGCCATTTTCCTTTGCCAGAGAGCTGAATCAGAAGCTATTTAGATGAAGTTAGGTATACCTCAACTATGATATTATACTACATTCTTTACAAAGAGGATTTTTGTGAAATATCTCAATATTATAAGTTTGTTTCAGTGGGAAGCAAGATGTTGTATAAGCATAGTAAATTTTGGCTTTTTATCCACTTGGATGTTCTTGTAATGTCCACACTTGGATACATTGGTAAGACTAGCTCCATTGACGGAACATATATGTTAAGTCTCTATACCTTTGTATTCAGCATTTTTACTATTATTTTTATCTTTTATGCCATTTGGTTAATTTGGATTAAACTGTTTTTAACATGGGGAAAACATCCACTTACATTTGAAGAGGAGAATATATATATGAACTTCTTAGGTATTTTAGGGAATTAAGACTTTCAGTTGTGCATAATGTAGGCAAACATTGGGCAGTGCTTTATTTTTAGTCTTTCTTTTGTTCTATATATATATTATATATGTATATTAGGTACTTTCTATGAAGTGGCTAGCATACTATGGGGAAGACAGGCCTTGAAATGAGTTTACAATACAGACTTATGAGTAAATTGAGGCAAAAATGTCTTATCAGAAGGTATTAGATAATGTGAAGAATAATTAAATACAACAGAGGATTGGAGTAAAGAGGGACTGGTTAACAAGAAGTAAAGAGAACTCTAAAGAATACAAGAATAGCAAATATAAGGAGCAGCCACTACCACTAACTCTGAGATAGAACATCCAAGAAAAAACCCATATCCTTCTCCCAAGGGCTGAGATCCAGACCTTGTTGGAGAGGGCCTTCCATGGTTCACTGTATGCAGCTAAGTCACTGTAGTGCTGCACCAGCAGAACTTGCTGGAAATCTACCCTCTAGAACTTTCCAGAAATAGGTCCTCTTGGGTGTTGGGAAAAACTGTTGATGAGGAGGTGTTTTATCAGACACACTGCTGTAAAATGTGCCCAAAGAGGAAAGTGTACAGCAGGAGCTGGGCACTGGAGAAGGCACACACTTTGGGAACTGACTGAGCAGAGCTCACAGGAAGCAGGGAGCAAACCCTTTTCTCCTGATATTTCTCTACAGTACTTTTTATTGACAAAGTTAAAATGTGCCTGCCAAAGAAAATATTTAAAGGGCCCAAATCCATTTTCACAAAGCAGGCAAAAAGAATGAATTGGAGCTGAGAGGCAATAAATGGTTAACTGGCACAGATAGGTACCTAACGAAATCTATGATGAAGAGATCTAGTGAGTGAAAGCTTTAAGTTGAGGTCTAATTAATTGGAAAGTTCTGCTGCTGCTAGCAAAATAGGTAAGTAGTTATTCTAGAAAAACATTTTTTATACCAGTCAGTGCTGAAAGCTGATTACATGTGATAGATATCTTAAAATATAAGGGAAGGTACATACACACACACACACACACACACACACACACACAGGGAATTCTTGGGGGACATAAATAAAGAAATAAAATCTGAGTAGTAAACAGGAGTAAGTTCTGGGCTTTCCGAAGATGTCTGCTAAGAGCAGGAAACCAAGAGTAGTGTTAAGAGCTACTTATGAAAGGTGACAATGTCTTAAGCCTGTACAAGGTAAAAGGTACAAATCAGACTCTCATATTTAGCTTTGCATCTTAAGAGGAAAATGTTAATCAGGGAAATATTTACTCCATCACAGAAAAATGAACATAGTAACTATTTTTTAGGCACAGCACTGGATAGGAAAAAAAAAAAAAAAAGAATTTCCCTAGAGAGTTTATAATTCAGTTTCTCTACCAGCAAGGTTTTGGGCTTAAATCTGCATTACCAAGGCATCTCAGAAAACCTAAAGCCAGTAAAATTAACTAAGGATATCCTGAGATAGTAACTAACTCCTTGGCCACTTGGCATGAGCAAATGCAAATCTTCTCTAGAGGAACTCATCATATGAACTCAAAATCCAAAATTAAGAGCACATAAGAAAATATGCTACCATAAGAGATAACAATCAAATTTTAATTGACAATTAAAAAATGTATAAACAATGAATCAGAATTCTTTAAAAACACAGATAAAATGTGAAAAGACATTTTTAAAATAGAAAAAATTATGATTACAAACTGATAATTTAATGGACAAATTATACAGCATATGGAGCATACTTGAGAAAATAAACTGGCATAGAAATCTGAAGAAGTTATTGTTGGAAGTGTGAAGAAAAAATAGACAAAATATGACAAATTAAAAGGTATAAACAATAAAATTAAAAGATCTAAGTTAAGTTGAATTAGAGCTACACCGGAAATATTAGGAATTAGTTGCAAAGATATATTGGAAAAATAACTGAGAAGATGGTAGCTAGGCAAAGGGAAAGGTAGAATTGGGGTTGGGGTGTGCTATGGATTGGTTTGTGCCTCCCCACCTAAAATTCATATATTGAAGCCCTAACCCCCAATGTGATGATATTTGAAGATGCAGTCTTTGGGATGTAGCTAGAGTTAGGTTGTTAGGTTAGGTTCCGAGAGTGGGGGCCTCATGATGGGATTACTGGTCTTATAAGAAAGGAGAGATATCTTTCTGTCTTTCTCCATGTGCACATACTGAAGAAACACCATATGAAGATGTAGTGAGAAGATGGCCATCTGCAACCCAAGAAGAGTGCCCTCACCAGAAACTGATCAGTTGGCACCACGATCTTGATTTCTTCAGAGTATGTTGGCTAAAAATTCAGTCTTGACTATATCATAGAGTTCAAGTTCAGGGAAGAAATTAACCTGGAATCCTATGTGGAGGCTAGATCATGAAAAGCCCTGTCATCTGTGCTTAAGAGTAATTTATATCCAAAAGGCAAGAGGAGCCTTTAAAGTATTTTGAGATATAGACTTCATCCTAGGTAATATTGAATTGAAGTGTTTAGGTAAATACATTACATACTGTAGCTTAAAAAGTGAGTTGCTCAATGTCAGCAAGATGGCACACTAGGGCACTACAGGCCCTTCTTCCCCTACAGAGACACTGAATTAACAATAATTAACAGGTGAGGGAACTGTAGTGTACCCCACCCAACCTTTGACTGGGGTGTACTCCCACCCTTTCTGCAGTGTAGCTTTCCTGTCCCTTAAATAACTGTCCTGTCTCTCTTACTTTTAAATTCTAAATTTGTAGTTTTGATTTAAAAATTGACCTTCCTCAGAGCTTATGATTTCTCTCCTTAAGAGCTTTGGATACTTTTTAATGGATTATATCTAAATTCTTTGGCAAAACACTTTAGGGCTTTCATAATAAACCATAAATAATATCTAGGCTCATCACCATAGGTTCCCAAGCATCTCAGATTCTATGATCCAGAACAATCTATTAGATTTCTTGTTACCATTCATTTGCAGTGTTATCTAGAGTGTGTGTAGATTCTAAAGTCAAATCACCTGAGTTCCAATTCCAACTCTTCCACTCATCAGCTGTGTGACCTTGACATGTTACCTGCCTTTCTAGTCCTGTTTTGCTACATACGTAAAATGTATATAGGATGCTTAATAAGTGTTAGCTAGTATTTTGCTTAGATAGGCCTTATCATTCTCTACTCAGTTTCAGAAACTCAATGTAAATGTCAGTTTTCCTATGACATTTATCTGGATTTACCCCCAGAAAAAAATTCACCACTTTCGTCTTCCAAAAGCACTTTCTATACAGCTTTGCTAGAGAGCCTTTACTATCTGTTATCTACCCATTTATCTATTACTCTATATACTTATTTCCATTAGTTTATAAGTCTGCCCAAGTAGACAGAAGACCTGAAAGCAGGGACCATGTAATATTCTTTGTGCTCCCAATGTCTAGCTGCTTGATAAATATTTGTTGAATAGATAAGTGGATGAAATATAAAGACTAAATTATCAAGAAAATAGTGGAAAGTAAATGATTATATATAATTAGTAAATTTTACAACACTTTTGTCCAGAAACCTGAACACATAACATTACCCAAAATGAGTTATCTTTAAGAGTACTTTAGTTTTTAATGTTTTATTTCCAATTTCCTTTAGAAAAATGCAGAATATCAGACACAGTGATAAAGTGTAAATGTTACCATAAAAAAAGGATGGGGGTAATTCTTGTTGCTTGATTATAAAGAGGCAATACAATTAGACTTGGTCTCTTCCCAGTTTAATTTAGTTTATCCCCTTAGGAGCGATCCATTCACCATATTTAATTTAGCTGTAACTCAGTGTAGTAAATATTTTCCAGAAAAATAATCTTAATGAGTTGAAGACATGCACCAAAAGATTCTGATTTCTCTATAAGAATACTTTGTTTTTATTGTATTAATGATGCTTAAGAGGCAAATCTAACTTTCTAAAGTAATTCTGCTTAAAAATTTCATTAAAAACACCTCAAAGTTTAGATGCCAACAGACCAAATTTAGATAGGGTTTAGAACTGTTAGAAATTTTAACTTTTTCCCCAATCTGAATAAAAGAAAAAAATGTAATGATAGAGGAAAAGAAAGGAAGGAAAGAATAGAGGAAAGGAGGAAGTGAGGGGGGAAAGTGAATGAAGGAGAAGGGAAGGGAAGGGAAGAAAAGGAGGAAATCCCAATTTCCTATGCTAAATCAAAATGAGATGTTACCGTACAGCATGTGAAGTAATTATTATTCAACACAAGTCACAGTCTCTTTTGCTTAAAATGCTCACATTTTCTATCTATCTTACTTAAGATAATCAACACAGTTTTACAGTTAACATTTAGCATCTGACTTTTAGCATACATCCAAAGAAAAAAGGTGTTCATCTAATTGCAGAATGTGTATCAGTGATACAATCTCTTAGAAAGAATTCTGACTTGGATCACATTCCTTTTCTTATTGTCACCAGCATTATCAGCCATGGATTGAAGACTGTTCCTGCAAGTTGGAGCTTGGATACATTCCTTAGTAGGAGCTGTGCTATTGCCTTAGGATAGCTTGTAACACCTTTGAGAGTTGAACAGAGTTCTTAATCTTTATTTTATTATAGAAATTCAACAGTCTTGGAAAGCTTCAAAAATAATTACACAGCCATGAAACTTCATCAGTGCCAAACAATCTATGATATCAAAACTAACTGTGATTCTAATCTTAAGAGACCTTACCAAAGAATGGTAATGTGTATTTCAGTATTCATTCTCTTTTCCTGGCTCCCATATGATTTCCATCAAGTTAAGAAACCATTTTTCCATGTTCCAATGATACCTCTACTGGGGATCCAGAAATCATGCTCTGATATTCTCCCTTTTGCATCATTATCAGTGATGCATTTTTTGAAATGAGGACTTGGATGACAATTTGAAAGATGACAGAACAGAATCTTCCAGAGTGTTTGTCATGATATTGCCTCAGTGGTGTTTAAAGCAGCAAAATCTTTATTTTGAGAAGAAACTAAGAACATATGACTATGACTTGAAAACACCAGGTAGAAGATAGTTGAGGAGGAAAACATGTAATTTAAAAATTTACTTTTTGGTGCTCCTTCCCCATAAATACAGCCCATCCCGAACTCTCCACAGACTGGCCTATGACTCGCAATATTGTGCCTTCTAGAATTGCAGTTCTTCTGCTATTCCCAAGTAAACTCAAGTTCAGAAACCCCATTAAAGGCTCTGGCCTAGAGTTTCTTCTTGCTCCTGTCTTTGCCACCCGACCAAACTCTGGAGCTTCTGTGGCCCTGCATGGCATGCAGTGACTCCCCTCTAGGATCTCCATATGGCTGAACAGGGTCTTGGTGCTCTGGCCTGGTGTCAAGCCTGAGCATCTGAGGTGGGAGAGACTAGTTCAAGACATTGGACCACCACAGACCTCCCAGCCCCACGTAATATCAATCAGCGACAGCTCTCCCAGAGATTTCTGTCTCAACGCTAAGACCCAGCTCCACTCAATGACCAGCAAGCTCCAGTGCTGAACACGCCATGCCAAACAAATAGCAAGACAGGAACACAAACCCACCCATTAGCGGAGAAGCTGCCTAAAATCATACTAAGTTCACAGACACCCCAAAACACACCACCAGACATGGTACTGCCCAACAGAAAGACAAGATCAAGCCTCATCCACCAGAACACAGGCACCAGAGCCCTTCACCAGGAAGCCTACACAACCCACTGAACCAATCTTACCCACTGGGGTCAGACACCAAAAACAATGGGAACTATGAACCTGCAGCCTGCGAAAAGGAGACCCCAAACACAGTAAGTTAAACAAAATGAGAAGACAGACAAATAGGCAGCATATGAAGAAGCAAAGTAAAAACCCACCAGACCAAACAAATGAAGAGGAAATAGGCAGTCTACCTGAAAAAGAATTCAGAGTAATGATAGTAAAGATGATCCAAAATCTTGGAAATAGAATGGAGAAAATGCAAGAAACATTTAACAAGGACCTAGAAGAACTAAAGAAAAAACAAACAGTGAAGAATAACACAATAAATGAAATTAAACATTGTCTAGAAGGAATCAGTAGCAGAATAACTGAGGCAGAAGGATGGATAAGTGACCTGGAAGTTAAAAGAGTGGAAATAAATACTGCAGAGCAGAATAGAGAAAAAAGAATGAAAAGAATTGAGGACAGTCTCAGAGACCTCTGGGACAACATTACACACACCAACATTTGCATTATAGGGGTCCCAGAAAAAGAGAAAAAGAAAGGGACTGAGAAAGTATTTGAAGAGATTATAGTTGAAAGCTTCCCTAATATGGGAAGGGAAATAGTCACTCAAGTCCAGGAAGTGCAAAGAGTCCCATACAGGATAAATCCAAGGAGAAACATGCCAAGACACATATTAATCAAACTGTCAAAAATTAAATACAAGGAAAAAGTATTAAAAGCAGCAAGGGAAAAGCAACAAATAACAAAAAAGGGAATCCCCATAAGGTTAAGAGCTGATATTTCAGCAGAAACTGTGCAATCCAGAAGGGAGTGGCAGGACATATTTAAAGTGATGAAAGGGAAAAACCTACAGCCAAGATTACTCTACCTAGCAAGGATCTCATTCAGATTCAATGGAGAAATTAAAACCTTTACAGACAAGCAAAAGCTAAGAGGATTTAGCACCACCAAACCAGATTTACAACAAATGCTAAAGGAACTTCTCTAGGCAGGAAACACAAGAGAAGGAAAAGACCTACAATAAGAAACTCAAAACAATTAAGAAAATGGTAATAGGAACATACATATCAATAACTACCTTAAATGTAAATGGATTAAGTGCTCCAACCAAAAGACACAGACTGGCTGAATGACTACAAAAACAAGACCCGTGTATATGTTGTCTACAAGACACCCACTTCAGACCTAGGGACACATACAGACTGAAAGTGAAGGGATGGAAAAAGATATTCCATGCAAATGGAAATCAAAAGAAAGCTGGAGTAGCAATTCTCATATCAGACGAAATAGACTTTAAAATAAAGACTATTACAAGAGACAAAGAAGGACGTTACATAAGGAGCAAGGGATCAATCAAAGAAGAAGTTATAACAATTGTAAATATTTATGCATCCAACATAGGAGCACCTCAATACAAAAGGCAAATACTAACAACCATAAAAGGGGAAACCGACAGTAACACTATAGTAGGGGATTTTAACACTCCACTTTCACGAGTGCACAGATCATCCAAACAGCAAATAAATAAGGAAACACAAGCTTTAAATGACACATGGAACAAGATGGACTTAATTGATATTTATAGGACATTCCATCCAATCACAACAGAACACACTTTCTTCTCAAGTGCTCATGGAACATTCTCCAGGTTAGATCATATATTGGGTCACAAATCAAGCCTTGGTAATTTTAAGAAAATTGAAATCATATCAAGTATCTTTTCTGACCACAGTGCTATGAGACTAGATATCAGTTACAGGAAAAAAAAAAAAAAACAACTGTAAATGATACAAACACATGACAGCTAAACAATACACTACTAAATAATCAAGAGATCACTGAAGAAACCAAAGAGGAAATCAAAAAATACCTAGAAGCAATTAACAATGAAAACACAACAACCCAAAACCTATGGGATGCAGCAAAAGCAATTCTAAGAGGGAAGTTTATAGCAATACAATCCTACGTCAAGAAACAAGAAAAATCTCAAATAAACAACCTAACCTTACACATAAAGCAATTAGAGAAAGAAGACCAAAAAACCCCAAAGTTAGCAGAAGGAAAGAAATCATAAAAATCAAATCAGAAATAAAGGAAAAAGAAATGAAGGAAACAATAGTAAAGATCAATAAAATTAAAAGCTGGTTCTTTGAGAAGATAAACAAAATTGATAAACCATTAGCCAGACTCATCAAGAATAATAGGGAAAAGACTCAAATCAACAGAATTAGAAATGAAAAAGGAGAAGTAACAAGTGACACTGCAGGAATACAAAAGATCATGAGAGATTACTGCAAGCAGCTATATACCAATAAAATGGACAACCTGGAAGAAATGGACAAATTCTTACAAAAGCACAACCTTCCAAGTCTGAACCAGGAAGAAACAGAAAATATAAACAGACCAATCACAAGCACTGAAACTGACACTGTGATTAAAAATTTTCCAAACAACAGAAGTCCAGGACCAGATGGCCTCATGGGCGAATTCTATCAAACATGTGGAGAAGAGCTAACACCTAACCTTCTCAAACTATTCCAAAATACAGCAGAGGGAAGAACACTCCCAAACTCATTCTTCGAGGCCACCATCACCCTGATACCAAAACCAGACAAAGATATCACAAAAGGGCTTCCCTGGCGGTGCAGTGCTTGGGAGTCCGCCTGCCCATGCAGGGGACGCGGGTTCATGTCCCGGTCTGGGAGGATCCCACATGGCGCGGAGCGGCTGGGCCCATGAGCCATGGCGGCTGAGCCTGCGCATCCACAGGCTCTGCAGCAGGAGGGGCCACAACAGTGAGAGGCCTGCGTACCGCAAAAAAAAAAAGATATCACAAAAAAAGAAAATTATAGACCAATATCACTGATGAACATAGATGCAAAAGTCCTCAAGAAAATACTAGCAAACAGAATCCAACAACACATTAGAAGTATCATACACCATTATCAAGTGGGGTTTATCCCAGGAATGCAAAGATTCTTCAGTATATGCAAATCAATCAATGTGATACATAAGATTAACAAATTGAAGAATAAAAACCATATGATAATATCTGTAGATGCATAAAAAGATTTCAACAAAATTCAACAACCATTTATGGTAAAAACCCTCCAGAAAGTAGGCATAGAAGGAATTTACCTCAACGTAATAAAGGCCATGTATGACAAAACCACAGCCAACATCATTCTCAATGGTGAAAAACTGAAACCATTTCCTCTAAGATCAGGAAGAAGACAAGGTTGTCCACTGTCACCACTATTATTCAACATAGTTTTGGAAGAGTTAACCACAACAATCAGACAAAAAAGAAATAAAAGGAATCCATATCAGAAAAGAAGAAGTAAAACTGTCATTGTTTGCACATGACATAATAATATACATAGGGAATCCTAAAGATGCTATCAGAAAACTACTAGAGGTAATCAATGAATTTGGTAAAGTAGCAGGATACAAAATTAATGCACAGAAATGTCTTGGATTCCTATACACTAATGATGAAAAATCTGAAAGAGAAATTAAGGAAACACTCCCATTTACCATTGCAACAAAAAGAGTATAATACCTAGGAGTAAACCTACCTAAGGAGACAAAAGACCTCTATGCAGAAAACTATAAGGTGACTGATGAAAGAAATTAAATATGATACAAACAGATGGAAAGATATACCATGTACTCTGATTGGAAGAATCAACATTGCTATACTACCCAAAGCAATCTACAGATTCAATGCAATCCCCATCAAACTACCAATGGCATTTTTCACAGAACTAGAACAAAAAATTTCACAATTTGTATGGAAACACAAAAGACCCCGAATAGCCAAAGCAGTCTTGAGAAACACAAACGGAACTGGAAGAATCAGGCTCCCTGACTTCAGACTATACTAAAAAACTACAGTAATCTAGACAGTATGGTACTGACACAAAACAGAAATATAGATCAATGGAACCAGGATAGAAAGCTGAGAGATAAACCCACTCACATATGGTCACCATATCTTTCATAAAGGAGGCAAGAATATACAATGGAGAAAAGACAGTCTCTTCCATAAGTGGTGCTAGGAGAACTGGACAGCTACATGTAAGAGAATGAAATTAGAACACTCCATAACACCATACACAAAAATGAACTCAAAATGGCTTAAAGACCTAAATGTAAGCCCAGTCACTATAAAACTCTTAGAGGAAAACATAGGCGGAACACTCTATGACATACATCACAGCAAGATCCTTTTTGACCCACCTCCTAGAGAAATGGAAATAAAAACAAAAATAAACAAATAGGACCTAATGAAACTTAAAAGCTTTTGCACAGCAAAGGAAACCATAAACAAGACAAAAAGACAACCATCAGAATGGGAGAAAATATTTGCAAATGAAGCAAATGACAAAGGATTAACCTCCAAAATTTACAAGCAGCTCATGCACCTCAATATTAAAGAAACAAACAACCCAATCCCAAAATAGGCAGAAGACCTAAATAGACATTTCTCCAAAGAAGATATACAGATTGCCAACAAACACATGAAAAGATGCTCAACATCACTAACAGAGAAATGCAAATCAAAACTACAATGAGGTATCACCTCACAGCTGTCAGAATGGCCATCATCAAAAAATCTACAAACAATAAATGCTGGAGAGGGTGTGGAGAAAAGGGAACCCTCTTGCACTGTTGGTGGGAATGTAAATTGATACAGCCGCTATGGAGAACAGTATGGAGTTTCCTTAAAAAACTAAAAATAGAACTACCATACAACCCAGCAATCCCACTACTGGGCATATACCCTGAGGAAACCATAATACAAAAAGAGTCATGTACCACAGTATTCATTGCAGAGCTATTTACGATAGCCAGGACAGGGAAGCAACCTAAGTGTCCATCGACAGATGAATGGATAAAGAAGATGTGGCACATATATATACAATGGAATATTACTCAGCCATAAAAAGAAATGAAATTGAGTTATTTGTAGTGAGGGGGATGGACCTAGTGCCTGTAATACAGAGTGAAGTAAGTCAGAAAGAGAAAAACAAATACTGTATGCTACACATATATATGGAATCTAAAAAAAAAAAAAAAAAACGGGTCTGATGAACCTAGGGGCGGAACAGGAATAAAGACGCAGACGTACAGAATGGACTTGAGGACATGGGGAGGGGGAAGGTTAAGCTGGGCCGAAGTGAGAGGGTGGCATTGACATATATACACTACCAAATGTAAAATAGATAGGTAGTGGGAAGCAGCTGCTTTGCACAGGGAGATCAGCTCCATGCTTTGTGCCCACCTAGAGGGGTGGGATACGGAGAGTGGGATGGATACGCATAGGGAGGGGATATGGCGATATATGTATACATATAGCTAATTCACTTTGTTATACAGCAGAAACTAACACAACATTTTAAAGAAGTTATACTCCAATAAAGATGTTTAAAAAATATATTTAAAAAAAGTTTTTTAAAAAAGTCACTTTTCTGGTCTAACATTAAAGTAAAGGGTGAACTTCAATATGATCAACAGTTTAGATTCAGGAATAAGAGTTTTTAGAGCTTATTTTGCAAATTAAAACAAAAATAAAACATATAATGGCTTGGATTCTGATTATAGTTCATCAGAAAAAAGAGAGAGGGAGAACATGATTAAAAAAAAAAAAAACGTGTTTGTTAAGGTATTAGCACTGAAGCACAGATTTGGCAAATACAAGAGAAATGATGAAATAGTAACCCCAGTGGAAATTAAATCAATGTGCCCAGAGTAAAAACTCTGCAACTTTACTTTCTTTTTTTTTCCTTTTGGCTGTGTTGGGTCTTCGTTGCTGCACGCAGGCTTTCTCTAGTTGCGGCGAGCAGGGGCTACCCCTTGTTGCAGTGCATGGGCTCTATGCATTGCAGGCTTCAGTAGTTATAGCACGTGGGCTCAGTAGTTGTGGTGCACAGGCTCTAGGGCATGTGGGCTTCAGTAATTGTGGCTCACGGTCTCTAAAGTGCAGGATCAGTAGCTCTGGCACAGGGGCTTAGTTTCTCCATGGGCATGTGGGATCTTCCTGGACCAGGGATCGAACCTGTGTCC
Organism: Mesoplodon bidens; assembly: GCF_964165515.1. Lineage (NCBI taxonomy): Eukaryota > Metazoa > Chordata > Mammalia > Artiodactyla > Ziphiidae > Mesoplodon > Mesoplodon bidens. The sequence continues at coordinate 54,746,859 of NC_138162.1, forward strand.
CCTGCGTTGGCAGGCGGATTCTTAACCACTGTGCCAGCAGGGAAGTCCCTGCAGCTTTACTTTCTTACCATTTTGCAAGTTCCTTTGAAAAGACCTTCTGCCACAGGCAAAGGTGAATGTGAATGATTTTATCTTTGGCAAAATCATGCCAAGGGAAACTAGATTGTTAACTGTGCACCATACCCCAGCACAGTGAAAGAGTAGAAGTCTCAACGGCATGAAGAAATCATATTTAAACACAATCAATCTGACGGGGATTGTAATTATCTCTTGTGAACAATTTAAAACCTGATGGTATGAGAGGAAATACACAGATTTTGCAGGGATACACATTCAGGTTTGAATTTTGGCTCTGCTGTTAATTATATAAACTTCAGAAAGAATGACTGACTTCAAAGCACCTATTATGGGCTAGGACAATAAAATGACACTTCTGATACTTTTGATAACCCTAAAAATATTCAGGAACCCTAGCCATCTAGCTGTCTTCTTCCACATAGGTGTTTGATACGCATGAGTTACCTTTTTTTTCCCTCTAGAAACCACAAGCTTAGCAGCTATATCTGTATCTACACAACTGGAATAAAAACTGGAAAAGTCATCACTGATGTCTATATATTGTCTGTTTTCTACAAATAAATGATCTGTAACTCATAATAATATAACTACTTTAATATCCCTTTCTCCTCCTAGTCACTGAAATTTTTTTCTCAGCTAAAACTAGTGTTTCAAATTTTAAGGTTCCATATCAGACTTTATTACTTTAAGAATCATGTGTACCTTATTTTTTTTTTTTTGCTGTACGCGGGCTTCTCACTGTTGTGGCCTCTCCTGTTGCGGAGCACAGGCTCCAGACGCGCAGGCTCAGCGGCCATGGCTCACGGGCCCAGCCACTCCGCAGCATGTGGGATCTTCCCGGACTGGGGCACGAACCCACGTCCCCTGTATCGGCAGGCGGACTCCCAACCACTGCGCCACCAGGGAAGCCCTGTACCTTATTTTTTATTTCAAATTCTTGAATCCTAAAATCTAAACTGAGGTATTTAGAATAATAGTCACTTCTATGTGGGGGATGAGATACCAAATCACCATGAGACCCGAATTTACAATTTACATAGAGGACAGAATTGAAGAACATGATAGAATTAGGGAAAAATCAATGACTGAGTCCCTAAGTGAGCTGAGTACAGTAGGAGCTCAAAATAGAAATAGTTAAAAGTATAGAACCACAGTTTTAAAAAATACTGGTTCTATAAATAGGGGATAGTGATGTATGAGGTACATGGATTGGATATGATGCTTTCTCAGTCTAAATTCCTCATGATAACCTTGTTGTAAAGTCTAAATAGCATAACCCATGAAAAGCAAGTACCAGAGCTTTGCATGTATGTGTTGGTACTTGATACCTTATTATCTTATTATCTATGTGGAGTAGAAGAATGAAAGAAATTCTGATGGATGAAATATGACTTCAATTGGTCATTGAAGTTGTTATAGGATTTTAAAAGGTAATCTGAGTATGCTAATTCAAGGAGGAAAGCAAACAAAGGCATGGAGGCAGGAACACACATGCTTCCTTAGGAGATAACAGAGAAAACTGCCCTATTAGAGTAAAAGATTCTTGGAGAGAATAACAAACTTGATAACAAATTCGGATGTCCTATGGGCCACCTATTAAAAATCAAGTAAAATAATTGAAATTAAAAACTTTTCCCAAATTATTTAAATCTTTTGTCAAACACAGAATCATAGTGTGAATTAATCCTAGAGAAAGGCTTTGTAATAAATTCTACTTTTACTATTATCTGTCATAATAGGCTAGTTATGTGGCAATAACAAATTACTCCCCAAATTCAATGGCTAAATACAATGAAAGTCTGTTTCCACTAACAGCATATGTCCAATGTGCACTACCTGAGGTGTCTGAATATCATGGCCATTCAGAGACACAACACTAATGAGGACTCAAGTCTCTACACAAGCTTCCACTAGTGTAAAGGCAGAAAAGACTGCAGACCATACTCTGGCTTATAAAATTACAGCCTAGAGCTGAAGCATGCCGTTCCTGTCTCAGTTGAAAACTTGGTCAAAACAAGACACATGGCTGCCTGACTCACAGAGAGCGAATAAGTGCAGTTCTACTCAGAGAACCGAGTATTTTTGAGCCAGCCTTAATTACTCCATAATTGTAAATATTCATTTTGAATCACTGTTGCCTATTATACTAAAATAATTTTAGAATCTGAATATATCTTCTCATCTGGGAAAAACTTTGCTATCTATTTAGATTATGTTATGTACATTCTTTTTAATTTCTTAGTGGTTATCCTGAGGATTACAATTAGCTTTTCAATTTATAACAATCTAGTTCAGATTTTCTTTTGAATTTTATTTATTTATCTATTTATACAGCAGTTTCTTACTAGTTATCTATTTTATACATATTAGTGTATATATGTCAATCCCAATCTCCCAATTCATACCACCACCACCACCCCACCACTTTCCCCCCTTGGTGTCCATAAGTTTGTTCTTAACATCTGTGTCTCTATTTCTGCCTTGCAAACCGATTGTATGATTTTTCTACATTCTACATATATGCATTAATATACGATATTTGTTTTTCAAACTGACTTCACCCTATTTGACAGTCTCTAGGTCTATCCATGTCTCTACAAATGACTCAATTTCGTTCCTTATTATGGCTGAGTAATATTCCATTGTATATATATATACCACATCTTTTTATCCATTCGTCTGTCGATGGGCATTTAGGTTGCTTCCATGATCTGGCTATTGTAAATAGTGCTGCAATGAACACTGGGGAGCATGTGGCTTTTTTTTTTTTTAAACATCTTTATTGGAGTATAATTGCTTTACAATGGTGTGTTAGTTTCTGCTTTATAACAAAGTGAATCAACAATACTTATACATATATCCCCATATCTCTTCCCTCTTGCGTCTCCCTCCCTCCCACTCTCCCTATCCCAACCCTCTAGGTGGTCACAAAGCACCGAGCTGATCTCCCTATGCTATGCTGACCAAATAGATTTTAACCTATTTTTCTCTCTCTCCAAGTATCTGTCTGCCTTCTTTCTTCTTTTCTGCCTTCTTTTTTATTTATTTATTTATTTATTTATTTTTTGCTTTATAACAAATTAAATCAGTTATACATATACATATGTTCCCATATCCCCTCCCTTTTGCGTCTCCCTCCCACCCTCCCTATCCCACCCCGCCAGGCGGTCACAAAACACCGAGCTGATCTCCCTGTGCTATGCGGCTGCTTCCCACTAGCTATCTACCTTACGTTTGGTAGTGTATATATGTCCATGCCGCTCTTTCACTTTGTCACAGCTTACCCTTCCCCCTCCCCATATCCTCAAGTCCATTCTCTAGTAGGTCTGTGTCTTTATTCCTGTCTTACCCCTATGTTCTTCATGACATTTTTCTTTCTTAAATTCCATATATATGTGTCAGCATACAGTATTTGTCTTTCTCTTTCTGACTTACTTCACTCCGTATGACGGACTCTAGGTCCATGCACCTCATTACAAATAGCTCAATTTCATTTCTTTTTATGGCTGAGTAATATTCCATTGTATATATGTGCCACATCTTCTTTACCCATTCATCCGATGATGGACACTTAGGTTGTTTCCATCTCCGGGCTATTGTAAATAGGGCTGCTATGAACATTTTGGTACAGGTCTCTTTTTGAATTATGGTTTTCTCAGGGTATATGCCCAGTAGTGGGATTGCTGGGTTATATGGTAGTTCTATTTGTAGTTTTTTAAGGAACCTCCATACCATTCTCCATAGTGGCTGTATCAATTCACATTCCCACCAGCAGTGCAAGAGTGTTCCCTTTTTTCCACACCCTCTCCAGCATTTATTGTTTCTAGATTTTTTGATGATGGCCATTCTGACTGGTGTGAGATGATATCTCATTGTAGTCTTGATTTGCATTTCTCTGATGAGTAAAGATGTTGAGCATCCTTTCATGTGTTTGTTGGCAGTCTGTATATCTTCTGTGGAGAAATGTCTATTTAGGTCTTCTGCCCATTTTTGGATTGGGTTGTTTGTTTTTTTGTTATTGAGCTGCCTGAGCTGCTTATAAATTTTGGAGATTAATCCTTTGTCAGTTGCTTCATTTGCAAATATTTTCTCCCATTCTGAGGGTTGTCTTTTGGTCTTGTTTATGGTTTCCTTTGCTGTGCAAAAGCTTTGAAGTTTCATTAGGTCCCATGTGTTTATTTTTGTCTTTATTTCCATTTCTCTAGGAGGTGGGTCAAAAAGGATCTTGCTGTGATTTATGTCATAGAGTGTTCTGCCTATGTTTTCCTCTAAGAGTTTGATAGTGTCTGGCCTTACATTTAGGTCTTTAATCCATTTTGAGCTTATTTTTGTGTATGGTGTTAGGGAGTGATCTAATCTCATACTTTTACATGTCCCTATCCAGTTTTCCCAGCACCACTTATTGAAGAGACTGTCCTTTCTCCACTGTACATTCCTGCCTCCTTTGTCAAAGATAAGGTGACCATATGTCCGTGGGTTTATCTCTGGGCTTTCTATCCTGTTCCATTGATCTATCTTTCTGTTTTTGTGCCAGTACCATACTGTCTTGATTACTGTAGCTTTGTAGTATAGTCTGAAGTCAGGGAGCCTGATTCCTCCAGCTCCATTTTTCGTTCTCAAGATTGCTTTGGCTATTCGGGGTCTTTTGTGTTTCCATACAAATTGTGAATTTTTTTGCTCTAGTTCTGTGAAAAATGCCAGTGGTAGTTTGATAGGGATTGCATTGAATCTGTAGATTGTTTTGGGTAGTAGAGTCATTTTCACAATGTTGATTCTTCCAATCCAAGAGCATGGTACATCTCTCCATCTATTTGTATCATCTTTAATTTCTTTCATCAGTGTCTTATAATTTTCTGCATACAGGTCTTTTGTCTCCTTAGGTAGGTTTATTCCTAGATATTTTATTCTTTTTGTTGCAATGGTAAATGGGAGTGTTTCCTTGATTTCACTTTCAGATTTTTCATCATTAGTATATAGGAATGCCAGAGATTTCTGTGCATTAATTTTGTATCCTGCAACTTTACCAAATTCATTGATTAGCTCTAATAGTTTTCTGGTAGCATCTTTAGGATTCTCTATGTACAGTATCATGTCATCTGCAAACAGTGACAGCTTTACTTCTTCTTTTCCGATTTGGATTCCTTTTATTTCCTTTTCTTCTCTGATTGCTGTGGCTAAAACTTCCAAAACTATGTTGAATAAGAGTGGTGAGAGTGGGCAACCTTGTCTTGTTCCTGATCTTAGTGGAAATGGTTTCAGTTTTTCACCATTGAAGATGATGCTGGCTGTGGGTTTGTCATATATGGCCTTTATTATGTTGAGGAAAGTTCCCTCTATGCCTACTTTCTGCAGGGTTTTTATCATAAATGGGTGTTGAATTTTGTCGAAAGCTTTCTCTGCATCTATTGAGATGATCATGTGGTTTTTCTCCTTCAATTTGTTAATATGGTGTATCACGTTGATTGATTTGCATATATTGAAGAATCCTTGCATTCCTGGAATAAACCCCACTTGATCATGGTGTATGATCCTTTTAATGTGCTGTTGGATTCTGTTTGCTAGTATTTTGTTGAGGATTTTTGCATCTATGTTCATCAGTGATATTGGCCTGTAGTTTTCTTTCTTTGTGACATCCTTGTCTGGTTTTGGTATCAAGGTGATGGTGGTCTCATAGAATGAGTTTGGGAGTGTTCCCCCCTCTGCTATATTTTGGAAGAGTTTGAGAAGGATAGGTGTTAGCTCTTCTCTAAATGCTTGATAGAATTCACCTGTGAAGCCATCTGGGCCTGGGCTTTTGTTTGTTGGAAGATTTTTTATCACAGTTTCAATTTCAGTGTTTGTGATTGGTCTGTTCATATTTTCTATTTCTTCCTGATTCAGTCTTGGCAGGTTGTGCATTTCTAATAATTTGTCCATTTCTTCCAGGTTGTCCATTTTATTGGCATAGAGTTGCTTGTAGTAATCTCTCATGATCTTTTGTATTTCTGCAGTGTCAGTTGTTACTTCTCCTTTTTCATTTCTAATTCTATTGATTTGAGTCTTCTCCCTTTTTTTCTTGATGAGTCTGGCTAATGGTTTATCAATTTTGTTTATCTTCTCAAAGAACCATCTTTTAGTTTTATTGATCTTTGCTATCGTTTCCTTCTTTTCTTTTTCATTTATTTCTGATCTGATCTTTATGATTTCTTTCCTTCTGCTAACTTTGGGATGTTTTTGTTCTTCTTTCTCTAATTGCTTTAGGTGCAAGGTTAGGTTGTTTATTCGAGATGTTTCCTGTTTCTTAAGGTGGGATTGTATTGCTATAAACTTCCCTCTTATAACTGCTTTTGCTGCATCCCATAGGTTTTGGGTCGTCGTGTCCCCATTGTCATTTGTTTCTAGGTATTTTTTAATTTCCTCTTTGATTTCTTCAGTTATCACTTTGTTATTGAGTAGTGTATTGTTTAGCTTCCATGTGTTTGTATTTTTTACAGCTCTTTTCCTGTAATTGATATCTAGTCTCATAGCATTGTGGTCAGAAAAGATACTTGATACAATTTCAATTTTCTTAAATTTACCAAGGCTTGATTTGTGACCCAAGATATGATCTATCCTGGAGAATGTTCCATGAGCACTTGAGAAAAATGTGTATTCTGTTGTTTTGGATGGAATGTCCTATAAATATCAATTAAGTCCATCTTGTTTAATGTATCATTTAAAGCTTGTATTTCCTTATTTATTTTCATTTTGGATGATCTGTCCATTGGTGAAAGTGGGGTGTTAAAGTCCCCTACTATGATTGTGTTACTGTCGATTTCTCCTTTTATGGCTGTTAGTATTTGCCTTATGTATTGAGGTGCTCCTATGTTTGGTGCATAAATATTTACAATTGTTATATCTTCTTCTTGGATCGATCCCTTGATCATTATGTAGTGTCCTTCTTTGTCTCTTCTAGTAGTCTGTATTTTAAAGTCTATTTTGTCTGATATGAGAATTGCTACTCCAGCTTTCTTTTGGTTTCCATTTGCATGGAATATCTTTTTCCATCCCTTTACTTTCAGTCTGTATATGTCTCTAGGTCTGAAGTGGGTCTCTTGTAGACAGCATATATATGGGTCTTGTTTTTGTATCCATTCAGCCAGTCTGTGTCTTTTGGTGGGAGCATTTAGTCCATTTACATTTAAGGTAACTATCGATATGTATATTCCTATTCCCATTTTCTTAATTGTTTTGGGTTCGTTATTGTAGGTCTTTTCCTTCTGTTGTGTTTCTTGCCTAGAGAAGTTCCTTTAGCATTTGTTGTAAAGCTGGTTTGGTGGTGCTGAACTCTCTCAGCTTTTGCTTCTCTGTAAATGTTTTAATTTCTCCATCAAATCTGAATGAGATCCTTGCTGGGTAGAGTAATCTTGGTTGCAGGTTTTTCTCTTTGATCACTTTAATTATGTTCTGCCACTCCCTTCTGGCTTGTAGAGTTTCTGCTGAGAGACCAGCTGTTATCCTGATGGGGATTCCCTTGTGTGTTATTTGTTGTTTTTGCCTTGCTGCTTTTAATATGATTTCTTTGTGTTTAATTTTTGACAGTTTGATTAATATGTGTCTTGGCGTATTTCTCCTTGGATTTATTCTGTATGGGACTCTCTGTGCCTCCTGGACTTGATTAACTATTTCCTTTCCCATATTAGGGAAGTTTTCAACTATAATCTCTTCAAATATTTTCTCAGTCCCTTTCTTTTTCTCTTCTTCTGGAACCCCTATAATTCGAATGTTGGTGCGTTTAATGTTGTCCCAGAGGTCTCTGAGACTGTCCTCTGTTCTTTTCATTCTTTTTTCTTTATTTTGCTCTGCAGCAGTTATTTCCACTATTTTATCTTCCACCTCACTTATCCGTTCTTCTGCCTCAGTTATTCTGCTATTGATCCCATCTAGAGTATTTTTTATTTCATTTATTGTGTTTTTAATCGATGCTTGATTCATCTTTAGTTCTTCTAGGTCCTTGTTAACTGTTTCTTGCATTTTGTCTATTCTATTTCCAAGATTTTGGATCTGGGAAATAGAATCTTGGATCATCTTTACCATCATTATTCTGAATTCTTTTTCAGGTAGACTGCCTATTACCTCTTCATTTGTTAGGTCTGGTGGTTTTTTATCTTGCTCCTTCTCCTGGTGTGTGTTTTTCTGTCTTCTCATTTTGCTTATCTTACTGTGTTTGGAGTCTCCTTTTTGCAGGCTGCAGGTTCGTAGTTCCCGTTGTTTTTGGTGTCTGTCCCCAGTGGCTAAGGTTGGTTTAGTGGGTTGTGTAGGCTTCCTGGTGGAGGGTACTAGTGCCTGTGTTCTGGTGGATGAGGCTGGATCTTGTCTTTCTGGTGGGCAGGTCCACGTCTGGTGGCGTGTTTTGGGGTGTCTACGGACTTTTTATGATTTTAGGCCACCTCTCTGCTAATGGGTGGCGTTGTGTTCCTGTCTTGCTTGTTGTTTGGCATAGGGTGTCCAGCACTGTAGCTTGCTGGTCGTTGAGTGAAGCTGGGTGCTGGTGTTGAGATGGAGATCTCTGGAAGATTTTCGCCGTTTGATATTATGTGGAGCTGGGAGGTCTCTTGTGGACCAGTGTCCTGAAGTTGGCTCTCCCACCTCAGAGGCACAGCACTGACTCCTGGCTCCTCAATTTGGGATGATTTGTTGTCTATTCATGTATTCCAGAGATGCAGGGTACATCAAGTTGATTGTGGAGCTTTAATCCGCTGCTTCTGAGGCTGCTGGGAGAGGTTTCCCTTTCTCTTCTTTGTTCTCACAGCTCCTGGGTCTCAGCTTTGGATTTGGCCCCGCCTCTGTGTGTAGGTCGCCGGAGGGCGTCTGTTCTTCGCTCAGACAGGACAGGGTTAAAGGAGCAGCCTCTTCGGGGGCTCTGGCTCACTCAGGCCGGGCAGGAGGGAGGGGCACGGAGTGCGGGGCGAGCCTTTTGGGAGGTCTGGGGTCTTCTGCCAGCATTCAGTAGGTGTTCTGTAGGAGTTGTTCCACGTGTAGCTGTATTTCTGGTGTATCCGTGGGGAGGAAGGTGATCTCCACGTCTTACTCCTCCGCCATCTTACCCGGAAGTCCCCATGTGTCTTTTTGAATTATGGTTTTCTCTGGGTATATGCCCAGTAGTGGGATTGCTGGGTGATATGGTAATTCGATTTTTAGTTTTTTAAGGAACCTCCATACTGTTCTCCATTGTGGCTGTATCAATTTACATTCCCACCAACAGTGCAAGAGGGTTCCCTTTTCTCCACACCAGGCTTTGTTGTTTGTGGATTTTCTGATAATGCCCATTCTAACCAGTGTGGGGTGATACCTCATTGTAGTTTTGATTTGCTTTTCTCTAATAATTAGTGTTGTTGAGCAGCTTTTCATGTGCCTCTTGGCCATCTGTATGTCTTCTTTGGAGGGAAATCTATTTAGGTCTTCTGCCCATTTTTTTTATTGGGTTGTTTGTTTTTTTAATATTGAGCTGTATGTGCTGTTTACATATTTTGGAAATTAATCCTTTGTCCATTGACTTGTTTGCAAATATTTTCTCCCATTCTGAGGGTTGTCTCTTCATCTTATTAGTAGCTTCCTTTGCTGTGCAAAAGCTTTTCCGTTTCATTAGGTCGCATTTGTTTATTTTTGTTTTTATTTCTATTACTCCAGGAGGTGGGTCAAAAAAGATCTTGCCGTGATTTATGTCAGAGTGTTCCTCCTAAGTTTTCCTCTAAGAGTTTTATAGTGTCTGGGCTTACATTTAGGTCTTTAATCCATTCTGAGTTTATTTATCTATTTATTTATTATTTATCTGAGTGTTCTAATTTCATTCTTTTACATGTAGCTGTTCAGTTTTCCCAGCACCACTTATTGAAGAGACTGACTGTCTTTTCCCCATTGTATATCCTTGCCTCCCTTGTCATAGATTAGTTGACCATATGTGCATGGGTTTATCTCTGGGCTTTCTATCCTGTTCCATTGATCTATATTTCTGTTTTTGTGCCAGTATCATATTGTCTTGATTACTGTAGCTTTGTAGTATAGTCTGAAGTTAGGGATCTGATTCCTCCAGCTCTATTTTTTTCTCTCAAGATTGCTTTGGCTATTCAGGGTCTTTTGTGTCTCCATACCAATTTTAAGATTTTTTATTATACTTCTGAGAAAAATGCCATTGGTAATTTGATAGGGATTGCATTGAATCTGTAGATTGCTTTGGGTAGTCATTTTCACAATATTGATTCTTCTAATCCAAGAACATGGAATATCTCTCCATCTATTGGTATCATCTTTGATTCTTTCAGCAGTGTCTTATAGTTTTCTGAGTACAGGTCTTTTCCCTCCTTAGGTAGGTTTATTCCTAGGTATTTTATTCTTTTTGTTGAAATGGTGAATGGGATTGTTTCCTTAATTTCTCTTTCTGAACTTTTGTTGTTATTGTATAGGAATGCAAGAGATTTCTGTGCATTAATTTTGTATCCTGCAACTTTACCAAATTCATTGATTAGCTCTAGTAGTTTTCTGGTGGCATCTTTAGGATTACCTATGTATAGTTTCATGTCATCTGCAAACAGTGACAGTTTTACTTCTTCTTTCCAATTTGTATTCCTTTTGTTTCTTTTTCTTCTCTGATTGCTGTGGCTAAAACTTCCAAAACTATGTTGAATAATAGTGGCAAGAGTGGACATCCTTGTCTTGTTCCTGATCTTAGTGGAAATGCTTTCAGTTTTTCACCATTGAGAATGATGTTTGTCATGTATGGCCTTTATTATGTTAAGGTGGGTTCCCTCTATGCCCACTTTCTGGAGAGTTTTTATCATAAATGGGTTTGAATTCTGTCAAAAGTTTTTTCTGCATCTGTTGAGATTATCATATGGTTTTTATTCTTCAGTTTGTTAATATGGTGTATCACATTTATCAATTTGCATATATTGAAGAATCCTCACATCCCTGGGATAAATCCCACTTGATCACAAAAGGGGTATGATCCTTTTAATGTATTGTTGGATTCTGTTTGCTAGTATTTTGTTGAGGATTTTCGCATCTATATTCATCAGTGATATTGGTCTGTAATTTTCTTTTTTTGTAGTATCTCTGCCTGGTTTTGGTATCAGAGTGATGGTGGCCTCGTAGAATGAGTTTGGGAGTGTTCCTTATTCTGCAACTTTTTGGAAGAGTTTGAGAAGGATGGGTGTTGGTCTTCTGTAAATGTTTGATAGAATTCACCTGTGAAGCCATCTGGTCCTGGACTTTTATTTGTTGGAAGATTTTTAATCTCAGTTTCAATTTCATTATTTGTTATTGGTCTGTTTATATTTTCTGTATCTTCCTAGTTCAGTCTTGGAAGGTTATACGTTTCTAAGAATTTGTCAGTTTCTTCAAGGTTGTCCATTTTATTGGCATAGACTTGCTTGTAGTAGTCTCTTAGGATGCTATGTATTTCTGCTGTGTCTGTTGTAACTTTCCCTTTTTCATTTCTAATTTTATTGATTTGAGTCCTCTCCCTCTTTTTCTTGATGACTCTGGCTAAAGGTTTATCAATTTTGTTTATCTTCTCAAAGAACCAGCTTTTAGTTTCACTGATTTTTTTGCTGTTGTTTTCTTCGTTTCTATTTCAGTTATTTCTGCTCTTTTTTTATGATTTCTTTTGTTCTACTAACTTTGGGTTTTGTTTGTTCTTCTTTCTCTAGTTCCTTTTGGTGTAAAGTTAGATTGTTTATTTGAGAGTTTTCTGGTTCCTTGAGGTCGGATTGTATTGCTATAAACTTCCCTCTTAGAACTGCTTTTTCTGTATCCCATAGGTTTTGGATCATTGTGTTTTCATTGTCATTTGTCTCTAGGTATTTTTTGATTTACTCTTTGATTTTTTCAGTGATCTCTTGGTTATTTGGTAATGTATTGGTTAGCCTCCATGTGTTTGTGTTTTTTTTATGTTTTTTTCCCCTGTTATTGATTTCTAATCTCATAGTGCTATGGTCAGAAAAGATGGTTGATATGATTTCAGTTTTCTTAAATTTACTGAGGCTTGATTTGTGACCCAAGCTGTGATCTATCCTGGAGAATGTTCTGAGTGCACTTGAGAAGACAGTGTAATCTGCTGTTTTTGGCTGGAATGTCCTATAAATATCAATTAAATCTACCTGGTCTACTGTGTCATGTAAAGCTTGTGTTTCCTTATTAATTTTCTGTCTGGATGATCTGTCCATTGGTGTAAGTGAGGTGTTAAAGTCCCCCACTATTATTGTGTTACTGTCGATTTCCTCTTTTATAGCTGTTAGCAGTTGCCTTATGTATTGAGGCGCTCCTATGTTGGGTGCATATATATTTATAATTGTTATATCTTCTTCTTGGATTGATCCCTTTGTCATTATGTAGTGTCCTTCCTTGTCTCTTGGAACAGTCTTTATTTTAAAGTCTAGTTTATCTGATATGAGTATTGCTACTCCAGCTTTCTTTTGATTTCCATTTGCATGGAATATCTTTTTCCATCCCCTCACTTTCAGTCTGTATGTGTCCCTAGCTCTGAAGTGGGTCTCTTGTAGACAGCATATATACAGGTCTTTTTTTTTTTATCCATTCAGCAAACCTGTGTCTTTTGGTTGGAGCATTTAATCCATTCACATTTAAGGTAATTATTGATATGTATGTTCCTATTGATATGTATGTATGTTCTTAATTCTCTTGGGTTTGTTACTGTAAGTCCTTTTCTTCTCTTGTGTTTCCCACTTAGAGAAGTTCCTTTAGCATTTGTTGTAGAGCTGGCTTGGTGGTGCTGAATTCTCTTAGATTTTGCTTGTCTGTAAAGCTTTTGATTTTTATGTTGAATCTGAATGAGATCTTTGTCAGGTAGAGTAATCTTGGTTGTAGGTTTTTCCCTTTCATCACTTTTTTTTTGGGGGGGGGTGGTATGTGGGCCTCTCACTGCTGTGGCCTCTCCCGTTGCGGAGCACAGGCTCCGGACGTGCAGGCTCAGCGGCCATGGCTCACGGGCCTAGCCGCTTTGCAGCATGTGGGATCTTCCCGGATCGGGGCACGAACCCGTGTCCCCTACATCGGCAGGCGGACTCTCAACCACTGCGCCACCAGGGAAGCCCTCATCACTTTTTTAATGTGTAAATATTACAATTTATTAAAAGTCATTACTTATTTCAAAACTGGAAAATTTGTCCCATATAAGTAGATAAGTTGAGATATTCATATTAAATATAACACTTTTTAAGTTGTTTTAGGATCAAATTTAAGATAAACATACAATTTTTTCACTGTTTATTATTTTTTTAAACTTCCTTGCAGAGGGAACAGTTGAAAAACTCATCAAGCTCCAAGGTACTATTGCATGGCAACTCTTAAGAATATAATAAGGTAAGACACATGATATTTATTCTAAGTATGTGTATGAAGTAAGCTTTGAGGATCCCTTCTCTTTTTTCCCCTTTATTGAGGTGTGTGTATATATATATATATATATATATATTTTTTTTTTTTTTCCCATTTTATTGTGCCACTCCCTTCTGGCTTGAAGAGTTTTTGCTGTGAAATCAGCTGTTAACCTTATGGGAGTTCCCTTGTATATTATTTGTCATTTTTCCCTTGTTGCTTTCAATAAGTTTTCTTTAATTTTTTCAGTTTGATTACTATGTGTCTCGGCATGTTTCTCCTTGGGTTTATCCTGCCTTGACTCTCTGCGCTTCCTGGACTTGGGTGGCTATTTCCTTTCCCATGTTAGGGAAGTTTTTGACTATAATCTCTTCAGATATTTTCTTGGGTCCTTTCTATCTCTCTTCTCCTTCTGGGACCCCTATAATGTGGATGTTTTTGCATTTAATGTTGTCCCAGAGGTCTCTTAGGCTGTCTTCATTTCTTTTCATTCTTTTTTCTTTATTCTGTTCTGCAGCAGTGAATTCCAACCTTTCTGTCTTCCAGGTCACTTATCCATTCTTCTGCCTCAGTTATTCTGCTATTGATTCCTTCTAGTGTATTTTTCATTTCAGTTTTTGTATTGTTTATCTCTGTTTGTTTGTTCTTTAATTCTCCTAGGTGTTTGTTCTTTAATTCTTCTAATTCTTTGTTAAACATATCTTGCATCTTCTCGATCTTTGCCTCCATTCTTTTTCCAAGGTCCTGGATCATCTTCACTCTCATTACTCTGAATTCTTTTTCTGGAAGGTTGCCTGTCTCCACTTATTTAGTTGTTTTTCTGGGGTTTTATCTTCTTCTTTCATCTGCTACATAGTCTTCTGCCTTTTCATCTTGTCTGTCTTTCTGTTAATGTGGTTTTCATTCCACAGGCTGCAGGATTGTAGTTCTTGTGGCTTCTGCTATCTGTCCTCTGGTGGATGAAGCTATCTGAGAGGCTTGTGCAAGCTTCCTGATGGGAGGGACTGGTGACGGGTAGAGCTGACTGTTGCTCTGGTGGGCAGAGCTCAGTAAAACTTTAATCTGCTTGTCTGTTGATGGGTGGGGCTGAGTTCCCTCCCTGTTGGTTGTTTGGCCTGAGGCGACCTAGCATCTGAGCCCACAGCCTCCTTGGTGGGGCTAACAGTAGACTCTGGGGGGGCTCACGCCAAGGAGTACTTCCTAGAACTTCTATCTGCCAGTGTCCTTTTCCTCACAGTGAGCCACAGCCACCCCCCACCTCTACAGGAGACCCTCCAACACTAGCAGGTAAGTCTGGTTCAGTCTCCTATGGGGTCACTGCTGCTTCCCCCTGGGTCCTGATGTGCTCACTACTTTGTGTTGCCCTCCAAGAGTGGAGTCTGTTTCCCCAAGTCCTGTTGAAGTCCTGCAATCAAATCCTGCTAGACTTCAAAGTCTGATTCTCTGGGAATTCCTCCTCCTGTTGCTGGACCCCCAGGTTGGGAAGCCTCACCTGGGGCTCAGAACCTTCACTCCAGTGGGTGGACTTCTGTGGTATAACTGTTCTTCAGTTTGTGAGTTCCGCATCCAGCAGTTATGGGATTTGATTTTATTGTGATTGCGCCCCTCGAACCATCTCATTTTGGCTTTTCCTTTGTCTTTGGATGTGGGGTATCTTTTTTGGTGAGTTCTAGTGTCTTCCCGTTGGTGATTGTTCAGCAGTCAGTTGTGATTCCAGTGCTCTCGCCAGAGGGAGTGAGTGCATTTCCTTCTACTCTGCCATCTTCAACCAATCTCCCTCTAGTTCAGATTAATACCACCATTATTAGAAGAACATACAAAATTTTTTCATCCTACATAACTCTCTTTCTTCCTTAATCCTTTGCACTGTTATTATCATATGAATTACACCTTTGTACCTAAGCCCATCAACACAGTTTTATAGTTATTGTTTTATGCAGTTGGTATTTTTTAAAATATCACTTAGGAAAAGAAAAAATGACAAAAAAACACATACATACTGTCTTTTATATTAACCTGTGTATACCTTTGTATTATCTTCACTAGTGTTCTTTATTTCTTTGTGTGGAATCAAATTTTTGTCTAATCTTTCATGTCAGTCTGAAAAACTCCTTTTAGTATTTCATGTAGGGCAGGTCTGCTAGGGACAGATTCACTTAGTCTTTGTTTATTTGAGTATGTCTTAATTTCTTCTTAATTTGTGGAGGATGGTTTTGCTGGATATAAAATTCTTTTGATTGATAGTCTTTTTTGTTCTCACTTTGAATATGTTACTGATGATAGTCTTTTTCGTTCTCACTTTGAATATGTAACTGAGTGCCTTCTGTTCTCATGGTTTCTGATGATAAGTCAGCTGTTAATTTTATTGTGGATCACTGTATTTGTTGAGTCATCTCTTTTGTTGCTTTGAAGATTCTCTTTGTCCTTCCAAGCTTGATTTTGATGTGTCTAGGTATAGATTTCTGAGTTTTTCCTTCTTAGAATTTGTTGAGCTTTTTCGATAATTTTTTATACTTTTTATATATTCTTTTTGCCTCCCTCTCCCCCTTTTACTCTCCCTCCCCCTGCCTCATTCCATTATGAGTATGTTTGTGTGCTTATCCCACAAGTCTCTCAGTTTCTGTTCATTTCACCTTATATTTTTTCTTTCAGTTCTTCAGACTGCATAATATCAGTTGATCTTTCTTCAGGTTCCCTGATTCTTTCTTTTGTCAGCTCAAATTCACTTTTGAGCCCATTTAATGAATTTCCAATTTCAGTAATTATACTTTTCAATGCCATAATTTCTAATTGCTTAATTTCTAAAATATAATTTCTATCTCTTTAATGATAATCTCTATTTGGTGAGACATCATTCTCATGTTTTCTTTTATTTATTTAGATATTATTTCCTTTGGTTCTTTGAGCATATTTATAAAAGTTGATTTAAAGTATTTGTCTATTAATAAATCTAATGTCAGAGCAATCTCAGGGACAGTTTTTATGGACTGCTTTTTTTCCCCCTGTACATGGGCCAGACTTTCCTGTTTCTTGGCATGTCTCATAGTTTTTTTGAAAATGGGATATTTAAAATAATATGTATGTTCAATGCTAAATTCTCTATACTTATAAGAGTGAAAGGCCCATAATAGATGTCCAATATTTCTTGCAAGAATCAATGTATGAATGAATATTTTCTGATGACTTTTGATTTTCTTCTAGTTCCCTCTATGTCTTTTGTACTTTCTTTTATTCCATAGTTCTGAACCTGACACCATAGTTTCTAATGAACCATTCCAAAGCTGAAATAGAGTTATTCAAGAGGGGAAATACTGCTGAGCCAGGAGTCACATAACCTAAGTTCTAGCCCCAGCTCTGCCCTCCTGTGTCTCATGACCCTGGAAAGTCACTTTTAGATCTCTGAGTCTCTTTTTCTCACTTATGTAAAATAAACTGGCAAACAATTATTAAGTTACAGAGTTGTAGTAAGGCTAAATAAGGTTATGGATAACCACTTTGTAAAATAGAGAATGGACATAATTGAAGGGTGCTACTGAGCCCAATATTACTAATTTTTCAGTTTCTGGTGAAATTGTGATGATTCACAGCAAGCAGTAACTGTTAGGATACTCCCTCACTTTTGTGAACAGGTAACCAGGGCATTTTCACATTGTACCACTGGTAAATTAAATTTTATTCAGATAATGCTGATATTCATGAAAAATTTAGGCTTGCTGAATTTTGCTGTTATATAAAATAAAATTGCATTAATAAAATTATTTCTATGCTTTAATCTTCAAAAGCAGCTCCTAGGAGAAATTCTTGGTACTGCACAATTGAAAGAAAATTGGACTGTGATAGCTCATCACAACCACAAAGAAAGGCCATATCTAATAAAATAAAAATGCTTTCAATGTGCAAACTAAGGGAGGTGACTTCCTTTAAAAATATAACTCATGTTAGGTGAAATTTATATGGATTATACTGGTAATACTAAGCATTTCCCCAAACTTTCCATATTCCTATGGATTTTTAAAATGAATCTACTAATTGTGAGATTAATGCAGATTAATGAAACATTTTTTATAAGGTTATCTTTCTAATACCATGATTCTCTTTGAGGTCTTTGGTGCTCAGTCCTCGCGTGAGTCTCTCTCCTATTTGACTCCTCCTCATTGACTTCTCACTCACTTCTACTGTGAGCTCCATCATTAAGCTAATATAAGGGAGACCACAATTTACTGTGTCTCATACTCATAGAATACTCATTTATAAGGTGCTCCTAGTTGAGAATGTAGAATTGAACAAGATAAGTTTTCTGTGTGTCAGTCTGTTGCAGCTAATAAGCATATGAGACATTATTGCAAGGGTTTTGAGAGGCACTATTATACTATCTTGGTGATTGTTTTAAAATTCTGATGGTCCACAGAACACTAACTTGTTCTGTGGTTCTAGGGAAGTCTTCAGTGGGAGCAAACACTAAGGTTGAATTTAAGTGTTGCATGTCATTTAACCAAAGGAAAAAAGAGAGAGAGATTGAGGTAGGCTCTGAAGCAGAGACATGGAGACACAGAAGTGCAAGAACATGACATGGAAGGAGATGGGGAGACATTCTGGGTAACTAAACCATACTGCATATGAGAGAACAGTGAAGATGTTACTTAAAAAGAGAGTGGACACTATGATGTAAAAGGCTTTTATGCCATGAAGATTTTTTAGTGGGAAATTTTTATATGAATTGTGTAAAAGTAATAGTAATAATAAAATATATTTACTAAGTCAGACCTGTTTTAGTTTATATACTCTGACAATTTTCAAAGTGTGTGCGGAAGCATGTGACAGGTGGTTGAGATGCTACTTTTCCTTCTGAGTTTATATTATTTTCATTGGATATTTATTTCTCCATGATCTTTTACTTATTTTTTTAATAATATTGTACACATGCATCTTTGTAAATTATCTCAGTTCCTATTTGGAAGGAGGCTTGGTATGAATGCATACAGAAATGGAATATACTTGTTAGTAAGAAGATGTCACTATGGCCCAGCTGATTTTGCACAAAGGAAAACAAAGTTACAACAAATAGAATTCACCTATTAATATATCTCTGGTCCATATCTCACAAATCTAGATGACTGAACTAAATGGGAAAATATGAAGAACTCAGTGGAACCTGTTATTACTATGAGAGACATAGCCCTCAAACAATCTACTTTTGTATTTTTCTACAGTCTACAAGAAAATACACTGTATTTAACACACATGAATTACTCCCCAAATTCCTTTTATCTTTATCGAGTCAGTAGTCTTATAAAATGTTATAAAACACACACACATGCACACACACAAGTACAAGAGTGTCTCTTAAAAATGAGAGGAAAAAAATCACCATACAGGGTAATTTGCATTGTGGCCACAATCAACCAGATATTTTCATGAACCATGCGAGATCTTATTTTGAGAATATATTATTATTTTGGAAGCCTCTTCCTTAGTAGTCAACTTCATTCATACTTTGAGCATTTGAAACATTTAAATTAATTAAGCTGGAACAAAATGTCTAAGTAAATAGGAACTATTTCTAAGTAAATAGGAACTATGTTCTGTCCTCATGAAAACTATAGCTCTATTAGTCTTACATTAAACCAACTTGAATATTTGGAGGAAATTCAGTGTGAGATTTCAAAGAAATTTATTTAAAATACATATAAATTCTCAGAGTATGATTTGAAAATGGTGGCTATCTATGAATATTCTCCCTCATACAGCCCCAATAAATGTGTTCATAACTGCTGATGGACAATTTTAATTTGCATTCCTTACTATTGGTGTTATTTATTATATTCTCATTTATAGCTTTGTATATATATGATGTTTATTGCAGTCTTTCTAAGTTTCCCTAAGTACCTATCGTGCCAAAAAGTAAGTGCCCTAAATACTTAAGATAGAACAGACATGATATTTTAAACCTTTTTTTTTATTATTATGGTCTTTATTTATTCATAGTGTGAATTCCTTTGTTTGTATTGAAGTATTTCAGTTGTCAGGCAGGAGCTGATATTCTGTGGACAGTGTAAAATCGTGATCAATTCATTCTAGAAAAACTTAATGTAAATGGTCCATTAAAAGATTTATTAAGAAAGGAACGTGGGTGGTATAAAGAAAAGAATCTAGAATGAGAATCAATAGGATGGTAACTACTTTAAATTACTTTTTTTCCATTATTTTGAAGCTGAACCCCCAAATTCTCTATTAAGACATTCTAACTTCTCTTCTTCCTGAATTCTCTCATTACTTCCACTTTCTAATTATCTTTCTCCTTCATTCAACAATTGCTTATATACCAGGTACAGTGACATTCTTACACTTTTAATGAAATTTAATTGTGAATTTACCTCTTATATCAGGCAGCTGAAGCTTTCTAACTTGAAAGTTAACCTAGTCAATAAAATAATCATTTGGAAACAGCTAGAAAGAATGGCAGCACTTTCTAGTTTTTCCAAATGTAAGTAAAAATAAGGCTCTTTAAAGGGAGATATATTTCATGATCACTGATTTATTTACAACATAAAGATTTAAAAGAGTTTTATTCTTAAAAATGGTCACACTGTACATTACTCAAGACATATTTGGGCTCTGGCCATTATGGAACAACAGGGACCAGATGTACTCACTCCCCCCCCCACCCCCACCCCACACTTTATGAAAAAGAAAACCAGACAATATATAAGAACTATCAGTTTTCAGATATTGTACAGCAAACAGAGCAGGATGTATATCCCTAAGAAAAGGGATATAAACAAGATGAACTCTACCATTGCCTCAGTTTACTGCCTGGAGGCAGTTTTCAGGCATCTGTAGGGTGAGGAACCACAGATTCCAGATCTCTTGATTGAAGAGACTCAGAGTTTGAGGAGTCTAGGACTCTAGAATTTGCAAAGCAGAATACTAGAGAAAAGGTACTTTCACAGGAAGAAAGTGATCTTCAGTTCTTGAGATCTGAAGAGGCATCTCTTCCAGCCTTTGTTGCCTAGTACTAATCTTTGCATACATGACAAGGAACTACTTGAGGCCTGGGAAAGAACCACCTGAAAGCAGGAGGGCAAAGAATTCCCAAAGCTTACAGAGGGCTTGGAATAGTGTTCCCACCTGACAGTTACTTGGAATCAGTTTGATCATTTTGAGGTTTTTTTTAAAGCCTTTTTTTTTAGAGTAGGTTTAGAATAGACTTTAATAGAACTCTTTTAGCCATACTACTAAGGCAGTATCCTTATGAAGAGTCTATCTGATGCCTGTATTATGAGGTCTTTCTACTTGTTAAAGTCTGCAAATATAAATGAGTCTTGAACTTTGTCTCATAATATATATAAAAATTGACAAAAAATGGATTATTGACCCAAATCAGAACTAAAGCTGTAAGACTTTTATAAGAAAACTAAGAGAAAATATTTGTGATTGGGTTAGGCAAAGATTTTTTGAATAAGACAAAAAGCATAAATCATAAAAGAAAAATTTGTTAAATTTCATTTCATCAAGATTAAAGATGTTTGTTCTTCATAAGACACAATTAAGAAAATAAAAAGTCAAGACACAGATTGGATGAAAATATTTGTAAACATGGATCTAACACAGAACTTATATGTAGAGTATATAAGGAACTCTTACACTATGATAATAAGAAGACAAACAACTTGATTTAAAAATGGATAAAGAAGAAAGTAAGAAAAAGTTTCAAGAAAAGGATGAGGCCATATCAAAAAGACACAGTAAATATTGTAAAGGAATATGGCGGAAATAAGATCAAGTATCTCAATTATAATGAATATGTTAAATACCCTGTTAAAAGAAAGAATTTCAGATTGGGTTTTAAAAATCCAGCTATGTGTTGCTAGCAAGCAGTAAAATCCAGGTTTGATGGGACCTAAAGCTTATAAAAGTTTGTGGCTCTCTTTAAGAAAATGAGTATACCATTATAAATACAGTCTGTCAAACAGCTTTGCAAGATTCCTGAAATTGATATTTTATTAGTTTGATATTAAAGCTGCCTCCAGTGACAAGGTTCACATATAAACAAAATGAAGAGGAAAACTAAAAGTAGAGATTACCAAAGGCAAATCTAAACAAAAAGAGTAACACTATAGATAAATTAAAAAAAAAATTAACAAAAAGTAGAGGGTCAGTTTATATTTACAAAATTGCCTCCAAAGCATAACAATCATGAAGAGTTTTGTACTGAATGAGAGACATATATTTGGCAAAATATGTTTGGAATAAAGAGACTTGAGAGAAAAATTATTTTAATATAGATGTATTAATCTATTAGAGTTTAAGGATGTAAAAGTATAATTAAGGGCCAAAAAATTTGAATGATATTTGACTTACATATATTGTTGAATAATATATCACTTGTATCAATATTAAAGTTAAAGTTTTTGAGTATAACATTAAGTACATATAACATTATGGAAACAAAACTTAGAATTCTGTTAAGAGAGACTATATCTTTATTTTAATTTTCCATAGAACATTTACTAGAAATGGCCCAATGATAGGTCATACTTCAGAAGAACTGTCACTTAAAAACTCATTGGAATATTTCCATAAGAAATGAATTATTCAATAAAATATCTATAGAGCCAAATATTTTATCTATAGGTAGTATTTACCTAGTTTATTATTTTTTCCTTTACTTATTTCTCCTTTACACTTTTAGTTTCTCACAAACTTTACAAGAGATGTTTTCCAGTGTCCTTTTGTGATGGATTAGAGATGATTGCTCCCCTTTTCAATTTTGGACCATTAAAAAGTGACTTTCTCTAATACCCATTACTGGGCTGAAGTAGAGTTATATGGCACAAGTCTACCAACATGTGCCCTTGGGTAAGACATATCTGAGAATTGAATGCAATGGTACTCATTCAAAGCAATACAAAAACCCTTGAGAGGTTAAATTAGGAGAGTCTGAGAATTTTAACCATTCAAAAAGTGTTATTCAAACATGAATCTATGAAATAGTTGTTCCTATTTCATTCATTGCTATCATACTCACCTTTTCCTGATATACATTGAAAAGAATTCCTTTCTTTCTTTTCTGATTTATCCATGAGATTGTACATTTTAACCAGTATGTCCCACTTCACTGCTTGACATATAAATGAGGTCTCATCTCATTTTGAAATTTGAATCAGTTGTTTAAACACTCAGTGATCTCTAAAATGTCTCTCTCAGTCCCATTTCTTCACCAAAAATTGTCCTAGAATCCTGCAGACTTAAGCATTACAGAGGTATTCTTGTTTACAGATGCCTCACTGTTGGGAAAAAACCCAACATTAATTCTACAAAAGTGGAAACCATATTTTCTACTATAGTTATCAATACTTTGATCCCTGCCACACAATGTCCCTCTTGAAAACAGGTACAGTAAGAAGTATACTTGTTGACTGCTGAGATGATTCCAGTACTGGTCCAGAGTCTCACAAAGACACTGGCACAGTTCTTTTAAGAGAGAATAACACCATTCCTTTTGAGTTATACTCTTAGGTTTTGCAGATATTCTTATCTTTTTATCTTCCAGTGGCTAGATCAGAAAACGATTTGATATTGGGAAGGATAACCCTCTTCAATATACAGAAAAGATTTTGTTGCACCCTGACCCCCGGGTAATTGGTGGACTCACAGATACATAACTAAAGATGCCACAAAGGTGTTCTTAAAACAAAGAAGCTGAATTGATACCTGGCATCTTCTTTGCCTGAAATTTGAAGTTTGATATAACTTGGTACTGAGCTACATATGTGCTTTTGGAAGACACCTGAATTACTTGGCCCCACTATCTATCTGGACAAAATAGCAAAACCACTCAGGAACATGTAGATTTATCAAGTCATGAATGATCTATTTCATCAGGAGGAATAAACTTGCTTTACTTTCATTAATCATAGAAGAGTATCTGGTACACAGTATTACTCAAAATTTAAATATTTTATAACCACAGCTCTTACGATCAGTAAAATATAGAGCTTTTATCTAGAACAGTATCCTTACCTTCTAAATATCTAGTCAGTACCATATGACCCAGCAATCCCACTACTGGGCATATATCCTTAAAAAACCATAATTCAAAAAGAGTCATGTACCACAATCTTTATTGCAGCTCTATTTACAATAGCCAGGACATGGAAGCAACCTAAGTGTCCATCGACAGATGAATGGATAAAGAAGATGTGGCACATATATACAATGGAATATTACTCAGCCATAAAAAGAAACGAAACTGAGTTATTTGTAGTGAGGGGGATGGACCTAGTGTCTGTCATACAGAGTGAAGTAAGTCAGAAAGAGAAAAACAAATACTGTATGCTAACACATATATATGGAATGTAAAAAAAAAAAGGTTCTGAAGAACCTAGGGGCAGGACAGGAATAAGATGCAGACGTAGAGAATGGACTTGAGGACATGGGGAGGGGGAAGGGTAAGCTGTGACAAAGTGAGAGAGTGGCATGGACATATATCCACTACCAAATGTAAAATCAATAGCTAGTGGGAAGCAGCCGCATAGCACAGGGAGATCAGCTTGGTGCTTTGTGACCACCTAGAGGTGTGGGATAGGGAGGGGGGAGGGAGACGCAAGAGAGAGGAGATATGGGGATATATGTATATGTATAGCTGATTCACTTTGTTATAAAGCAGAAACTAACACACCATTGTCAAGCAATTATACTCCAATAAAGATGTTAAATAAATAAATATCTAGTCAGGGCTGGTATAAATATGGATAATCAGTTAGCATCTAATATAGTCAGGAGGTTACCTATATATAATACATACATAAAACTTCAAAAATAATTCTATGAGGTAGTCCAAGTATATCAGTAATCAAATAAATATAAATCTATTAAACTTACCTACAAATAATAGAAATGGGGCTTTCATTTGTGACAATATGCTGAACTCGGTAAGCTGAAAAATTACCTTCTTTAAAACACTGAATATGCTTTAAAAATGCAACAAACTAATTGAAATACCTAGTTTAATAAGAAATTAGGGAAAATCCACAGAAGGAAGAGAAAATAGAAATCAAATATGATAATAATATACTTTGCACTTCCTTGGGTATATGTGTCAGTCTCAGTAACTTATAGTTTTGATCTTTAGCCATACAAGGACAGGGGTAAAAGCATTAGGTCTACAGAAGTCAGGGAGTTGGAACTGAGGTGTGTAAATAACTCTGGGACTCTTAAAGGATTACAGCTTCTAGTAAAGAGTAGACAAGATAAAATATGTCCTGCAGATGAAGATTATAGAGAACTTTTTAAGCTTCAGCTTGAGCTCTGGGTAAAAAATTTAAAAAAAAAATTGTTTCCTTGAGAATTCTAACATGAGGCCTGCGCTCATGAGTTTCAAGACTGCATTTAGATTAACTTTTTGACATGGGAAATAAATATAAAAGCGGCGTCTAGCTGGGTTACCTGGAAAAACCGAATGCAAGAACTTTGTGGTGAGATTCCCACAGGTAAAGCTGTTCCAAAATGAGTTTGCAAGCCAAAACATACAATACAGTAGAAAACTATTTATCTTGATCAAGAGTTATCTGAAACCACAAACAAAAGAATAAAAAATTCTGGAAATACAAACCTCCTTAAACTTAAAATGGATAACCAAAAGAAAAAAAAGAAATATCATACTTAGTCGGGATATTATAGAATTTCCCTTATAATCAGTACCAAGGTAAGTTTTCCTACTCTTACCCCTAATATTTCCACTAAAGTCAGAAACTAAGTAATAAGTCCATAAACAGTAGTAAGAGGCATAAAAAGCAGATAGATGAAAGATAAATAAAAGCTTGTCATTGTTTACATAGAATATATGAAATTTGTTTTCAAATTTATAAGAGAAATCAATTTAATTAGATATAAATATAAGTAGTGTTGTCATATTCTTGCCATAACCAATCAAATTTAAAAGAAAATTAAAATTGATTCAAAAATTTAAAAAGGCATATGACCAAAATCATAAGGTACTTAGAAATAAACGTGTCAATATGGATAGCAAAATTACAGAAATAACTATAAACTTTTTTTGAATGATATAAAGTAAAATTTAACCTGAATAAGTGGGGAGATACATGATGTTCCTAGTTGAAAAAATAAATATCAGAAAGCTAACAAATCTTTCCAAATTAATCTCCAAGAGCAATAAAGCTCTAAACAAAGTTCCAACAGGATATTTTTTTTTTTTTTTTTTTTTTTGCGGTACGTGGGCCTCTCAC
Organism: Mesoplodon bidens; assembly: GCF_964165515.1. Classification (NCBI taxonomy): domain Eukaryota; kingdom Metazoa; phylum Chordata; class Mammalia; order Artiodactyla; family Ziphiidae; genus Mesoplodon; species Mesoplodon bidens. The sequence continues at coordinate 54,772,538 of NC_138162.1, forward strand.
TGTTGTGGCCTCTCCCGTTGTGGAGCACAGGCTCCGGATGCTCAGGCTCACCGGCCATGGCTCACGGGCCCAGCCGCTCCATGGCATGTGGGATCTTCCCAGACCGGGGCATGAACCCGTATCCCCTGCATTGGCAGGCGGACTCTCAACCACTGCGCCACCAGGGAAGCCCCCAACAGGATATTTTATAAAACTTGATTAATTCTAAAATGCACTTGGAATGAATTGTGTTGAAAATTCTTAAAAAGAAGATGGAAAAAGAAATTGCCTTACCATATACAAAGAATTTTTAAAGAATGACGGCAATGAAAATCATGTAGAATATGCAAGAATAAACCATTTGATGTGGGCAGCATACTTGACAGCCCCCAAATAAATATACATTATAAACAGACTTTTATTTAAGTCAAAGGAGGCATATGACAAGTCATTGAGGAAAGAAATTGCTCTGTAATAAGTAAGATTAAGAAACTTAGATATCTATGAAAAAATTAGATCTATTCCTCACACCATACATGAGTAAACTCCAAGTTGATTTTAAAATATGACCAAAGGACGAAAATGTACACCTTTTAGAGAAATAATCTCAGTGGTGAAAAATTGCAAACAAAGCCAAAATAGAGTACAAATCACAAGGGGAAAGATTGGTATATTTAATAAAATTAGAATATAAAACCTTTATGATGAAGATACCAAAAATAAACTGGCAAGCCTCAAACAAATAAAAGGAAGATACATAATCTATTTGTCCTTAGATCTTCACTGTGTAGGTTTGTAAAGTTGTCAGGGAGTTGGAAGCTGGTGAAGGTGTTTTATGTTGGTCAGGGGTGCTAGCCATACACTGATAATAGCAAAGTAAAAGATGGAAGAAATTTGAGTTCTTGATGATGTTGCTGAGCTGCAATGGAGATTATTATGGAGTCTTGTATTGAGTGATATAATCATTTCCCATAGTGGTTGTAACAAATTATCACAAATTTAGTGGCTTAATACAACAAAGTTTATTATCCTGCAGTTTTGGAGATCAGAAGTCCAAAATAGGTCTCAGTGGACTAAAATCAAGTGGTTGGCAAGGCTACATTACTTTCTCAAATTTCTAGGGCAGAATCTATTTACTTAACTTTTCCAGTGTCCAGAGGCTGACCACGTTTTTTGACTTGTGGCTCACTTTCATCTTCAAAATCAGCAATCACATCATTCCAGCTTCTACCGCTGTTTTCACTTTTCTTTAACTGTGACTCCCCTGCTTCATCCTTTCACTTAAAAGGATGCTTGTGTTAAAACTGGGCCTACCTGGATAATCCATGCTACCTCCTCATCTCAAGGCCAGCTGATGAGCAACTGTAATTCCATCTGAAATCTTAATTCCCTTTGGCTATATTCACAGGTTCCTAGGATTAGAAAAAGACATCTTTGGGGGGCAGTTAAGTTGCCTGACACAAGTGATAAGAAATTGCCCTATTGTTTAAGCTAGATAGCTAAGGCTTTCTGTTATGTGTACTTAAGTCATCTTGATACATTACTTTTTATTTACTTGTAGCTGCTACTACCAATTGGTATCAATTATTGAGCCCTCTGCAGAAGTAAGCACTTTAATTCATTTAATGAACTTAATTCTTATAATAACTCCATGATGATTTAGGCATTAATATCATCTTTTCCACAGAGGGAAAACTGAGGGATAGACAGACTAAGCAACTTGTGGAAGGTCCCCAGAATTTGGGGGTTTAACTACTACATTACACTGCTTTTCTGTATGTTTGACATTTACATAAAGACAAAGAAACAGAAATGAAGTTCAAAACCTAAAATTGAAAACAATAACTTTAAAAAGTATGACTTCAGGGACATGAATCACTCTTGTCATTCTAGTAATATGGCCTGAACTGATCATCACAGGAGTCCCTACATGCACTCTGCAGTGTGAAAATATCTGTCATAAGGTTCCCTTTGTTTTCTTTTCTGAAGTGTCAAAATAGACTCCTAATTTTCAGTAAACTTGTTGAGAAGAGTTCTTGTTTGAAGATCTCATTCCTTTGCACTTTCAGCGTGCTGTTGTGGTTCTGCTTGTCTGGCCATCCTGACTGATGTGTTATGTTTTGCATTTAGTCAACAGTATGTTTCATTTGCTATTTGTCAACTTCAGTTCCTTAGAAGATCCATTTTTTTCTCAACTTGTGCTTGTTTTTCAATCTCTTTGATTATTCCTTCATTGTAGTGTTTCTCTAAAAACCTGTTCTCAGGTATCTGTTACTTAATATATTAGAAGAAGTAAATTTATAATTGGGTCTTTTGACTATTATCAGAAGTCAAGAAAAACTTGTAAATAATGATTTAACATTAGAAAGGTTTACTAACTATATCAGGCTTTTAAATTTTTATAACAAAATGTCAGTGGGACTCAATTTATATTAAGCATTATGTTAATATGTTTTGTATATTAGAAATAATAAATAAATGAAGTTACCCTACACTTATTTAAAACTTGTCTTTTAAGCAAATTGTAGCTCTTTCACCCGTTTGATTTGAGTGTGGAAAGATGACTGAGTAGAGTCCATGCAATGATCCAACTCAACAAGTATTTATTATTTGCAAAGCACTATGCTCTACTATAGTAAATTCAAAATTTGACTCAAACAAGTTTCTAACTCTCAACGGGGAACAGTTTCATAGCAGAGTTAGACTATACACATAAAAGTGTGTTTTTTAAAAAAATTTATTAATTTTTGGCCGCATTGGGTCTTCGTTGCTGTGCACAGGCTTTCTCTAGTTGTGGCAAGAGGGGGCTACTCTTCCTTGTGGTGCGTGGGCTTCTCATTGTGGTGGCTTCTCTTTGCAGAGCACGGGCTGTACTCCACGTGGCCTCAGTAGTTGTGGCGCAGGGGCTTAGGTGCTCCGTGGCATGTGGGATCTTCCAGGAACAGGGCTCAAACCCGAGTCCCCTGCATTGGCAGGCAGATTCTTAACCACTGTGCCACCAGGGAAGTCCCTAAAAGTGTATTTTAAGATAGAGTGTTAAAAGTGTTCTGAAGAAGGTACAAAACTATTGGAGAGAATGCTTCTCACTGGCATTTGTGGATTTCATGCAATTCAACTTTTCCCAAAAGTGCTTGATCATAAGACTCATCTGCAGTGTTTGTTAGAAATACCTGCCTTTTCTTGGGTGCTCTAATTAGAGGACTTGAGTTTTTTTCCCACAATATAACCTTGTAACTCTTATGTTCAGTCAAGTTAGGAAATTACTAATGTAGAAGAAAACCTTTGCATTAACCTTGAGAGATGGGCAGTTAATCAAGAAGGTTATTGAGGGGGAAAGCATTTCAAGCACAAAACTTCTTGAACAAATGAGGCCAAAATGACAAGATCACTTCAAGTAATATTTACCCATCTATCCATTCATCAGGCAGCGCAGTATAGAGAGAATACAGACATCAATGAGAGCTGCAACTCCCCCTCTAAGAATCCTTTGTAAATATTGAGAAATAGGTATGTACATAAATAGTTATACAAATATTCAAGTTTATAGACATCTATCAAAGAGCTAAATGATCCCTTAGCTTTGGAGAATGAGAGACTAAGTGATTGATAAAGTTTTGTTCATGAACTTCAGAGCAATGTATATCTTGCAGAGTGTCAGATTTCAAAGATAAGCTGCCAGTGCTAGTGAAATGGTAGTTCAAAAAGGCAGACTGTTGAAAATTCTGGATATGATGATAATTTAAACATACACATCTCACTGCCCCTGCTGCAGACTCTGATAGAAATGAATATTGTAATGTAAAAATAGCTGTAGACAGGACAAGAAGGAAAAGACAAATGTAAAAGCTGGTGCAGTCTTTTCTAACATTCTTGGTGGCTGCAGTTGGGATTGGAATCTTTGATTGTTGGGTAAGAAAGATTTCTACCTTCATAGGACAACTGGGGTTGGGAGAGGAAAGATATTTTCCTCTTTTTTAGAAAACTGGTTTGATAAACATTGTGGCTATGAAAAGCAAATTAGGCCTGGTTCTGGAATGAGAAGGTTAAGACAAAGGAAGCAGTTACATAAATGGTGTACCTAGGAGGTAATGGGAGATGAGTTTCAGTATCCTAGAGATAGTTACCAGATAGGACTATATTGTTAGGAATTCTGGAACACAGATGGGACATGTTTTTCTGCTGGGATTGTTCACCTCTTTGTTTCCCTCTTCACCAGGCTTCTAAAGAATGTAGTAGTTGGTAAGGTACCTCATCATTACGAGGTCTTCCAAGGAAATGATGATGTGTCAAAGAAACACCAAAGTACATAGATTATGACAAACTGCCTGAGGTCCAATCCCACCTTGAATGTGGTCTCAAGGTGTGAGCCTTTTAACAAATCTCTGAATACTGTGTGCCTCGGTTTCCACATCTAGTAAAAATGGAGAATAATAACACTTGCAGTACCCAGTTTATAGGGTTAGTGAGAAGATTAAATGAATGGACTGTGTAATATATTTAGAAAGTTCAACCAGCTCACCAGAAGAAGTTAACAAAGTCCAAGGGAAAATGTGAGAGAAGAAGAGCAGACAGTAATAAAGATTTCTTTTGGAAGAGTGATACCGAGATGGTGGTATAGGAAATGGGCTTGAAAGCTTAAGCAGAAACCATAAGAACTAGAAGAAAATGAAACTGAATACTATGCCAGACTGCTCATGAATTTCTAAGATGGCTAGGAGAGGCAAGAACTTAACAGAAAAACAATGCTTTGTTTATCTGGATGACACTGAAAGGTATATATTATAAAATCAAGAAAATTAAAATCAAATAAACTGAGGAAAATAATCCCATCATGGACGGGGTTGAGATTTCTTGGCACGCTCCTAAAATTTTCTGGGCGAATTCAGTCACACCAATCAGTTTACAACATTATTGGTTTATACAGGTTAATTTCATTATGTAGTGAAAAGACAAAATGTTTGTCACATGTATTAGTTTCTCAGGACTGCCATAACAAGTTATCACATACTTAGTAGTTTAGAGACAAATTTATTCTCATATAGTTCTGGAGAACAGAAGTCTACAGTCAAGGTATCTGCAAGGCCTCATTCTCTCTGAAAGTTCTAGGGAAGAATTCTTCCTTGGCTTTTCCAGCCTCTGGTGGCTCCAGACATTCCATGGCTTCTGACTGCATCACTCCAATCCCTATTCTTCTTTCTTCACATGGCCTTCTCTTCTTTCTCCCTGTGAGTTCCTGCTCTTTGTGCCTCTTATAAGGACACTTGTTATTTAATTTAGACCTCACCCAGATAACTCAGGATCATCTCATCTAGAGATCCTTAACTTAATTACATCTGCAAAGACTTTTTCAAAATGAGGTCACATATACAAGTTCCAGAATGGGAACATATATTTTTGGCAGCTACCATTAAACCCACCAAAACAGAACTGTTATTTATCTAATTAGAGGTGGATTTTCCATTATGGTGGATTATTCTGGTCAAGGGAACGTGTGTTTTTTTATCTTAAGCTTATTCTACTTCTTTTCATTCTTCTCTACGTAACTAAATTTTTCCTCTGTGTGCACGCGCGCGCGTGCCGCACGTATGTATATTTAGGGGAGGGGATGGGTACTATCAGTTTTAACTACTGTATTTTAAAATTCAACATTAATTCCAGGAAAGGTGTGTTGTTTACTTTTCTGGCTCTGACATTTATATAACTATGAGCCTCCTTGTGCACTGGTATTTTTTTTTTTTTTTTTTTGCGGTACGCGGGCCTCTCACTGTTGTGGCCTCTCCCGTTGCGGAGCACAGGCTCCGGATGCGCAGGCTCAGCGGCCATGGCTCACAGGCCCAGCCTGCTCTGCGGCATGCGGGATCTTCCCAGACCAGGGCACGAACCCGTGTCCCCTGCATCGGCAGGCGGACTCCCAACCACTGCGCCATCAGGGAAGCCCTGCACTGGTATTTTTAATAAATCAGAGCTGGATCACTTTATAGCGTAAAATGTGACACAGTATTACATGGTCAGAAATTTTGTTTATGAATTTCCCCTTGAAAATGTACATACTTTAATGTTTAAGGTTTCTTTCTTGCTCTGAGGATCACATTGTCTATCTCCTATATCTCATATCTATATTTGATAATTAGTCCCTGATGTCAAAAACAATAAAATCTGACCTCAACTGTGCCAGAAACATAGTAAATGTTCAGTAAGTAGTCACTGAATGAGTAACAAATGAATGACTGAGTGCTGTGTTATAGGTTTGCATAAATACTGGAATAAATTCAAGGTAAGAAGAACTTCTAAAAAATCTGCCGATTTTTCACTCCCAGAGGAGAAATGAAGCAGGTTCTGGCATAGACCTTTAAGAACTTGGGAATTCTAATATGATTGTGATTGTAAGGAAGAAAAATGTCAGTGGCAGGTCATACCAGCACTGTTGCAAGAGTCCTATAGTGAGCTACTTAGTCATTTCGGAAATTTCTAGGAATTCGCATGCAGATGCTACCCTCAGGTACTGCAAGCACCTTTTTCCTGTACAAACCCGCTCAAGTTCTATACCTCTATCCTTTCTACCTCTGAGTCTTAAGTCACAATCATGCAAAAAGCTTATTACATATCTCCAGGGAAGAAGTCCATTTTATTTAGAAAAGGGAAAGAAGCACAGATAAATTAAGTGATTTAACTGAGACCACACAACATGCCTGCCACCGAATTAGGATTCAAAACTGTCTCTTGGTTTCCCGATAACTTCTACTGAAAACAATAATGAAACTAACTATAAATGCAGTGTGAAATGGTACCTGATGATAGCTGCTGCTTTACTGAAAATTTCCTTTCTTGCATAACGTACAGAGGTGAATGTACAGTCAGACCAAAAATATAATATGGTCCGCGATTCATTAAATGATATAGTAGATTCAAGAAAAGATCACATTAAAGTTTATGAGAAGCTGAGGTCCAAGAAGATGCACACATCTAAATTCCGATGGTGCTCAAATATTTCAGTGCCTTATTAATCTGCTCAAGTCTACACTGTCTTTAAGACTGCAGCAAAAAACATATATGATTGATTGTGCTGCAGGATATGTGCTTTTTGCATTTCTGTTAACTATAAAACAAGCACCATTTTAATTAAGCTGCTTCCAAGCAATTCAGGTGCTCTATAAAAATATAATGAAGCAATTAAGATGTGTTACAAGTGACTGAGATATCCTTTTCATTTGAAAATGTGAAAGTAGAAGGGTTTTTTTTTTTCTTTTTTTAATCTTTCCCCACCCTCAAAGCAGGGAGGCCATTTAATCTCAAGAAGAAGAACACTGGATTCAAGTGAAATATAAGTTGATTTAATGTATATAAATAACTTTTCCAAAATTTAACACCAAACTAAATACAAAGGAATTGTTTTTACTATTATTTGAGTTTGAAGAGATGTGTAGGTGTTCTAAATTATATTAGGACTATAAAAATACCCTTATATACTTCTCAAGGAATATTAATTGTGGGGCATCAATAGAGCACCATGAGTTTCTCTAAATCATATGTAAGAGTGAGTTTTAGACAACGATCTAGAAATTATATTTGTTTGAATATTTAAAATCTTGAGAGACACAGGAGAGTTGGGGCCTTTCTTACCTGGTACATTAATTTATGTTGGGTGTATCAGTATGATCCCTAAGCAGAATGGTGTACTCTTTACTTCCGTAAGAACAAATAAACTTTCTGTTTCCATCACAAAATGATCATTTATTAGATTCTCTCCTTCATCCATTTCGTCGACCAGCAGTTATTATATGAGGCGTGATGTTAAGTTCTAGGGATATAAAGGCAATCATTACACACTTAAATTGCCCAGGCAGAGGTTAATATTCTAGTGTGCAATAACTACCAAAAGTAATAAAAGAAGAGAAACAAGAAAATAATATAATAGCACACTGTGGTAAGCATTAAAAGATAAAATAATATAAACCTCAACACCAACTCTAGGAGGCTGGTAGAATTACTCTGAGGAGCTGATATTATCTAGTCATGGAGGAAATATCTTTGTAGAAACCCTTGGAGGAAGGGCAGAAAAAATGGGTATTTAGAACGACTGTCTAGAAGGGAACCAATAAACAAATGCATGATATACGGAGAATAATTTCTAAGAATTATAGAGAGATTCAATAATTCTCTTCTATATTCTCTCCTATGAAGAGAGTAATACTTACTTCATTTGAAATGTTCACTGTTGTAAAATTCACCTGCTTACCTAACCTAAATGTTTTATGCTGCAGGTTTAGGCTATTTCCATCTCAATGGAAATAGATAATTGTGTGTGATTTTCAAAATATGCCATTTTTATTACAAGTCAGAGGAAATGGGAACTGAAACAAACACTGAGAACAACAGAAAGCCAGAAATTAGCAACACTGCTATTACACACTAGACATCATCCTTGCAGATGAGGATATAGAAAATTGGAGAATTTAAATTAATTGAGTATGTTTCAGAGGTAGGAAGTAGCAGAACCAGGATTTAAAAACCTGCCTTATTATAACTACAGATTGTAGGTGGGGAGATAGACATTCAGACAGAGATAGATAGATAGAGAGAGAGAGAGAGAGAGAGAGAGAGGTAATTTAGTGGTTTATTGTCTTCTCCCATTCTTGTTATTTTTTTCTTTATTAGTGGCTTGGTATGAATGAGAGCACTAAAAAACTAGTTTGAGCTGTTAATTGCTGTTGTTTTTTAATGCTTTATTTATAATGAATGTGCTAATTCTTAGTTTATTCCCTGGGGCATTTTCATCATGGGTGCGATATAAAGTAACGGGAAGACTAAATAAACGTTAGAGCTGCCTTCCAGCTATCACACTGGTCCAAATGGAATTGAATACTGCATTCCTGAGGAACTTCTCTCTGCCCAATGACAAGAACTTACACAAAACCAAATGAGATTTTAGTAATTCCATTTCAAAATTCCATGAAGGACCATTAGCTGCAGAGACATCAAGGTCAGGGTAGCTACCAGTGGAAAGCAACAAGGTGGGTGGTCTCCTGGAGATGTAAAATGCTTGAACTCCTAAAACCTGAGCTTCTCTGCCTGGATTAATGAAAACACTGTAAAATGGACTGTGGAAGGGGCCGTCGTGAATTGTGGAGGATGCTAATGCTCTGTTTTTCAAAATCTACTACCATGGGTTTTCTCCTCCTGCTGTGATAATTTTTAGCTATTGGATGAGAGGGGCTGAGGAAAGAGGAAAAACAGTTGGCAAAGAATGGTGTGTGTGCTTGTGTGTGTGTGAGAGAGAGAGAGGAGAGAGAGAGAGAGAGAGAGAGAGACTGAGAAAAGCAAGGAGACCCTTCATCAAGAATAATGGGAAACAAGACTGTAATCTGCTTGTCTTGCTTTATTAGCACTACAGGAAATCTGAAAAACTGAGATTTTCCCACTTAGTTTTCTGCCTTCCTATCTTTCTGTACTATACTCCTTCTTGCTGGCTTCCTTTATTGCTTACCACTGATTATTGATTGTGTACATGAAACTGTGCTAGTAAGTGTAAATGTGGGTATATGAGCCAGCTCCTAAAGCTACCAAGAGTCAATTTTCAAACATTAAGAAATTTTGTGAGCTGGTTGTTAAACTGTTGGCAGCTTGAAATTGGGCAAGGAGGAGTATTTACATCACTAAAACAGGCAAGCACAACAAATCACTGCTCTTCAAGTTTTTCTTTTTGGAGAGTCAGTTTTCCAGCACACCCCTTGGGTATGTATTTAGGAGAGGGTGAGTATGTGGTAAGAGGGGCAGGGCATATATATTTCTCCTACCTTTGGAGAGACTTAGAACTTTGTAGGTAAACAAAATTGAGAAAAGGGAAAACTACACTATAAGGCAGTGTGAGGTCACTTCCGATAGGGGCAAACTATGGTTGTGAGTGTGCAGCATGTGGAGAATTTACATTCAGCTGGTAAAAAAAGATGTCAAAGAGTAGATTTGAACTTGACCCTTAAGGGCTAGCAGGACTTCAGTCTGTGGAGTTACAGGAAGGAAGGAGGGGTGGGAGCAGTGACCTTCTATCAGAGGAAGGACAAATGAACAGTCCCTGGGGCAGGAAAAGAAGCCTGGAATTGGCCAATTTCATTTGGCTGGAGCGGACATATCTGGGGACTTAGGGTAGGGAAATGAGTGGAGGACTTGGCACACAGTAACTATTTAACAAGGTGGCAATACTTTGTAGTCTTGGCTAAATCCTTCATCTTAAAAGAGAGGCAAAGTGGAAATCCATTAACTCCACTAAATGGCTGACCCTGGTCACATGTTTTGAAATTTCTGAGAGCAGTTTCTTCAATTGCAAAATACAGATTATAGTACTTGACTTGTAGTATCCTTAAATAATTACAAATAAAATCTTAGTTTTAGTATGGAAAGTGACTGGTAAGCTTTAAATACCATAATGTAGAGATAACTATGGCATTTATTGAGCACTCCATGGGTTCTTCTAATTCTCAGGAAGGAACCATGTGGAAATGCTAACAGTATAGAGAAGGCCTGATTTCTGTACTTACTGAGGGTGTGTGATAACCTCAAAAAGCTTTAGGGTCATTGAGTTTCAATTCCCATCCCCTCCAAGATAAAACAACAGCATTTAGATGTGAGAGACTGTGTGTATAGTTTTTTGAAGAAAAGAAAGGATAAGTAATCAATAGAAATGGTGTTATTCAACAACTCAGAAGGAAAATATTCACTTGGTAGCATCTCCATGACTTTACATAAGCTTGATGTTTTCATCCTGACATAAGATTATTCGGATTTATATAGACACAGCCCAGTTAGATTAAGAGATGCATGAACTGGTAAATACTATTAACTGAGGGAAGGTTTAATGCAGGAAATTAGCCTTAATCTTGGATTTAAAGCTCTAAGTGATATAGTTTGGAAGATAGAACATGAGACAAATTAACTGTTGATAAAACCAGTGATGTGAGAATGATACTCCTTCAAGTGAAGTTGCTAGCTCTCATTGACTCAGATTGGTTTTATTAAAAGGTTGAAATTTCTTGGGATTTCCCTGGTGGTCCACTGATTGGGACTTTGCCTTCCAATGCGGGGGTTACGGGTTTGATCCCTGGTCGAGGAGCTGGGATCCCACATGCCTTGCAGCCAAAAGACCAAAACATGGAAGGGGGGCAGTATTGTAACAAATTCAATAAGGACTTTAAAAATGGTCCGCATCCAAAAAATCTTTTTTAAAAAAAGTTGAAATTTCTTGATATACATGTATACACACACACACAGACACATACACATATATAGTATAATTTATATCATGGATCTGAATGATGAGAGCTGAGTATAAAAAATGCTCTCATAAATGTGCAAAGATCACCAAGTAAGTTAATTTCAGATGTCTGTATTGTGGATAAGCTCACGTATGTGAGTGAGCTTCCTGAGGGCAGGGACAAATAACGGGACAATTGCTCAAAGAATAGGCTTTGGAACCAGTCTCTCTGGCTTCAAGACATGGTTGGCCATTGTTAGTTTCATGACCTTGGATAAATGATTAAACCTCTTTGTTCTTCTTTCTCCTCATGTGGAACAGGGAGAAATAACAGTATCTCCCTAGTAGGGACATCTTTTAGGGCTACATGAGAATACACATGTGAAGCACACAGCGAGCACTATTCCACAATGTTTGAGCACCTAATTATTTTTCTTGAAAAGATTTTTTTGATGTGGACCATTTTTAACATCTTTATTGAATTTGCTACAATACTGCTCCTGTTCTATGTTTTTGGTTTTTTGGCCGCGAGACCTGTGGGATCTTGGCTCCCTGACCAGGAATTGAACCCGCACCCCCTACATTGGAAGGCAAAGTCTTAAGTACTGGACTGCCAGGGAATTCCCTTGAGCTCTTATTATGTTTCAGATGTATTTTAGTCAATTGGGATACATCTGTGATTAAAATAGACTCGTCCTAGTAGGTCTTGCAGGTCTTGTATTTAGTCACATTTTAGCTAACATTACTGTTATTTCCATTGCTATCTTCGTTTTTATAAAACCCAGCACAGGGTCTGACTAGTAAGCCCTCAAAAGAAGTTGCTGAATGAATGTTAAACTAAAGCTGGGTTGATGGCAAGTAAACAGCACACATGAGTGAACAGAATAAAGGAAAATGCTTTAAAAAGTTACAAAATTCTAGGAAAGAGATTGAACTCGGTGCAGGACAGAGTTCTTGACTGTTTGTTAGAATGGAAATTCTAGTTGTCCAAACAGGCAAATCCTACCTTCAAATCTTTCTTTTACTAATGGCAAAAAATCTAAAGGGAATTTTATATTATCTATGAATAATTATAAAAATAAGTTGCTCTTAAGCCTTACTGGTCTTTGAAATTAATTCAGACTATTAAAGAATTAGAGGTAATAAGTGTCTGATAGAGTAACAAATGAGACATTGCTTTACTTTTCACCCAATCACAGCTACTAGAAATAGCTAAATATATGAAAACCCCACATTTAAATATATTGGTATTAGTCATCTCAAAGCAGGTATATCAGGATATATTAAGGAATTTTAGTTCATAGAGTTAAGTATGTCTAATACTATTAAGTGAAAGAGAGAAGCACTGCTTAATGGATCAATTCCATTAGGGGGAAAAAAAAAGGAAAAATTCCAAGTGGTTTCACTTTAAAAAGATAGCTATAAAAGTCAGTTACATGCTGGCTGAAGTTCTCTTCCCCTCTTCAAATGCTGTTTCTGTTCTATCAGCATTGTCAGTATATGCAGCTACTGTACTGTGGAAAGTAATTACATTATATGGCAGATAAAACAAGGGGGTATGCATCAGATTATAAATAACTTAATTTTGCAAAGGAATTTTACATCTTAATCTGCTGGACTATCACTTTCACTTAGGCTCTGAAACCAAATTATGTTATTGTGCTCTGTGATATAATTTAATAACTCACCCATAAGGAAATGTCAGGTCGCATTTGCAACAATCCAGGGGCCATTAAGCCAGATGGAAGGTCATTCTGTTTGAGGATTGTAAATGAACCTGTCCAGCAAAGTTTTGGTTAGGGACAGCCAAGGACTCATTATGTAGTCAATTTACCCAACTGCTTATAAGAACCATGCAATGCCAAGGCTGTTCTGTCCTTTGAATTTTGAAATGCATTTGAACATACAGAAATTTTTACTTTCATCAAGCCAAAAAGGAAATTGCTTTTGTAAAAAGCAGTCATTTCCATATATTGCTTAGAACATTAGAATAAAAAGTGTTTTAGTGAAATGCCACTGTGGAAATTTTGCTTTTTTTCTTATTTACTCTCCTCTTTCCCTTCTAAATTTTGCCTTTCCTTGTTAGTGGAAGATAAACACACACACACACAAACACACTCACATAAACATAAAATAAACCATCCAAACAACATATCAGGAATGTAGAAAGAAATCTATGCGTCTGAAAGTAAAAATATTCAGTTAAAGTAGTTAAAATATCTTTCTTCATTTACTTTTTGAGTTCTTTCTGCATAACATGAAGTTAACAATTTTTGATTATCAACAGTATATGACTTAATGTGAATACTCTAAAATGGATAGTTTAATAACAGTTTTCATTTAGATTTAAAAAGACATTAAAAAACTAGATGCCTGTAATGATATTTAAGTTATTCTCTACAGCAAAGAACACAGAATTCATTGTTTATTAAAACATTATTTTATGGGCTTCCCTGGTGGCGCAGTGGTTGAGAGTCCACCTGCCGATGCAGGGGACACAGGTTCGTGCCCCAGTCCGGGAAGATCCCACATGCCACAGAGCGGCTAGGCCCGTGAGCCATGGCCGCTGAGCCTGCGCGTCCGGAGTCTGTGCTCCGCAACGGCAGAGGCCACAACAGTGAGAGGCCCGCGTACCACAAAAAACAACAACAAAAAAACGTTATTTTACAACTAGTATATTTCCATTTTAGAAAATGAAGGATTAAATAGCTAACATATTTATCCACACTCTTCTATCTCTGATAAATTTCAACATTTGTGTGTGTGACATCTTTCAAAGCATATTTTATGGACTCGGGTTTACTGGCCATGTATAGAGTTGACCCTCATTATTTGTGGATTCTGTATTTAAGAATTTGCCTACTTGCTAAATTTTATTGGTAACCCACACATCAATACCGGTGGGAATTTTGCAGTCATTTGTGGACATGTGCAGAATGGTGAAACCATTGTGCAAGTTCCCAGCAGAGGTGGAACAGAGCCTCCTTGTCTCTGTTCTTGTACAAAGATAACAGAGGATGGAGAAGGTAGGAGACAGTGCAGTGTAGTGCAAGGAGCTTATTTACTCAAAAAAAATGTATATATATATATATATACACACACACACACATATATGTATTTGCTACTGATACTGCTTTCTGCTTCTCTGGTTGAAGCCTGACTGATACAAGCAACATTTAGAAAGGTTTCTAGTCAAGTGGTTCCCTTGCTGTTACATTGGTAACAAAGTCAATAGCAGTGATGCTCTACCTTTTCAAACACTGTTTACTAATAAAAATGCATTTCAAATTGTTGCCATACTGTTTTCCACGTATTATTTTAACCATTTTTACCACACCAGGATGGATATTAATATCTCACATGTTATGTGACTTTCTGCCTTTTGCTTTCAAGAAACCCTCAAAAAGGCTTTGAAAACTTATCATTAGCTTCAGTATAATTTATAAAGTATTGGATTAAGTTTCTATTGACTTAAAGCATTAATGAAAAAATTGAAGCTGTCCCATTTTACTGATGCTTGGCAAAAAAAATCCAGTAAAGTAACCACTATTGTACAGTTTTGATATTTTGGGGTTACTTCTTTAAAAATATGATTAAATCATTGCTGCTATATTAATTGTGAATAAACACAGGTTTTCTAGTGTTGCTGTTTACTAAGAGTAGAAGTGTCTTACATTCTTTGAAAACATCAGTTTCGATGAGTAGATAATGATTTTTAAAAGAAAATACCACTATATACTTTGAAATTATAATCTTTTTAACATGTGAATATTTTCTTTTTAATTAAAAATGGGAATAAATTCCTTCACATTAAAACCCTAGTTCAAATATAATAAAGACAAGATTTCCTTAGAGTTATGAGTAGTATTTTCAAACTATATCCCAGAAAGTTTATTCCAATTTGTATTCTCACAGCAGTGAATAAAATTGAACATTGTCAAATGCCTTATAATAATAAATATCTTTGACTAAAAATCATCTTTTCTAGATTAATATTTGAAAATAATATCTCATGATTAAATTCTCATTCCTTTGGTTATTAATGAGGTTGATTTTTGTGTGTGTTATTTTCCTTTGCTTTGACTGTACTCTTTGCTTTAATCCTAATTTTTAATCTGTGTGAATTTTGTACAGTAGGGGTATTAACTTCTTGTCATATTTTTCACATACAGTTTTCCAGGATTTTTGCATTTTATTTTCTGATATTTATTGATTAATAGAAGTTTTTAATTTTTATGAATTCAAGTCCAACGTTATTTTTCCTTGTGATGAGATAAGCTTCATTGGCTTTATCATGAAATTAAAATTACTCTTTTATAATAGTTGAAAAGTAAAAAATAGAAATAAATGGAAATAAATGACCTAGAAACAATTACTATTAATAATTTGACATATATCCTTGAATATATTTTCTAAGTAATATTTATATATTTGAAATAATAGCATATCTATAATTTTGTATCCCATTTTATTCACAAAATATCATAACTATTTTCTGTGTCTTTAAGGACTCTTTGAACTGCTTTGTTTCCCTCATGAGGAGACAGTATAATTTATAAAGCACATCATCTTATAAGTGTGTGAATTTAAAGATAAGTCTATATATGAAAAGCATATTTGGATATATCTTTGCTACATATCAAGTTATTTACTAAAACAGATATCCACAAATAAAATGTTTTTGTCTCAGTATAAAAATAATATTTTAATCCTGAAAAATAGGGAAATGGAATTTTTTCTATCGTCATCTTAGTCATTTTTAAAAACTAGCAATAGTCATGAATTAAATTTTTCTGGACTTAGTTGGATTTTGCTTTGGTTTGTTTTAAATTATCCTTTTCAAATAGATCATATTCTCTATCCACTTTATTATGAGTCCTTCAAAAACAAGGATTTTGTCTTCCTCATTCATCTTTATATTCCCATATGTGTAGTGTATGGAAGATAACCAGGAAAATTTAATTCAATTCAGTTCTAATTTTAACCCTGATATTGAGTTGCAATTTCAGTGACATGAATTATTTTCCACAGCTCAGCTTGATTGCCTCTTTCTCTGTCATCTTGATAAATCATTAACTTTAAAACTTAAAGTAAGTAATCTCCTAAATACTATAACCTTCTTTCCATCCACATACTTCATACTCAGTCTCTGCCTCTGGAATCCTGAAATTTTGAATAATCATCGTTTCAAACATTTTTTAAATTATTGCTTAAGATTGTGGTTGTCTACAGTTATTCAGAAATATCTCACAGCCTTTCTCAGAATTCTATGCCACTTAAGCTTATATCTAGACTCTAGCCTAGGTCTGTGTTTTCCAATATGGTAGCCATTAGGCACACATGGCTATTAAGTGCTTAAGATGAGACTAGTCTTCATTGAGATGTTCTGAAAGTCTAAATACACAGTTCTTTTTTTTAACTTTTTTGAAATACGGCTACCAGAAAATTTTAAATTACATATATGGTTCATATTATACTCATATTCAACAGTACTACTCTAGATAAACAAATCTCTTTGATTACTATGTGCTCCTTACTAACATTTCATACCAGTTTTTAGACTGTTAACTTTGTCTAGAAGATCAAATTAAATCATGGTTATAGACACAGCCTAAATGTGTACACTGAACATTTCTTCCCAGTTATTTGATTTTGGAATAAAGAAAAATAAGTTGAGAACAGATGTGAAAAATAAAAAGCACAGTAGATTTAAATTGGATGAGCTAGTGAATAAATTAAGTCTCTCTGCCCATATGTACAACCGGAAGCAGCACACTGGAAACGAGGGGATGGAATCCGGTGTCCTAGCAGAAAGTCAGGGCGAGGCCTCCCAGAGAAGTTCTGGAAGGAGGCAGCTGCTGACTTTCGCAGAGCACACTTATTTCTCAGATCAGCAATAAAGTCCTGGTTGACAGTTTTCCCAGGAAGTTTCTGACAAATAGCACACACTGTTGTTTACATTTTTGTGATTTAACATCTCACTTAAATTACACAGGTGCACATAAATGTGTTCATTTGATCGCAGTAATTCCACTGCCACTGACATTAGTAAATAACTCAATATGAGAAACAAGCCAGTACTAAATTTATTGCTCTTCTCTATGGCTAATGTACTTGAATGAAGCTGTATGATTGGTAGTTACGGTTAATATCACATTTCAGCCTTGCGAGGAACAACAGTTGTATAATGCTTCTTTAAGTGGTTTCCTTTTATTTTTTGCTTTATTAATTTTATTCAGTTTTTTCCTCTATCCTTATCATCTTTTTACACTAAGGGCAATCCTTGCTACATTCACTAGTTATGCATCTATTTATTTTCCCTCTTTTTTCCAACACACCACAGAGGTCATATAATTTGTGTTTTAAAATCATGGACAATGATATTCTTTCATACAAATATTGAACATTCATTAATGAAAAAAGATTATGACAATGAATTTTGAAAACTGCTGTGGTGGAAATACATTAAAAAAATCAAGCACCTTCTATGCTGATTTGTTTTGCTTATACCTATATAATAATACAGAAAAATACTGGTACCTCACAGTAGTACTGTGGAATTTTTAAAATCACTGTAAACAGGTATTTCTAAGCTGTAAATCCATGGAATATCAGTTACTGAAGTACTAAATTAAAATCATGTGTGGAAATTTTACTTGTAGAGATCTAGCACCTTGGGGCAAGATAGAATATTAAGAAGTGGGGCTTCCCTGGTGGCACAGTGGTTGAGAGTCCGCCTGCCAATGCAGGGGACACGGTTTCGTTCCCTGGTCCGGGAAGATCCCACATGCCGCGGAGCGGCTGGGCCTGTGAGCCATGGCCGTTGAGCCTGCGCGTCCGGAGCCTGTGCTCCGCAACGGGAGAGGCCACAGCAGTGAGAGGCCCGCGTACCGCAAAAAAAAAAAAAAAAAAAAAAAGAATATTAAAAAGTGAAAGGAAGGATTGTTAGAATGTTGTGGCCATTGTATGCATTTATTGGAATCAATGCTATCTTTTTTAATCCAGACGATATCCCATTATTCTCTTTTACACACAAAAAGAGTAAAGCTAATAGAGGTGAAGTAACTGGGCTATGTTTCCATGATGTGCAGTATAAACACTTGGCTACCAGGCATTCAAGTACTGATCCTTTGCATTCTGCTGCCAATGTGGCAATTTGAGAAGTGGGCCTAGAGAAAAAAAGTATAGGTAAGGCAGGGCTTCCCTGGTGGCGCAGTGGTTGGGAGTCTGCCTGCCGATGCAGGGGACACGGGTTCGTGCCCCGGTCTGGGAAGATCCCACATGCCGCGGAGCGGCTGGGCCCGTGAGCTGTGGCCGCTGAGCCTGCGCGTCCGGAGCCTGTGCTCTGCAACGGGAGAGGCCACAACAGTGAGAGGCCCGCGTACCTCAAAAAAAAAAAAAAAAAAGCAGTTATTGTCTTAAATGTTTTCCATCTTGCTAGGCTGCCCCCTTCCAAGTCTCATGACCAGAGAGAGTCACCTTCTGCTGGGGCTCTTTTTTCTCTACCAATTGGTGATTCCAGTTTTCTGGCTTCTCCAACTCCAAGTCTGGGATATATAAAGCAAAAAGCAAACTAAAGGGAAACTCACTCCTGTGTAGTTTCTTGGTTCCCAGTGTCCTAGCTGGTCTGCTTTCTTTTCTCTGTCTTTCAGTATTCTTATGTTTGTTTTATATAATCCAAGGTTTTTAGTTGCACTTGGGGTTAGGGACAGGGAAAAGATCTACTCAATCTTCCCTGAAACAAGTCATCTTCAATATTTTAATTTTTAGAAAACTGTATATTCACAAATGAAATATAACTATTAACTAGAATATTTAACCAGAATTTCCATTTACCATACTAGACAATGTGCTTATTAAATACTGAAAGCATAGCTACAGTATATTACAAAGTAATATTATCTAATATTTAATGAGTGTTCTTTCTGGGTTACATAGTCTGAAAAATACTTTTACATAAATTATTTACTTTGTACAGTAGCCCTATGTGGTAGGAACCATTATGTTTTTCATTTTAGAGATAATGAAACTGTGGCTGTTGGAAGTTGAGCAGATTTCTTAAGGTCTTTCAGCTAGAGAGAGGCAGAAACACCCTTGAACCCAGACAATACAACTTCATAACTAATGTTTCCAACCATTATGCTTGTGCACATCTGTTTCCTCTGCTCTCCCCTTTAAATGCCCATTCTTTAAGTTCCAGCCCAAATGTCGTCCCCTTTGTGAAATCTTCCTTAAAGCCATACTTGGCTTTTTTCATTCTCTGTTCTCCTCCATCTCTATACCCACACCATTTCTATGTCCAGATATTTCCATTGTCTGCTTTGTCTGTTTGTTTTTCCCATTGTACTGTGGACTGCTTGAGGGGCGGTATTGTGGTTCATTCATCCTTACATACCCTCACTACATGACAATATCACAGTACTTACTCAATGACTATTTGAGTATAACTGAATAAATAAATGAATAAATTGATAGCTTTATCAATCAAAATTTAATGCAGTACACAGTAGACTTGTGTCATAGGAAAGGGACCTGTGACCTGTGTACCCTGATCTGACAGTAGAATATAATAATTAGTGTAAATGTACAATAAAAATTGTCATTGCACATTAAACAAGACATTGAGAATTGAGGCAATGTAGCAAATAAAGTAAACTTAGTTTAGCGAATCTGAGATTCACATGAGAAACATTACGGTGTGGTGGGAAACACTGGGAAGCTTTGAACTCAGATATGCCTGGGTTCAAGTCCTTCTTCATATTCTACTTCTGTGAATGTGGCATATCATTTAAAACCTAGGTTCCTCATCTGTGCAATGAGAGTAATTTCTACTTCAAGCCAAATATATGAATTAAATGAGTTGAATGTATATAAAGTGATAATGCAAAGTAATTTCTCATCTGTTTCCCCAATGACTATCTTCCAACCCTGAACTTCTTTTAAGTCAAAAGGCATTTGCTTTGAAACCTGATAAAAACAATAACAACAACAATAATAATTTGCAGTAGTTGTAGTAATAGTGGCGGTATAGCATTCTTTAGTGAGGTGATCTAATGAGATCAACAATTGGTCTCCTTGTTTGTCTCAAACTTGTTAATGCCTCTCTAGTTTTTAACCACTTTGATTTGGACCACATTTTTGTAGTTTTCAAAGTTTCTTTCTTGGGATATTTCATGTTTTCAGGATGAGGTCTCTGGAAAGATGGAAACTGGGAAGGCCAAGAGGGAGGTGCAGACAGCTATTTATATGCTTCTGACTTCACTTATAAGGGTGATACCCTAATCCCTGTAAAACTAATTGACATTTGTGATTTAAACATCTCTGTTGACAGAGAGGACTGGCAGAAATGCTATTACACAATTGTTTGCTTTTCCTTTTGTATTGATTTCAGAAAGATGCTTATTTCTCAAGGTGAGTCTTCCTGAATGGATAATTACCACAGAGAATGTGAAAGTAGGGAGGTCAGAATTTAAGGCATTTTATTAACATTGTTCCTCTCTAAAATAAAATAAAAGTGGTTAGAGTGAGTTGGTAACCTATGCTCGTATGCTAGCAAATGGCAGAAGGGTCAAGAATAAAATAACAGGTAGCCCTTAAGTAAATAGAAATGTATTTCCTAGAGCAATTTCCAGGGCTGAAGGACAAATGAGTTCAGACACTCAAATAGTACTATTATACTTCAAAGAATGTGTGTCCTGTGGTTTACATTCTTTTTTTTAAAAAGCAATATAATATAAAAATAAGGATTTCTTCTAGATATTGACTTTCATAAAGAATTTCAAATACAACCTGTACAAAACCGAACTTCTATTTTGTATACACCTGTTCCTTCCTCAGGAATCCCCCTATTTCACTTAATGACCCTGTCATAAAATCAGTTTCCAAGCCAGAGATCTTAGATTAGATGTGGCTCTCTATCATTCATAGATTCAATTGTTCACCAAGTCTGGTTGATTTCCCTTTTAAACACCTCTTAAACCTACTGCTGTCTTCAATCTGCAGAGACACCGGCTGAGATCAGACACTGTGCACCCGTCACCTGGACTACTGCAGTAGCCTCTGCTGCAGAGTCAGAGAATTGTCCCAATATCCTCTTTTCCTTTCCCTCAGCAAGAGAAATCCTGAATTTTATTGGACTGCATGTCTTCCCAGAATAATAATTAAATTTCTTAGCATTTTTTACAGCTAGATATGACCATCTTGAGGCTAAATTCTGACCTATATGATGTAATTAGCAATGGTATGAGCAATTATTTTTACTATGTCCTTAAAAGGGGGTTGACATGCTTTTCTCATTTTTTTTCTTTCTGCTGGCTGGAATACATGTGTGATAGATGGAAATGGAATAATCATCTTGGACCATACCATAAATGGCCAGTGTTTAAGATGGTAAAGCAACAATATAGAAAATGTCTAGATCCTTGTCAACTGACGAACCATTTTGATAACCTTAGACAGACAATGTTTAAATTTCCTTTCATTTAAATTGCTGTTGTATTAGATCTTCATTGGCAGTTAAACCGAATCATGACAATCAGTGCCTCTTAACTCCTTCCTTTGCCTCGCTGTTATTTCTCTCCTAGAGAGGGAACAATTGCCATATGATTGTGCTCTCTGAAATATAAATGTTAGCATGCTGTTCCTGTGTTTAGCATCTGCCACCTACAGAAAAGTCCAAAATTGTTACCAGAGACCAAGGTCCATCATACTCAGTTTCTACATACCTTACCATCTAGAACCCACTGCAGCATAGAATAACCTTTAGCCACTCTCCCAACTACTTGCTTCCTAAACATACCATGTTTTTTCTATACTACCATCTATTCTTAACTCCACAGCAAAATGATCCTATTGAAACCTAAATTAGGTCTTGTTACCCTTTAGCTCAAAACCTCCAGTGGCCTTCCATTTTACTCAGAGTAAAGTCAAAGAACTTACAAAGGCCTTTGAAATCTTACCAGATTTGGGGATCCAGTATATCTTCTCCATTTCTCTTGCTTACTCTACTCTAGATGCTCTGCCATCTTGCTGTTCATTGGACATGCAAGTTATGGTCCAGATTCAGGGACCTTTGTACTGCCAGCTCTTCTGCCTAGAATCCTCTTTCTTAGAGATCTTTGCTCTCAAATCACCTTTTCAGTGAGGTTTTCCTTGATCATCCTACCTAAAATTGCAGTCTCCCTTGCCCACACCAATTCAAACACTCCTTATCTCACTTCTCAGCTTTATTTTTTCTCCATATTTTTTCTCCATATTTTTTCTCCAGTTAAAGCACTCATTGCTTTAACATGCCATACAACTTAACCTATTTCTTTTATTATCTGACTTTTTCAACCCTACTAAATATAAGCCACATATGAAAGAGATTTTTTTCTCTTTTCTTCAGTAGTTTTCTTCTCTTTTCTCCAGAGCCTAGACCAGTGCCTGCCTGCCACATAGTAAGTGCTCAATAAATATTTATTGACTAACTTTCCTAAATTTTTGGCAGAGTATTACCTTGAACACCAAATGATAACTCTATGAAAATTTCCATGACTGTGTCCTCCCCCAATGCAAATTCATAACCATGGTGCTCTCATAATACTTGATATATATATATATATATATATATATATATATATATATCACAAGAACAAGGGTATTTTTAATAAGAATAAAATTTAAAAATCAAATTAAATTTAAATGTAAAATTTATAAAGAAGTACTTGTTATTATATTCTACAATAGAGCTCAGTGAGGAATAACTTATCTTTCTGTTCAATGATCTATTCAGACTCTGAGTGTGAGGGAGGTCTCATTCATGGGGGTCATGTTTCCATATTCACTGCTGATGCTGATTATTGAAGACAGTGAATGTGGATTTCATGTCTGAAATTGGGCAAGCCATGGTCTGCATTCATGTAGCCTGGTGGTCTCTTGTACTCTGCCTGCCGTGGGAGCAATTGGACAGGAGAGTGTTTGCCCTCTGAACATGATAAACATTAACATTTGTCCCATTGTTTTGTAATTATGTATATATATATTTTATGTGCCTATTTTATATGTGTACATATAATATATTTACATATAGATCCTTTAATAACTATTTTATCCAAACATAATAATGTATATGTTTGTTTGCTCCCTTATAAGCTTCTTGGGAGCAGAAACTCAACATTTTTTCTTCCTGAAAAGTCAACAACACATAGAAGAAAGCATGTGTATCAGTTAGGATTTTTTTGACTATAAGTGACAGAAAATATAGATGCAAACTGGCTTAACCAATAAAAGGTAAAGTTGACTCCAGATGTATCATGTACAGCAGCTAAGTGATGTCATCCAAGACCCAAGTTCTTTCCATTTATATACTTTGCTTACATCAGGAATGGCTTTATACTGAGGGTAACTCACCTTGTAGTTGCAGCACAGCTTCCAATAACGTTCAGATTAATGTGAATCAGTGTCCCTGTCCTTTAGGAAATAGAGACAGAAACACTCATGGAAGGAGAAAATAACGTACTACCCTTAGAATAGGAAATAAACCCATTCCTTCACAGGCCTATCACTGGACCAAAGGGGATGCCATAATCTATTAGGTCAGTGTATTCCCTAGAGACGTAGGTGAGATAAAAACCTGAAAACATTAATTAAACAGTCAACAGTGCTCATTAAGCACTTAGGGGTATTCAGTTCTGTTTGTTGGATGAATGCTCATAGAATACTGCTTACTCTTAGAGACTTGTAAATACTCAATTTATGGGCAGTACAATATTACTTGTTGACAGAAGTTTGTCAAACAAATAATATTGATATTATATAATAGCACCTTTTAAAATAATCTCCAATCCCCTCATAAATTATATTTCTATTTATTATAATATTCTTTTGAAACTTACATAGGTTATCTTAATATTGTATTATCTATTTCTCATGATTTTTTCTTAGAACACACCACAACCTATTTCTAAATTAATGTTTAATCTATAAAATTTACATTATAATTTTATCTCATCCCTTTGTGGAAAACTAAATAATACTGTTTAATTGAAAGTCCTCACCTCCCTAAACCCTTGCATGGATCCCAAATAGTACCTCAATTTCCAATGATTCTTTACATCTGAGCCACCATAAAGCCCAATACCACTGTTGAACTCTTTTAGTGTCAAGTCCTTGATCCTCTCACCAAGGATCTACTTTGTCCTTGGCAATGACTCACAGACTTAAAGATCCCACCACTGGCCATGGCTAACTTGGTTGTTTTTGAGCTATTCTTATATAAATTCAGGCATATACCATTTTATGACTTCCACCCAGGACCTAGAATAGGTTTCACATTCTTCTAGTCCACTGTTTACATGGCTTTTACTGCCTCACGTGTTCGGAATCCACATCTCAAGGTAATACCACTTAACTCCATGCCCTGTGAACTTCTTCAGGATCCCTTAACTCAATTCACTTAGAGAATCTATCTGGTATTCTTATTTCTTGGAATTAAACCATGAAATGGTTGATCCATTCTTTTCAGATTTCTATTGCCTATAAAGGAGGTTAAAATGAAAAAAATTTATGCATTTAGAAATAATCTCTGAATAACCTACCAAAAAGGAACCACATTTCTTTCACACTGAAGGAAATGTTAGACCTGAACAATCAGTATTGCTAAGCAAAGTATCCCTATGATTTAATTTTAGAACACAGAATGGTACAGTAAAATAGACATAGGTGTTTGAGGCCAAACAAAGGCCTATGTTTGAATCCAGGTGATTACTCCTATTATCTATGTGACCTCATGAGTTAACCTTAGGGAGTTCCCATTTTCTAATATTAAAATGAGAATATAATTATTTTATTGAATGGCTGTGGTAAAGGTTACAACTAAGTCTTCTGGAAGACACATAGAATAGTACCCAGCATAGAGCAGGGGATCAAACAATCACTAAACTATTAATACAGTTATTATAATGAAGACTGTATCAGGTTCCTCTTGGAGTTTATCCAAGATAAGGCTATTATTGGATGGATATAGCAGAGGCACTTATCCAGCATAATGCTTTAAATCTCTATTATAGATGTCTCCCCATGATAAACCATATAATGTTGACTCTAAGGATAAAATTATACCACAAATAATTTCATTTTAAGTTGAAAATACCAGGACTTTCACAATGTAAACTACTACTATAGTATTTAGGAAGTTTTAGAAAATAAAATTTGTGAAAAATATGGTACTTTGCTGAAGGTTTCAGAGTGTAGGTCAGTGACAGAGCACAAAAACAAAAAAACTATTGTATGCATAGAATTTTAAGACTAAGGATATACCAAAGAGAAGACATATTTTTTTTCTAAGGCAGAGATCACACATGAAAAACAAGCTGTTTCAGGCTAAAGCTGTGAATAAAATATCAAATCCTTAAGGACTAAGACTCAGAATGACTCCATTCATTTAGAAATAGTGATGTTCATATCACCTGTTTATTGGACTCCCTTTATATGCTGGACACTGTACTGAGTCCTTTCACTCTATGAGTCAATGAATCTCTGAGATAGGTACTCTTAACACTAATTTACAGAGGAGGAAACTGAGACTTGGGAAGTTTGACTTGTGGAGGTCTAATAAGTTGCTGACATTTGGCTGGAAATCAGGGATTTGTGATTAATCTTAGGTATTGCATCTGCTGTCTCAAGTCAGAAAACCAAACAAGATAAACCCCCAGGACAATGAATAGGCGGGTTAAAATGTTTGCATAGTCTACCAAGCCAGATCAAATTTCTTTATATTATTTATCTCATATAATCTCTATTTTTATTTGAAATTCCTACATGTCCTTCAAAGGTAAGTTTTATGGTAGGAAGTAAGCTATTTTACCTCTGGCCAGTGTAAAGATAAAGCCGTGATCATTTGCCCACCTAACTAAGTTTTCTAAACTATATTTCATCATGTCCAGTTTGCTCATGAGTTTTGTGTGTAGGGTGTGTGTCTGTGTACTGATTTGATACAAAGGCATATGAGTGGAGTGGTTAGGATGGTAAGTCAGGAATCATTCATCAAGGATGCTTCATTTCTAGAGGAACTGAGTTTCTTCAAAGGAAGTATGGACAAACAATTGAGGAGAAAGGGAGACTAGTTAAAAATACATAGTATAGAATGCACAAAGGAACAGAGCTAGACAAAAACAAAGGAAAACAAATACTACAGAGACATAAGTGAGAAGAGTGAGAGATCTCTTCCTTTCTTCTTTTTTCCCTTTCCTCATACTACTATTAAGTAGTGTATTTTTGTTCAAATTTAACATTATTCCAAAAAGCAACTTATATTTTCACATTTGCTCTTTATTATTCATTTTGTATTAAAATAGCACACATTCCTTGAATGCCTTTTCTTTTCCTTTTTTTTTTTTTTTAAACTTCCTGGAATCAAGACCAAGGATTGACATTTACAGCCATAAGTGATCCAAGTGCTACATTAGCGTCTGTTTATTAAAGATGATCCTTCATGTGCAATACAGCTAGGATATTTGGCCTAATTTACTATACTAACATTTCCAGTTTGGCTCTGAGTGGGGAGTTGTGCCAACAGCACTGTGTCCTATGGTGAAATAGTGCCTAATCAGTATTTACGAATAGGGTTTTAGAAGTCACTAAAGAGCACAGGAAGAGATTTTACCTTCTAAAAGCACAAATATTGCTGAGCTCTGGGAATCTGTACAGCACATTAGAATGGAATAGCTTTCCTTTTTTTTTTAAGTGAGGTTAAAAATGTGTAATGCAATACTGTCAGTAATTTAAATGGAGTGTACCTCTTTCTTTCAGACATTAATGCTATTTGTTAAACTTTGTAATTACTATGCAAATGAAGAGCTGTATTTAAAAAATGGCAATGCCAAGAGTACAACAGAGAAAAACAGTTTGCAATTCAAACTAATACAAAATAAGCTTCAAGTCTTGTAGAACTCAAATATTGTATTTTTGTTTTTTTTATTCCTTTGAATGCAGCATTTGGGTGAAAGCAATGAGGAGTTGTCTTTGTTCTTAGGCATAGATAGCAAAAGGCTTAGAGCCAGAGATTTGAAAGCTTCTGAGACATATTAGCTCCCTGATCTTCACAACAGGTGGCTGGTATTTTTATCCGTCTTTTAGAGATGAAGAAACCAAGTCCCAGAGATGCTTAACTCATTTGCTCAGGGTCACTTAAACAAGCCAGTGACAGCCAGGAAAGGATCTGAGTACTCCCAAACTCAAGGCTGCTGTGAGAATCCCCAGACAGCAATCACTTTTGAAAGGAACAGAATTTATGGCTCAAATTATGATTTCAGAATATTAAACACAGACTGAACCAGTGCAATCTAGTTTCATTTCATGCCAGGTAGATGTTTTAGGAGAAAATGATCATATTTGGTTTCCTGAGAATTAGCCCCTTGTGGGGAAGTATCTGTGAGCTACTGAGCACCCTAGACATGAAGAAAGCAAACAGCATTAAAAAATGAGTAGATTTTACACATTTTTTGTATCCCCAATACTTAGTGCTGTGCCTGGCAGCATAGATGCTCAAAAATATTTGTTGGAGCAAAGAATGAATGAATGCATACCCATTTGTTATTCAAGTAACTTTCTGGTCATATTGCCTCTTTTTCCCTCTCAGTCACTTTTCCTAGAATTACCTCCCAGGTCTGCAGAACAAACAACTGAACAACAACAAAAACAAACCAGTTTTGCCTTTCTCTATTAATTCTTCTTTTCCTACCCTTGAACCTAAATCAACGTGATTTTTTTTATAGCCCATCTTTTTAGAACTTTGATTTTTACGTGAAATAATCACATAAACCAGAAGGATCTAAAGGGCTGGCTTGTTCACAGCAATGTTTGTCCTCTTTAGGTGATCCTCTTTATATTTTAAAAGGAAACTTTTAAATTCTGAAGCCAAAAGAATGAGAAACAAACTCAGATGTATTGTTGACATTTATCAGGGATGGTGGGAATGGGGGAGAGCTGTCCTCTCCTATTGCTCATGTGACAATAGCATTTTTGAGTTTTGGGGAAAGGCAGTGACAGCCTATCTATAATGAAAGAATTTGAGAATATCAGGTACTTGGTTTTGCAGTACCCCTTGTGACTAAAGTGTAGGCATGTGACACGGGCTCAACTGATCAGACATGCTCAACCTCACTTTAACTTCGAGTTAGGGAATTCAGGCAAAGAACAGAGGTATTGAAGAACCCATGTGGGTGGAAGGCTGCAGTGGAAGAGGCAACTCCTCGAGTTTCCAGGACAGCAGTGGCCATGGGCAAAGGCAGTGTCCAGTGTTGAGCAGCTAGTGCCACGGGTGATGGTGGAGGTTCAAGCTGTGGCATCAAGGGGTTAATGGTGGCAGCAATGGTATCTTTATAGGACTAGTTCTGTGGGACGATTGTGACTATGGTTTTAGGAGCTGTTCTTGTTCCTATTGTTTTTCCATATCTCAATCTGCAGCCCTGCTAGTGATTCCTCGAGTTATCTAATAACCTTTAAAACAAATTTAATTGATCAGAGTCAGTTTCTGTTGATTACAACTAAGAACCCACGCACCATTTCAAGGCCAGCAAGGGAAGTAAGATCCTGGCAGTATTACTGTGCTTGAGCTATTCTGGGGAATATAAGGAATATTGGTGTATTTGGAAAAGACTTTAGAAAGTCTATTTCAGAATCTTGGCTCTAACAATTCACCAGTAGTGTGATATTGTTGGGAAAATTCCTAAACCTTTATCTTCTCAAAAGCACAAATGGGAATAACAGTATCTATCTTGAAGGCCAGTGGTAAAGACTGAAATAAATATGTAATGTTTCCAGAACCATGCCTGGCATACGTTAGCCACTAGAGTTCTTTTTGTCCTTCCCATTTCATCATGTATGTAATCTACCTAAGCTCCCCCACATCACCAGAGTGGTCTGGCCTAGATAGTAAAAGATGTTAAAACAAAATGTATCTATAAATTGAAATTAACTGCATGTGTTTTTAAGAAGGCAAGTGGAAAACAAGCATGCATATGGGTCATTGGGTCACAAGCTAAACTTATCATTAGAAACATTTACCCATCACACATGTTCTAAGACATGGTATCATACAGTAGAATATCCAAAGATGAGGTCATACACATGATATTCTTTCCTTCACCTCAGAGTTGTTACTTCAGGTGTTTGAAGAAGCAAAATACAATGCCAACATTTGCTAGTTTGATTAGGAAAGTTTGTATTCTTAAAGGCTATCTAATTAGCAAGTTGAAGCAGCTAACATGAAGGCCCTGGACCATTGATCCAATGGCATGATTGTGGATCTCCTGGTATGGAGGAAAAGGTGTTTGTTTTGCTGTATTTTCTACATAATCCTGGTTATGCTGTCTTCAGAGACTAAACGAAAACGTAGAAGGTTGCAACACTCTCTGGTAAGCCAGGGTGCCACAGGGAAAGTCATCAACTCTTTCAGGGCCCCATTCTCCTCATTGACAAAATGGAGATTACGTTTTCTCTCTCTTGGGTTGTTGTGAGAATTAAATGAGATCATGCATGCATAGTTCTGAGCACAACGTCTGGTGCACTCTTTTTAAAATAGCTGTATTCACAGAGATGCTCCCTCCACTTTCAGTCTATTAAACTGCATACTCATAGAGAATTGGGCCGCATTAGTTCTGAGCGACAGGTTTCTGCAGGGACGTGGGTTTGCCAGATCTACCAGCTGTCTTCACGTCTTTCCGTCCCCATGAGATTTCTGCACATTTTTCCTGCCCTTTTAGTTGCTCCCCAGAGACAGGCTCCTTTAGGAAGGAATCAGGGTATAGGCGGATGCTCCGTTAATTTTTCTGTTGGCATTTTACCACCAGTGGTGTGGATGACCCAAGGGCAGCCAGGAGAGGAGACAGCTAGACAGAGCCTGCAGGCCGCTATAGAGTTCTTTCACTAGCAGAACACTGTGAATGATAAACCTTTAAACAGTCGTGTGAATTATAGAGAAAGCTTCCAGTGAAGATAGTGATGTTGGATGAGTCTAGGGAATGGAAAAGAGGAAAAACAGGATGGTAAGAGCAAAAAAGTCAAGTGTTCCCCCATAAGTCTTTATTTCTTTCCTTTTAAAATCCTAATTTAAATATTTCTAAAAATTTTAAAGACTGTATAACATTACAGGATGTTTAATAAATGTAAAATTAGATAAACACATATCACTCAGATCTTTACCCAGACATATCATTCATTTTAAATTGTGCACATCTCATCCAGTTTTCATCCATATGGAAAACATATATGCATATTAGTAAAAAGGGTTCACTTTTTTTTTTTGCTATTTTTATTTTTTAATTTTTTTAAACATCTTTATTGGAGTATAATTGCTTTACAATGGTGTGTTAGTTTCTGCTTTATAACACAGTGAATCAGTTATACATATACACATATCCCCACATCTCCTCCCTCTTGCGTCTCCCTCCCTCCCACCCTCCCTATCCCACCCGTCTAGGTGGTCACAAAGCACCAAGGTGACCTCCCTGTGCTATGCGGCCGCTTCCCACTAGCTATCTATTTTATATTTGGTACTGTATATATGTCCATGCCACTCTCTCACTTCATCCCAGCTTACCCTTTCCCCTCCCTGTGTCCTGAAGTCCATTATCTACGTCTGCATCTTTATTCCTGTAAAAAGGGTTCACTTTTAATTCCATGTAACTCTATGTAATTTTCGATGCTGCCACATAGATCTTATTATCATTTATTTTAATGAAAGTGTTCACCAACTAAACACATTTCTATTATTTATATAATCAAATATCAATAGTTGGGACAATTTGATTGCTTTCATATATTTCTTATCACATTTAATACACAAAAGAACATCTTTGTTCTTTGACCATAGCATGTTTTGTCTTTTGGATAATTCCTTAAGATAAATCCCTCAGAATGATATTTGTCAACATAAGGGTAGGAATATTTTTAATCTATATCAAATATGACATGAAAAGATTATACTTATTTCCTACATGTTCAATTTTTCTTTGGAATGCCTTAAAAATTAAAAAAAATCTTGCAAATCTCTAAAGTACTCTGGACTTTAGGTAAAGACATAGCAGGTATATAATATCTGTCTTATACAAAAGGAGAGATTCTAGTACAAAATATTTAAGTGATTTGCTTAAAGTGACACCTTCAAGCCATTCAGAGTAATGTTCCAGGACCTAAAACGAACTTCCATTAGTTTGAGATCAATTCATTTGCCTTGTCCCCAAAGACAACTTGGCAAACAACTTAATTTCACCGCTCATAAGTCATCCAGAGGATGTTCAGTGCTGTCCTATCATGCACGGCAAGATCCAAAACATAATGTGGTGCTTATTCTGGAAATACTCTTAATGGAACATTGTGATAGGAAAACTCAACACTTTCTTCTTAGCTCCATAAAATATGAACTAACAAAGCCTAGAAAAATTATTCCAAAGATGACTGCTGTTTAGCTTCCTGCATCTGTTAGCCAATTCATATTTGTTTCTACTTCAAGTAACATTTTTTCTCTTGCCAATGCATTAACTTAAATTTGCAAAATGAGAGAAGCAATTTAAGAATTAATAAGAAAACATGTTTTTATTTGGCATGCTCCCAATTTGATCAATATCACAGAGATCATTTGAAATGAAACTGTTTCAGTCAACATCTTGCTTCCTATTATCTGATAGAGACATGCAGATTATTACAGATTTTAGTCCTTTGTGACCTCCAGCAGCTCCTCATGCTATGATTCGATTTTTTTAAAGCTTGCTGCAGAATTTTCAACAGGAGAGGAATATTCATCATTAAGATACAGACAGCCCTTTACAGAATTTCCTCTGTGTTATATGAATACTCTTCTGTCTCAGAAAGGTAGAATCTTTCAACTGGGCATGATTTGCGTCTGTAAAACCTTGCTAAGGATTTTTTATGACTTCAAATTTTGGGCAGTTTGTTATTAGTTTGTAGGTAAAGCCGCAGCAAACTCTTGTGGAATATGAAAATTAGTTGGATTTAGGCTTCCGGAAAAGCATCGAGTACCCAGCTTCCCATGGATAGTTTTTACCTTGGGATAACAGAACAGTTCCCATGTAAGAAAGAGAAGGGGACTGAGATTAGTTGGGTATAATGTTCTTCATGGGTATTTAAAGGATGATTTCTTGATCAAATCAGAACCTGTATTTTTATTCCCCCAAGTATTCTAGCCAAGATTTTGAAAAATGTTTCACCCAATCCCCATCCTTTGGTGGACACATACAGTACAGCAAGAAGCTCCGTGACATCTAGATTAAGAAACTGTCCTATGTGGTAACCCCTTGTGTTGCTCTTGGTGTGCTAGGGTAACAAATGGCCACCAAAGGTACCCAAGTCCCAAAACCTGTGAATATGTGAATTTACATGAGGAAAGGGACTTTGCAGAGGTGATTTAAGTTAAGGAACTTGAACTGGTGAGATTATCCTGAATTGTCCAGGTTGACTCAACGTTATCATAAGGGCTCTTATAAGAGGGAAGGAGGAGGAACAGAATAGGACAGAGCATTTTGACAATGGAAGCAGAGATTAAAGTGCTGCAGCCACAAGCCAAGGTTTACTAGCAGCCTCTAGAAGCTGGAAGAGGCGAGGAATGGATTCTCCTCTTGAGTCTCCAGAAAGAATCAGCCCTTTCAACACCTTGATTGTATCTTCATAAGACTCTTTCTGGAATTATGATCTCTAGAAGTGTAATATAATAAATTTGTGTGCTTTTTAGCCATGAAGTTTGTAGTAATTTGTTACGGCAGCAGTAGGAAACTAATACAGTAGCTTTCCAAAGAGTTTGGTCAGTAACTACGTGGTGCTCTCCCTTGCACTGCAAATCCAAATCCTCAAGTGGTTGCGTACCTTGGAAATTCTCTCAATGGATCTTTGTGAGCATCACTTGCTCTCAGAAATAGTAAAAATAATATGTTTTAAATTGTGTAGCACTATGCACTGTTTTCATTGTTGGGGAAGAAGTAATCAAGAAAAATTAAGAGTGCATACTCAAAAGTCAGGTGGCCAGTTTTCAAATCCCACCTATTCCATATATAGTTCCATAACCTGGGTAAGTTATTTAACTTTTCCATACCCCAGTTTTACTCATCTGTAAAACAGAGGTAATAATAATGACTGCTTGTTGTGAAGATTAAATGAGTCAATATCTATAAATTAATGAAGTAAATTAGTGCAGTAAAATAATTTAACCTAGCAGGCACTATATGTTTTGTTGTAACTGTTATTACATTTTATATTCTAGATCAGTATTAACCAAATTTCCATAATGCTATGAATTACCTAGGAGTAGCTGTTAGAAATACAAATTACTTAGTGATATTCCAGACCGGAAAATTATAATCTTTAAGACAAAGGTCTGGGAAACTGTATATTTAATAAATACCCAAGTAATTCATATCATCAAGGAAGTTTGGGAAAATTGCTCTATAGGGTTGATGTTCATCCTTTGCTGCACATCAGTTACATCTTTGTCTTTAAAAAAGGTACACAGATGAGAGGAGCCAGTGACCCTCTTACTATAATGATTCATCAAAAACTTTGTTGAAAGTTATTAATTCCACAGCTCATTTCATTCATTCACTTATTAGTTCATCTATACATTTATATATGTTCTTTCATTTTCAAACATTTTCTGACCATCTCCTATACATCAGGCTCTGTAGTAAATGTGTGGGATGTAAAAATGAATAAAATAGTCTTGTCCTCAGGGAAGTTGCGAAGGGAAGTATACAGACAAATCAATAGAGAATTACAATTCACTGCAGGATATAAAATGCCACAGGATGCTAAAGGATCACAGACAAAAGATGAAGAGATGAAGAGATAAAAGAGGGAAACATAGAAACAATTTGCTAGGCTTAAATGCAGATGGTGCTAAGTTATTTTCCAACTATTACATATTTGCTTGCTCATAACACATTTAAAATGTAAATATATCACCTTTCATTTTGTAGGCTAGGAAACCAAGATGGGGCACATAGAGACTTGCCAGAGTTCACACAGAGAATCAAATGCTAGAGCTGGCATCGAAAACATATTCTAAGTTCAGAACTCTTTCCACTGTATCATGTTGCTTGTCATACAATTACTTCTTTAGGAAATGTGCCTAGCCTTTTAGGGTTAAGAGAAGGCCCAGCTATTCTTCACCTTTTAGAAGCATGGTAGTTTCTCCAGCACATAGTTTTGTATATAGTGTGAGCACAATAAATGCCACAAGAGTGAATGGAGTTAATATTCAGTCACTCATTAAAAATCTTTATTGTACATCTATACTGTATTAGGTGTTAGGAGGTGAAAACATTGTGTCTTCATGGATTTATAGATATGGAAGAGAATGAAATTTGAGAAACAGTCAAATATGTTATTCTCTTCTAGACTAGGTTTTCTTTCTGAAGTTCTTCAATTCTTGTAATTTGTTGCAAACCATATTGAGAAGAAACTGTCAGCCTCTCTGTGGGGTACTTTCAGGCCAGGGAAACAGGTGAATCAGAAAAAATTAACCCCAGATAAAACATGGGGTTGCATAGCAGTGAGGTTGTATAGACCTTAATTATTTATCTTGCTAACTCTATTATTATCATTGTCTTCATGAAGTATTATAAGATTCATACACACTTGCCTTTTTTTCTATATTTCAGTCATTCATTTAACAAACATGAAGCACCTATCATATGCCAAGGCTTGGGCCTTATTCAAATCTGTTACTTCAAAAGCCTATCACAACACTTGACATATAAATACTATGATTACCATTCGTGCTGTTCAGTGATATTTGGTTTCCTGTCTCCTTCCAGGTGTGGAGTAGGCCTATACCAAATAATTAGTCCTCCAGAAGGCCAGCAGAAAAACTTAGTGATTAAGCAAGGCAAAGTTTCTTTGACCAGCTGCAGTTAGAGAAAACACTGTTTTAACATTGTGTCAGAAGGGAGAAATCAATGGAGAATTTTTACAGGGTTTTGGGGCCTGAGCTAGGTGATTTTAAGTTGTGTCTTGCAAAATGGGAATTAGTGGAGATCAGGAAATATTTATGACGTGATGGCTTTGCATGGTGGACACAACAAAGTGAAGGTCTTGAAGCCATTCTTGATAGTGGGATGTTAGTTTTGATCAATAAGTTACTTGATTAGCACACATATCTCTCAGGGTCAAGTGTTTTCTGAAACAAGTAACACTGATTTTTGCTTGTTTTCTGTATTTAGTTAGGGATAGGAAATCACGCCTAAACATGTGAATAGGAAATTCAGTTTATTGCATTTCTCATACTGCACTTCAGACTCACGTTATGGGCCTTGTGTTGGCCAATGAAACATGAGTCATGGTGACATGTGTCATTTCTGGGTAGAAGTTTTAAGAGACAATGTGGGCCTGACCATATTCTTTTCCCGTTCTACCACAGTGTCTGGCATGGTGTAGCTAGTGAATGCTTCATCAGCCTGAGTCTCAGAGGGGAGGTGACATGATAATGAACAGAGGTCCTAGTTATCCTGTCACCAACATGTAACTAGTGTAGGAAATAAACCTTTTTTTGGTCTGTTTGGAGTCAGTAATAGTGGTTATTTGTCCCTGCAGTAAGATCTAGTCTATTCAGAATAAAACAGAGTCTAGGTAAATATTTGGTTAATATTTAATATACAAATGAATGAATGAATGATTAATTCATTAAAACATCACTACATTAAACATGAACTCTTCTCAGGTTTTCCATTTAGATCTCATACAGATGTGCTCCATTTAATAAAATTTGACGTATGGAAATTTGAACTTAAAACAAATAAGGCCATAATTATTTACAAAATAAAACATCCCTCATCACTTGAATTTATTTAAAATAATAAATCCTTGACCTTCCATTTACATGTTTATGATATAAAGCAAAGCACAATACATATACTTCTAGATTTTTCTCCTCTCCTGTCTTCACCAAGGATATGCTGCAAATCTCTTGAATAACTCCTCTTGTTTGCAAGAAGGGTATTTTAAAGCCAAATAACTATGTAGCAACTTTTGCTGCTGTGTAGGACATGGTGTTTCCTAGCTCAATTCCATAGGTAGACTTTGGGGAGGGCAATTGGGGTAACTCATTTACAGAAGATTAAGCTCAGAATAAGGGAAACTCTTATCTTCCCTCTTCTGGAAAAGCAATCCTAACATTTATAAGACATTAAAATATTAAAGAAAATTACTACCATAATTATGTACCTTGCTAATGTCTGTATAATTCTAGAATGAATTAATAGTAATACTGCACTTAAAGGTTGAGTGAAAATTCTGAGCATTATTCATGTCTCTGCCAACATTCTTTAGCTCTTCATGACATAACTAGTACAATAGTTTGTCATCTGTAATTGTTTGCTGAATAGCTAAGCATACCTCATAATGGAAAAGAAAAGCTAGAGGAAAAGGAAAGGAAAAGGAATAGTTTCAGTATCATCTTTTACTGTGCTTGGTACACACACTGTTTAGGAGTCTTGTGTGGGCCAATATGACTAAAAGAATGAGCTCACATGGGTTCATTTCTCTATAGTTCTGTATTTCTGGCTCTTAAAAATTATTACTGCATGAATTTAATTTAATTCTTGGTGTGAAATGGTCATCCAGTAAACCAAAGAATGCATCTATTATCCTCACAGCCCATAATGCCACTTTGTCCCACCGTGTCCCTCCAACATCATCTCCATGTTTAGCACCCACAAATCACACATTTTCACTAAAATATTTTGCTGCAGTAGTAAAGATAGTTGTTAAAGACCCTGAGAGAAATAGATCCTATACATTTATTGCATATAAAATGTGAGTTGCAGATTTTATTATAGCCAAAATAAGCTATACAAAAGTAAAGACTTCCTGTAATATTAACAGAGTAATGTCACGCATGCTTCTTGCATTAAAACCTTAAATACCCTTAAGAAACTTGCCGTATGGGAAATGTAAACTTAGTAAATTCACTATAAGGAGCTTACCTTGTGCAGTACCCTCACATCCATGTTTAACCACATGACCGCACCCACATGAACTCTGTAAGATGTTGTAATTATCTTCTTTGCTTATAATTTGCTTTTAATTATACATAAAACAAAACCCATTTTGAGGCATATGAAGTCATGTAGTCATGTAGGCACCACTGACCTGCTTTTCCCATATACTTCATTGATTTTGAATCAAATTAAAAGACAGATTAACTCAACTCATTTATTTAGCATCATTTTTTACAGGTAAGGGAACAGGTCCAGAGAGAGAATTAAAACCACGAAGAGAAAACCACAAAGAGGTTTTGTTATTTTAGTACTCCAGTATATTGGTTTTAAAAATATTTTTTGAGAAACTTTCGCCTCCTCCATACTCCTGACAGGGCAACTTGTTCAGAGGTAGTTACAGTTATATGCCAAATTATCATAGCAATTCTGAGATGAAATATTTAGTAAATTTTTTCCTGAACACTCAGTTATTTTGGATACAGTCCTCACCAGTGAAATTATCCACCACATTGTACACTGCCTCTCCATGCTATAGTCAATATCTATCCTTAAAATTGGACACATGGTCTTTTATACTTCGGAAGTATTTTTGTTTGTTTGCTTTGGTTTTCTTTCATTTTTTGTTTTGTCTGGTGGACCCAAAGAGAGAGCTCAGATGCTCCCATAGCCCAACTCTAGCTATAGGGTAAGCCCAATAAGCAGGATGTAGAGAACTATACATTCAAGCCCATCTCCCTCACGGAGATTTGACAGGGTTTAAGCAGTCCTTTTACTAAAAAAGTTAGACAAGTATCCCTAAAAGGTAGAAAGACAAGGACTTGTGACTGCATCTGATCAATCTATTCCATTCCATCCCATTGTGTGATGATGATCATTCTATTTGAATCTTGGATTAGAGCACTGGGGAATACTTGTGTGATTTTAAAAAAAGAGCACAGGAAACAAAAGAAAAATAAATTGTGCATCAAAGGACACAATCAACAGAGTGAAAAAGCAACTTATGGAATGGGAAACAATATTTATAAATCATATATCTGGATAAGGGGTTAATGTTCAGAATATATATTTTAAAAACTCCTACCACTCAACAACAAAAAAATAATTAAGAAAGAAGCCAAAGGCCGGGCCCTGCCGCGCACGCGCACACTCGGACAGTTGGGGGTGTTAGTCCGGCTCTGGTGTGTGGCGTGCGACCCCGGCGCGACACTGGCACAGCCGCATCGTGGGGGCTCGCAGCGCACAGATACCGTGGGTGTGGGGCTGTGCAGGCGCGGATGGCGTTGTCCTGAAGAAGACCTTCAGCGATGCTCTAGCAGAGTGGATGGGCCCTCCTGGCTGAGCGGACAGGCCCTGCAGTCGGAGATATGTGTAACACACCAATTTACTATGACCTAGGAAAGGCTGCCAAGGATGTCTTCAACAGAGGATATGGATTTGGCATGGTCAAAATAGATCTGAGAACCAAGTCATGTAGTGGAGTGGTATTTTCTACTTCTGGTCATGCTTACAATGATACAGGGAAAGCATCAGGCAACCTATAGACCAAATACAAGATTTGTAACTATGGACTGACCTTCACCCAAAAGTGGAACACAGACAGTACTCTTGGGACAGAAATGTCTTTGGAGAACAGAATAAGTTGGCTGAAGGGTCGAAACTGACTCTTGATACTATATTTGTAGGGAACACAGGGAAGAAGAGTGGGAAATCGAAGGCCTCCTATAAACAGGATTGTTTCTGTCTTGGCAGTAATGTTGGTATCAATTTTTCTGGACCAACCATCTATGGCTGGGCTGTGTTGGCCTTTGAAGGTTGGCTTGCTGGCTATCAGATGAGTTTTGACACAGCCAAATCCAAACTGTCACAGAATAATTTTGCCCTGGGTTACAAGGCCACAGACTTCTAGCTGCACACTCGTGAACAATGGCACTGAATTTGGAAGGTAGATCTACCAGAAGGTGAATGAGAAGACTGAAACATCAATAAACCTCTCGTGGACCGCCGGCAGTAACAACACACGTTTCGGCATCGCTGCTAAGTACAAGCTGGATTGTAGAACTTCTTTATCTGCTAAAGTGAATAATGCCACCCTGATTGGCTGCGTTATACTCAGCCCCTCTGATCAGGAGTGAAACTGACCCTGTCAGCTCTAATCCATGGAAAGACCTTCAAGGCAGGAGGGCACAAGGTCGGGCTGGGATTTGAACTAGAAGCTTAATGTGGTTTTGTTTTGTTTTTTTGCACGCTCAGAGTAATTTTTTTTTTTAATTTCTGCATGTCCATATCAAGTGAACTTTACTAGTAAACAATCATGATCCATTGCTGTAAGAGGTGCCCGTGAATTCTGGAGTTCAAAGAGACCCCATAATTTTTTTATTTTACGCACAAATAACCTGTGTATGTTTGTTTGTTTATTTATTTATTTATTTATTTATTTATATTTATTCATTAGTCATCCATTTTATACACATCAGTGTATACATGTCAATCCCAATCTCCCAATTCATCACACCACAACCCCCAAACCACGCCACTTTACCCTCTTGGTGTCCATACGTTCTCTACATCTGTGTCTCAATTTCTGCCCTGCAAACTGGTCCATCTGTACCATTTTTCTAGATTCCACATATATGCGTTAATATATGATATTTCTTTTTCTCTTTCTGACTTACTTCACTCTGTATGACATTCTCTAGATGCATTCACATCTCTACAAATGACCCAATTTTGTTCCTTTATATGGCTGAGTAATATTCCATTGTATATATGTACCACATCTTCTTTATCCATTCCTCTGTTGATGGGCATTTAGGTTGCTTCCATGACCTGGCTATTGTAAGTAGTGCTGCAGTGAACATTGGGGTGAATGTGTCTTTTTGAATTACGGTTTTCTCTGGGTATATGCCCAGGAGTGGGATTGCTGGGTCATATGGTAATTCTATTTTTAGTTCTTTAAGGAACTTCCATATTGTTCTCCATAGTGGCTGTATCAATTTACATTCTCACCAGCAGTGCAAGATGGTTCCCTTTTCTCCACACCCTCTCCAGCATTTGTTGTCTGTAGATTTTCTGATGATGCCCATTCTAACTGGTGTGAGGTGATACCTCATTGTAGTTTTGGTTTGCATTTCTCTAATTGAGCAACTTTCATGTGCTTTCTTGGCCATCTGTATGTCTTCTTTGGAGAAATGTCTATTTAGGTCTTCTGCCCATTTTTGGATTGGGTTGTTTGTTTTTTTAATATTGAGCTGCATGAGCTGTTTCTATATTTTGGAGATTAATCCTTTGTATGATGATTCATTTGCAAACATTTTCTCCTATTCTGAGGGTTGTCTTTTCGTCTTGTTTATGGTTTCCTTTGCTGTGCAAAAGCTTTTAAGTTTCATTAGGTCCCATTTGTTTATTTTTGTTTTTATTTCCATTACTCTAGGAGGTGAATCAAAAAATATCTTGCTGTGATTTACGTCAAAGAGTATTCTTCCTATGTTTTCCTCTAAGAGTTTAATACTGCCTGGTCTTACATTTAGGTCTCTAATCCATTTTAAGTTTATTTTTGTGTATGGTGTTAGGGAGTGTCCTAATTTCATTCTTTTACATGTAGCTGTCCAGTTTTCCCAGCACCACTTATTGAAGAGGATGTCTTTTCTCCACTATATATCCGTGCATCCTTTGTCATAGATTAGTTGACCATAGGTGCATGGGTTTATCTCTGGGCTTTCTATCCTGTTCCATTGATCTATATTTCTGTTTTTGTGCCAGTACCATATTGTATGGATTACTGTAGCTTTGTAGTATAGTCTGAAGTCAGGGAGTCTGATTCCTCCAGCTCCGTTTTTTTCCCTCAAGACTGCTTTGGCTATTTGGGGTCTTTTGTGTCTCCATACAAATTTTAATATTTTTTGTTCTAGTTCTGTAAAAAATGCCATTGGTAATTTGATAGGGATTGCATTGAATCTGTAGATTGCTTTGGGTAGTATAGTCATTTTCCCAGTATTGATTCTTTCAACCCAAGAACATGGTATATCTCTCCATCTGTTGGTATCATCTTTAATTTCTTTCATCGGTATCTTATTCTTTTCTGCATACAGGTCTTTTGTCTCCCTAGGTAGCACTGGATTGTATTCTGAACGGCTACTGCAACCTTCATGAACCGTTCTACATTCAGATCCTATGCCTCCTCAAGTAAAGAAAATCCCCTTGCCATTTCCTGCATCATGAATCTCTTCACCTCTTCAGTTACTTCTTCCTCTTGTCTCTCTTCATCCTTCTCTGGGGCTCCACTTCCATCAGGTCTTCATTAGTAAGCTCCTCGTGTTGCACAGCAAGGAGTTCAATGAAGTCGTCCTCTTGCAGATCTAGCTTGAAATAAAGATACTATACCACTGTACTCTATACAGTACTGTAAAGTACACAAAAGCACAACCACTTGTAGAGGATGCATGCACATGACAATGTATGCCAGACACGTGAACTACTTTATGTGATTGAACATGCAAAGGCACGTTTGCATCTTTGAAAGTTTGTGACTTGAAGGTTCATATGTAGGGGACTTACTGTATTATTCAGGCTTAAAAAAGAAAGAAATCCTGTCACATGCTACGACATAGATGAACCTTGAGGACAGTATGCTTAGTGAAATAAGTTAATCACAAAAGACAAATACTGTGTGATTCTACTTACATGAGGTACCTAGAGTAGTCAAAATCCAACAGAGAAAGTAGAATGGTGGTTGCCCGGGGCTGGGCAGAGGAAAGAATGGGGAGTTTTTTTAAATAGTTATAGTGTTTCAGTTTTGCAAGATGAAGAGTTCTGGATACTGCACAGCAATATGAATGTACTGTACTTAATGCTACTGCATTGTATACTTAAAAATGGTTAAGATGGCAAATTGTATTTTACCCCAATGTTACCACAATTAAAAACAAAAACTAAAAGAAACAACAGAAAATAAGTTGGTGAAACCATAAGTTCTTTGGATAATCAGTCTGATAGGTTTTCCCCTTTTAGCCTTCATTTTTTTGAATTTGGAGCTTGAGCTTAATTTCATATAGTTACTTGGCATTAAATGAGCCCTCTCCGCATAATATGTAGTCCAGTACTACTAAGGCACCTGAAAAGAGATTAGTTATCCTTAAACCAAACAATATTCCAAAGAAAGCTCTACCTTCACCAAGCTATTCTGTGAAGATTGATGGATTTCCGTATATTAGTTTTCTATGCTATGTAACAAATTGTCACAGACTTGGTGACTTAGAACAATATGCATTTATTATCTCAAAGATTCTCTGGGTGAAGTATCTGTTCACAGCTTAGTTGGGTCCTCTGCAAGGCTGCAATCAAGATATAAGCCAGGACTGGGTCCTCATTTGGAGGATCGATGGGGAAAGATGAACTTCTAAGATCACTCAGGTTGCTGGCAGAATTCATTTCCTTGTGACCATACAGCTCATATAAGCTTGATCCTTCAAAGTCAGTAAGGAAAGCAGTTGGGGGCAAGATAAAGCCTTATATAGCATGACTTAATCAGGGGAGTGACATCTTATCACGTTTGTCATATTCTGTTGATAGAAGCAAGTCACAGGTCTCTTTCATAATCAAGGGGGTGGAGGATAATACAAGGGCAGGAACACAGTGGTTGGAGTTGTAAAGTCTGTTCATCACATTTCTCTATCCATATTTTTCTCTTATATCGTTGACACAGTGTAAAGAGTATTCCTATGAATAACCTGTCTTTTTTTTTTTTTTTTTTTTTGCGGTACGCGGGCCTCTCACTGTTGTGGCCTCTCCCGTTGCGGAGCACAGGCTCCGGACGCACAGGCTCAGCGGCCATGGCTCACGGGCCCAGCGGCTCCGCAGCACGTGGGATCTTCCCAGACCGGGGCACGAACCCGTGTTCCCTGCATCGGCAGGCGGACTCTCAACCACTGCTCCACCAGGGAAGCCCTAACCTGTCTTGATTAGGTTGAAAGATGCCTATAACTGATCTTTTGCTGACCTTGGGGATTTAAGTGTGTCCATTTCCTTGTTTCTACTTCCAGTGTACAATATTTTTAAACTCTCTTTTTGAAGTTTGGGCCTTTGAATAATCCACAAAGCTGCTGCTTATTTTCTTTAGCAGTCTATATTAAACGCAGAACACTGATTGTTAGAAAACTAATGATCTGTTCTCCCTTTCAGCTTTCCATGTCAGATGACAAACTTCAATCTCTATTATAAATTTACATTAATTAATAAGCTAGACTCAAATGTTTTCTTGGAAATAGAGATTTTAAAAAATCTTAGTTTAAATTTTTTTCTTGTTATAACATACCACCATACTTCAATTCCTTGGAACCAAA
Organism: Mesoplodon bidens; assembly: GCF_964165515.1. Classification (NCBI taxonomy): domain Eukaryota; kingdom Metazoa; phylum Chordata; class Mammalia; order Artiodactyla; family Ziphiidae; genus Mesoplodon; species Mesoplodon bidens. The sequence continues at coordinate 54,816,085 of NC_138162.1, forward strand.
ATGTGTATTTTGTGTGTATGTGAGTGTATATGTACAAAAATGTGGATTTATGACAACTTTTTGGTAAGCTCAGAAAAGGTCTTCCTCTGTTTTCCCAAATAGTCTCAGTAAGTGCTCTGGGCAAAATTCAAGTCTTTACATTTCTTCTCTCATACATATTTACTACAAGCTTCTACTTACCAGACATTTCTGGACCATTTAACTATCTGTGTACCTTTTTTCAGTTCTAACTCAAGAGATTAGTGCTGATATATTTGCTAATACAGAATACCTTTTTATAAAGGCATCTTATCTATTTCTAGCTAGAATGTCACCAGAAACAAATGCTTTTAAAACACTTTCAAACAAATTATACTAGGATTTTAAAACAGACTGATGAAACTCACTTTGTTATCCAAATAATCAATACTGAGGACCACACTTTCAGTAGAAGTGATCCCCTTGTGTGTACCTGTAACTCAGAAATTAATCTGTTCTCTTTCCATGGTAGAACCAGATGTGAATTTTGTCAATTTCTGATTTCCTTCTGTTTCTTAATTCCAAAGGATATCTGATAAAATTTTCACATGGACCTTCAACATATTGTTTGCCTCAGGTTTATATGCGACTTTTTTTTAAAGAGGTGAGGCTATAAAAGCTGATATTAGCTATTTTCTATTGAATGGCAACTAAAGGTTGTCATGCTACATCACAGACACGTGTTGTTTCATTTCATCTGAGAAGAGGTGTGGATTTTATGAGCTGGATTTTTTTTTAATTTCTTTAATAGTTAAGGAAGGGAGGTTCTAATATTTTAGGAAATTTATACAAGATTATATGATTATTTGGATAGTGGTGCTGGGATTTGAATCTAAACCTATCTAACCTCATACTCCAATGAGATAGGCTCAGATGCAGTGAGCAACAGATTGAGAGGGCAGGGCAGCAGAGCAGGCCCTGCACAGGATAGAGGATGTAAAGGCAGAAAGTAGTTGTGTTCCCCAAGCCCCTCCAATAGAAGAGATGTCACCTCAAGATTATCAACCCTTTTCAGACAGACCACTGGTCATTTTATAGGCATCACTGTATGAGCTAAGCCTTACATCTACCCTCCTCGCACCATCTCCAATGTGGCAACTGGCTACACAAAACACAAGGGGAGCGATCTGGAGACATACCAGTAGATAAGGTTTTAACAAGTTCAGATCAGCTCCTACCTCTATCCTCTATGACTTACATTCTCCTGAATTTAAAGCCTGTTTATTTTCAAATAACTTGCTGTTTTGAATTAATTTGATTTTCTAATATTTTGGTCTTCTAAGGCACCATGCTAAAGAAGAGAAGTAGCCATAGAACAGAACAACTAGTTCTGATGTGATTGACCAGCACTATGAAAAGGAAAGGCTGAAAATAAGAGTGAATGGAATTGAGTATTTTGTGTCCTAAGCCCACAGATTCATTTAAAAATTCCAACTTTGTATTTCATGTCAGGTAAACGATTTCTTATGCATTGAGGAAAAATTGTGTGTGGGTGTTCACAGGGGGACAGGTATGAAATTAAATCTCTGAGAGCTTACTGTTCAATAGAAACTGTGCATATACTATAGCAGCAATTAATTTCACACTAACTCTACAATACATTTAATATCAGCCCCATTTTATGGAAAATGATACTGATGTTCAGGGAAGTTAGATGCATGTTCCAGGCCACAGAGGTGGTAAGTAGCACATCTCATTCCAAACTCGGTGCTCTGTCCCTTACAGGTATTAACCAGTTGTGGTGATCATATGTACGATATTAAGATCAGATTTTAACACAAGTTCCTTCAAACATGCAAATAGATAAAACTATCTAAAACACTGTGTAAAAGTAAATGTACACTTCCAAGGAGATTCTACTTAACTTAGATTTACCAATTAGTATGCAATTTCAACCTAATTAAAACATATTGCCATGCAAGTAGAATAACATTTTTAATCATTTATCAATAATTAACATTCACATATTTACTTTATCTCTCTTGAGGATTCTGTTACTTAGTGAGTAAAAGTTAAAGTTTTTAAAGTTTAGATGCTGTTAAGAGATACATATGTAAAACTGGAACGTCCTCAATACCCCTGAGCTCCTCTGACTGGGACAGATGTTACCCCAAGGTCATCAACCCATTTCAAACAGACCACTTGTCATTTCATAGTCATCTGCATATAATCCAGCATCACATTCACCCTCCCCATAATCAGGAGATCGGAGTGGGATGTCTTTATTGCTGCTACAACTCCAGCTTCCTTTTGGTCACAAATATCCATTCACTCCATTTCCCCATGTGAAAAACACTAAATTCCTCTTCAAAACATCCCCATAGTCCCATTTTTACATGGCATCAGGCTCAACCAGGTTCAGATGCAGTGCCTATGGATCTGGAGAGCTAGATAAATTGTCTGCACCCCTCCCATCCCATGCACCCAACGTGTGATGGTAGAAAAGGGCAGGATAACCCAATAAACACCCCTAACTGGAAATGGAAAGTAGAGGAGGCAAATAGAAGTTATGAGTCTACAGCAATTCTGAGATCCTAACGAGCAAATATTGCCAGAATCCTGTACCCTGGGGATAGGAAGTGTACCTTGACTAAGCTTCAGTTCAGTTCAGTCGATTGTTCTCTCTAGCTCTTGACTCCACTCTCTGCGATTTTCTCCTTTGCATCATTCTCCTTGGCCATTTTTGAAAAGGGCATTGAGCAGATTTCTTGGTCAGCTTCCTGTTGAATGTCTTTTAATATCTCAAAAATCTCATCTTCTTTTAGTGCAGGCGGCAGGTGCCTTTGCTAGTACAACTCTCTTGAAACATTCTGAATTTCTATGTATTTGATTCTGGTCAAATCCATGCGCCAAATGTCACCCCTAAAATAGTTTTACAAAATACCTCTCTCTCTCTCCTTAGTTACTAGAGGTTTGTATACATCAGGATTCTATGGGCTTATGACTCTACATTTCCTAGGAGTCTTGTTGGGTTAGAAGATCTACTAGATGTATCTTACTCCTTTCAGAGGTTTTAACAAAGAATGTCACAGCCACAGGCTTGATTTAGTCTTTGCTCTGAGATCATGTCTTACTGTAATGCTCAGAGTGAGTAATTGTCCTTTATCTGAGGCTGTTCTTCAATGGACTGTCAAAGAAAGATTACACTGGACAAAGTTAAAAAAACTAGGAAGCCTTAGTTAAGATTACTGCAGCAGAGGAAAGAGACTGAACTCAAGGTGAATGTATTTTTAAGTGCTGAGGTGAGTGATCTAGTGGAAAAGGACTTAGAGAACATTAAGGAAGTGGGATGTGCCATCACATTGAGTTGTTCCTGAGTTTGCAGATGTTTTTCTCTATGATTAGGCCATCTGTGTTTGCTAACTGATGCCCCTTGAAGACACTGTCCTACCTTTCCACTGGGACTGGGAGGTAGGAGCACTCTCATCCTTGATGACTGTATTTCAAAGGGGTGGCTCCCAGGTCTTTTTTTTTTAATGGATTTACATTTTTATTAGGCTTATAAAAATTCAATTTAATGGTGTCTTTAGGTACACATTTACTGAATAAAATAAAATATATATTATCTTCATAATAACTTAAAAAATGCAATGAACTTATTTAAGTTTCTTCCATGGTTCACCATAATTTAGGTAGAGAAAATTCTATTTTTTTAATTAATTATTTTAACATCTTTATTGGAGTATAATTGCTTTACATAAGAAAAACCTTTTTGTATTGTAAAACTGGCAAGAGGCTGGGAGAATATTTACCTGTCAAAAGGGCAAGAGAAAGAGTTTACAATAGAAAGTTTTCTGAAGTAAACGCCCTAAAATAAGGGAGGCAGGGGACCTATCATCGGAAGAAAGCTCCCTAAAGTTCAGTGAAGCTGAGGGGAAAATTAGGGCCGTCTTGGTTAGGATACACCTTTGACTTGAAGACCGACAGTTCCTTTCTCCAGCCATGCAATCTTTGAACTCTCTATTCTAAGTTTTGCTTGCCAACTGGCTAGTTTTTGTTTTATTTTGTTCTTTAATGAGCTCATCACTTTCTTGTAGTATCTTAAGCAAGTAACTCATACATTCAACATTTTGCCTCAAAATTTTATTTTCTCTCTTTTAAATAACTGTAACTAAAATTTTACCGAAAGTCATGCCACTCTTACAGGGCTCATTCTTCCAGCTTCCCGTAGGAGTCTCTTTGCTGCCTCCCACCTAATTCCAAATAAAACAGCACATATTTTAGTTTTTCCCATTTGTGGGTTTTGTTTTGTTTTATGGTATCATCCCATCACCAATTTTTCATAGTCATATTTTCCTACATAAAAATCTGTGGCATACAGCATTAAGTGTTTTTCTTGCCCGTGGTCTTTGGGTCAGCTTGTGGGCTCAGCTGAAGGGTATTAAGATGCCAGGGAAAACTTCTCATGACAAGGGCAGAAGCACAAAAGAGAAAGCCAAAAACTGAAGCATATTTTAAGCCTCCTGTGTCATTAGTTCACTAATACAGTATTCCACTTGCCAAAGCAATTTACATGGCCATGCCTAAAGTCAAGGGGAAAGGAGGAATACTCTACCCAGTATGGATAAGGGGGAAAGGAACTGAACAATGAACACGAGCAAGGACTTACTCTACAACAGCTACTTTTGTTTTGTCTTTTCTTAGATAAATTTTTAAATGAGAGAAAAATGTATGTTTCACAGGGCTGCTGTAGGAATTATACAAAATAGCATAAGTGAAACATCTAATAAGGTTACTGGCATATGTAGAAATTTCTTAAATTTCCGTTTCTTTGTACTAAGTTAAATATCATTCATCAAGGAACAAATGGACACTTTACATCTTATATTTATACATAGAACATTATTTTTTCTTTAACTGGTGTCTCCCTTTTCCCTTTAAAAATATAATTCACTTTAGTAAATTTGTCACAAAGTGTTTTAGTCTCAAATAATGTATGGTTTTACAGGTTAAATTTTTATTAGAATCTCTTCAGATATTCTAATTCTATTCTGAGTCAGTTACAACCCAAGATCCAGAATGAGACATTTTTCCCCCTAGGAACATATTTTAAAGAATGGCTGGAGAAGAGCCTTTTGTGGGTCAGGACAGTCTTGATGAATATTCCCACCAATAATTAATTCCTGATTCACAGAATTAGGAAGATTATGAATCTCCACTTGGTACAATTTAATCATTTGAACTTAATTTGTATGAATTTAGCTGGAGAAAAACTGGACTAATTTCAGACTGGTAAGCAGATGGCCAGTTTTCCTCTGCTTACTATTCCCTCAGTTCCCTTCCTCCTTCAGTTTTCATCTACTATCTCACAAGTGTTTTTAGGACTATTCCCTGGAGGTTCAGAGAATGAGTGATATTCTCTGTGGCTACTCACTCTGCTTAGATAGAAAATATTCCAGGAGAAAAAGATAAAAATATATTGGCCCTCTATGAAACTGCCTTTGTCTGCATTAGTAGGCTCTATCTGGCAACATTAAGTACATTATTTATTGCTGTCCTTAAGATTTTCTTGAAACAGCAAAAGATATATTTAAATTGAAATTAAAATAAATATGCTGCATAATTGCTTTAGACTTTGATGTATTAGCATTTGTGTATAAATTTTAATTTATATAAATATGTAACTAAACATAAAGTTATAGCAGTGAATAAGAGTTTGAAATTTGGAGTTAGATTAAACGGGGCTTGAGTTCCAGATGTTTGACTCTGGAAACCAGATAGTCTGTGAATTTCAGTATTTGCATTTGTTAAATGGGTTTAACTCTAGCACATCCTTGCATGACTATTTCAGGGGTTAAGTGAAATAACTCAAATATTGCATATATTGCCTGGGAGAACTAAATGAGATAGGCATGTAATATGCACAGTACATGACAATTAGTAAGGACTAAAAAATATATATATACTCATGTTTATACTATATGCCATGCATATTATATATATGTAATAGGTATTAAATATTTTACCATAACTTTACTAATGTGATATGAACACATACCCATTAATATTCTTCAAACAGGTAATAATTAGCAAGTCTATGAATTAAAATAGGAATAGACAAATTTCTCCTGCAAAGGCCCAGTCAGTATATATGTTCTGCTTTGTGGGACATATACACTCTATCACAGCTTCTCAATTCCACTGTTGTAGCAGCCTACAAACCATGGACCATACGTAAATGAATGAGCTGTGGCTGTGTTCCAAAAAAGCTTTATGAACACTGAAATTTAAATTTTATCTATTTTTCACATCATGAAATATTTAGGTTTTTTATATTTTTGCAATCATTTAAAAATATAAAAGCCATTTGCAGCTCCATAGCTGTACAAAAAGGTGGTGGGTTAACCTTGGCCCATGTGCTATAGCTTACCTACTACTGAATTAAGACACTGTACCAGTGTTGACACTCCTCTTCTCCCTCTTAACAGTTTTTTTTTAATTTACTTAATTTTTTTTTTTTTTTTTTTTTTCGGTACGCGGGCCTCTCACTGTTGTGGCCTCTCCCGTTGCGGAGCACAGGCTACGGACGCGCAGTCTCAGCGGCCATGGCTCACAGGCCCAGCCGCTCTGCGGCATGTGGGATCTTCCCGGACCGGGGCACGAACCCGTGTCCCCTGCATCGGCAGGCGGACTCTCAACCACTGCGCCACCAGGGAAGCCCTTACTTAATTTTTGATTTGTTCAAGTTTTAGTTCAGTTTAGTTTTGTTTTAAATCATATAACTAAGGAATTTCTCACAGGAAGGCCATATTGATTCTATTTACTAAATGGATATTACCTATCTGTGCTCTTTTCCCCCAAATTATTTTTTTAATATTAGTTTGACATGGAAAGCAATTATTAGTTGGATAAAAATAGATCTTTAACAATTATATATGTGCTTATGCTTGTACTTGATAAACCTTCCTATTATTTCTAATACAGTTTCTGGTTTTCAATATTTCTACTACCTTGGGTTTTTTGTTTGTTTGTTTTGTTTTTGAGTAAATAAGATAACTATCATCACTGAAGGGAGAGATTTAAATAAGTAGAAATAAGTATAGAGCACAAAACAAAAGGCCTAAGAAATCAAATAAATCACTATAAAAACTGCTCTAAAATGTTTAATTTCATTACTTTTTATATTATGGCATAACCATTGTTTGAGAGGCTTACTCAGGTCTGCAAAACTCAATAGTGATTTTTATTTTAGTTGAATAGAGTAGTTAATAATCTGATAGGCAACCTACTATCTAAGATAGCACAACTTCCCAAGTTTTACCATGGATCACAGGAAAGTCAAAGCATCAGTTAACCATCTTCAATTTACATGCGCCCTTCCTGTGATGGTTAATTTTATGTCAGCTTGACTGGGCTAAGGGATGCCCAGATAATACTTTATTTCTGGGTGTGTTTGTGAGGGTATTTCCAGAAGAGAGTACCATTTGATTTAGTAGACTGAATAAAGAAGATCTGCCCTCACCAATGTGGGTGGTAGCATCAGTCTGTCGAGGGCCTGAATGGAAAAAAAAAAAAAAAAAAAAGAAAGAAAGAAGGAAGGGCGAATCCCCTCTCTTTTTCCTTGAGCTGGGATGTCGTCCATCTTCTCCTGCCTCCAAACACAGGAGCTCCTGCTTCTCAGCTCTTCAGACTTAGGCTGAATTACACCACCAGCCTTCTTGCTTCTCCAGCTCACTGTGTGTCTACTCCTTTAGAAGAGTTCCCAGAACTTCCTTTTGATTCTAACTGTGAAATATTCTTCATCTAATTATTATTAAATGCCATTTTTCCCCAATATGTCTCAGTGGAAACTAGAAATATTTTCACCATTGGCTTAAGAAGTTAGTGAATCAGGGCTTTAAAAGGGCACAAAATGCACAGATGCACAATAAAAGTTTAAAGAGCAGGACCTGACATTTTTGGAATACCCTTAGTGAATATTAAATAATAGAATTCTAAAGCTAGTACTAACTCAGGTTCAGTGCTTCCTTCTCTGTTGTGACTGTTGACTCGGCAGAACTCCCAGCTTTTCATTCTGAGCAACACTGAAATGTGATGTTACTGCCACAGACTCTTCCTGTTTACTCTTTAAATTGTTTCAAATATTTTAAAGACTAAATTGGATTCTCCATGCAACAATCTCATTGCTGCATTCTCTTGCATATCCAAGGACTCAAAGCACAGGTAAATAAAGCACAAATATAATGAAAAGTGTTTTCTTTGATTTTATAGACTATAGAGGTAAAGCAAGGGTAGAGAAAAGTTAAGGGAATTGAACAAATTATACAGAAAGTTTTCATTATCTCCAAATTAAAAGATTCTTTATATTTACACTAAAATATGCAGAATAAAAATCAGACTGAGTACAGTTAAACATTTATGGTCTTCTTTTGTCTAAAATACTTCATAAAATCTGGAAATTTGAACTGATACTCAAACCTTTCCTTAACAAATTATGAAAATGTCTTAGTGCTTTACCTTTCTAGATTTAATATTGCTTTATCTTTCTACACTTAATATTGCTTTAGGAGCAACCCTTGGAATTTTTTTTTGATATTTACTATAAAGACATTTTGAATACAATATTTTTTAACTTATACTTCTGTCTCTAAAGACACTTGGGAAAAATTTCAGTGTCTTGAGGCAGGAATGCATATGCATATATATGTATATATATAAAGTATATATTTACAATATAGATTTACAATATACATTTAAATATATATTTATAATATATTTACAATATATATTTATAATATATTTTATATATTTATAAATATAATATATATAAATAAGTTATATACATATAATTTATTTTTATCTAATGGGTTGGTCCATGGAATTATGGAACTTATAAATGTTAGACTTTGTGTTATGCTGCTTTTTCATGTTTGCTGCCAGAAAGCTCAGAGCAAAATTTGTAGTTCATCTCCAGTAAGTACATAGGCTCTCATAGGATCCTATGGATCCTATGAGATGAGGAACCATAGGATGAGGTCATAGGATCTCATAGGATGAGGTTTCTTGCGTCTTTCCCTTCCAAAGAAAATATTAAAGGAAATACAGAAGTGAACTGGTTAAGTTTTTCCTTATCTGTACACTGATAAATGGAGATGAAAAAGTAGACTCTCTCCAGCCAGTGAAGAAATGTCCAAAGTTCCTTTGGCAGATGCTAACCAAGGCTTTATTTTCAGGCTTAGAAAAAAAATTCATTTCATTACGTAGAAAAAATCAGCTCTTTTCAGTTTTTATATCAAACTTCATTGAAAACTCAAGGCACGTCATTGAAAGCTTTGAGTATTTGGAATGTCTTCTATTTTCTTTTTCCCAGTTAATCAATTATGATTATTTTTGAGATTTAAAGTGGTGATTTACAAAGATAGACTTTATTAAGTTGTGCTATTTTTGGATATATGAGCATCCAAAAAGTTAAAGAAAAGACAAAGAAATAAAAATTTAAAATATAGGACATTTTCTCATGAATTATAATTTTCAAAGGAAAAGAATAGCTATCGAAGCAGGTACATACAATCTTAGTAAAATGCAGAAGATTGTCACAATTCAAAGCATAGTGAAAGGAATGCTAGCATATAAATCAGCATTTGTTAAAATGAAGTGTTGGGAGATACCTATTATATGGTATATAGTAGATGCATTTGGGAGTATTGGGCTTAGCTCTGTTTCGTGGGTAAAATAATAAAAAAAATTAGTTGGTAGATTATAGGCATATATGGCTTGGGAAACTGATTTAAGGTTTAACCTCTTAGTTTATAAGGACTTTATTTTACAGACTTAGAATTTTATTTTTTTAATTGAAATATAGTTGATTTACAATGTTTTGTTGATTTCTGCTGTACAGCAAAGTGATTCAGATATATATACACATTTTATTGAATATTCTTTTCCATTATGGTCCATTATGGTTTATCTCAGGATATTGAATATAGTTCCATGTGCTATACAGCAAGACCTTGTTTTTTATCCATTCTATATGTAAAAGTTTGCATCTACTAACCCCAAACTCCCAGTCCATGTCTCCCCACTTCCCCTCCCCCTTGGAAACTACAACTCTGTTTTCTATGTCAGTGAGTCTGTTTCTGTTTCATAGCTAGATTCATTTGTGAAATATTTTAGATTTCACATATAAGTAATAGCATATGGTATTTGTCTTCCTCTTTCTGACTTACCCACTTAGTATGATAATCTCTAATTGCATCCATTTTGCTGCAAATGGCAATATTTTGTTCTTTTTTATGGCTGAGTAATATTCCATTGTATATATGTACACATCTTATTTATCCATTCATTTGTTGATGGACATTTAGGTTGTTTCCATGTCTTGGCTATTGTGAATAGTGCTGCTATGAACATAGGGGTGCATGTATCTTTTTGAATTATGGTTTTGTCCAGATACATGCTCAGGAGTGGGAATGCTGGATCATATAGTAATTCTACTTTTAGTTTTTTGAGGAACCACCATACTATTTTCCATAGTGGCTGCACCAACTCACATTCCCACCGACAGGGGAGGGTTCCCTTTTCTCCATATCCTCTCCAGTGTTTGTTATTTGTAGACTTTTTAATGATGGCCATTCTTACTGGTGTGAGGTGGTACCTCATTGTAGTTTTGATTTGCATTTCTCTAATAATTAGTGATGTTGAGCTCTTTTCATGTGCCTATTGGTCATCTGTATTTCTTCTTTGGAGAAATGTCTAGGTCTTCTGCCCATTTTTCAATTGGGTTGATTTTTTGTTGTTGAGTTGTATGAGCTGTTTGTTTGTATATTTTGGAAATTAAGCCCTTGTCGTTTGCATCGTTTGCAATTTCTCCCATTCCGTAGGTTTTTTATTGTTTTGTTTATGGTTTCCTTTGCTGTGTAAAAGCTTGTAAGTTTGATTAGGTCCCATTTGTTTATTTTTGTTTTTATTTCTATTGCCTTGGGAGACTGACCTAGGAAAACATTGGTATTATTTATGTCAGAGAATGTTTTGCGTATGATCTCTTCTAGGAGTTTTAGGGTGTCATGTCTTAAGTTTAAGTCTTTAAGCCATGTTGAGTTTATTTTTGTGCATGGTGTGAGGGTGTGTTCTAATTTCATTGATTTACATGCAGCTGTCCAACTTTCCAGGCACCACTTGCTGAAGATACTGTCTTTTTCTTCATGTATATTCTTGTCTCCTTTGTCGAAGAGTAATTGACCGTAGGTGTGTGGGTTTATTTCTGGGCTCTTTATTCTGTTCCTTTGATCCATATGTCTGTTTTTGTGCCAGCACAACACTGTTTTGATTACTGAAGCTTTGTAGTATTGTACAGACTTAGAATTTTAGTAAGAACTTAGCATTCAAAACAAAACAGGTTGGTTATATGTAGGAAAGATAGATCTTTCCAGATGTTCACCTTTGCAAACAATAAGTTCTATATTTGCTTCAAGTAGCAAATTTCATTAGCTGATGTTCAAGCTGCTTCCATGACTTGGTCACACATTGAGGACTCTGGTATAGGTATGATGCTTTGGATCTGTTTTAAAAATTAACATCTGGACATTTGTGTCTGTGATAGTCATAAAACTTAAAGATGTATATCTCAAGATTTGCAAATATTAGAATATGGAAATATATATTTTACGATATCTTCTCTGTACCATTGAAGTCTGTAGTATATGTCAGATTATTACTGACTTCTGGCAGGGATGGTTAGGTCTAATGCAAGGGAAGTTCGCCTAATGCTTGGGCTTTTATGCATGTATTTTCCAAGGAACTGGCACAGGCTAGGATACTTGCTGAGAGAACAACTGGAATCAAGGGAATCAATCAGTTACAGGTGACAATGATTCTGGAATCCTAAAGAGATTATCCTGTAAAGGAAAAACTGAAAAGAATAATCATCATGATTGTCATCAACATCAAGGTGGTTTGTTATCTCTTCTTCTTGTCTATACATAATTTGTCAGTGGATTTTGTCTTTGGATCACTGAGTTACCTCTCTTTGCAGCTACACACCCATTAGGGAAAATTCTTGTAATACTGAGGACTTTTGAAATAAGCCAGGATTGAAAGGAAGAGAGTTAGCTAGTATATGGCTAAAACTCACCAAAGTAAAACAGAGACCATAGCATTTAGGCCTTGCTTTATTTGGTCCATGGAGGATTAAAAAAGTAGGAATGCTTTAAGATGTTCTGTCAACATCAAGTGAAAAGCAGAAATGTGAGGTGTCAGAGTCATAAAGACATTGATGTAGGATGTTTACTCTTTTGTCACCCTCTTTCCTTGGTGATCTCATGCGTCCCAAGGTTCTCAATGCTCTTGATGTTCCTTTAACTCCCTGGCATGATGCTCCAGGCTATGTAAGTTGGATATTTAAAATGCACCTCAAATTTAGCATGTTCAAAACTGTACTGTTTCTTCCTTCACTCCTGTCACCGGCTCTATGTTACTCCTTCTTCCTCTAGTTTTTATAGTCATAGTAAATTGCACCATCAGGAACACACTATTCAAGCCAGAATATTACAGTTATCCTGGATCCTTCTCTCTTCCTCAAGTCTGACAACGATATCTGTCCTATTTCTAATTCATTCTCTTTGCTTCATTGAGACCAGCATATGTGACTATAATAAAATCCCACTAACCTCCTAACTAACTTTCTCCCTTGCTTCTCTTGTCCTTTCTCTACACAATAGCCAGAGTTATCTTAAACATAAAACAAAACAAAACAAAAAAACAAACAAAGTTTAATTATGCCACTGTCTTGCTAAAATTAATTTTCTTATTTCAATCAGATATTTAAAAAATCTTTATTTTCTTCTTATTTCAGTTAGAATTAGATTAATTAATTGTTGATAAATGTTAAGCAACCAGCTCTCTGGGGATGAAAAAAAAATCTCTATTTTGTAGCGATTAGCTTAATGATTTCCTTTGTTTCAAAACTCCCACCAATTTCAAGCTAGCATCGTCATGTGATGTCACTGAATGTGGAGCTGGAAAGAGGTGTGCAGTAGCACTCCATTGCACTGCGCGTCCACCATATTAGATACAATAGTTGTAAAATGTCTATTGTGATAATAGAAAACTATAGCAAAATCATTTAGGAAATGGCGAGCTTTGATTGCCTTTGTTTCCAAAATGATTCATTTAGTTGTAAATTTAAATAATTCAACTAATTTAACCTTGAGTGTGGATGATGTTTAAAAACAGGCTCACAATACTCGTGAAAATTTAGTGATCAGCTCTCAGAAACCCATTTGAGCAGCTCTATCAATCACCCCACTGAACAAAATCCAAGACCTTTTCTCTGCCTAACAAAGTCCTTCATAACCTGGTTGCTACTTCACTCTCTATGATCATCTCAAGTCTTTGAGTCCCCCTTTTCCAGCTCAGTTGATTTCCTTTCTGGGGCTGCAGCACAGCAAATCTTTGTCTTCTCAGAAATTTTGTAGCCGAAGTGACTTGGGTGGTTGTATTTTTGTTGAAACTGAAAAGAGCTTGGGGAAATGATTATCTCAAACTTGGGATACTTCATGCACCAAATGCATGAAATTACAAATCCACATATTTTTATTTCATTGTAAGAAACTCAACAATCCCCGAATTCAAATAGTATTACAAATATCTGACAACAAGGTGATCTACTTTATTTCCATCATCTGAATATATTTCATCTGAGTCTTATTAAATAATATTGACTTTAGTTATTTCCTATCATTTTCTCAGGTCCTTTATATAACTTAATTCTCCTCTTGCTTTTTGATTATTTTGTGGTAAATGTCTGAAATTTTCATTTGGATTAAGGATTTTTTTGGACTTTTTTACAGTAGGAAATCTACCCACTGTAGAAAATATTATGCTGTACTGCTGCCACTCCCACCCCGGGGGATGGCTGCAGTCAGTGACTGGTCTCCATTGAGGGACAAAGGCCCTGTCACCTTGCCTCAATTTGGGGGCCATCCTAACTAGATCACCTGAGGAATTTGTTGTAACTGCATTACAGTTCGGCTAATCCCTTTGTCTGATTTTGACTCTTCCCAGGGAACCTGACCTAAGAAATAGGTAGAATGGACACTAGTTTCCTTTACCAACACTCTACAACGAAAACTAAGGAGGTTTATGTGGATAATTTAGTAAAACCCTATCCACCTATACACTCCCCTTTCCAGCAATCTCCCACAAACACACTTCTTCAAGAATAATTGTTTTACTAGTATATACCACTCTCTATTTGCCAAATTCAGCGTTTTCATGATCACGGTCCAGGAAGGTTCAAAGCAAATCCTGCTTTTATCCTACACTTAGCATCTTACCAGCACTTCTGCTTCTTTCCCTAACCACATAGCGTGGATGGAAACTCTAGCTGGGAATTCCTGCGATACCTTTAATCTGCTAGGTGTTTATTATTCTGTATTTAATACCTCTCTTTTGTCTTACTCTGGCCCTCTCAGCTTTTTTAGAATCCCCCACTATATATATTAACTGCTTATCTTAAGTGAACCATTACCTTCTTCATAAGATAATTATAAATTTAAATGAGCTGATTAGATAAAGCACCAGGCAAAATTGTTCTGGTACATATTAGGTGTTCGATAAGGGTATTTTATTATCAGTAGGAACTATACCTTGGTCATGTAACTTCATCTATAAGAGGCTCATAATTCAGCAACCAAAGTCTGACAGTAAAGTAATAATCCTGGGAGTCTAAGAAACACTCAAATGCATGCAACCTAAAGTAGAAACAAGATTCAAACTTGTCTTGCTAACTCCAAATCTTGCTCTGTTTTCAATAATCTTTACATCCACTTCTATTGAGTAATACCAATCATAATTTTAAAAAGTATATAAAACCACAAAAACTTACATAAACATCAGTAATTGAGTCATTATCTATGTACTAATCACACTTCCATTATAGGGAAAGGTAACATTGTATAGGCCACAGTGACAGCCCTCATTTTTTAGATTGTAAAAACATATGAGTTTCAAAAGTTGAAAATATCTAGCACATAAAACATAAGTTATTAAACAAAATTAATCCTGTCTTTGAATGTCTAATCACCAATTTGGTAACTTCTTTTATCAGATTTTAGTTTGGCATGCTTCAAAAAACTTGGCAACTACAATGTGACATGGATGCATTTAAAACAGATTATCTTTTTGGATTTAAAAATGAAACAAGTGTAAATATTCAGTATACCTTTGAGCAGCTTTTATGTCATCGTTACCATCCAAGTATGTACATAATAAAAAATTAGAAATCATGCTGAGATGCAATACACAGAATATGTGTTAAGAGAGAATTAAATATGGCAGAATATTAACAAATCAAGGACAAACATATTTTCAGTTCCAAAAGGACCGTGAAGGTCAGTGAGTTCAGAACTCCTCCCTTTTCAGTGATTTTATAATCAAAAGGGCATAATCTATTTGTTTTCAATTTTATTAAGTAAATTGTCCTTTTGCTGTGTCTTCCCCCACTCCCAAAAATGGTTACAAAAATAGCTATCCTAATTAGAACCAAATGATAATAACGAAGTATTATGAGGCATTTAATATTAGAGGGACAGGTAAAATTAAAAAGAAATGCTTATGAGATAATGAGCTTATTATATACGCACTATATTCTTTGATTTTTCCAACAAAAGTGAAAGGAACTGCTATCAGATTATTTGTCTTGTTTCCTCCTTTTTCCAGACATTCACCTAGTCCACATTTTCCAATCTCTTGTAGTTAGGATTAGTCATATAGTCTACTGAGTAGTGGCTCTCTACTAGGTTTGCCTTATAAACACCTCATACGCTGACTCTCATGTTACTTTTTCTTGGAAGTTTTATACGTTAAACAACCTTGAGAGAACTATATATTAAAAATAGTGAAGCCCCAAGATGGAAAGAATCAAGATCTGTCAACCTTAGCAGAGGATAATGTTAACTCCCCACTGTTTTAAGTGTGATGATACTATGTGGAAAACTAATTTCTATTCTATTAAGCCTCTGAAATTTGGGGACTTGACTTAATTATTATAGCAGCTAGCGTTACCCTAATAATACTCTAATTCTCATTTTAACAGTTAGGGAACTTGATCACAGATAATTTTCTTGCCTTGGTAGATTCTATCAGATTTTCCCCTTGGACTAAGGAGTAAGAAAATATCCTTCTTTTCTCTTCCATTCACCATTCTAGATAAAATGAGGCATTAACTTACTTTCTGTAGGCCTATACACTTTAAGCTTCTGTGTGTGTGTGTTTGTGTGTGTGTGTGTGTGTGTATTGAATCACTGTGTGGTTATTTATTTTGGTCAGTGTAGATGTACATAGCTTATAACTCAGTTATTTTCTGCATCCCATTATTTTTGCTTAATTTTCACTTGTGTCTTTGATTTTATTATTTCAGTGCTGGTCCACTTTGTATATTTTGCTCTCTTACTGCTATCAACAGTCTCTCTGATTATGTACAGTTTTATTTTCTTCCACATCCTGATTTTTTTGTCTGCCATTTTCAATTCTCTTTAACGGTCTCCAGTGGCCATTGCTCACAGATTATGAAGTTTTTATGAGTAGAAAGAATTAAAAGGTTTAAAACCATTCTCAGGATAGGTTTTATAGTTGGGATTCTGGTAATGAAGGGACAAAGAACAAATAAAGAAATAGGATAACCGTCTACAGAGGCTGATGGTCTTATTTCTCATTGATAGACTAATAGATTGAAAACAATTGTATAAGGTATATAGAAGGAAATGCCTTCATAAAATCATGTAACTTGACAATAATTTAGAATGGAGGTATAATAAAGCCACACATCCTCAATTTCCTTATTTATAAACTTCGTTCCATAAGTGTTTTCTCTATCCACTATTCCATCAGTGGCATAGCTACTTCCTGAGTTAGAAAACCATAATGGATCTCTATATCATACAGAGTTTGGAGGACTTATTCATTTTTCCTGCAAAAGTTAAAGTGCAAAACTTTCAGCCCATCAATCCTTTAGCAAGCTGTCCAAGGTGACATTTCATTAGCACATTTTGTCAGTGGATAAATCGTACAGCATGCTCTGAAGGGAAGGTGGAAAACATCTAGTCCTTTTTCATTAGATCCATCTGAACTTGAACCACTGGAGATTACACACAAAAAGCATGTGAGACAGAAGCAGCGCTATCCTGTCTATAAACTGCATTAATCATTCATCCCCTTCAGAGTGTCTTAAGTCAGTGCCATGTCTCTGGTTAGGCCCCAAACTGGCTATTCAATTTTGAGCTGCATGACAGATACATTTCAAGGAAAATCAGAAACATAACGACTCCTGCCAGGCTTGATAAAGTCCTCATTCATCAATTAAGAGGTTCCAATAAGCTCAGATGGATATGGAAAAATAAGGAAACTTGCATGATAACACTTGATGATTTTCTCTATTCTTTCTCGGTTTGCTGAATTCCTGGGAATAAGGATCACAAAGGCTTACTGAAAAACCTGGATTCAGAAGGATGTCCTACCATCTGAAGCAAGAGGGTTCCTTTCATATTCTGCGTAGATCAGGTTCTATCCAGAAGCAATTGATAAGGAAAAGTTTTAGGGGCAACTTCATAATTCTCAGTGGTTTTAATTCACTTAAAGTTCTCACTCTATTTTTTTTGTTTCTTGTAAGCATGAAAGTCTGTGGAAATAGTTTACCCTTTATTCTCATGATTTCAATTTTGTTGGATCAAATCAGAGTGCTAGGAATATTTCCCAGTTTTAAATAGCTATAGGGTCAAAATGTTTCTGAAACATATGCTCAAATATAAATTTTTGTTCTGTAATTCCATCCAGGGAATATTTCAAACTAAGAGTTTTTTGTGTGTATAAAGTGGGGAGAATATATCTTTATAAAATGTACAGCATTTTCAATAGGCAAATTATCAAAGTGAATGAAAACTGATTGTAAATGGACGCTGTACCAGAAAACTAATAAGCATGATATCTGGTCAGTCCCTAAGTGTATTGTGAGAAGTAGCCAGTACCACTAAAAAATATCCAGTATCACTGAGGTCAGAAGTTTTAGAAGCTAATGCTAATCAATGAGAACTTAGAGAAAAAATATAATTTGTATTGCTTGCTTATATGAACCCATAGAGCTAGTCAATCAACAGATATATGCAAGATCTCATTGTGCCAAAGGTAACATTTGGCATTGTAGTGAGACTGCATCATGATTAAACTTTATTTCAAATTACTTCAAAGTGCTTTGTTTTCAATAGCGAATGGTTTTCAAACTGTGCTCCTAAGAGCGTCATGTGGCTATTCCTCAGGTGTTTCTAGACCAAAGAGGGCAGACTGGAGCTTGGGTGGGTTTTGTGGGGAGCCTTCCAACATCAACTGAAACAATCGTACTGCTACATATAGGACACTTCCTACTAAGGTTTCCTTTGGACAAAAATTCTGCATCCGAGAACCATTAGAAAACCACTGTAATAATTAAAATTGAGGATATCTTTTTTCTTTTACTGCCACTAGACACAATTTATTTTAAAAACACAAGCAGAAATTTCCACATCTGAATCTAAGCCAACCACTGGCTCAGAAAATTTGGATGAAATATCTTTATTGCTTTGATGGAATTACTGAAATTGGTTTGATGATCAGTAGCATAGCCAACATCAACCCATTTATTAAAGTGATTAATCATGGTCTGTTATTAAGCAGACTCTCCAAATTTTTTTTTCTCTCTTGGCATTTTGTCTTATTAAATAGAACTTACAAGAAGTATCTTAATGATATTTTTTGCTGTGCAAGTAAGTAAAGATTTACTCATGTTGATCTCAGTTAAGTTTCCTGGGGCCTATACCTGACATTTGTTTAGTGAGTTTTACTTTTTATAAAGTGCCTTCATGACAATTTCATTTGCTTTTCACAACTGTGAATTTTACGTAGTGCTTAGTCAAGCTTTAAAGTCTTACTGCCCAAGTTCATCGGATGGATAAGGTGGCAGAGCTAGAACTTGATCTGGACCATCTGCCTCTTAGACCCTGGACTCTCTGTGCATAACCTTCCCATTTCTAAATGGGTCTAGCTCCAGAAGACTTATATGTGCATATGTTGTAAATAATGATATTCCATAGCCACATAGGTATGGATTGAAAAGAGTGGGAGAATAGTGGCCAAAATAGAAAGCCTAGGAAGCTTCAGCCATACCCATACCCAAACTCTTTTAGTCTACTTTGTGAAGTCACTCAAATAACAACAACAACATCCTCATATATGGACAACTGACATTTTCTTCATGTCTTGTCTATTCAGATAGAAATCTCTTTCCTTGACACTCAAGGCAAAAATAGTCCCAAAACAAGATATGCACTAAATATTATAAGAAGTAGACTGGGTTTGGAAATACCTTGGAATACTTCATGTTTTTAAGTCAGACTGCTGCTTTGAATTTTTTAATTTACAGTAGATAGGAATTAATTTGATGAGAACTGCTAGAAAAGAAAAGGATCTTATGTCACTTGCCGGCAGGTTATTTGTACTGATAAGGGTATTTAGGGTTTATTATTGTTGTTGTTATTGTTTTGAATAGGTGCATAAATGTCCAATGGAGTCAGGTTGGTTAGTGTCAGAGTGAGGGCAGTGTGCTAGTTTTGCCTGAAATTAGATGTCTTGGGTCAGGGCTCAGGTTCTGCTTGCTGTTTTAAATGACTAGGGTCACTTACAGGTTGTTTTAGGAAGGATACTACCACAAGTATTTTTCCCTATTAATAAATAAATTGGTTTTTTGCCTAATTGGTATACCAAAAATAAGCACAGTGAGCAGAAAGATGACTAGACAGGCAATCAGGACCTCCACAACCTGTTCAGTGATAGATTTTAACCAAGTTTTAATCTTGGGTTGAGTTCTGGGCCTCAGTTTCCTCACTTATAACATGAGTTGTTGTGTGTACTCCATGCATCTAAGGTGGCTAAAACTTTAAGAGAGTCTACGTAAATAAACTGTGAAATCATGAAAAAACACAAATCCCATATTCCTTCTCTCTACTGTCAATTCATTAAGTTTTCTTTGATTATGCCAGGCTGTTGGTTTATGACAAAATGATCACAAGAGAGCATGAACATAAAACCTTCCTCTTGCCACACTGCAAAGGTCATCACAAAGCATAAACACCAGAATGGACAGTAAACTACTTATAAAGAAATATCTTGAGTGAGGGTATCAAAGCAAGCCTAGGAGTTAGTGAGGGGTAGAATTTATGTGTGAACGCCTAAGTTTATTTCCGAAACATCGGATATCACATTTGCTTTTTTTGCTGGGTATTCCCCCAAATCACAGAGGTCAGCAGGAGAATGGGCTCCCTAAGATGTGGTTTGGGACATCACTGTAGTCGTTGAAACAAGCTCAGTGCTAAGAAACCAACTTGTCTCTACAGGAAGGTATTTTTTTTAAAGCTCCTACTCTGAGGAGTGCCTGTTTTATGGCTTGAAGTTTGGCTATTTAAACAGGTGATTTTAATTTAAACAACAAAACGATTAAGAAAGATACTAAACAGAGATTCCCACCCAACCTCCCTTTTTTGCAGATTGAGATTTAACTGTGCTATAATAGTGCCCATGATAAACTCACTTACTATATGACCTAGTAGCAACACAGATGAATGAGGAAAAACCATTTGATTGAAAAATACAGCTTATTCATTGCTGACACTTCAAACTAAAAGTCGTAAGTTATGGTATGTTAGTTAAAATATTTCATTACTTGTAATAAAACCAGTTTTGATTAAGCCAAACAGGCAAATCTTTAAAAAGAGAAAATGTTTCACTGAACCCAGGGGCAGGAATACGTATGATCTCAAGGTGGGGCTATGTTGGTTTATTTAATATGTCAACATACTGGGTCACAGAGTGCCCAGATTAAACATTATGTATAGGTGTGTCTAAGAGGCTATTTCTGGATGAGATCAGCATTTGAACTGGTGAACACAGCAAAGTGAATAAGGGAGGATGTGTCCCATTCCTGCCTGCCTGCTTGAGATGGGACATCTCATTTTATCTTCTCTTGCCCTTGGACTGAAACTGACACTATCACCTCTCCTGCTTCTCAGGCCTTCAAACTTGGACAGGAATTACACCATCAGCTCTCCTAGGTCTCCATCTTGCACATGGCAGATCACAGGACTTCTCAGTCTTCATAATCACGTGAGCCAATTTTTTATAATAAACCTCTTTCGATAGATAGATAGATAGATAGAGATAGATGAGAAATTGGTTCTGTTTCTCTGGAGAACTCTGGCTAATACAGGGATTAAAAAATCAGTCTTAAAGATCTGGGCAAATAATCCCTCTCTCTCCTACTGACTTCCTTCTACCAGGGGTTTATTCCTTCAGCAGGGCTTGGGGTGGGGAATGGGGCTGGAGGACAGAAAGCAGCACTAGGAGAAGGAGATATGGTCCTAGGCTAGGTAAACTGACCAAAGCTGTCTAAAAACATTGCACACAAACACCAAAATCTCCCTGGTGATGTGTCTAGGAGAACAAATATATACTTGTTCCATGGATGTAATGCTTGCTCTGTCCTTATGGATCACATTTCCTAATGTGCTGGCACTGTGGTAGTGACACCAAAAAGAACGCGGCAGACTTGAACTCAGGCTGGTGGAGGAGTCAGGCTTCTAACAAGGAAATTACAACAAAGTGGGATAAACGCTGTGAAAAAGGTAATCGCAGGGGTCCAGTGAGGGCTTAGGAGAACCAAATGAAATTAGGAGGTTGAAACAAGCTTTTCTGAGTGATAACCCCAAGCCTTCTGGGCACTGCAAATACACCCTATTAACAACATAAAAAGGCCCTGCTGTTGGGTATTAAATAATTAGTCCAGCATTCCTGTCCACTGGATAGGCTTTAATGAAATCTAAATGTTTAGGCTTTAGTAAATCCATGGTAAGGAATTGCCATAGATAACTAACACTACCACTGACTGCTCAGATATCAAAAGAATTAATGTCTTTTAATCTGTAAACCTGGCTCATAATTCTTTAAGTTTATTTTTACTGCATAATTACACTTTGCTTATACACGTTGCAGTAAAATTGGGACAACACTGCAGATGCCATTCTTCTGCAATTCAGTTTTTGCCTCAATCAGGTTATTACAGCTGAGTTGGAAAAGATTTATTATAATTGTAAATATGAATAAACTACAGTGGAGTTTTATGGAAATATCTGTATTCTCACAATAATTTACTCGAAGAACTATACATTTTACTATAATAAAAAGTAAAAAGTACAGTAAAACATTGTTTCAGTGTTCTCTTCCTTAAAGTAGGTATATTTCATGTCATATGTACATGCTGTAAATAGCACCTTCATTTCCAAATATGTACCTGCTGTTTAAACCTTTTTGTTTAGTGAGTTTAGAAAACAGTTAAATTAAAATGCTGTGTTGAAGGGAAGGTTTAACCTTAAAGTGAACTTTACACAAAATGTCAGTGAGCTACTGGGACAAGGGTTAGGAGAAGAACTGGCAAAAAAAGCAGAAACCAATTAGTCATCTTCCAATTAGGTGTATGTACTGAGAACTCATGTGTCTTTCTTACACTGTGGATGAAAAAGTACTAAAACACATGGTCTTTATTCTCATAGCAGCTCATTATACCATTGCAGAGCCCTAATTTTAATATTCTCCTTTTATTCTGCTTTCCTAAAATATTGATACTTTGTCAGATGTTTCTCAAACAATGTATAAACACTCCTAGAAGCACAGGGTAGAGTAGCAGGAGGTATCCTATACCACAGATAAAAATGGCACACAATCTTAAAACTGCACTTTACCTGAAGATTTGGCGGGGAGAGAGTTAAATAATTTAACTTGTAAATAAAGTCAAAACATTACTCTTTATATACTGATAGAAAATTCTCTTAAAACAAAACCTGAAATTTTAAAGAAATGTGGACTTAATGTACAATTCCAAACTCCCTATAGGTATTAATTTACTCTCTTCTTCTTTTCAGATAAATTTCACCAGTACAGACGACCCCTGACTGATGATGGTTTGATTTATGATTTTTTCTACCTTAGTGCAAAAGTGATACTCATTCAGCAGAAACTGTACTTCAAATTTGGAATTTTGATCTTTTCCCAGACTAATGATATCTGGTATGATACTCTGTGATGCTGGGCTGTAACAGCCACAGATTATGAGGGTGAACTTCTAACACACTTACAACCATTCTGTTTTTAACTTTCAGTATAGTATTCAATAAATTCCATGATCTGTTTAACACTAGGATAAAATAGGCTGTGTGAGGTGATTTTACCCCATGTAGGCTAATGGAAGTGTTCTGAGCATGTTTAAGATAGGCTAAGCTAAGCTGCAATGTTTGCTGGGCTAGGTGTATTAACTGCATTTTTGACTTCTGATATTTTTAACTTAGGATGGATGGGTTCATTGAAACCCCATCCTAAGTTGATGAAGATCTGTACTTTGAAATATCCACTTTATGTTACTTTCTTTCATACGCTCAGGTTCCTGAAAGTCATAATGTGGGAAAAATTCAAGCAAATATCAGTGATGTTCTTCTGTTTACTATGTATCTATTTAAATGCTTACTTCATGCTAGACTGTGTGCTTAGGTTAAAACATATATCCTGTCCATAAGAAAGCTTCAAATTTAGTTTCTTGAATATCTGACTTCAGGTAAGCAAGGCTGGACCCACTAGAAGGAAATCTAGCAGAATTTTTATTTAATTATGACCTTACAACAAACCCTATCACAATTTCCCTGATTCTCCTCTACGCTTTCCTCTAGAACCTCAAAATTTCTAGTTTCCAATTTCCCACATTAAATGCCTCCCATTAAGAATATATCCAATATTTCATTTTTCACAATCACTCTCTTAATAGCTTGTGGAAACACATCAACCTTTCTACCATAGATACTCTCCACCAGCCTAGGATCCATCAGAAAAGAGGACAATGGAGTTACTTTAAATCACCATCTATTCCTTAACTACATATATTCTTGGCATTCAAGTCTCCCTTTATTATGTGATCTTAATGTCTTCATTGCTAATATGTTGTTAAGGAATTTTGCAGATATGCCTGAGGAATTTTGGTTTGTGATTTTCTTTTGTTTTATAATGTCTTTGTGGGTATATGGTAATAGCATTATGCAGGCTATGACTTTTGTTTTCTATTTTGTTGGTTTCTGCTCTTTATTATTTTCTTTCACCATTTTGGGTTTCTTTGCTCTATTTTTGGAGCATTTATAGTGGAAACTTAGATCTTTTTTCTTTTCTCATATAAAGACTTAAAGCTATAAATTTTTTGCTAAGTACTTCTTTAGCTGCATTCTGTAACTTTTAATGTTGTATTTTTATTCTCAATCACTTAAAAACATTTTAAAATTTCTTGTGTGAATTCTTCTTTGACCCATGGTTTATTTAGAAGTGTATAGTTTGGACAGAGGAGACAAGATGGTGGAGCAGAGGACGTGAACTCATCTCTTCTTACAAAAATACCAAAATCACAACTAACTGCTGAACAACCATCGACAAAAAAGTGCTGGAACCTACTAATAAAGATACCCTACATTCAGAGACAAAGAAGAAGCCACAAAGATAGATACAGCAGGAGGGGCGCAATACCTGCCAGGTGGGCAACCCACAAACTAGAAACTAATTATACCACAGAAGTTCTCCCACAGGAGTGAAAGTTCTAAGCCCCATGTCAGACTCCCCAGCCTGGGGTTCTGGCAACAGGAGGAGGAGCGCCTGGAGCATGTGAAGGCCAGCAGTGTTTGAAGGCCAGTGGGGTTTGATTGCAGGAAATTTCACAGGAATGGGGGAAACAGAAACTCCACTCTTGGAGAGCACACACAAGGTCTCGTGTGCACCAGGAGCCACAGAAAGTAGCAGTGACCTCATAAGACACTCGGCCAGACCTACCTGCTAATATTGGAGGTCTCCTGCAGAGGCGGGGGTCAGTTGTGGCTCATGGTGGGGACAAAGACACTGGTAGTGGTAGTTCTGGGGAGTACTCATTGGCATAGGCCTTCCTGGAGGCCACCATTTTCTCCCCAAGACCTGGCTCCACCCAACAGACTGTAGGCTCCAGTGCTGGGACACCTCAGGCCAAACAACCAACAGGGTGGGAACACAGCCCCACCCATCAGCATACAGCCTGCTTAAAGTCTTCCTGAATAAACAGCTTCCCCATGATAAAAACACCCCCTGACCCGGCCCTGCCCACCAGAGGGATAAGACACAGCTCCACCCACCAATGGGCAGGTACCAGTCTTCCCACTAGGAAGCCTGCACAAGGCTCTTAGACAGCCTCATCCACTAGGGGCCAGACAGCAGAAGCAAGAAGAACTATAACCCTGCAGCCTGCAGAAAGGAAACCACAATCACAGAAATGTAGAAAAAATGAGATGGCAAAGGAATGTGTCCCAGATGAAGAAATAAGATAAAACCCCAGAAAAACAACTAAGTGAAGTGGAGATAGGCAATCTACCTGAGAAAGAATTCAGAGTAATGATAGCAAAGAAGATCCAAGATCTCAGAAAAAGCATGGAGGCACAGATTGAGAAGATATAAGAAATGTTTAACAAAGACCTAGAAGAACTGAAGAACAAACAGAGATGAACAATACAATAGCTGAAATGAAAAATACACTAGAAGGAGTCAACAGCAGAATAACTGAGGCAGAAGTATGGGTAAGGGAGCTGGAAGACAGATTGATGGAAATCACTGCTGTGGAACAGAACAAAGAAAAAAATGAAAAGAAATGAGGACAGTATAAGAGACCTCTGGGACAACATTAAGCACCAACATTCACATTATAGGGGTCCCAGAGGAGAAGAGAGAGAGAAAGGACTTGAGTAAATACTGGAAGAGATAATAGCTGAAAACTTCCCTAACATGGGAAAGGAAACAGTCACCCAAGTCCAGGAAGTACAGAGAGTCCCAGGAAGGATAAACCCAGGGATAATAAACATGCTGAGACACAGAGTAATCAAATTGACAAAAATTAAAGATAAAGGAAAAATGTTAAAACCAACAAGGGTAAAGCAACAAATAATGTACAAGGGAACTCCCATAAGATTATCAGCTGATATCTCAGCAGAAACTGCAGGCCAGAAGGGAGTGGCACAAAATATTTAAAGTGATGAAAGAGAAGAACCTACAACCAAAAATACTCTACCCAGCAAGGCTCTCATTCAGATTCCACAGAGAAATCAAAAGTTTTACAGCAAAGGAAAAGCTAAGAGAATTCAGCACCACCAGTTCAACTTTGCAACAAATGCTAAAGGAACTTCTCTAGGTGGAAAAGAAAAGGCCACAACTAGAAACAAGAAATTTATGAATGGAAAAGCTCACCAGTAAAGGCAAACATACAGTAAAGGTAGGAAATCATCTGCACACAAATATGATATAAAAACCAGCAGTTGTGAGAAACGAGAGCACAAATGCAGGATATTGGAAATGCATTTGAAATTAAAAGACCAGCAACTTAAAACACTCTTGTTTATAGACTTCTGTATCAAAACCTCATGGTAACCACAAACCTAAAATCTGCAATAGATACACACACACAAAAAAAGAAAAAGGAATCCAAACACAACACTAAAGTTAGCTATCAAATCATGAGAGAAAAGAATAAAAGAGGAAGGGAAGAAAAAAGACCTACAAACACATACCCAAAACAATTAGCAGAAAGGCAATAAGAACACATATCAGGGACTTCCCTGGTGGTGCAGTGGTTAAGAATCCGCCTGCCAATGCAGGGGACACTGGGTCGAGCCCTGGTCCAGGAAGATCCCACATGCCGTGGAGCAACTAAGCCTGTGTGCCACAACTACTGAGCCTGCGCTGTAGAGCCCATGAGCCACAACTACTGAGCCCACGTGCCACAACTACTGAAGCCTGCGTGCCTAGAGCCTGTGCTCTGCAACAAAGAGAAGCCACCACAATGAGAAGCCCGCACACCGCAACAAAGAGTAGCCCCCACTCACCGCAACTAGAGGAAGTCCATGCACAGCAACAAAGACCCAATGCAGCCAATCAATCAATCAATCAATAAAAACCTTTAAAAAACAAAAAGAACATACATATCAATAGTTCTCCAGAGTTGATCACATGCTGGGCCACAAAGTGAGCCTTAGTAAATTTAAGAAAATTGAAATTATATCAAGCATCCTTTCTGACCAAAATACTATGATATTAGAAAACAACTACAAGGAAAATACTGTTAAAAAAACCCCACAAGCACATGGAGGCTAAACAACATGCTACTAAACAGCCAATGGATCTGAAGAAATTGAAGAAATCAAAGAGTAAAAAATACCTAGAGACAAATGAAAATGAGAGCACAACAATCCAAAACCTATGAGGTGCAGCAAAAGCAGTTCTAAGAGGGAAGTGTATAGAAATACAATCTTACCTCAGGAAACAAGAAAAATCTCAAATAACCTAACTTTACACCTAAAGCAACTAGAGAAAGAAGAACAAACAAAACCCAAAGTTAGTAGAAGGAACACCTCCAAACTCCTTTTATGAGCCTACCATCACCCTGGTATCACAACCAGAAAAAAATAACACAAAAAAGAAAATTACAGGCCAATATCACAGATGAACATAGACACAGAAATCCTCAACAAAATACTAGCAAACCAAATTCCACAATACATTAAAAGGATCATACACCATGATCAAGTGGGATTTATCCCAGGGATGCATGAATTTTTAAATATCTGCAAATGAACCACATCAACAAGTTGAAGAATAAAAACCATATGATCATCTCAATAGAGGCAGAAAAAGCTTTTGACAAAATTCAACACCCATTTATGATGAAAACTCTCCAGAAAGTGGGCATAGAGGGAACATACCTCAACATAATAAAGGCTGTATATGACAAACCCACAGCAAACATCATTCTCAATGGTGAAAAATTGAAAGCATTTCCTCTAAGATTAGGAACAAGACAAGGATGTCCACTCTCACCACTTTTATTCAACATAGTTTTGGAAGTCCCAGCCATGGCAATCAGAGAAGAAAAAGAAATAAAAGAAATCCAAGTTGGAAAAGAAGTTCAACTGTCACTGTTTGCAGATGATATGACACTATACATAGAAAATCCCAAAGATGCTACCAGTAAACTACTAGAGCTCATCAATGAATTTGGTAAAGTTGCAGGATACCAAATTAATATGCAGAAATCTCTTGCATTTCTATACACTAACAATGGAAGTTCAGAAAGAGAAATTTAAGAAACCATCCCATTTACCACCACATCAAAAGGAATAAAAATACCTAGGAATAAACCTACCTAAGGAGGCAAGACCTGTACTCTGAAAACTATAAGACGCTGATGAAAGAAATCAAAGATGAGACAAACAGATCGAAAGATATACTGTTTTCTTGGATTAGAAGAATCAATATTGTCAAAATGACTATACTACCCAAGGCAATCTACAGATTTAATGCAATCCCTATCAAATTACCAATGGCATTTTTCACAGAATTAAGACAAAAAAATCTTAAAATTTGTATGGAGACACAAAAGACCCTGAATAGACAAAGCAATCTTGAGAAAGAAAAACAGAGCTGGAGGAATCAGGCTCCCTGACTTCAGACTATGCTACAAAGCTACAGTCATCGAAACAGTAAGGTACTGGCACAGAAACAGAAATATAGATCAATGGAACAGGAGAGCCCAGAAATAAACCCGCACACCTATGGTCAATTAATTTACGACAGAGGAGGCAAGACTATACAATGGAGAAAAGACAGTCTCTTCTATAAATGGTGCTGGGAAAACTGGACAGCTACAGATTAAAAAAAATGAAATTAGAACATTCTTTAACACCATACCCAAAAATAAACTCAAAATGAATTAAAGACCTAAATGTAAGACCAGATATTATAAAACTCTTAAAGGAAAACATAGCCAGAACGCTCCCTGACATAAATCACAGCAATATCTTTTCCATCCATCTCCTGGAGTAATGGAAATAAAAACAAAAATAAACAAATGGGACCTAATTAAACTCAAAAGCTTTTGCATATCAAGGGAAACCATAAACACAACAAAAAGACAGCCCATAGAATGGGAGAAAGTATTTGAAAACAATGTGACCAACACTGGATTAGTCTCCAAGATTTACAAACAGCTCATGTGGCTCAATATCAAGAAAACAAACAACTCAGTCAATAAATTGGCAGAAGATCTAAATAGACATTTCTCCAAAGAAGACATAGATATGGCCAAGAGGCACATGAAAAAATGCTCAATAGTACTAATTATTAGAGAAATGCAAATCAGACTACAATGAGATATCACCTCACACCAGTCAGAATGGCTATCATCAAAAATCTACAACCAGGGCTTCCCTGGTGGCGCAGTGGTTGAGAGTCCGCCTGCCAATGCAGGGGACACTGGTTCGTGCCCCGGTCCGGGAGGATCCCACATGCCGCGGAGCGGCTGGGCCCATGAGCCATGGCCGCTGAGCCTGCGCATCCGGAGCCTGTGCTCCGCAACGGGAGAGGCCACAACAGTGAGAGGCCCGCAAAAAAAAAAAAAAAAAAAATCTACAACCAATAAATGCTGGAAAGGGTGTGGAGAACAGGGAGCCCTCCTACACTGTTGGTGACAATGTAAATTGGTGTAGCCATTATGGAGAACAGAATGGAGGTTCCTTAAAAAACTAAAAATAGAGCTATCATATGATCCAGCAATCCCACTCCTGGGCATATATTTGGGAAAAACCATGGTTTGAAAGGATACATGCATCCCAATGTTCACTGCAGCACTGTTTACAATAGTCAAGACATGGAAGCAACCTACATATCCATTGACAGATGAATGGATAAATAAGATGTGGTACATAAATTCAATGGAATATTATCCAGCCATTAAAAAGAATGCAGTAATGCCATTTGCAGCAACATGGATGGACCTGAAGATTATCATACTAAGTGAATTAAGTCAGACAGAGAAAGACAACTATCATATGATATTGCTTATAGGCAGAATCTAAAAAAAAAAAAAAAAGATACAAATGAACTTATTTACCAAACAGAAACAGACTCACAGACTTAGTGGATGAACTTATGGTTACAGGGTGGGGAGGTGGAAGAGGGATAGATTGGGAGTTTGGGATTGACATGTACACACTGCTGCATTTAAAATAGATAACCAACAAGGACCTACTGTATAGCACAGGGAACTCTGCTCAATATTCTGTAATAACCTAAATGGGAAAAGAATTTGAAAAAGAATAGATACTTGTATATGTATAACTGGATCACTTTGCTGTACATCTGAAACTAACACAACATTGTTAGTCAATGATACTCCAATATAAAATTAAAAATTAAAAAAAATTTTAAATTAAAAAATAATTTTAATTAAAAAAAGAACTGTATACTTTAATTTACAAATACTTAGGGTTTTGTAAACATGTTGTCATTGAACTTAAATTTAATGGTATCATAGTTAGAAAACATACTGTGGTGTCAGTATTTAAGTTTACTTAGATTTGTGGCTTACCATATAGTGTCTATCTTGTGAATATGCCATGTGTGCTTCAAAAAGTGTATCTTGTGTAGTTGTTGAGTACAGTGTTCTATGGCTATTGATTCATGGTGGTTAACAGAGTGGTTTAAGTCCTCTATATCATTACTGGTCTTTCTGTCCAGAGTTCTATTAATTGTGGAAAGAAAAGATTTTCCTAGCCTGACTCTTGGATTATCTATTTCTTCATTTATTTCTGTCAAACATTTCTTCATGCATTTTGAAATTCTCTTACTAGGCAATATATATTGTCTCATCTTTCTGACAAATTAACCATTTAATTGTTAAGAAATATCCCTCTTTTGCTTTAATAATACAATCTACTTTGTCTTAAAGTCTACTTTAGTTAATATTAATATAGCTAGTCTAATCTTCTTATGCTTACAATTTCTATGCTATATTTTTCCACCCATTTATTTTCAACCTCCATGTGTCATTGTGTTGAAAATGCAATCTTATAGACAGCATGTGGTTGGACTTTGTATTTTTATCCATTCTGATACTCTATTTTCGTGTGTTCATTCTGTTAATATATAATGTAATATTAATATAATTGGATTTAGGTTTATAAACTTTTATTTAGTTTATGTTTGTCCTCTCTGTTTATTGTTTCTCTTTCCTCTTTCTTATCTTATTTTTGATTACTTGGATGTTTTCAGATTTGTTATTTATTTATCACTTGGTTTTTAAGTTACATTTCTTTGCATTAATGTTTTTGTGTTTTCACTAGGATTTACACTATGTATTGCTAAGTCCTCATAGTCTATTTAGAGTTAATATTGTAGAACTTCTCATAAAAATGTAAAAGCCTTGAGATTTTGTAGGTCCATTTACCTCCAATCCACACTTCATGCAATTGCTGTCATATGTATCACATCTACACACTCTCTAAGCTCTCAAGATAATGCTGTAAGTTTTGCTTAACATAGTCATATGTGTTTTAAAGCAGTGAATATATAGTCTTAACCATTTGCTATGTATTTCCTATTTCCAATGGTCTTCATTCATTACAAAAGTTCGGAATTTCCAACTGCTATTTATTTCCTTTCAGCCTGAAAAACTTATCATTTATTGAAGTGTCAGTATGCTGACAAAAAAAAGTTATCTTTTCTTTTATCTGAAAATGTCTTTATTTACCTTCATTTTGAAGAATAATTCCACTTGCTATATGATGCTATATTGACTGTTGACTGGCCTCTACTGTTTCTTATGAAATGTCAGTGATGTATAAACAGTATATTTGATAGCTAATTGAGTATCAGTCACCAAGTTCAGAGAAACTACTTCAAGTCAAAAAGTATCAGAGGAAGAGAAAGTGATTTAAAAAAGTGAAATGGGGGGAAGCTTCTAGAACAGAGGAACAAAGACCTCACAGACATTCTTCACATCAGAACAATTTAACTGGTGAACATAATATATACAGAAAACAATCATTCCAAGTCTTCGGAATTGTCCTAAAGATATATAGAGACTGGAGAATCATTTATTCAAGAAAATTTACTGAATCTTGGTAAGACTAGGGAGAGTCTGTGGCATTTGGGCCACTCTTTCCCTTCATCTCTCTGTGCTGCAAGAGTTCTACTCCCAATGTGTACCACCAAGAAGACAGGGGTTCCCTTTCTTGCCAGCTCCCAGCCTGGGCCTATGGTTTCACCCCAGAAGGAGCAGGCTGCTGGCCTTTCTCATCCTCCACCAGCTCCATTTTATAGAAGCTCTAATTTCAGACAAGCAGAGCAGGCCTGGTGTACTGGGTCTCTTTTCCCTGACTCAGCCTCCACTTGTAGGGAAAAAGCTCTCCTCCAGGTGCAGGAGGCCTGTAATACTGGAGAAACTGGAACCCTCATACACTCCTGGTGGGATTTTAAAATGGTGTAGCCACTTCTGGATTTTAAAATGGTGTAGCCACCTTTGCAAATATAAATGCTTAGATAGTAGTTCCTCAAGAGGTTAAACAGAGAGTTATCATATGACTCAGCAATTGTACTCCCGAGTAAATATCCAAGAGAAATGAAAACAAATATCCACACAAAACTTGTAGGTCAATATTCAGAGCAGCATTATCTACAATAGTCCCAAAGTGGAAACAACCAAATGTCTATCAACTGATGAATGGATAAATCAAATGTGGTATATTCATGCAGTGAAATATTATTTGGCAATACGAATAGATAATACATGTTAAAACATGGAGGAACATTGAAAATATTATGCTAACTGAAAGAAGGCAGTCACAAAGGTCACATATTTTGTGATTCCATTCATATGAAACATCAAAAATAGGCAAATGTATACAGACAGAAAGTAGATTAGTGGTTGCTTAGGACTGGCAGAGGTGGGCATGGGAAAAATCAAGGTTAACTGCTAGCATGTATGGGATTTCTTTTGTGGGAACCAAAATGTTTGTAAATTAGATTGCAGTAGTGACGGTTGTGAATAGAATAAGAAAACACTGAATTGTATACTTTAAGTGGTGAATTGTATGTATGTGAATTATAATAAATAAAACTTTAAAAAACTGATGAAAGCCCCAATCTTTTCAAACATGTAAAAGAAATGAAAAGAAGAAAGCTGGCTGACGTTTTATATCCCAATATCCAACAGAGAGAGAACCTATGATTTTTCGTACAGAATAGCAAATATTAATCAGTGAGTATTTACTGAGTGCCTATTGAGTGTCCATTTTTGTCTAAGCCCTGGAGAGGACACAGGGAAATGTAGATGAAAACCTAAAAGCTCATCCAGCTATATGTTTTATCTATGTGATTGCAAATATCCAGATGGTTAAAGCTACTTTTGCAAATATAAATGCTTAGATAAAATCATTCTCTCTTTAAGTCTCTCCCTCCATTCTGTTCTCTGTCAACATTTCACACTGACATCCAATTAACTGTGCTGCAAAATCCCACTTGGTAAGCAAGAATGTTGACTTCATTATGTTTTCATTACATTTCCAATAGTTTCTTCTGCAGTGGAAATTAAGTTTATAGTATGATCAAAGATGTTAACGCACCACCTGTCCTATGTCATAATACTTACCCTTTTCAGTGGAATAAAGGCTATAGTGGGAATTCTTTTAAACAACCAAGGGTAGATATGCATATTATATTGCAGATTTTGAGACACTTTTCCTGCATATTTAGCTTTTTGCCTCCTCTTTCTTTGCTTCTATTTAGTTATTTAATCTGTTGATTTTTTCCATCACAACAAATATTATTTAAACCAATATTGTAGTGAAAAGATTTAGCTTAAAATTTCTTATTAAAAGTTACTTAGAAAATATTGTAAAACTACTTTAGAATGTATAAAAATCGTGAACATTTCTTAAACCCCACCAAAGTAGGCTGGATATTTCAAATACTTGGAAAATGTTACACAACGAATTTGGTAAACTTATTGAAACCTAGGTTAGTTATTTTCATATGTATTTCAAGATCAATTATGCCTTAAGCAGGATTCTCACTTACTATTATAGTTACTTCTTTCCTGTAAGAAATGGTTTTGAATGCAAAGGACTTCTGGGTCTGGTATATTAAAGAGAAAATAATGGTCACTGTGGATAAACTAGATGGGGACAATATTTCCTAGGGTTATGGTAATCATTAGATGAGTTAATGCTTGTGAATTCCTTAGCACAGTGCCTGGAACATAGTTACTGCTCAATGAATGTTGGTTAATCTTTACACTCTTTATATTAATTAATTGTTTATATTGTATTTAGCAAATATTTCTAATATTTATAAATAGTTGATGAGGTTGGGCTTCCCAGAGTTGCAAACCCTCCTGGAGTTGGCAGATGTCTTGCTTTTGTTCCACCACTCTCCCTCCTTGCACCTATTACCAGATACACTGATGGATCACAGCACTTTGACTTTATGTATCTTAAAATCAAGATGTTGTATCAATATCTTTCTCAACACTGCTAGTAGTAGCACTAATGATGTATTTAATTTGACACCTGAGATAAAAATTACGTGTCATTCCCACTTTAAGTTGTAAGTAGACACTGTCGAGCCATGTGGCAATCTGGGGTTGCAGGGGATTTGATGATGGAAGAACTTGCATGGTGCCTCTAACTTTTTCTTATCTGAAACTATTTCCACAGTTTTAGGAAACTTTCTGCTTAAAAAATATTCTCACAATGACCCCTGTGGACCACTTCCTTCTCCTTTTTTACCTTTGACCTAAGATCCAGAACCAAATTCACTCATGGTTGAACTGAGAACCTTAAGGATGGAAAAAAAAATAGACTAGGGCATCTTTAAATTATTTTGATAACTTGTTAAACCTCATTTGTTTTCATGTCTGGAATAAGACATGACTCTTCTCATTGTTTACTAAGGGTGCAGTTACTATAAAATGGATCTAACCTCAAAGTGTTATGTCAGATATGGGGTTTCCAATTCTATATCCTGGCCTAAAAAGTTCTGATATTTGGCAAACAAGACAAAACAAAGAAACTCTGAAATAAGAGGTAGCATCCAAAATGCTAACTGGAAGTGGCTCTCCCAAATCCATCTACAATAAAATTAAAATATACCCACATCCTTAAAAAATCTAAAGTATTCAGGTATCTCTAATTCAGGCCTGACCAAGTAGATAGTAGATTATGGGGCATAAGGTTTCATAGGTACAAGATGATAAGGAATATCAAAAGCCTCATATTCAGTAGGATATTTTCCTTATTATTATTAACTGTATAAACCAATGTTAACTTTCCTAAAGTTTATAAATGAAAGTAAAAAAAGAAACATCTGAGGGAATGTTACTCATGTGAATGTGTATGTGTGTGTGTGTGGGGGGAGAAATACGGTCATAGCATCCAAAAATAAAGATATTGCTTAAAATGGTATATGTTGATAATTCCCACCTCTTCCTCTGTCCATTCTTTCTCATCATCTTACCTTTGCTTACTATAAATAACTATTTGTAATATTTTCTTGGATTTCTCTTCAAAATTATTTATTCTTATACAAGCAAACATGAAATATTTCCCACTGATTTTACATAAATGGTCACTTATTACATAATTTTCTGGACATTATTTTTCACAAAACAATACACCCTGGAAATCTCTTTTCTTTTTCCTATACAATAATTAGAAATATCCTAATTCTTAATTTTGAAAAAACTGCATAACAGTTCATGATGTGGATGTATATGATGTACATACTGTAACCAAATTTCTAATGATGGACATTAATCCAAAAAGTACAGAACTAGCTGTTGGAGTACTAGACACTCTATCAAAAATGAATTCCAACAGATTTCTGGTTTCAACTGTGACATATAAAAAGCTTAAAAATCACTTCCATCCTTAAAACAATAAAAAGCTGAACAAACTGAAAATCAATGGATCTTTAAGGGAATTGATATCATAGGACAAACTCCCACTGAGAAATCTGGAAAGATAAACAAATACAGAGAAACAGAGCCAAGATAAGTTTACTTGAAGCAAAAGCTTCTGGAGACATAAACTGGTAGAAACATATGGTAATTTTCACTAATTGCTGGGGGCTGAGTATAGACTGGCTTGAAAGTGAGAAACTCCTAAGGCCCAGTCTTAGAGGAAACCCCACACTTTTATGAGTTTTAACTCAAAGAACTCTACCAGGTTCTCACAGTGAATAGTCAAGGAAACTCCACTTGCATTTCTGACAGGGTAATTAAAAAGTGAGCATTTGCAGTATGCCCAGAGAGATATCAAAAACAAAGGACTCCCTCCAAGAGAAAAGACTTTAAAAAGACTTTACCCAACCTAAGAGAAGGGCAGTTACCCAAATCCAGCCCCCTCTGTCCTTTCTCTCTCATCTAAGGTGGTGAAGGGTAAAGCTAAGAAACATTTGTGAAAGATGTAGGCCCACTAAAAGATAAAGACTGAATTACAAAATTAGATTATGCTTCCCCTCCCCCAACCTCACTACCATATCATCAGGGTTCCAGTATAATAGCAGTGGATTACAGATGAAGGAGCTGCAAGGAACAGACTCTACTTAAGAGACTGCTCTTATGAAAACCCAAAGATAACGGGAGACAAAGACAAAGACACTAGAGGAAGCCTCTATCGTCCACACGACAGAAATATCAAACAGAGCCAAACTCCTAGCCAAATTAACATAAATCTTAACACTGATGGTCTATTTATCTCAGTTCCTATTACCCAATGCATTATATCTTGCTTTTTTTAAATAAAACCCAAACCGAATAAATAACAACAACAAAAAACCCTGCACTAAGGCATATCCTACTCAAAATACAGAAAACCAAAGACAAAGAGAAAATCTTGAATGTAGCCAGAGGAATAAAACACCCTACCTATAGAGGAACAAAGAAAAGAGTTATAGTGGAGTTCTCAAGAGTTATAGTGGAGTTCTCATCAGAAACCATGCAAGTAAAAAGACATTGGAGTGAAATACTTAAAGTGTGGAAAGAAAAAACAAAACCCACTACACTCAAATTCTACAGTGAAATCAACCTTCAAAAGTGAAAGAGAAAAATAAAGACTTTCTCAGACAAACAAAAATTGAGGAAATTCATCATCAACACACATGACCTGTAAACATGTTAAAAGAAATTCTTCAAGAAGAAGGAAAAGGATATAGAAACTTATATCTACATAAAAGAAGGAAGTGCACCAGAGAAGGAATAAATGAAGGTAAAAATAAAATCTTTTGTTTTCCTTATTCTTAATTGATCTAAGAGATTTTTCAAAGTAATTATTTTTTATAGAGTAATAACAGCAAAATATATTGTGTGATTTTAGTATATGAATAAGGGAAATAAATGACAGCAATATTATAAGGGGAAGAAGGGAAGAACTGGGAATAATACTCTTTTACAAATACCTGGATATCTGTGAAATAATATAATGTTACTTGAAAGTGTCCTTAGATTCATTTAAAATATATTGCAAACCCTTAGGACACCACTAAAAATTTTTGTTAAGAAGTGTAATTGCTATGCTAAGAGAGGAGAGAAATGGAATCATATACAATGCTCAACCAAAATCAGAGAAGGCAGTAAAAGACAAGAAAATATAAAAATAAACCAAGAGCAATTGCACTGATTAGACAATAGTCACAAACATAGTAGATGTTAATCCAGGTATACAAATAATCACTTTAAATGTGAAGGATCCAAACATACCAATTAAAAGATGGAGTTTGTCAGATTGAAAAAAAATGAAAAGACACATTTAGGTCAAAATTCAAAGGATGGAGAAAGATATATCATGCTAATAAAAATCAAAAGAAATTGAAGGAAGCTGTATTAATTCCAGACGGGGCACATTTCAGAACAAGGAAAATTATCAGAAATAAAGAGGGGTATTACATAATAATAAAGGGCTCAATTCTCCAAGAAGACATAACAATCCTTAACACACATGTGCCTAATAACAGAAACCTGAAATACAAGAGACAAAAACTGATGGAACTTCAAGGAGAAGTAGACAAATCTGCTACTATGGTTGGATACTTTCACACACACCCTTATTTCAGTAGTTGATAGATTCAGCAGGTAGCAAATATGCAAGGACACACTTGACCCAAAAATCACTATCAATTAACTTGATATAATAGATATTTATAGAGTACTCAATCCAAAAACAATAGAATATACATTCCTCTCAAGCTCACATGGAATATCCTACAAGACAAACCATACTATAAGTCAAGAAAAAAATATCTTAACAAATTTAAAAACAGAAATCATACAAAGTATTTTTTTCAAGCCATAATGGAATTAAACTAGAAATCAAAACCAGAAAGATAGTGAGAAAACCCCCCAACATTTTGAGATTAAACAACATACTTCTAAATAACATGTGAGTCAAAGAAGAAGTCCCAAGAGAATTTTTTAATTGAATTAAATGAAAATGGAAATAGAACTCATCAAAAGTTGTAGAATGCAGCAAAAACAGTTATTAGAAGGAAATTTATAGCATTACATTTATTGGAAAAGATGAAATCTCTAAAACCAACAACTTAAGCTCCTATCTTAGAACATGAAAGAAAAAGAGAAAATTAAGCCTGCAGCAAACAGAGAAATTGTACAAATTGGAGAAGAAATAAATAAAATTGAAAATAGGAATACTGTACAGAAACTCAATAAAATCAAAATCA
Source organism: Mesoplodon bidens (assembly GCF_964165515.1). Taxonomy (NCBI): domain Eukaryota; kingdom Metazoa; phylum Chordata; class Mammalia; order Artiodactyla; family Ziphiidae; genus Mesoplodon; species Mesoplodon bidens. The sequence goes on from NC_138162.1 coordinate 54,854,725, forward strand.
AGTTCTTTGAAAAGATAAATAAAATTAATAATACTCTATCCAGACTAGCCAAGAAAAAAAGTAATGTTACTAAAATAAAAGAATCAAGGCAAAGATTTCACACCTTTCTCAAAAGTTAACTAGAAATACATCAACTTAATTAAAAAATATATACAACTTTTAGAAAATAACACAGGAGAATATCTAGGTAACCTTCAGTTCGGTGATTCATTTTCAGGTACAACATAAAACATAAAATTCATGAAATAAAAAATGATAAGTTGGAGTTTGTTAAAATTAAAACCTTCTATGCAAAAGCACTGTTAAAAGAATGAAAGGTCAAGGCACAGACTGGGAGAAAATATTTGCTACTATTTAGTTGATAAAGAATTTGGTATCCAATATATACAAAGAATGTTTAAAAATAATAAGGAAACAACCCAACTTAAAAAAAAAGTGTAAGATCTGACTAGACACTTCAGTAAAGAAGATATACAGATGGTAAATAAGCTTATGAAAAGATGCTTAGCATCAGTTGTTATTAGAGAGCTGTAAATTGAGACAAAATGAGATACCACTACATACCTATTAGGATGGCTAAAATCTAAAACCTGTCAATACCAAATGGTGACAAGAATGTAGAGCAGCAAGAACTTTGATTCATTGCTAGTGGAAATACACAATGGCACGGCCACTTTGGAAGACAATTTGCTAGTTTCTTACAAAACCAGATGTAATTCTATCATATGATCTAGCAATTGTAATCTTAGGTATTTATCCAACTTATTTGAAAAGTTATATATACAAAAAAACCTGATCACAAATTTTTATAGGAGACTTAATCATAATTGCTTAAATTCAAGCAACCAAGATGTCCTTCAGTAGGTGAATGCATCAACACTATGGTGTATCCATGCAATGGAACATTTTTCTGATCAAAAGCAATGATATATCAAGTCATGAAAAGATATAGAAGAACTTGAAATGAATATTGGTAAGTTAAAGAAGATAGTCTGAAAAGGCTGTACACTACACGATTCCAAATATTTGACATTCTGGAAAGCAAAACTATAGAGGCAATGAAAAATATCAGTGCTTCCCAAAGGTTGGCAGGGGTGGGGGGAGTAGTTGAAGCATGAAAATATTTTAAGGCAGTGAGAGTATTTTTTATGATACTGTCATGGTGGACACACGTGATAGTCGTCAAAATCCATGGAACTGTACACTGGATAGAAACAAGCCAGGACTAAACTGTGGGAACCCAATATTCACCCCTTCTGATGATTCTGATCCCAAAACTACAACTTAAGAAAGTTCAATAGAAAGATAGCTTAAATGAGAAGGTTACAAACTGTAGAGGGCACATAGCAAGGATGAATTCTAAGCAGTCCTTATCCTTGTTAAATTTTATATCACAGTGATTTGATGCCACTGTTTCAGTTATTTGAATGATATCATCCTATAGAGGAAAAAATAAGCATTTTCTCCTCTTTATAAGACATGGTTTTATTATTTCCATAAGCATGTATTGCTGTGTTTAATTACTGCCAGAAGAAGGACTATAGATCATTGATTACAAAACTAGTCATGATTTTTTGGCAACCATTCCCCAAATGTTGGCTGCTTTAGGCTAATAATCTTTATATTTATAGAGCAAACAGAAGAATAAAAAAGCACAGTAGCCTGGGACATAAAGACATATGCACTTGATTGACCCTTGAGGATGTAACTCTAATACAGTAAAACAAATGGGTCTCATAATAATAATCATAGAATGTGCAATTAAAAATTGGAAGGCAGCTAAAGAAATATATAACCCAAGCACTGACAAATAACAATCAACATATCCCCAACACAAGAGCTGTGTTAAACAGAATTTTGAGGCCCTGTCCCAGAAGGAAGGAGCTTTGTAGTGCATCAGATATTTCTATTGGAGGCTCTGGAGGGAGCAGCAGTGCCATGGGTTTCCATCATGCCCTGCTTGATATCACCTAATATCTCATTTTACTAATTAGGAAACTGTACAGATTGACTATGTTTCTTCCCTAAATTCAGAGAGCTAGTAGAATCCCCTTTCTACAGAATCTCGTGGTGGTTATTTTAGATTCAACTGACAAATACTGATGGCCAAATTCTCTGATGCTTTTAAATACATTGTCTCACATCCAAGATCAGGGTCAACTTCGACTTAAAAGAACTCAGGCTAGGTAAAAGCTGAGCACAAGTCCTAAATCCCCTAGTGGTCCAGAATATCCTTTGTTTCTCTAAGTAGTAGAGGGCATGAGCCCCTATTCATCGGCCCTTTAAAAAGCAGATACATTGGCTCAGGAGTGAGGTCTAAGGAAAAGGAGGGAGGTAGCATTCACTTAACAACTACATGTTCTGATGGTAGGTCAGGAAGTTTCATAAATTTCTCACAAAACACTTAGAGAATAGTGACATTATTCACTTTGGAAGTTTAAAAAAATCTGAGGCTCATACGTTTAAATAATTTGCATAAAGTCTTACAGACAGAAAATGCCAAAATTAGATTTGGACTCAGGTGAGTTAAATTTAGATTGTGCTCTTTTTCCTTCATCCTAGTGCCACCTTGGCAAAGGGCAGAGAAACTTTACTGATCGCACACAAGTAGAAGGTAAGGAGGTAAAAGTTGTATACTTAACTTGCTGCTTTCAACACAGTGCATATTAATAAAGGGGAGCAATTATGGGGGAAGTGACAGAAAAAAAGATGAATGAAAAAAGGGGAAAGCTGTAAAGAATCTTACACTTTAATAGTTCTATAAAACTAATATATATAAATATATGAAAACAATATTCTTATTCTTAAGAGATACCAGCTCCAAAATAACAAAGAAAGACCTCATACTGTCTGTCATAATTTAGGATGAATCAGTGGCATTAATATTGGCTTTTCAAAAAAAGGACATTTAATTGATCTTTAGTCTTAAATCTCTGGACAATGCAAAGAGTTCTGAAGTATCAAGCTTTGAAGATATACATTTTTGGTATGGTACCATCACTGAATAATAGTAGTAGAAATGAAATAAATGGCATTCATAATTTCCTGTTTTATTACTAAGATGTAAAATAAGTATAATTCTTTGCTCAAATACATGTCAATTAGTTACACAGGAAATAAAGGGAGATATCTCTGTGGCTACTTATTTACATGGTGTGAAAACATTGTCTAAAGACAAGGATAAAGATTTTGAGAAATATCTCGTTTCATTTCACAACTTTGGAACAGATAATTACACCATAGATCTGGGTTAAATAGGCCTATACACCAAGGTTCTTGCTTAATTACTAGACATGTGTCTCTCAGAAAAGCTTTATATCTGCCAACTTACCACCTTGATAGCATGTTAAATAAAGCAAGAACTTCACATAACCCATTTAGCCTCATTTTTCTCTTGATATTTTCTTTGGATTTTTCTTTTTTGGTCTATTTTTTAACCCTTCTGAATCTACTTTATCCTTTTCTATATAGTTGATGGATTTTTAGATTTCCCTTTTCAAGCATTCCATTCTTAACTAAGATTTCTTCCAGAAAGCACTTGGTTGGAATTCTCTTTAATTCTTAGTTTCTATAATGTAAAATGGGATAAAATATTTCCTCCTTAAGGTAAATAAATATTTAATTGAAAAACAATGATGCCTCTGGCACATAGTAAGTACCCAAATGGCTCACCAGTATGAGATTCTAGAAGGAAGAGATCATATTTTATTTATCTTTTAGCTCAGTGTTTGTCCTGTAGAACTTGCTAACTGAATGTTTGTTGAATGGATAGGGACACACAGATTGAAAAATTAAAACAAACAAATCATAAACTAATGTCTTTCCCTCCTGGACTTTATAGAAAATAAGGTGGGAAAGATATATGCAATAAAATAACTTCAATACAGAGACATAAACAACATAATTGAAGTATGTGTGGAAGTGCTATAAAATCCCAGACATATAAAGGATTATAATAAATCACATTTGCAATATTGCTCCACTTGGAATCTCCCATGCAGCAACACATGCGGAATGGTGAGAGGGTCCTTCAGGGATCTGTATATGCTCATGAAGCCTTGATATTCTTACAAGGACAAGCTCTCAGTAGGGTGTGGTTCTGTGGGTATTTGTGGAGAGCGGAGTGGGTGTGGGAATTCCACCCAGGCTCTCCTCCGGCTATTGTGCTCCCCATACTTCCCCATGATCCCTCAAATTAACTGCACTGAGAAGGCCATGTGCATCAATCATATTCTTCCAAAAATGAAATTAGGTAAGTTGGTAAGGAAGCAGAGATAAGGAAGAATTAATTGCTCTCTTTGGATGGTCTTTCTCTAACCCCAGGCAGACAAATCTGCTAAAAGTGGAAGAATCTCTATTCATTATAAACATGCTCCATGAATTTCTCAACTCTCTTTTTAGAGGAGACACAAGGGATCTTCCTTAAAATATGGAATAACACATCCCCTTCCTTAGGGCTAGAGTGTAAAATCTTTCAGTGTCAGGGGAAGAAGAAGCTTTAATAATCTTCTCCTCTTGTGCTTTTTTATATTATACATTTCCCTTTCTGGAATAATTGTCATGAGGTGGTAAAACTTGGGACTTGGTAAAACATTGGCTTCTAAGTGCTTGGCTTCTAAGTGCTTAAGTTCTGGAAAATACCAAAAGGACATGGCCCAGGGAAAACAGATAAAGGGTATGAAAAGGGTAAATATGGTTGCTGTCTTTGAATAAGGAAGAGATAGAGCTTCAGGATTGTAACCCTATTAGGAAATGGAATGTAAGTTTTGCTGCTCTATCTCTTGCATTTTAGTTTCAGAGATCACAATGTTGATACTGGAGTTGATGGGGAAATGATTTGGCTGAGTAAGAGAAGCTAACAGCTTAGTTTTTTCTTTTTTTATAAATTTATTTATTTAATTTATTTATTTTTGGCTTCATTGGGTCTTCATTGCTGCGTGCGGGCTTTCTCTAATTGCAGCGAGCAGGGGCTACTCTTCTTCGCGGTGCGCGGGCTTCTCATTGCGGTGGCTTCTCTTGTTGCAGAGCATGGGCTGTAGGCACACAGGCTTCAATAGTTGTAGCACGCAGGCTCAGCAGTTGTGGCACACAGGCTTAGTTGCTCCGTGGCATGTGGGATCTTCCCGGACTAGGGCTTGAACCCGTGTCCCCTGCATTGGCAGGCGGATTCTTAACCATTGTGCCACCAGGGAAGCCCTAACAGCTTACCATTACCACTACTTTTAGACCCATCTCCACAAAGTTCTAAGGTGGCATGAAATAACTGACTGTCAGAACTTTGGAGTCTCTGTGCTCTTAGACCCCACTTTCCAAGATAGAGAATGTACACTCAGCCCCTCTAAAGGGGCTGAGTGTTTATCGCTGAAAACAGAAACAAGTGGTGTTAGCCACAATGATGAGAGAGAGGCAGGGACAGACAGAAGACCTCCGTGAGCCAATTTTCTACCTTGATAATCCCCATTGCCTTTTCTAATACAGTATTTACTAGTTGGTGATGGAGGGGGCTGTTGGGGTGGTGGAAATATTCTAAAATAATTCCTTATTGTGATCCATGGATTTTTCTTTCTGCTTATACTATATTCATTTCCCATAGCATTGGTCAAATAAGGCATCAGAGGAACAGAAGAAAATAGAGGGAAAAATATTAAGTATTTACTTTTTACATGTGACAATACATGTATTATCTTCTTTAATCTTCACAGCAAACATGCAAGATTTATGTAATCATTCCCATTTTACAAAATAGAAAACTGAGACTCAGAGATAAGTAACTTGGTTTAGCTGACTCAGTCAAAATTCAAAACCTGGATTCTGACTTCAAAGGTTGTGAATTTATTTTACCACTCTCTGAGATACTCAAAATACTTAAGCATTTTAGAAAGACAGTTGGTCAAGCTTCAAGGTCTATAAAGTGTAATCTGATATACAGAGTCTTACCTTACTTATTCTGATTTACATTTACATTACTACCTCCTAGTTTCATTTCCAATTTGATGACTCTTTTAGGCCCAAACAGTCTAAACTTGGGGATTACTATCTTTTCTTGTATTCAGTAGGCACTCTCATTTTAAATCCCTATGTTCCATATCACAGCTGTTTTGCTAAGTTCCTCAGTGAAGTAATCACAAATGGAAACTCTTAATCCTGTTCATTAGCCCTTTGCTATTTCTGCTCCTAAAATGTCTTTACTCTTTTCTGTCTTCACAAGATTCACTAAAATCCCAGAGTCAAAGCATGGCTATTTCTCTTCTTCCATTATCAACTAAGATTGTAATTTATGTCATAAATAGAAAATGGTATCAGATTTTTAAAATTTTATTAGATTGTAGCCCTAAGCCCTTTTTCAGGAAAACTCAGCTTTCACAGTGTGACCCCTGTGCATGTGTATTCTACCAAGTTCAAAGTCTAGAAGGGCCTTGCTTCTTGTTGTGAAAGAACAGAGTCTGACTAAGAAGATTCCCATGCCGAGTATGTGTCCTACATTGTCCCTTGCCTTTCTTAACTGAACTTTTTAGTGACAACTCTTGGTCTGTGTCTCACTCCTGCTCTAACTCTGAAGGTAATGCCAACTCTACAAAAGAGGGTCCATGTACAACTCAGCTGGAAATATCATAGGACCATGGGATATTGAATTAATGGTACTTGATACTGATTTTAATGCACCCAAATACTTAACACTCTAAGCATAAACACCAAGTGTGATTGTGTTTTATATGACTGGCATTTTCTCTCCATAAATGATGATTATTGTAACAAGCTGTTGCCCTATGGGTATTTTTCTTTTGTAACTTATGTTGATTAACAGCAGAGGGCGTAGAAATTATGCATAAATGAATGTAGATGAAATAAAATGTGAGCAAATTGTAAAGGAGAGTCCACACATGGTTCTCTCTATTCCTATTACAGTTTCTAGCTAAATAAATGATGATAATTTGACCCAATTTGTTATCCTCATACTAAATAGTATTTTCCACTGCGTTTTGAAAGAGTGAGAAGATGATTTGGGAACCAGGGTGCATGTGGAATTGCCATGGAAATGGCAGTCACACTCAGCCAATGAAAAGCTTCCAACATGCTCCTGCAACTTCACTCTACTTCCAAATTTAGTGATTTAAAACACCTGTTCTCTAGCACATGATTACTGTGATTTAATGGAGGTTTATTAGAGCTGAAAATAGGACAGATTTTTTTATTCAAGGTGTTGAATATTGGTGTGCATATCAATTTTTGAAAAGGGTAAAATTCTCTCCAACTGATATTTCCATATCTATGAAATTCTTATTCTCCTGTATTTGGTGACTTTAAAAGGCAGAATGAGGTGAAGTAAGCATCCTTGATGTTATCTTGTTGATACACAAATAAATAAGGCTACAGTCAATGCTAAATTCCATAAAACAGATATATTTAGACTGAATCCCAAGTACATCTAGTGCATTAGATATCCACAGTGCTGACATTCATACAGAGATGAACCCTTCTAATGTCTGCTGTGACTTTATTCATTTGTTACCTCTGATCTCTACCTCTGTCTCTGTGGTTCGTGCTCCAGGACGCATGTGCATGTTTTCTCAGGTGTTTCATATATACTTAAAATCAGAACTTGTAGCATGTATTTTCTCTTGTGAAATGCAAAGATCAGTTTTATTTTAATTGTTTTTGATGCTAGTATAAATGCTAAAGTTTTGCAAAGGCCAGCTAATTGTTTGCAACTATTTGCCTTACTTTGTATAACTGAACAATATATATATATATATATATATATATATATACTTTGTTTATAACTATATATATATATATACACTTTGTTTATAACTTTGTTTATAACTATATATATATATATATATATATGTATACACAGTTTGTTTTTTCAAAATATTTTTAATGTAAAAATAAACCATTCCAGGTGACAGAAGGGGTTCCAGGATATAAATACATGGGAACATTCTGAAATTAATAATTTTTAATAAAGCTATAAGATATTGGAAATATGCCCAGAAACAATGCATAAAAATGTATGTGATATTCATAGATATTAAGACTGTTTTATTTTAATATTATCAAGGAGCACTGTAATTATTGTGATTCCTCCAAAATATAGGGGAAAAAAGCAAAGTAAATCACAAAATTTTTTAAAATTACAGAAATTTGGAAAGTATAGTCTATATATTAAGAATGCAGTAAGAATCATTGTACTTAAAATAGGACCACTGACACTGAAAGATGATTGCTGCTTATGTATATATCAATGATCCACTCAGCCATATAAAATAGGATTGTCTGTTGACAATGCCTCATAGACAAATTATTGTGTATAACTAGTTCACATTTATCTTCAACAAAGGCTGAAAATCCAAATGTTCATGAAAAATAAATGTTAAAAAACTGAAATGCATTTATACTGTCTATAGATGTGAGACCAAAGCATTTAGTTTATTCAGATTTTCTGGAGGCACAATAATGACTTTTCGCAAATAAGAATGTTATCTAAAACATTATTTCTCTATTTTTGTGTGCCATATGAAGACATACAGTAAAAACTTCCAGGTCTTTACAAACACTTTCACTGAATCCCTCTTGACAATCTAATTCTGAACTGGAAGAAGCATGCATGATTTTTTTATCACGACTATTTTCTTCCTAAATAAAATAGGCTATTTACATCCTCAAGATTGCTATTCTTGATCAACCCTTTTAATATATCCATTCGTGGTCTCTATTCTGGAAGACCATTGTTATTTCCATAATCTACTGTTAAGAATGTATCTTTTTTTTCTACTTCATTTTTTTAAATTGAAGTATAGTTGATTTACAATGTTGTATTAATTTCTGCTGTACAGCAAAGTACTTCAGATATATATATATATATATATATATATATATCCTTTTTTAAAAAATTCTTTTCCATTATGGTTTCTCATAGGATACTGAATATAGTCCTCTGTGCTATACAGTAGGACCTTGTTGTTAGTCCATTCTATATATAATAGCTTACATCTGCGAACTCCAACTTCCCACTCCATCCCTCTCCCAACCCCCTTCTCCTTGGCAACCACAGGTCTGTTCTCTATGTCCGTGAGACTGTTGCTGTTTTCACAGGTACATTCAGAAATAAAAGAAAGGGAATGTATAAAAATAATACCTTTTAAATCACACCCCAAAAAATAACATACTTAGGAATAAACCTGACCAAGGACGTGAAAGAACTATAAAACATTAATAAGGGAAATTAAAGAGGATTCAAAGGAATGGAAAGATATCTCATGCTCTTGGATTAGAAGAATTAATATTTTTAAAATTGCAATACTACCCAAAGCAATCTACAGATTTAATGTAGTCCCTAACAAATTACCCATGACATTTTTCACAGAACTAGAATAATCCTAAAATTTATATAGAACCATAAAAGACGCAGAATTGCCAAAGCAATCCTGTGGAAAAAGAACAAAGCAGGAGGCATAACCCTCCCAGACTTCAGACAGTACTGCAAAGCTACAGTAATAAAAACAGCATAGTACTGGCATAAAAACAGACATATGGATCGATGGAACAGAATAGAACCCACACACCTACAGTCAATTAATCTTTGACAAAGGAGGCAAGATTATACAATGGGAAAAAGACAGTCTCTTCAGTAAGCTGTTGGGAAAGCTGGACAGCCACATGTAAATCAATGAAGCTAGAACACACCCTCACACCATACACAAAAATAAACTCAACATGCCTTAAAGACTTAAACATAAGACATGACACCATAAAACTCCTAGAAGAGACTGTAGGCAGAACATTCTCTGACATAAATCATACCAATGTTCTCTTAGGTCAGTCTCCCAAGGCAATAGAAATAAAAACAAAAATAAACAGATGGGACCTAATCAAACGTACAAGCTTTTGCACAACAAAGGAAACCATAAACAAAACGAAAAGACAACCTACAGAATGGGAGAAAATTTTTGCAAATGATGTGACCGACAAGGGGTTAATTTCCAAAGCATACAAACAGCTCATACAACTCAAGAAACAGAAAAACAAACAAGTAAATCAAAAAATGGGAAAAATCCCTAAATACACATTTCTCCAAAGAAGACATACAGATGGCCAACAGACACATGAAAATGCTCAACATTGCTTATCTTAGAGAAATGCAAATCAAAACTACAATGAGGTACCACCTCACACTGGTCAGAATGGCCATCATTAAAAAGCCTACAGATAACAAATGCTGGAGAGGATGTGGAGAAAATAAAACACTCCTACACTGTTGGTGGAATATAAGTTGGTATAGCCACTATGGAAAACAGTATGGAGGTTCTTCAGAAAACTAAAAATAGAATCACCATATGATCCAGCAATCCCATTCCTGGGCATATACCCAGACAAAACTGTAATTAAAAAAGATACATGCACCCCTATGTTCATAACAGCACTATTCACAATAGCCAAGACATGGAAACAACCTAAATATCCATCAACAGATGAATGGATAAAGAAGATGTGAAACATATATACAATGGAATACTAGTCAGCCATAAAAAAGAACAAAATAATGCCATCTGCAGCAACATGGATGCAACTAGAGATTATCATACTAAATGAAGTCAGAAAGAGAAAGACAAATACCATATGATATCACTTATATGTGGAATCTAAAATATGAAACAAATGAACCTACCTAAGAATGTACCTTTTTAAAACTCTGCCAGGCATCCAACTGGCTAGTCATCCATTCATTCATTCATCTCTCCATACATCTAACAAATATGTTTTTAATGGATACTATATGCCAATGCAATGTGCTTATTAGCCCTATGAATATAACAATGGAGAAGAAAAAAGCCTACAGGTGGCTCAAGAGAAATTACTTTCAATGTAATTCTAATAAAGATTAGTTAGAAAGCTTTGAGCATTTTTCTCTGAGAGACTGTATTTATTTTGGGGTGTGATCTTGTCATTGTGCAGGTATTTCTAATTATCAAAGAATTAGCAATTGATAAGGATTGCTAAAAGGATATGTCTTTGTGCACTGAAGACCTATATCAGGAAGAATCATGCATTGCACATCTTCATATTTATGTTCATATACTCAGTAATTCTTTGGTCCTGAGGCTCTATGCTGAGAAAAGAGAGGATTGGTTCACTGATGACTGTAGGTTATCAAACAACAGAATATCTACTTCCCTTTGATATTCCCATAACTACATTAAAATCCTTTTAAAAATTTTATTTTACTAGCAAATGCTCTTGATACTACTGAGAAAAGTATACTTTGATATCTATTGATTTGATGTATATATTGCTATGGGTAGGGGTAAGCAAATCTGATGGTTACACTGGGATTACAGGAGGCAATAATATGGCATAATGGGCATAGACAGACCATTCTTGTAATGGGCAGCCTGTTAACTTGTCTTTCTCATCCTTCACTCCTCACCTTTCTTTCTTTGGATAGTGAGAATTCCTTCTGGGATTCTATAGTTTTTCACCAGTATACAGTATATTTAAATTTTAAAAATTCGTTTTAGTTTACATGAGTACTGCAATTGGGAAACAGAGGCAGGAAAATTAGTCATTGTCAGTCATCACCACTGAAAAGTCCTGCAAACATACACATATGAAGGAGATTTTTAAATAGCATGCGACACAAAGGCAAGTGACCTTGTGTTGAGGTTTGCTTCAACTTACTCTGCTGTTTATAAAATTTTGACCTGTCTCAAGAACCTCATTTGATTTTCTCAATCCATTTTTCTTGCCACTAAGATCATCTTAAAAGCATCAACTAGGTAGACTGGTCCTTGAGAAATGGGATTCTGATAACCCTTTCTGTATATTAGCTCTAAGGTCAGGTCATTTAAATTTCAGTTTGGGGGCATTTGGCATATAAAGAGAGAGATAGAGAGATAAAAAGAAGAAATGTATTTTGAGGGGATTTCCATAGCCATATGATGAAAACTGAATGTTAGTCTATATTCTATTGCCTACAGCACCAGGCACTAGCATTTATAGTTTTTAATATTATACATAGTAAGAAATACATTTCACAACATCATGCAATATACACATCTATATGTATGTGCCTGTGTACACACCCACACATATATAAAATCAGTAACATCCCAAAACAATGCTTACTCTTACTATGATAAACTCTGTATTTTGATATTTTCTATTCTAAACTGTCATAATTAATTAAAATATACTTACATGAGACTCACCAAACCAATTTAATGACATAATAAAGACCCATAATTTGAAAAACATTGGCCTAAAGTATGACTGCTAATCAGTCTCTCTTAACATAAATTGCAGGTACAAACAGCCCTGAGTGTTTCTTAACCTTTAGAGCAAGTCTTCACCCTGGGGTACTGTACCATGTGAATATTGCCATGTGACTATTTAGGGAATCAATTTTCAAATCCCCAACTTTCATAGTGTTCTTTTCTAAATTTGATTCGTCCGATAACTGGCGTAAGAATGGTCCCTCTTCTTCCTTTCAAAACATTCTTTTTCCCATTTTTCAAAAAGACAAAAACCCCTTACAAATCATGAATCCATGCATTCCCTTTTAAAACTTCCCTCACCCTCACCTCAACACACATGCATTGAAATATGTTGGTTTAGGGAGGCTCTTTTAGTGGTCCTCAATTTATATTTATTGTAAATTTGGTGATGGGATTGCTTATTGTCAAAGAATGAATTGCTCTTGAGGGAAGGTTTACAAAAGACAAAGTTTCAAATCTTAACACAGATTTTTTTTCCCCACATGTATGTTAGAGACACTGATTCCACTGATAAAATCCATTAAAGGCTCTGTCACAGTATCTGTCATCTGATCCTAATTCTCTGAAACAATAATATGGACAGTCATTTAAAAAATTTTTCTATGGGGCTTCCCTGGTGGCACAGTGGTTGAGAGTCTGCCTGCCGATGCAAGGGACACGGGTTTGTGCCCCAGTCCGGGAAGATCCCACATGCTGCGGAGCGGCTGGGCCCATGAGCCATGGCCGCTGAGCGTGCGCGTCCGGAGCCTGTGCTCTGCAACGGGAGAGGCCACAACAGTGAGAGGCCCGTGTACCGCAAAAAAAAAAAAAAAAAAAAAAAAAAATTTCTATGATGTAAGATACTATTAAAATAAAATTTTTGTAACAAATTACCATTTCATTTACAAAGCATAGCCAATGAATCCAAAGAATATAAATATATTACATATTTTGACACATAATTAATATATATATAAAGGTAATTTGGGGGAAATGATTTTTTGATGACATATATTGAACTTTGTATATCTTCATTATTTACCGGTTCATGAATATTACTGGTAGAATGAAACAGGGTGAATCAATTCTATCCCACTTTCCCATTTTAACACAAGCAGTAAGTGTATTTGTTTTTGTAAAAAAGTAGATAGGAATATTAAAAGGCATACAGAGATAGACTTTTTTTTAATAATTGCTAACTTGCTCAGTTTTTGAAAACTGAATTACATGACACGGTATGGCATAAAAATTATTTTTAATGACCTTTCACTTAATGACTAGGTTAGAATATAATTTAAAATGTTTCAAAGCAATGAATTGGAAACCCCCTTAATTGCACAAAAATATGTTAATCATTAAGTTCACTTACTTTCTTAATTTGAGGGGAATATTCTAAAAACGTTTAAACAGCCTGTTATTAGGGAGCCTTTTTAAGCATGAATTGTCCAGAAAGGGTTGGAACATATTAATTAATTTAAATACATTTTTCCCATAAACCAGAGAGCTAGCTCTGTCATGTATCTTCTTATAAGGGCACTAATCTCATTATGAAGGCTCCACCCTGATGATCTCATCTAAACCTAATCACTTCCCAAAGGCCCCATTGCCAAATACCACCATACTGAGGGCTAGGGCTTCAACATATGAATTCTGGGGGGACAAAATGTAGTTCATAGCACCTAGTAACTACGTTATGCTTTTAGGATGATTTGTTTATATTTTGTTAAGTGTTCCTAGTTGCCATGCTTTATAGAGCATGAAGGTTGGTCCAAATAAGCAAACTTAATAATACTACAGAAGGAAGACTCCTCTTGAAGGAGTTTATTCGAATTCTGTAGAAGTTCATATAGATCATTACTCTTTTCATGCTCTTCAAGTGTAAGGATTTATTGTATCTTACTTGTATTCCATCAAGGTGTCTATAAGTATATATCTTTTAAGGTAATTTATCCAATATTCATATGGAAAATATGGATAAGTAAAAGTGAAATAAAAACATTTGCAATCACATCACCAAGTGATGAGTTATTAACATACTATAATTGATTATGATAGCATTTTCTGCACACATGTATATACATTCTTCCTTTCAAGTACAGTTTTTTTACTCATGGATCCTTTTTAACTTAAAATATTAGGACTTTTTTGTGTCATTAATATTATCCTTTGGTCTATATTGGAATAACTACATAATATGTCATTCCATGAATGCACCATTAATCAGTCTCAGTTGTTAGATATTTAGACATTCAGAGCTTTTTAAAAAGTGTTCATGACAATTGTGTGTGTGTGTGTGTGTGTGTGTACACTGGTTTCTAATTGCTTCATATTTATTTCCCCATTTAAATAGAACTTTTCCTTTTTGAATTCCACTGAGAAGTAAATTTAATAATACATTGCTAGTAGGGTCTTGATTGTTTTATTTACCCACATATTATTATTATTGTAACTTTCAAAAACAATAGGAGTTAGTTTTTGATTGAGTGAGTATAATGAAAGAAGGTACACCATGGTATCTTCACATTCTTAAATAAAGTGGGTCTTACTAAGCTGTAGTCTTTTGCAATTTTTTTGCATATGTTTTTAAGTACAAAAAAAGACAGAATGGGTTTCTTTCTTCCCATTGTCAAATGAATATATTACACAGCCTCTTCAAAATTAAGTAGAGTTTTGATCATTCACATAATATGTCCACTCTGATAATTTTCAAACAACAAAGCATTTTTCAGCTCAGTGAATATGACTATAAGAAAT
Source organism: Mesoplodon bidens (assembly GCF_964165515.1). Classification (NCBI taxonomy): domain Eukaryota; kingdom Metazoa; phylum Chordata; class Mammalia; order Artiodactyla; family Ziphiidae; genus Mesoplodon; species Mesoplodon bidens. The sequence goes on from NC_138162.1 coordinate 54,869,733, forward strand.
ATGTAGTCTTATGAGAAAGGCTTATTTAAAGTTCCTTTGACTATAAAAAGATATCATGATCACCACCACCACCATGTTTCAAATCAATAAGTCCAGAGATGCAAATAGAAGAGTTATTAAAAATTAATCTCTACATTAAAATGCCTGTGTGACTAATAGCAAGTAAAAAAAATATATGGTGTCATAAATCTTTGCACTGGCACTAAACCCCTCTTCTCATAAAAACATTGTGATGTGCATGCACTGGTTATGCCTTGGAATTTATGAACAACAAATAGCAACATGACAGGAAAAAATATCATACTCTGAAAGAAAAATGGAGAAAGCAGAAGGAATTTAAATAGCAGATTGGCTCAAGGAGGAAATGGACTTAAGGTAGATCTTTGATGCTCAGAGACATTTTACTTTTCTTGGGTAGTACACCAGAAAGAGTATACATAGGCTAAGCAATTTAACTAATAAATATGTCTCATAGAAAGACATTATCGTGTACTTTTTCTTTCTCTTTTTCCAATACTTTTGTATTCACAGGGGATATCAGAAGAAACATTTGATTAATTTAAAGCTAAAGCATGAATATTACTAAAGAGAAAAAAAACACATAGTGAGGCTTTTGAGTGTCATATTCTCATGTAACTTTTTGTAGATATGATTTGCTATACATTCTCTATAAAAAACCTTTTACACCTTTTTAGGATATGTAACTGTTTAATGCATAGGGCAGAAGAGGGTGAAATGATCAAATAGGATTCAGGGTAACTAATAATTTGAATTTACAAGAATCAGAATTATTCAATGGATCAGTTAAGGTACTTTTATCTCAACTGAAAGTGACTCAAATCCGACTAAAATCCAGCTTCAATTTTTCCAAGCCAATAAGGGGAGATACAAGAAAAGAACTTAGAAGTTTTTCCCTGTTATGGAGTGAATGTTTGTATCTCCCAATTGAACAAAATTTAAATGTTGAAGCCCTATCTACAGATGTGACAATATATTTAAAGTTAGAGCCTTTCCCAAAGTAATTAAGGTTAAATAAGGTCATAAAAGTAGGGCCCAGATCTGATTTGATTAGTTTCCTTATAAGAAGAGAGTCCAGAGAGCTTGATGTCTTTCTCTCTTTGCACATGCAAAGGAGGTCATGTGAATACACAGCCTCAAAGGCAGCTGTCTGGAAACCGGGAAGAGACTCTCACCAGAAACTGAATTGACTGGCACCTTGATATTGGACTTCCTGGCCTTTGGAACTGGGAGAAATAAATGTCTGTTATTTAAACTACCCAGTCTGTGGTATTCTGCTATGGCAATGTGAGCGGACTACGACATTCTCTGCCTGTCTTACAACCAGAGCGCCACCAATATCACCTCCTAACAGTCATTGATCTTCCCAGAGGCTTTTTATTTTTTGTGTCCCTTTCTCAAATTCATGCTTCATGCTTGCATTTATAGCTTCTCTAGTTTCTACTTCCAGGAAGGGAGCCAGATGCCTAAGCTAGTTCTCCATCTTGTCAGTGCTTTTTGCTTTTTCCACATGCATAATGGTGAAGATCATATGGCCCTAATAAATTATTGAGTGTAGTGATTAAATATGCTTCCGTTCCTGTCAGAAGCAAACATTTCAGCAACCTATGGACTTCGGGGTGCTGTTAAAAACTCTGGCCAGCATGAATTCTGTACTTGTTATTATAGTGATTAGGATGGTAGTTGGTTTCTGTTTATCTTCCTCAGAAAGACCATCTTATTTAAGAACCATCTATGAAAAACACTCAGAAAAATACGAATTACTCTTCAAGTGTTATGTGTACAAAGGGACCATATGACTTTCATAACATAACTGGTACACATATAATTGTGAAATTATAAGTTATAATTTTCAATAGTAAACTCCATATATCTCATTTGGGGATCAGAGTCAACCATAATACTTTATCATTTATGAGGGAAATATGTTACTCCTCTAGAGTTCTCATTCATAATGTCTTGCATAATGGACACTTGGTGGGGAGAATTGTTTTCATTTTTCAGGTCACATTCTCATTTTTGTGTATCCTTAAGCATATATCAATGCACTCTGAATACTTTGGGTTGTAAATATGAGTCCTTCTCTGGAGTTATGTGATGTGAATATTTAAGTCAATATAATTGAGAATAGAGATTCGTGTTACTTGGATACAAAAAAGGTATTATGTTTGGGCCAGAATTTTGGGTGATGCCAATAATCATAATTCTTCATGATTGATTGACATTCATTTATTCATTAAGAAAGAAATTAAATAGTTACTATGTATCACATACTTTTCTAGCCAGTTTGTTGAATGTGAAAATGCATAAGATATGAAATCTCACTTTCCATAGATTAAGAGCAAGGGGAATTTATGTGATGGAGGTAGGACATACCAAAAATATGTAATGTAATTATTATTTGGAAATGAAAATATTGAAGAGATTGAAGTCAGCTTCAGAGATCAACTGAGATACAAAAATGTATGTAAGTTTTCTAGGCAGAGAAGTATGGTAAGAAATTCTTAGAAGAATTGGTAACTAACAAAGAATGTTATATATTAATGAAAGAGAGAGGGAAGAGGAGAAAGAGAGAGGGAGAGGAAGGAAGGAAGGAAGAAAAGAAGGAGGGAGGGAAGGGAGGAAAGAAGGAGGGAGGGAGGGAGGGCAGAAAATATGCAGTATTTGGGAACACTGGGAAATTCCATGTGCAGAGATTATATTGCAGGTATTAGGATGGAAAGATTGATCTGAATGTAAGAGAAGCTCCTGGCAAGGTGGCATTATGGTTAGGGTTTAGAAAGAATGAAACTAATTAACTAAATCCTAAGGAGAACTTGAAAAGGCAAAGCCAAAATGCAAAGCCATGTTCCTCAAATCATGGGATGCTCCTGAGTGAAGTGGTAAGTTGAAAGGTAAAGTTTGTAGGACTTTCTTGATAAGATGAGACAGGAACCTCGGAGTTTTCTTGGGCTGTGAGTGCACTGTAATGGCTTAAAGGCACACAATGAGAGACAACACTTCTGGACACTTCATTCTACACCCAATCTTGGGGGAACGCAGGGCTGGATGGGGTTCTGGTAAAACCCAATCTAGACATCGTGAAGGACAAGGTAGGGGTACAATTTAAGTAGCAGGCTGAGAAAAATATTTTGAACATTGGTCAATTTATAGAGCTATGTCCACTACATCCTCTCTGTTTGAAGAATATGTTTCTAAAAGAATCTGCTTACCATTTTGCAAGTGGAAATATTGTGTGTACATTGAACCTCTGAAATACACTAACACTAAATTTACCTTAAATATTCTTAAATACAGTGGGACAATCAAAGAAAAATTATGACAAATAAATGATAGGTTTGCTTATTATAGGTAAGTTGAACACATGCATTTAAAACGTTTAAAATGTTAACTAAGTACCAGTCTTCTCTTTTCATTTTGTGGCTCAATGAAGTTCAGTGAAGATCTACACTTTGCATCTTATTCCTAACTCTGTTTATGTGACCTTGGACAAATTACCTTACCTCACCATAGTTGGCCATGATTTATAAAATGGGAATCATGGTAATAACTACTTTGTAGGGTGGTATAAGGATTACATGTATAGATACATACAAGGGAATTCGAATTTTGCCTAACACATAGTAAATTCTTAAAACATAACTCCTCTAACATCTCTTTCACGTTCAAAATCTTACTAATTGACACTCTTCAGCTCCCTTGGTTTTGCATACCCTAAACTCTTATCCAGAAACAAAGTTTTGCTCCACAAGAGCAGAGACACCTGTCAGGAAGCCCATTTCCTAACTGCTCTCTTTGGCTTCCCTACTTACTCGCCTTCTGTGTTGAGAACTGCCAGACTCAAACTTGAGGTAGATGTGATTTTCAGACTTGCACATTATCTTCCTGTTAGAGGTGATCTTTGCCTTTTTGGGCAAAACCAATTTTCATTCTTGAGCCAGTGGCCAGGTGTACCCGACAGTCCTATGGACCTTTAACAGACAGGTTTGTTACTGAAAATTCCCAGCCTCCGAGGAGCTCACACTTGTCTCGAATCCTGGGTGACAGAGGTAGAATTGCCCCTTTTGCTTCCTGAGCCTCCTTTTGAGAGGGCTTCGCTCCCACATACACCAGGTGAGTTGCTCTGTGTTTGCTCCCACTAGTAGCATGTGGAGGCTCACAGTGATGTGCTAGTTGTCTGTAAGCAGTCTGGAGTTGACATTCTAGCCAAGCAATGCATAAGGCCCCAGGTATCCTTGTTGCTTGCTTCCTAGCCTTTATCATACTAGTCAACTACAAGTTCAGAAACTGCAGTCATTTATGTATTTATTTTTTCTCCTCCTCTGTCCTTTCATCAAAGTCTGCATGCACCCTGATGACCTTACAGCTCTATGTATGTGTAGGGGAAGGGCAGGGGGTGTGTGCTTAAGTTACAACACCCTAACTCCACCTCCACAGACCCAATGTCCTATCTTTCACCCCTGTATGTGTATCATAAATTAAGCTTATTGGTTAATGCTACTTCCCTCCCCCAACAACCGCACCAACCCCACATACACTCTTTAACCTTCCATTTATACATAAGAACACAGCTAGTTAACTAGCTAGCAAGCTAAAGATATCAATCTATATATCTATGTGCCCTTAACATGATTCTACTGTGAGCATTATCTTAATGCTTATTTTTTACATTAAAATATCTGAGCTTTCCAGGTGGACAAAGAGAGATCTACATTGTCATTTTCATTATTGAGGCATATCGCCGCTATGACTATACATTTGTACTTTTGTAAGCAATCTGATTTTGTAGAGAATTGGTTTTCAATATTAAACCCTTCCAAATGGCACTACCAGACATATTTTTGTACATATCATTTTATACATTTCAAATAATTTCTTTAAGGTATATCAAAAGACCAAGAACATTTAATAACGTGGTTTGTAATGTCAAGTTGCCTCCAAAAAGTATGTATCAAGTTATATAACCAACAGCAATGGGTATTATCAATCTTTTAAATCCTTGACAAGATTGGAGCATCATGAACTTTAAGGAAGAGACTTTGCTGGGCAATTAAAAGAAAAACAGTGCACATACACTATCAAAAGTACATATGCTCATGAGTGTCCAGGTTGATTCAGGAAATTCAAAATTGCTGTGTCAAATATTTGGTATATCCATTTAATGGAAAATTATCTGAAAATAAAGGGAATGAAGTAATGGTAAATGTTGCAACATAAATGAAACTTGAAAACATTATGCTGCATGATAAAAGTCAGTCACAAAAAACTACATATTTTATTATCCTATTTATACAAAATGTACTGAATAGGAGCATATATAGAAACAGAAAGAAGATTAATGGTTGCCTAGGATGAGGGGGATGGAGTGGTCAATGGAAAGTGACAAAAAATATTGTAAATTTAGATTATAGTTATGTTTGTACAATTCTGTGAATATATTAAACACTACTGAACTGCACACTTTAGACAGGTGAATTTTATGGTATGTAAATTATATCTCAATAAATCTGTCAGAAATATCTTGCTTTGGCTGCATTATTTGTTACTCTGAGTTGTGATTTTTTTATACTTCTCTCTCCCTTTAGAATGTAAGGTCTTTGAGGGCAAAGACAGTTTATATCCTCTTTGTTTTTATATCTACAGCATCCAGTACAGTTTTGGCATATAATATTAGCTTCATTTGGTTGGATGAATCTGTTGAATGAATGCTTCTTAAAAAAAACAAAAAGAATTCCATTAGCCAATAGATAAATGAGGAGGTGGGCTAGGTTCTCAATAGGGAGTTACTAACTTTTAAATATACTGAATTAAATATATTGATGTACACTGTCTACTGTACATCAAGGTGAGCTGTTCAATGGAAATTGTTGTTATGAACCTGTATATCAAGAAAGAAGCAAGAGCAGTGGTTTCTTAATATAACAATTTGAATTTAAGAATGAAAAACAGAGAAAAGAGGCATATTATAAATCTATGCAACATTATTTTATGGGAAAACAGATTAACTTAAAAAGTTGTACTAATAATCTTAACTAGTATCATCTAGTCATATATCATAAAAGATTAAATCACAAAGATTGAGGTACTTAACTACTGATATTGTGTTGGTAATTAATGAAGCCTTACTGAAAATACTTTAGCTCTACTGAGCCTACAATATAAAGAGATTCAGTCTTAAAATATTGACTGGTTTGGGGGCAAACCAACTTTTGTAGGTTGCCTAAAACTGCTTGGAAGTGACAGTCACTTTCTTGTGAAAGAAAAATGCAAAAGTAGACACAGTCAAAATCATTGTGGATTTACTGCACATTTTGCCTTATGCTAAGCACTATACACTCATTCTTTTGTTTAATCCCCTTTAACCCATAATTAGATATTTTAGATAGTAGAACAAAGATATAGAAAGATTAGGGGGACTCTATATCATATACTTATTATGTGATATCTTTAAGAACCTGAGCCAGGTTTACCGATTCCAAAGCCTATGTGCTGTCAATGATTCATTTGAGAGGCTGGCTAGAAGCTTGGTTTCTTGAATCTGACAAGCATTTGGAGGTTTCAAACCCACAGAAACCCAAAAGTAAAAACAGAATTTAAAAATTTATAAATTATTGGGTGAAACCAGATGACGGACATAATTTCAATCAAAGTTCCATTAAAGAATACAGAATCATATGGCAGAATACAGCAAAATTTGTTTTTATATGTGTGTGTGTATATATACACATATATATATATTTTTCTAATATTTACCTTCTTATTTAACTTTGCCATCCTCAAAAGAATCTTCATGGGTAGAATTTCATATTATGCTCTACATTTGGTATGAAGGAGATAGTTGGTGTTTTCATAAATTCCCAAAGTCCAGAAGAAGGCTTATTTCTTTCTGAGTGAACAGATACCTGTACCTTCTTAAAGAAGACTAGCAAACTGGGGACTGCAGGGGGCAGGGCCCAGAGCAGCTTGGCAGTTTTGCACAGATTTTTAAAAAAGCCGATAAGTTCCTTTTGGCCTTTCTAAAAGACAAACACTTTGCAGAAAAGCTGTGCAAAGGGAAACTATCAAAAATCATTCTTGTAGAACAGTGAGGCAGTGAGGCAAGCACTAACTCCCTCATGGTTTTAGAGTCAGTAATAGAAATTAACAGTGCCATATGCAGCCCGATTATGCACTTTAAGATCCCCTCATGGTTTATAGCGTGCATTATGGTATACAGCAGCAATTTTTGCTAAGCTAGTCACAGTTATATTCATTTCCACAAAATTAAAAGATCCTAAGGACATAAAGAATACCAAGCCAGAGGTGGGGGAGAGGCCATGTGAGCATTAAAGAACCTTTTTCATCTGGGTTTATCTGACATCCTCCAAGCCACTGGCATCAATTCTCTCTAGTTCCTTACTGCCATCTTCACCTTCCTTTAGAAATAAATTTTTTACTGCTAAACTAAATTATATTATCTGCTCTGCTGGTCTAAGTTAGCAATTTATTCCATATGTTCACCATCTTTGTGTGAAATAAGTCTCCCTGAATTTTCTATTTGCTCTTAAGCACTCTAATTTTCGAAGATAGCCAAAAACTCTGCCTAGCTAGAATAGGCAGAAGGAGGTTAGTAATTCTGTCAATGACTCACATCTTCATCCATGGATAGGAGAAACCTAAGGGATTTTTTTGAAATTCAGTTTAAAATTAGTAAATTAATTTGTTAATTTAGTTTACAAATTGTGCCAGAAGGTTTTTGGTCATCAGTGTTCATTTATGAGATGGAATAACATGGGTATTTAGGAATTAAAGCAGAAACAGATGTGTTAAAGTGCTACCTGTCTTACATGGGTATGTCATAAAACTTGCACTGTGTATTTTGCTCAATATTTCCAGTTTAAAATACAGTGTATATTATATAGCATATCTATATGAAACAATCTGCTTTGCTGAGAGTGGAGGAAAACTAACACTTATTGGATTCCTATCTTAATAAACACTTAGGTAGTTTTACATTTTGTTTATTTTAGACCCATAAAAATTCTCTGTGGTGAAATTATCAACCTTCATTTTCCAAATGAAGAAAATGGAGACCCAAGAGATTTAGTTATATCTTGCTATAATATCTGTTGACAAGTTGACCGCCAGCATGGTTTCATTCCTTTTAAGTCAGAGAAATATCACCAGTTATCTCTCTGTATTACAACTCTCCAAGCTTCAAAGTCAGTTAAAGGGGATTACCTACTTTGATGAAGATGGTTCTTTGGGCATGGATATATAAATGCAGGTATATGCTACCCTCTAAAACTTTCTATGGCTAGCAAGGACTGGCCAAGATTCAGTAGAAACTGTAACTTTGGCTGGAACCTACAGTAATCTAATAATCTTAAAGCTATGGACCAATGAAACAGAGTTTTCTCCTATACTTTCAAAGGAAGTACCAAAATTATGTCATAGAATTTGCAAATGCAAAGAGTGAAGTAGCTGGAGATATAATATTACAGGTACCTCAGAGATTCATAATAGCAACAGCCTTTATTGCTTTTAGACAGGCTCTCTAACAACCATGCTATTACTTTCTACCTTTTCACTCAGCTTTTTCATTTAAGCAAGGCTATAACAGCTGTTGACATCATCAGCTCTCTTTATTGTTAATTTTTTCTGTTATTTTAATGACCAATATCTGCCCAATTATTTCATTATATTGAGCAGCTGTTCTGACTTGGATGATCAAATGGCCAAATATTACTTTTGTTTTAAATGAATTACTCTTGCTTTATAGCCAGAGCCTGAACATAGCATGAACTAGTTACCACTGAAGGGTTCATGTCAACACCAGATATAAGATCAGTAAATGTTAACACAGCAAAGCAAAGAGTGAATTTTATCTCTTACATATTTTCTAACCTTGTTCTGATCATTTCATCCAGTCAGTTGTCCTGTTACCCAGCTTGTATAGAGTTTGTTTGCTATTCCAGGCATTGTGGTAATTTTCACATGATATTTCATTTAAACTAACATATTCATGAGTTAGGTGATATTATTATCCCCATTTTTCTTGCAGAAACAAGTTATCAGAAAAGTTATATACCTCGTCCAAGGTTACATAATAAGTTGCAGAATGGGAATTCAAACCCAGGTTTTTCTGACAGCAGAGCCTATGCTTGAAATTAGTGCTTCTCTAACTTAAATATGCCCACAAGTTACTAAGGGATCTTACTGATTTTATGACTTGGTAGGTCTAGAATATGTCATGAATTCTCTGTTTCTATCAATCTCTCAAGTGATATCCATGCTGCTAGTTCTCAGACTACATTTGAATAGCAAAGCTCTAAATCTCCATACCACCTCCCCATTTCTTTAGCATCTACAGAGGGAAACAGCAAATTATTTTACTAGGAGACAGTAAGATAAATAAGAATTCTCTTCCTTATGTTCTTTCCTGAACTCCTTTCTTCCAATAAGCACGCCCCACCCCTGCACCCAACTACCACCTTCATGTGTCTTCCTTTAATCACTCAGGGACCAAATATGCCTTGGCTGCATGTTCTTGTTCTTTAAGTTTTGTTTTTTGTTTGTTTGTGGTTTGTTTGGCTGATAGTCTCCACTGCTTTTCCCCAGCAAAGATTTATTCTTTTTGGTCTTTATATATACTTAAAAAACAGTTGATTAGTTTGTACTTCAACTTCATCAAAACACCTTTTGCTTTACTTTAGAAAACATTTCCTTTAGCAATGAGGGAAAACTATCTAAATATGAATCTATTCATCTTAATTACAAATGAAGAGAGGTGGAACTAAAAGTTATGTTAACATTTTTAAAAGGAGGCTTACAACTGAGTCTCATGAGATTTGTCCTTTTTGGGGTTGTAGGAAATGAGGTTAATCCAATCATTCTTAAGTTATAGGATATGGGCCACTACCTGGGCTGATCCAGATCAGACTTTATCCACAAAAAGAGATTTCCCTAAAACCCAATCAGAAAAGAAGTAATAGAGGGAGAGTTTAAGCCACACTTTTAAGTTCTTAACTGGAGGATATTAGCTAATCTTTTTGACTTCAATGAGACAGCTGCTTACCTAACTTCCTTGTTATTCTTTGTAGATTTCAACACCTCTCTAATTTTTAAGTGGTCCCTAAAACCTCACTGGACCTTTTTTTTTTTTTTAATACAGATAGATTTTAATAGAATACATTAAATCGTATTCTTTCTTCTTTCCCTGTTAGTTGCTTGATACGTTTTTTCCTATTTTGTTTTCTCTTGTGATGAATCCTGCATACATCATGCTTCTTATAAGCGTTCTTTAAATCACTTTGTCCTCTCTCACAGTTGGCATTTTTAAAAGTCTGATGATTTTCTGTTGTTTCCTTTAGAACTTGGCCTCATGAGCATTTTAAATCTAATGATGTTATGATCACTCGATCTTAGATGCTCCCAATGTGAAGCTTATTTAACATACTTGGCATTCTTTCAGGGAGTAAGTCCAGAATTCATTGGAGTCATGTTGGGTGCTCAACAGACTACAGAGAAAAGCAATCCTGCTATATAGGCCCTGAGGAAACATGGAGTCTCTTCTTTCCCCAGTGCTGCCAAAGCTAGTTTCTCTCGTAATATACCAGCAATGGAAATTCTCATGCAGGACCTATTTTTAGCATGAATCTTGCAATATAACCCAGTTTTCTTGTTCTAAAGTCTTGGGTGAAAATCAGATGAGGAAGCAAGTCTTTTGCGTCTGTTTCCTTATAACCATCTGTTGTTATGGCTAGCTTAGTACCTTTGATTCTCCTCATTCTTTTTTACTTTTCAAAATCAACAGTTCTGGACTTGAAACTGCTTTTGATGCCCCTTGAACTGTTACATGACCAATGGGCTGAGTTTTCAAAAGTGGATGTAGGGGAAAGATGCATGCAGTAAGTGTACTGACTCCATTTTATTTTTATCCACAAATTCTGCTGAACACATGGTCGCAGTAAAAATCCAATCCATACACTTGTATATGCAATTGCTTTAAAGTAACAAACTTTATAATAGAGGAAAATAATGTTCAAAATTTAGCAGGCGTAAAAAAATACATAAAATTTTCCTCAAATCTTTCCATCCAGGAAAGATGATAGAAAGTCTCTTTAACTTTCTGCTGTATCTATTAATAACATATTATGTTTTTATATTATGTATATTATTATAGTATAATAATACATTATTGTATAATCCTTGTCCCTTTAAAAATGCCCTTATTCTTGTTCTGTCAACCAAACAGTTAATTTGGACTCTCAACTGCAATTCTGTTTTGTAATATTATGGAATCATCTTGATCTGATAACATTTATAACCAAGAGAGCAGAGTTCTGGGAATTGGAAATTAAGTCTGTTTGGATATAGGAAATCAGAGAGTTCCAACTTTTTCCTTTAATAGATGTTAGTTCAATTTCACTCAAGAGAGAATAAAAGAATAAATATTTAAGCAAATGTTCTAAACAAACATTTCAAAAATATACAAATTATTTAAGGCATGGCTGCTGAATTAGATCTCACTGAGACCTAATGATGGCTCATATATGCCAAGACACAGTCTAAGAACTTCCTGTCATATAGATTAGGTATTACGTTTAAGTTCAGTTAGTATTAGCTGTTATAATAAAGATATTTCAAAATTTTACTAGCTTGACACAACAGGCTAATTTCTCATATTATCAAAACAAAACAAAAGAATGTAGACTTTCACATCTAGACAAGTTGGGGCAAAGGAGATCAGATTTCATACTATTCTCTTAAGTAAATAGAAACAAGATAATGTATACACAATGGTTGTTCAGACACTGAATATCAAGTAGTGAAGGGCAGTGATCTCTGAGGGGGGGGAAACAAACCTAATGAGCCCAACATTTGCCTCAGCTTATAATATGTAGACAGTTTCCAGGTAATGATGAAATGAGAAAAAGCCCAGAACTTGCTGGGCCTCCTAAATTAAGAAGACAGAGTTGAGGATTTGGGAAGACCAAAGTGGCTAGAATTCACAGGGCAGTGTACTTGAAAAAAGTAAGCAGCTTAGAGTGTTGGCCTCAGAAATATTCAGAGAATTCATCTTAAGCTATCACCTAAATACAGATAAATACATGTATGTGAGACAACTATTTGAAGTTAGAAAAGGAATGACAGAAATGGAACAAAGCAAACAATATACACAGCTTACACAGGACTGGATATAGCTCATTTCAACTGCCAAAGTAAAGAAACCTCATAATACATGGGCTACTGGGAAGAGTACTTGGAAGTATGTGGTCAAAGTAGTCTTGACTAGAGGTTGCTCTGGTACCACCTAACAATTTAAAACAAGCCTTTAAAAAATAACATTATTTACAATTAACTGCATCCCAGAGCAAGGCTCATTAACAGTTACAGTAATAAGAAGATAAACAGATACCAACAAAATAATTTCATAATATCTAGCATCTAATCAAAGAATACCAGGAACGTATAGAAGCACAAAAATAGAACTGATGAAAGGAGGAATATCAGTCAGTCAAAACCAATGAGGAAATGACACAGATGACAAAATTAGTAGATGAGAATATTAAAATAGTTGTAAAGAAATAAAATAAATGAATTCCAATTAAAATGGGTATATTAAATGTATTCTATGGCAGATATTAAAAAGATAGCAATAAAATTATAATGGAGATAAGAAATGCAATGGATATGATACACAGCAGAAGAAACACTGTGCAAGATTAGTAAAATTGAGGACATAACAATAAATATAATCTAAAATGAAAGAGAAGAAAAGACTAAAAAATTGTCAGAGCATCAGGAAATAATAAGATATCTTGACGTACCCTAATATAGCTGTAATTGTCAATCCCAGAGAAGGACAGGCACAGAAAAAAATATTGAAAGAAAAAGTAACTACAATTTCAAAATTTGTTGGAAATAATAAATTTATAGATTGAAGTAGCTCAACCAACCCCAAGTAGAAGAAACATGATGAACACTATAAAAAAGAATATCATAAGCAAATTGCTTAAATGCAGAGATAAAATCTTAAAGGAATTCAAAGTAAAAGAAACATTTTACACAGAAGAACAGAGATAAAGATGACAGCTGACTTCTGTTTGAAACAACAAAAGTTGGAAGGCAGACCAGAAACATCAATAAAGTGCTGAAATTTAAAAAAAAATCTGTCAACTTAGAATTGTATTTTCAGGGAAAATATCTTTTTTAAAAAAGGCAAAATATAGATTATTTTAGAAATAAAATAGCTAAAAATATCACTACCAGCAGAGCAGCAGCATGCCAAGATATGTTAAAGAAGAAAAAAGACACCCGATGGAAATATGGACCTCAACAAAGAAACAGAGTGCCAGAAATGATAAACAGGGAGAGAATGTCAATACATGTGTTTAAAATCTCTTTTTAAGGATAACTGACATTTAAAGGCAAAACAGTAACAATTTTCTAATATATATATTTATTTTCTATTCCATACCTCTCTCAAGATTTTTCCTTCTCAAAATCCATTTCTTTCAATATCTGTCTTAATATATTTGTTGGAGAATAAAACCTTAACTTTTATCACAGATAATTTCAAAACTGGATCAATAACATGTGTGGCACCAAAATCACACTGGCTAGAAGAGAAGTGAGTGAACAGTTGTAAAGTGCTTATTCCCTATGTGAAATGCTATGATATTACTTGAAAGTCAAATGAGATAAGTTAATTATATATTCTATAAATCATAGAAGAAACTAAAAAAATACAGTATAGCCATTAAACCTGTGAAGGGGATGAGATAAAACCTTAAGAAGCACTCAATACAGACAGAGGCAGAATAAAAGATGAAAAAGGGAAAAAAGAACAGAGAGGACAAATATAAACCAAATAGAAAAATGATAGATTTGAATGCATCATAGCAATAATCATATTAAATATAAATAGTTTTAAACACCCCAAACAAAAGGAAAAGATTTTAAGGTTGGATAAAAGAGTAAGACCAAACTATAGGGGGCTTACTTTAAATATTAAGACACAAATAGGTTAAAAATTTAAAGGATGAAAGAAAATTTTATGCTAGCTCTGTTCAAAAGCAAGTTTGTACTGGCTATATTAATTTTAGAGAATATACGTTTTCTATCAGGAAAAAATAGGATGACCTTCATGATGTTATAAATAAGATGTAATTATCCTTAATGTTTATCTTCCTAATAGAAGAGGTACTAACTATATGAAATCAAAATTCATGAAAACTAAAGAAATAGACAAATCCATTAACTACAGTCAGTTTCAATATAGGAGATTTCAATACTCCTTTAGCAATAATGGACAGAACAAACGACACAAAGTTAGGAAGGATACAGAAGGTTTAAACAGCATGAATCATTAACTTGACCCATTGACATTTACAGAATACTTATATATTCAAACATATATGTCTTTCCTTTGTCAGCTAAGAGGCATAGAGGCAACGACATCCCAGTAACAATGATCATACTTAATGCCTAGATCTTCAGTTTTCTTTTTAGATAATTAACAGTATCATTCCAATATGATTTATTTAATTTTGAGTGTTCTCATGTGGTTATTTTTTTTATTTTTTGAACACCTTTATTGGAATATAATTGCTTCACAATGGTGTGTTAGTTTCTGCTGTATAACAAAGTGAATCAGCTATACATATATCCCCATATCTCCTCTCTCTTGTGTCTCCCTCCCACCCTACCTATCCCACCCCTCTAGGTGGACACAAAGCACAAAGCTGATCTCCCTGTGTTATGCAGCTGCTTCCCACTAGCTATCTATTTTACATTTGGTAGTGTATATATGTCCATGCCACTCTCTCACTTCATCCCAGCTTACCCTTCCCCCTCCTTTTGTCCTCAAGTCCATTCTCTACATTTGCATCTTTACTCCTGTCCTGCCCCTAGGTTCTTCAGAACCATTTTTTTTTTTTAGATTCAGTATATATCTGTTAGCATACGGTATTTGTTTTTCTCTTTGTGAATTACTTCACTATGTATGACAGTCTCTAGGTCCATCCACCTCACTACAAATAACTCAATTTCGTTTCTTTTTATGGCTGAGTAATATTCCATTGTATATATGTGCCACATATTCTTTATCCATCATCTGTCAATGGACACTTAGGTTGCTTCCATGTCCTGGCTATTGTAAATAGAGCTGCAATGAACATTGTGGTACATGACTCTTTTTTTTTTTTTTTTTGCCGTATGTGGGCCTCTCACTGCTGTGGCCTCTCCCATTGCGGAGCACAGGCTCCGGACACACAGGCTCAGTGGCCATGGCTCATGGGCCTAGCTGCTCCGCGGCATGTGGGATCTTCCCGGACTGGGGCACGGACCTGTGTCCCCTGCATCGGCAGGCGAACTCTCAACCACTAAGCCACCAGGGAAGCCCCATGAGTCTTTTTGAATAATGGTTCTCTCAGGGTATATGCCCAGTAGTGGGATTGCTGGGTCATATGGTAGTTCTATTTTTAGTTTTTTGAGGAACCTCTATACTGTTCTCCATAGTGGCTGTATCAATTTACATTCCCACCAACAGTGCAACAGGGTTCCCTTTTCGCCACACCCTCTCCAGCATTTATTGTTGGTAGAATTTTTGATTATGGCCATTCTGACCGGTGTGAGGTGATACCTCATTGTACTTTTGATTTGCATTTCTCTAATGATTAGTGATGTTGAGCATCCTTTCATGTATTTGTTGGCAGTCTGTATATCTTCTTGGATAAATGTCTATTTAGGTCTTCTGCCCATTTTTTGATTGCGTTGTTTTTTTGATATTGAACTGTATAAGCTGCTTGTATATTTTGGAGATTAATCCTTTGTTAGTTGCTTCATTTGCAAATATTTTCTCCCATTCTGAGGGTTGTCTTTTCATCTTGTTTATGTTTTCCTTTGCTGTGCAAAAGCTTTGAAGTTTCATTAGGTCCCATTTGTTTATTTTTATTTCCATTTTTCTAGGAGGTGGGTCAAAAAGGATCTTGCTGTGATTTATGTCAAGGAGAGTTCTGCCTATGTTTTCCTCTAAAAGTTTTATAGTGTCTGGTCATACATTTAGGTCTTTAATCCATTTTGAGTTTATTTTTGTGTATGGTGTTAGGGAGTGTTCTAATTTCATTCTTTTACATGTAGTTGTCCAGTTTTCCCAGCACCATTTATTGAAGAGGATGTCTTTTCTCCATTGTATATTCTTGCCTCCTTTATCAAAGATAAGGTGACCATATGTGTATGGGTTTATCTCTGGGCTTTCTATCCTGTTCCATTGATCTATATTTCTGTTTTTGCCACTACCATACTCTCTTGATTACTGTAGCTTTGTAGTATAGTCTGAAGTCAGGGAGTCTGACTCCTCCAGCTCCATTTTTGGTTCTCAAGATTGCTTTGGCTATTCAGGGTCTTTTGTGTTTCCATACAAATTGTGAAATTTTTTGTTCTAGTTGTGTGAAAAATGTCATTGGTAGTTTGAGAGGGATTCCATTGAAACCGTAGAATGCTTTGGGTAGTATAGTCATTTTCACAATGTGGATTCTTCAAATCCAAGGACAAGGTATATCTCTCCATCTATTTGTATCATCTTTAATTTCTTTCATCAGTGTCTTATAGTTTTCTGCATAGAGGTCTTTTGTCTCCTTAGGTAGGTTTATTTCCCAGGTCTATTTTTTTTTTTTTTTTTTTTTTTTTTGCGGTATGCGGGCCTCTCACTGTTGTGGCCTCTCGTGTTGTGGAGCACAGGCTCCGGACACGCAGGCCCAGTGGCCATGGCTCACGGGCCTAGCCGCTCCGCGGCATGTGGGATCTTCCCGGACCGGGGCACGAACCCGTGTCTCCTGCATCAGGAGGCAGACTGTCAACCACTGCGCCACCAGGGAAGCCCCCGCACCACCAGTGAAGCCCCCTAGGTCTTTTATTCTTTTTGTTGCAATTGTAAATGGGAGTGTTTCCTTAATTTTTCTTTCAGATTTTTCATTAGTGTATAGGAATGCAAGAGATTTCTGTGCATTAATTTTGTATCTGTTACTTTACCAAATTCATCGATTAGCTCTAGTAGTTTTCTGACAGCATCTTTAGGATTCTTTATGTATAGTATCATGTCATCTGCAAACAGTGACAGTTTTACTTCTTTTCTGATTTGGATTCCTTTTATTCCTTTTTCTTCTCTGATTGCTGTGGCTAAAACTTCCAAAACTATGTTGAATAATAGTGGTGAGAGTGGGCAACCTTGTCTTGTTCCTGATTTTAGTGGAAATGGTTTCAGTTTTTCACCACTGAGAACGATGTTGGCTGTGGGTTTGTCATATGTGTCCTTTATTATGTTGAGGTAAGTCCCCTCTATCCCTACTTTCTGGAGGGTTTTTATCATAAATGGGTGTTGAACTTTGTCAAAAGCTTTTTCTGCATCTATTGAGATGATCATATGGTTTTTCTCCTTCAGTTTGTTAATGTGGTGTATCACATTGATTGATTTCCATATACTGAAGAATCCTTGCATTCCTGGGATAAACCCCACTTGATCATGGTGTATGATCCTTTTAATGTGCTGTTGGATTCTGTTTGCTAGTATTTTGTTGAGGATTTTTGCATCTATGTTCATCAGTGATATTGGCCTGTAGTTTTCTTTTTCTGTGTCATCTTTCTATGGTTTTGGATTCAGGGTGATGGTGGCCTCATAGAATGAGTTTGGGAGTGTTCCTCCCTCTGCTATATTTTGGAAGAGTTTGAGAAGGATAGGTGTTAGCTCTTCTGTAAATGTTTGATAGAATTCGGCTGTGAAGCCACTTAGTCCTGGGTTTTTGTTTGTTGGACGATTTTTAATCACAGGTACAATTTCAGTGCTTGTGATTTGTCGGGTTTTATTTCCTATTTCTTTTAGGTTCAGTCTCAGGAGGTTGTGCTTTTCTAAGAATTTGTCCATTTCTTCCAGGTTGTCCATTTTATTGGCATATAGTTGCTTGCAGTAATCACTCATGATCCTTTGTATTTCTGCAGTGTCATTTGTTACTTCTCCTTTTTCATTTCTAATTCTATTGACTTGAGTCTTCCCCCTCTTTTTCTTGATGAGTCTAGCTAATGGTTTATCAATTTTGTTTATCTTCTCAAAGAACCAGCTTTTAGTATTACTGAACTTTGCTATCATTTCCTTCATTTCTTTTTCATTTATTTCTGATGTGATCTTTATGATTCTTTCGTTCTGCTACCTTTGGGGGTTTTTTTGTTCTTCTTTCTCTGATTGCTTTAGGTGTAAGGTTAGCTTGTTTATTTGAGATGTTTCTTGTTTCTTGAGGTAGGATTGTATTGCCATAAACTTCCCTCTTAAAACTGTTTTTGCTGCATCCATAAGTTTTGCATTGTTGTGTTTCCATTGTCATTTGTTTCTAGGTATTTTTTGATTTCCTCTTTGATTTCTTCAGTGATCTCTTGGTTATGTAGTAGTGTATTGTTTAGCTTCCATGTGTTTGTATTTTGTACAGATTTTTTCCTGTAATTGATATCTAGTCTCATAGCGTTGTGTTCGGAAATATACTTCATACGATTTCAATTTTCTTAAATTTACTAAGGCTTGATTTGTGACCCAAGATATGATCAATCCTGGAGACTGTTCCATGAGCACTTGAGAAGAAAGTGCAGTCTGTTGTTTTTGGATGGAATGTCCTATAAATATCAATTAAGTCCATCTTTTTTAATGTATCATCTAAAGCTTGTGTTTCATTATTTATTTTCATTTTGGATGATCTATCCATTTGTGAAAGTGGGGTGTTCAAGTCCTCTACTATTATTGTGTTATTGTCTATTCCCCTTTATAGCTATTAGCATTTGCCTTATGTATTGTGGTGCTCCTACGTTGTGTGCATAAATATTTACAATTGTTATATCTTCTTCTTGGATTGATCCCTTGATCATTATGTAGTGTCCTTCTTTGTCTGTTGTAATAGTCTTTACTTTAAAGTCTATTTTGTCTGATATGAGAATTTCTACTCCAGCTTTCTTTTGATTTCCATTTGCATGGAATACCTTTTTCCATCCCCTCACTTTCAGCCTATATGTGTCCCTATGTCTGAAGTGTGTCTCTTGTAGACAGCATATATACGTGTCTTGTTTTTGTATCCATTCAGCCAGTCTATGTCTTTTGGTTGGAGCACTTAATCTATTTACATTTAAGGTAGTTATTGATATGTATGTTCCTATTACCATTTTCTTAATTGTTTTGGGTTTGTTATTGTAGGTCTTTTCCTTCTCTTTTGTTTCCTGCCTAGAGAAGTTCCTTTAGCATTTGTTGTACAGGTGGTTTGGTGGTGCCGAATTCTCTTAGCTTTTTTTTTTTTTTTTTTTTTTTTTGCGGTATGCGGGCCTCTCACTGTTGTGGCCTCTCCCGTTGCGGAGCACAGGCTCCGGACGCGCAGGCTCAGCGGCCACGGCTCACGGGCCCAGCCGCTCCACGGCATGTAGGATCTTCCCGGACCGAGGCACGAACCTGTATCCCCTGCATCAGCAGGCAGACTCTCAACCACTGCGCCACCAGGGAAGCCCTCTCTTAGCTTTTGCTTGTCTGTCAAGGTTTTAATTTCTCCATTGAATCTGAATGAGATCCATGCTGGGTAGAGTACTCTTGGTTGCAGGTTTTTCCCTTCCATCACTTTAGTTATGTCCTGTCACTCCCTTCTGGCCTGTATAGTTTCTGCTGAAAGATCAGCTGTTAACCTTATGGAGATCCCCTTGTATGTTAATTATTGCTTTTCCCTTGCTGCTTTTAATATTTTTTCTTTGTATTTAATTTTTGATACTTTGATTAATATGTGTCTTGGCATGTTTCTCCTTGGATTTATCCTGTATGGGCCTCTCTGTGCTTCCTGGACTTGACTATTTCCTTACCCATAGTACAGAAATTTTCAACTATAGTCCCTTCAAATATTTTCTCAGTCCCTATTTTTTTATCTTCTTCTTCTGGGAACCCTATAATTTGGATGTTTGTGTGTTTAATATTGCCCCAGAGGTCTTTGAGATTGTCCTCAATTCTTTTCATTCTTTTTTCTTTATTCTGCTCTATGGTAGTTATTTCCACTATTTTATCTTCCAGGTCACTTATCTGTTCTTCTGCCTCAGTTATGCTGCTATTGATTCCTTCCAGAGAATTTTTAATATCATTTATTGTTTTGTTCATCATTGTTTGTTTGCTCTTTAATTCTTCGAGGTCCTTGTTAAAAGTTTCTTGTATTTTTTCCATTCTATATCCAACTTTTTGGATCATCTTTACTGTCATTACTCTGAATTCTTTTTCAGGTAGACTGCCTATTTCCTCTTCATTTGTTAGGTCTGGTGGGTTTTTACCTTGCTCCTTCATCTATTGTGTACTTCTCTTATTTTGCTTAACTTACTGTGTTTGGGGTCTACTTTTCACAGGCTGCAGGTTCATAGCTCCCGTTGTTTTTGGTGTCTGTTCCCAGAGGGTTAAGTTGGTTCAGTGAGTTGTGGAGGGGACTGGTGCCTGTGTTCTGGTGGATGTCACTGGATCTTGTTTTTCTGGTGGGCAGGACATCTGGCGGTGTGTTTTGGGGTGTCTGTGATCTTACGATTTTAGGCAGCCTCTCTGCTAATGGGTGGGGTTGTGTTCCTGTCTTGCTAGTTGTTTGGCATAGGGTGTCCAGCACTGTAGCTTGCTGGTCATTGAGTGGAGCTGGGCCTTAGCATTGAGATGGAGATCTCTGGGAGAGGTTTCACCGTTTGATATTACGTGGGGCCAGGAGGTCTCTGGTGGACCAATGTCCTGCACTCGACTCTCCCACCTCAGAGGCTCAGACATGACACCCGACCAGAGCACCAAAACCCTGTCAGCCACACAGCTCAGAAGAAAAAGGAGAAAAAAAAAATGAAAAAATAAATACATAAAATAAAGTTATTAAAATGGAAAAAAATGATAAACTTAAAAAGTAATAAAATAAAAAGGAGAGGAAGAAAGAAGAGAGCAGCCAAACCAAAAAAAAAAAATCCACCAATGATAACAAGTGCTAAAAAGTATGTTAAAAAAAAGAAGAAAAAACAAAACTTACAGTCAGAACCCTAGGACAAATGGCAAAAGCAAACCTATACAGACAAAGTCACACAAAGAAACATACACATACACACTCAGAAAAAGAGAAAAAGGAAAAAAAATATATGAAAAGGAAGAGAGCAACCAAATCAATAAACAAACCTACCAATGATAATAAGCTCTAAATACTAAACTAAGATAAACATAAAACCAGAAACAAATTAGATGCAGAAAGCAAACCCCTAGTCTACAGTTGCTCCCAAAGACCACCGCCTGAATTTTGGAATGATTCATTGTCTATTCAGGTATTCCACAGATGCAGGGTACATCAAGTTGACTGTGGAGATTTAATCTGCTGCTCCTGAGGCTGTACAAAGAAATTTCCCTTTCTCTTTTTTGTTCTCATAGCTCCTGAGGTTCAGCTTTGGATTCGGCCCTACCTCTGCATGTAGGTTGCCTGAGGGTGTCTGTTCCCCCGCCAGACAGGATGGGGTTAAAGGAGTGGCTGATTAGGTGGCTCTGGCTTACTCAGGCTGGGGGAAGGGAGGGGTATGGAATGCGGGGCGAACCTGTAGTGGCAGAGGCCAGTGTGATGTTGCAACAGCCTGAGGCATGCTGTGCATTCTCTCAAGGAAGTTGTCCCTGGATCACAGGACCCTGGTAGTGGTGGGCTGCACAGGCTCCCAAGAGGGGAGGTGTGGATAGTGACCTGTGCTTGCACACAGCCTTCTTGGTGTCTGCAGCAGCAACCTTAGCGTCTCATGCCCATCTCTGGTGTCTGCGCTGATAGCCGCAGCTCGTGCCTGTCTGGAGCTCGTTTAGGCGGTGCTCTGAACCCCCTCTCCTCGTGCACCCCGAAGCAATGGTCTCTTGCCTCTTAGGCAGTTCCAGACTTTTCCCTGGACTTCCTCCTGGCCAGCTGTGGTGCACTAGCCCCCTTCAGGCTGTGTTCAAGCAGCCAACCCCAGTCCTCTCCCTGGGATCTGACCTCCGAAGCCCAAGCCTCAGCTCCCAGCCCCAGCCCATCCCGGCCGGTGAGCAGACAAGCCTCTCAGGGTGGTGAGTGCTAGTCAACACTGATCCTCTATGAGGGAATCTCTCCACTTTGCCCTCTGCACCCCTGTTGCTGTGCTCTCCTCCGTGGCTCAGAAGCTTCCCCTCTGCCCACACCCCATCTCCACCAGTGAAGGGGCTTCCTAGTGTGTGGAGACTTTTCCTCCTTCACAGCTCCCTCCCTGAGGTGCAGGTCCCATCCCTATTCTTTTGTCTCTGTTTTTCCTTTTTTCTTTTACCCTACCCAGGTATGTGGGGGAATTTCTTGCCTTTGGGGAAGTCTGAGGTCTTCTGCCAGTGTTCAGTAGGTGTTCTGTAGGAGTTGTTCCACATGTAGATGCAGTTTTGATGTATTTGTGCGGAGCAAGGAGCAAGACATCTTACCCCTCCACCATCTTGAAGGAGCCCCCTAGATCTTGATTTTTAAAAACACTCTCCAATAAGAGGAACCAGAAAAATGGCATATTCTAGGACTGGAAAATACAGGATGATCCCAGATGTCTTGTGGTCTCAAAAATTAAGGAAGTGCTCAAAAAAAAAAAAATCAACCAGTCAGTAAACAAACAAAACTACAATGTTGGTGGTGTGTCAGAAAGACACAAAAGGCAACTGAAAGAACTCCCAGTGGCTAAAGCTGGAACAATTTCACCAACAAAATAAAGTAGTGTTGGATTATAATCAAAAGTAACCCAAATTATAAAGTAAATATCTATAAATTCATACTGATATAAATTACTGAATACAATTACATGCAGGAGACAGTACAAATCTTTCAAGCAGTAGAACTCCAAATAACTTATGTAGATACTTTGCCCTAGAGGAGGTGAAGCATAAACCCACTCTTAAATAGGGGCTGCGCATAGTGACTTCTTTCCAGAGGATAGTATGAAAAACAGGAAAAGAGAGTAATATTACAGTGGAGAACCCTGTCAAGCACTATCTCAGTCAGGTGACCAGGCCCAACATAAGCAGTGATAAGTGTTGGAAGTATGGTCCCTTGATATGATATGAAGAAAAAGGCACTTTAGCTCCATGGCCATCCCATAGTATTATGTGTTTATTACTTTTTATTGATGACCTTATATCATTTTATGTACATACCATAATTTGTTTACCCATTTCCATGTTGATGGACATGTGGGCTGTTTCCTATTTTGGCTTTTACAAATAAAGCTGGTATGGACATTTATTTTAGGTGGGCATTCGCTTTCCTCACTTTTGGGTAAATGCCTAGAAGTGGAATGACTGGACTCAATGGCAGACATATGTTTAACTTTTAAAGAAACTTTAAAACTGTTCTCTAAGTGGTGTGTGTGTGTGTGTGTGTGTGTGTGTGTGTTTGTGTGTGTGTATTTTGTTCTATCCATCATTGCTAGAGGAGTATTGAAATCTCTTCTATTAAAATATGACTGTACTTATGAATTTGTCTATTTCTTATTTCATTTCTGTTAAATTTGACTTTCTATATTTTGAAACGTCTATTAGGAAACATTAAGGATTATTATATCTTCTTGATTAATTGACCCCTTTAATATTATGAAAGTCCTCTTTTCTCATAAACCTATATTCTCTAATATCAAAATAGCCAATAAAGGAGAGAAGTAAAGGGATCTCCAAATTGATGGTTTAGGTTATTCCCAAGATAATAAGATGAAAGTTATACGTCACACAGAAAGGACAACCAGTCTACATTGTTTCCATGTAATTCAATATACATGGAAATGGAGGGTTCTTTCCTTATTGTACCATACTTAAACCTGAAAAATTAGCATAGACTACTTTCTTCCAAAACAAATAAGAAAACCAAGAAGGAAAAAAATCCTTAATTTAGGGAAACAGGATCTCTGATCCTGAGACAAAGCGAATAGCATGCTCCAGGATGAAAAGGGCTATCTCCAAAGATGAAAAACTAAACTGATTAGCAGATGTGATGCTTTTTTGAAAAATTGTGCTGAAATGATCATAGAAGGTGTTAGAAGATTTAATAATAGGTAAAAGGAAAATTAAAGAAAAAAAGGCAAAATTTAACTTCAAGTGCAACAAAAAATATGGGAAAAATAAAGATAATACACACACTGGTTGTGAATAATATTTAGGAAGACATAAAAATGTTAACGGAATATACATTGAAGCAAAAATTGTATTATAATGATATTGGGTATACTGGAAGAAATGCAGAGAGGACACTAGTGTCACAATTTAATTGTCATCTGCAATCATAGAAAGTCAATATGTAATGTGCAAAACTGATGAACAAAAAAAGGTCAATGTATGTTTACTGCTTGAAAACATAAAGATATGTAAGTTCTAGGATATGGTAGTTAAAATAGTCTCAATTATTTGCCTCTTGAGAGGCAAATAAATCAGTTCTTTACTTTAATAAAGTTCTGCAAAGGAGAACATAGCTGAGAAAAATTTGGTTGCCCCCCCACTGCTACCCAGAAAGTTTTTCCTTCTTTACAAATAGATTTCTTATTTCCCTCTTCCTACTTTACATATATTAGGTAATCAAAATTGATCACATTTTGAAAAAGAAAGGTGATGCTCTCTTTATTATATGTCTAACATACTCTTTCAAAACACATGGAATTATTAATTCAAGGAATTGTTCCTAGGAAGAAGGCATAATTTATTTATTATAACACTCATGTGTCCTCTGCTAAAACACTCAAAAAATATTGTCTAAAAAGGATATGTAACCAAAAAAAAAAGTCATTTTTAGGTTTTTCTAATTCCTTGTTTTTATTTTTTAGAGTGGTAGCCCTTAAGAAAAATAAACCGTATATAATCATTGGTATTATGGACAAAGTCTCCAGACTAAATCATGATAACACCAGTAGAGAAAACCAATGGTTGCCTTAATAAATTAAGCCTTGTGGTTGATAAATTTTTCCCCACAAATACATTTTCCCTATTGTCAAAATTTATACCTTTAATTCTTTCAAATAAAGGGCTTTTGTTTCACATTTTTTTCTTAACACATCATATGCATAAAAATTCCTATAGGATCTAGAGATAACCTGTATACAACCAGACATTGCCTATGGATGGTGAATATTTCTTTGTCTATTGTTATTTTTATGGAAAAAGGAAACACCTTGTAGAAGAAGTGGGGTAGAAGTTAGGAAATCATAGCAATAGTAAATTATTTTTACCAGCATGATTTTTTAATTGTTATGTTCTGAAATTTATAGAAACTATATAGTGTCTAGTTTTCAAAACAACCCCAAGCATACAAACTAAAGTGAGTGAGACCTGCTCTACTCCTTTAGAGTTAGTCTGGCTCAAACATCCTGTGACAATTATGATAAGAATCCATTTACTGGACACAGATAGGAAGATGATGACTTTATCCATCCACCAGGAATCAATGGAATAACAGTGGTTTCTGAGGTATTTTGTCAAATAAATAACACCAAGGTTGAACTACTTGAAGTGAAAAGCTGTCATTCTGAGACATGCACTGAGGAAAGGGTTTCAAAAATGATAAATATGAAGTAAAAATTGCATGTTCAGGGAAAACTGAAGATGAACTAGGATGTGAAGAACTTTATTGGATGTAAGATCCTGTTCCTGATAATACTTATTTAGAAACATATTTTCCAGGCTATATTTTGAATGATTTTATATATATGCATATTTATAAATAAATACATATTTATGGAGAGATACATTGTGAATGAAAGGAAGAAATTTCAAATACTGCATGATACACATTTCTCCTAGTTAAGAATAAAGACTGAAGTAGACTTGTCTTTCTAAAACATTGTGTTCACACCAGCTAATACTCATGTTAGTGCATTCCTTGCTTCCTTCCTTCCTTCCTCCCTCCTCCCTTCTCTCTCTCTTCCTCTCTCTTTCTTTCTTTCCTTCATTCTCAGGCTAGATGACAAATTTGACATCATTATACCATTATTTGGCATGGAAACTGTCACAGATCTGAAATTCCAAGTTTTTTATTCTTCATATATCAGAGTTATTTTTCCCACAACATAAAATGATTCATTTCTCTCTCCTTTTCTGTGCCTACTCTATGCCAACAGGGTGGACTTCCAAGCTACTTAGTATAGTCAGAAAAACTCTTTAGATCTTGGCTAGAGTCCAACATTGAGGAATAAATTTCAGGTATTTTCAGTCATAACTGAATACACTCTAGACCAGAGGTTGATTACTTCTTTGGATATGTGGCACACTCAAAATTAAGAGCTCTTGGTAGCACACTCAAAGGTATAAAACATATTCAAATCAACATTAAACAGCAGCAATGATTACAGTTCAATCTCTAATGTAGTATAATATCTCAAATATTTTATACAAATTTTCACTATTAGGACACAAGTCACTCTTGTCATCTTTTAGTAATGAGATGCTCCATTGAGCTATATAATTCTCTAGAAGCAAAGTTTGTCCTTGTTAGTTATGTTGCCTTTTTGTGTATGTGCATGGTTGATGTCTCACACAGATTTACAACTCTTATTTCTGATAAGCTTCATCCTTCTTTTCAGTGAAACAAAATTGGAGACACAACAGCCTGCCAAAACACGCTTAGTGAGAACAACCATTTTAGACATATTGAACTTCTTGCATTTGCTTAAAAATATATTGTGTCTTTTCTTTGCCTCAAGTTATTGTGTGAATCAATGTCCAGTCCTTCACAGTGTGGGACCATGTGTGACTGCACAAGTGTCACACCCATGAAGCTGGCTTGCCCAGGGGGAAAAAAATATCCCAATGCATCACTCTCCTCCCTCACTTAGAACATTTTCTGTTGTTCCCCACTTGCTGAACTGAATGAGGAGCCAAAGGTAAGGGAATATACTTACATAAACAGGACATTCTGATGATACATGGACAGAGAAAGAAGAAGGATATCTAGCATACCCTGTCTTCCCAATAAGCTGAAGTTGTTTACCATCCAGTTTAGTAAGATTCACATTCCTACTGCATGTAGTAAAGAATTAACTTCTGTAGATTTGCTTGAAATAAAGAGAAAAGACAAACACAACCTAATACAAAATGCAAATTGAATGTTGATAAGAGAGGTAGATAAACAGAAGCTCATCCTGTCACGAACATGCTAAAAATGTTTAGAAAGTCACTGTGGTATTATAACTTCATGTAGTACAACCACCTGTTTGCATACAATAGAATCTATACTAACCTTGTTGTCTTCTTTTCTAACATAGGATAATAAATAATCTCTTAGTATAAGCATATTTATTTTGTGATTACCCTCTAACAAAGTAAGGATTAGAGCATTAAATGGTGAACTATTTTTCTAAACTATAAAGTGAGGGGGAAATCACATTTGCATAGGATAAAAGATAATACTTAGGAGAATTGATGACTGGTTACCATGTACTAATTTACCTCTGTATATTTCAACCCTTAGCTTTTCCCACCTATATAAACTGTCAGAAATATTTTTATTTCATAGAGCTTTATATTTTTCTGGCATTATGTTCTCTCACACACAAACTTAGAAATATATATAGACGTAGAGATTCAGAAGTACTCATTTTAATATTATTGATATTTTTGTTTGAAAATTTACACTTAAATATAAAGATTTGTATGTACTGAACATGTATATACAAATATATGAACTTATTATACAATATATGTGTTTATATACAATTGAGAGATCACCCAATACACACTTGAGAATGACTCAGGAATTATATATTAAAAATTGGGGGGAGGGGCCTCCCTGGTGGCGCAGTGGTTGAGAGTCCGCCTGCCGATACAGGGGACACGGGTTCGTGCCCCGGTCTGGGAGGATCCCATATGCCGCGGAGCGGCTGGGCCCGTGAGCCATGGCCGCTGGGCCTGCGCATCCGGAGCCTGTGCTCCGCAACGGGAGAGGCCACAACAGTGAGAGGCCCGCATACCACAAAAAGAAAAAAAAAAAAAAAAAAAAAAAAATTGGGGGGAGGGCTTCCGTGGTGGCACAGTGGTTGAGAATCTGCCTGCTAATGAAGGGGACACGGGTTCGAGCCCTGGTCTGGGAGGATCCCACATGCCACGGAGCAACTAGACCCGTGAACCACAACTACTGAGCCTGCGCGTCTGGAGCCTGTGCTCCACAATAAGAGAGGCCACGATAGTGAGAGGCCCGTGCACCGCGATGAAGAGTGGCCCCCGCTTGCCACAACTAGAGAAAGCCCTTGCACAGAAACGAAGACCCAACACAGCAAAAATAAATAAATTAATTAATAAACTCCTACCCCCAACATCTTAAAAAAAAATTGAGGGGAAATTCTATGATTCTGTAGCCATCATTCATTCATTAATGAGTTTATTCAGCAACTATTTATTGAATGCTACTTTGGGCCAGATATTATGGAAAATACTGAGGAAAAAGAAGAATAAAATTTTCCCTACCCTTTAAGAACTGAATATTCTCTAATTATATTAATAGGAATATTTAAAAAGTAACTTTAAGACATGTAAACAATTAATAGAAATATATATTGTTATTTGTTGTATATCTCCACTGTTAGAATGCAAGCTTCACAAAGGCAAAAGGGCAGAACTTTTTCCATTTTATTCATTGCTAAATCTCCTGTTCATCATATGCCAATAAAACGGACAACCTAGAAGAAATGGACAGATTCTTAAATAGGTACAATTTCCCAAGAGTGAACCAGGTAGAAATAGAAAATATGAACAGACAAATTACCAGCAGTGAAATTGAATCAGTCATTAAAACACTCCCAACAAACAAAAATTCAGGACCAGATGACTTCACAGGTGAATTCCACCAAACATTTAGAGAAAAGTAAACACCTATCCTTCCAAAAATTGCAGAGGAAGGAACACTTCAGAACTCATTCTATGAAGCCACCATAACCCTGATACCAAAACTAGAAAAAGATATCACAAAAAAAGAAAATTATAGGCCAATATCACTGATGAATATAGATGCAAAAATTCTCAACAAAATGTTAGCACACTGAATCCAAAAATACATCAAAAGGATCATACATCATGATCAAGTGGGATAAATCAATCAATGTGACACACCACATTACCAAATTGAAGAATAAAAACCATATGATCATCTCAATAGATGCAGAAAAAGTTTTTAACAAAATTCAAAATCAACTTTTCATAAAAACTCTCCAGAAAGTAGGCACAGAGGGAACATACCTCAACATAATAAAGACCACTTATGACAAACCCACAGCAAACATCACACTCAATGGTGAAAAGCAAAAAGTATCTCCTCTAAGATCAGGAACAAGACAAGGATGCCCACTCTCACCACTCTTATTCAACACAGTACTGGAAGACCTAGCCAAATAAATCAAAGAAAAAAAAGAAGTAAAAAGAATCCAAATTGGAAGGAAGAAGTAAAACTGTCACTATTTGCAGATGACAGGATACTATATACAGCAAATCCTAAAGATGCCACCAGAAAACTACTAGAACTCATCAATAAATTTGGTAAAGTTGCAGGATACAAAATTAATTTACAGAAATCTGCTGCATTTTATACACTAACAATGAAAGGTCAGAAAGGGAAATTAGGGAAAGAATCTCATTTACCATTACATTGAAAAGAATTTAAAAATCTAGGAATAAACCTAACTAAGGAGGTAAAAGACCTGTACTAAGAAAACTATAAGACAATGATGAAAGAAACTGAACATGACACAGATGGAAAGATAAACCATGTTCATGGACTGGAAGAATTAATATTGTTAAAATGACCATACTACCAAAGGCAATCTAGAGTTGCAATGCAACCTCTATCAAAATACCAATGGCATTTTTCACAGAACTAGAAAAAAATAATTTAAAAGTGTGTATGGAAACAAAAAAGACC
This sequence comes from Mesoplodon bidens, assembly GCF_964165515.1. Lineage (NCBI taxonomy): Eukaryota > Metazoa > Chordata > Mammalia > Artiodactyla > Ziphiidae > Mesoplodon > Mesoplodon bidens. Next base: position 54,899,651 of record NC_138162.1, read on the forward strand.
CCAAATAGACAAAATAATCTTGAGAAAGAAGAATGGAGCTGGAGGAATCATGCTCCTTGACTTCAGACTACACTACAAAGTTATAGTAATCAAAGCAGTTTGGTACAGGCACAAAAACAGACACATAGATCAATGGAACAGGATAGAGAGCCCAGAAATAAACCCACACACTTATAGTCAATTCATCTATGAAAAAGGAGGCAAGAATATACAATGGAGAAAAGACAGTCTCTTCAATAAATGGTGCTGAGAAAACTGGACAGCTAGATGTAACAGAATCAGATTAGAACATTCTCTAACACCATATACAGAAAGAAACTCAAAATGAATTAAAGACCTAAATATAAAACTGAATACTATAAAACTCCTAGAGGAAACCATAGGCAGAACAAAGCAGGAGGCATAACCCTCCCAGACTTCAGACAATACTGCAAAGCTACAGTAATAAAAACAGCATGGTATTGGCACAAAAACTGACATATAGATCAATGGAACAAAATAGAGAACCCAGAAATAAACCCATACACCTAAAGTCAATTAATCTTCAACAAAGGAGACAAGAATATACAATGGGAAAAAGACAGTCTCTTCAGTAAGTGGTGCTGGGAAAGTTGGACAGCCACATGTAAATCAATGAACTTAGAACACACCCTCTCACCATACACAAAAAGAAACTCAACATGGTTTAAAGACTTAAACATTAGACATGACACTATAAAACTCCTAGAAGAGATCATAGGCAAAACATTCTCAGACATAAATTGTACCAATTTTTTTAGGTCAGTCTCCCAAGGCAATAGAAATAAAAACAAAAATAAACAAATGGGACCTAATTAAACTTACAAGCTTCTGCACAGTAAAAGAAACCATCAACAAAACAAAAAGACAACTTACTGAATAGGAGAAAATATTTGCAAATGATATGACTAATAAGGAATTAATATCCAACATATATAAACAGCTCATACAACTTAATATCAAAAAAAAGCCACCACTCAAAAAATGGTCAGAAGACCTGAATAGATATTTTTCCATAGAAGACACACAGATGGCCATCAGGCACATGAAAAAATGTTCAACATTGGTAATCATCAGGGAAATGCAAATCAAAACCATAATGAGATATCACCTCAGCCCTGTCAGAATGTCTGTCATCAAAATGAACACAAATAACAAATGTTGGTGAGGATGTGGAGAAAGGGAAATCCTCCTATACTGTTGGTGGGAATGCAAACTGGTGCAGTCACTGTGGAAAACAATATGGAGGTTTCTCAAAGAACTAAAAATAGAACTAACATATGACCCAGTAATTTCACTCCTGGGTATATACTGAAAAAGCAAAAACACTAATTAGAAAAGATACATGCATCCCAATGTTCAGAGCAGCATTATTTATAATTGCCAAGATATGGAAGCAACCTAAATGTCTATCAACAGATGGATAAAGATGTGTGTGTGTGTGTGTGTATGTACACACACACACACAATGGAATACTACTCAGTCATAAAATAATGAAAGTTTGCTATTTGCAGCAACATGGAAAGACTTGAAGGGCATTGTGCTAAGTGTAATAAGTCAGACAGAGAAAGACAAATACAGTGTGATATCACCTATATGTGCAATCTAAAAAATGTAACAATCTAGTGAATATAACAAAAAAGAAGCAGACTCACAGATATAGAGAACAAACCAGTAGTTACCAGCAGGGAGAAGGGAGGGGAGAGGGGCAATATAGCAGTAGAGGATTAAGAGGTACAAACTATTATTTATAAAATAAGCTACAAGGATATATTATACAGCATGGGAAATATAGCCAATATTTTATAATAGCTAAAATTGAGTATAAGCTTTGGAAATTGTGAATCACTATATTGTACACCTGTAACATATAATATTTTATAGCAAGTATACTTCAATTTAAAAAAAAGAAAAAAGAATGATAAAAATAATGTTGCTTAAAATTCACTGTTTACTAGATGCCAGACTCTGCTAAGCATTTTACATGTAGTTATTGATTAATCTATATCATTGTTTCATGATAACTTTACTATTTGTGGTCCCACTTTATAAGTTAAAAAAAGGCACAAGAGAAAGAATAAGAAATCCTCACAAGGTAGCAGAAAAGAGCATGAGTCTTGTCTCAAGCAGACACCAAATTCCTTGGTTTAAACCACTAGACGACATTGTCACTTACAGAATTCTCAGAGCATATGGGAATTAATTACTAAAGCATGAGTGAAGCCTGGCGAATAAGGAAATGTATGAGTCATTCAGAGGAACACAAATATTTTAAGATACTGCAGATACTGTGCCTATGAGAAAGTGTGAGGATAAGCCTGAAAATATAGCTTAACCACATTATGAAACATATGAAGCCCATGCTGAAGATTCTGTGTGTTATCCCAAGGGAGATACAGAGCTACTAAAACGTGTATTGAAGAAATAACATAAGGGGAGTTGCATGTTTATTGATTAAATAAGTAAATTCTTCCAAATATTAATTTTGGATAACATGTCAAAAATGTGGAAGAACAGATCTTTACTTATTTAAATGCAAACATATTTATCTTACTTTAAAAACAATTCTCTTTATCTCTCTTAATTTGTTAAATACTAATTTATTTAGTATATGTTTTAAATATCATCAGATTATATTGCCACAAAATCTGCACATATTTCCAAAAGCCTGAGATAACACAAGTTAAATAATTTCTCCTATTAGAATGGAAAGAACAAAGCTCAGAGAAACATGACTGAATACATGTTTACTTTACATATATCATGGGAAATTCCTTACTGCCTTTTGATAGAACATTAAATTAAAACCTTCTATCAAATTTCTAAAGTTTTTACATTTAATGGAACATACTACTTACTTATCTGTAGAGAAGGATATTTTTTAATAATAAGATTTTATAAATCTATCAAGGAAGTTCTTGTGCTATGTGCAAAATAGGAAAATCAACTGGTGAATAGAAAAGCTTCATATCAATATTATATAATTCATGATTCTGTTATACCCAGGCCCACGACATTTTATAGTCACTTTTTCTCTGTCAGATGTGTGTGTGTCTAAAGTTACAATATATGTAATAAATATGTAAAGTTATATATGTGTAAGGTTTTATATATATATCTTTAATATATATGTAAAGTTACATATACATCATTAATAAGGAAAATCTTATATATATTTAATAAGGAAAATATAGCTTTCAATGAAATTTTATATCTTGTAATTTTATTCCTGTCATTCTTTGATAAGTGAGAAATGTCTATAACTACTAATTTCAATTGAAAGTGATTGTCATGGAATTTTCTTTAATCAGTTTTGTTAAACTGGAGCTACGTTTCCTAGAATCTCCTACCCTGTATTGTTCTGGGTTAATGTGGGTAAACAAGGTACAACTGTAAGATCTGGGAGGCAGAGTGAAGCAACAGCCATTGCTCTCTGTAGGAACTAGTGGCTGGCTATGGTGACACACAGAAGGGCTGGCAGATTCTAGTTTGCACTTGCTTTCCTCTCCTCTGTTTTCAGTTCTTTCAAACTACTGACTACTGACCAGTAAAAGGCCCAGGTCCATGACAAGATGCTTTGTTGCAGATATATACACTTCACTCAGATTTCTCCACCACTTTCTCCTTTGCAGGCCCAATTGGCCTGTCAGATTCACTGGCTGTGGTCTTCCTCCTACCCCTGTAGACTTCCCTAGCTTGTTTATACATTTGTGTAGTTTGATTCCCTTACCTGATAACTCACAATGGTTCTGCTTCCCTGAGTGAACACTGACACTAAATTTTTTTTTTCTAACCCCTTAGTTAGGAAAATTTATAAGGAGGAAAAAAAATGGGGAGGAAAATTTAAGAACTACTGAAGGTAAATATATAAAGAAAAAAATATTAGCTCATCAGTTTAGTCAGTTTTAACCTCTCACACTTCAGCATGCCTTCTGGGATTCTTATCAAATCCAGTATAATTGATTGGTGATTTTATTGTTTCCCTTAAATACTGAATTTTCAATGTATATATGTCATCATGAAGAAATTGTCATGCAAATTCACCCAAAGTTTTATTTGCATAATTTTAAATCTCATTAGCCTTTATGACATGCTATTTGATCCACCTTTGTCTATTCACCTTCATTCTCAAATATTTATATCCTTTTAATGAATTCCCTCTACAAAGATTCAGTGGGATGGGAAAAGGGGGAAGAATTAAATAATTGTTTTTAGAAGTAATTTTTTTCCATACACAGCAATATAAATGTCAATTTCTATAAGCCACAAATTTTATTCAAAAAGACTTTTACCTTTCTGTAAAAGGGTTAATGATTCAAATACTATATCTTAATTATAAATTTTAAATTTATAGTGAAGACATTAGTCATGGCATTATTTTAAACTTAGTTCCCAGCCTTTTGGTTAAAAAGGTGCTCTTTGAACAACCCTACAGATGGTACCATGGATAGAACATCACAATGGAGCACTGCTGTCTCTTAAATGGTAAAAAAACAAACAAACAAACAAAAAACCTTCTCCAAAGACAATCCCCTCCCCCTTTTACTTCCAAGAAAGTTTTCTGGTGGCAGAGAATTGTTTGCCAGTAAGACTAGGTTTTCCTTAGAGGAAAATGCTGATAGCAGAAGTGGATTTGGGTACTAAGTCTTGAGTCAGCTAAAAAATAGAAAAGTTGACTCTGGGACCCAACACTGATCCATTAATTTTGAAGGGGCCTGAAGTGCTTTCAGTTCAGTAATGGACCACTGGATACTGGTAGAAGTAAAATCAAATCCTCTCTGGAATAAAGCTTCCTTAATTTAATCCTATTATATTCACAAAGATTAGGGTCAAGCAATGAGTTCACAGCCAACGGCCAATAAAGACACCAGAAAGCAAGCATGAAAAACAAGTAACTGATTTTGATCTTAAATGACTACAGATATTGAGATTATCAAATATATAATATAAAACAACTATATAAGAAATATTTAAAGAAAAAATGCAATCAGAAGAATTGCAACAAAAGGCATTAGAATTAAACAAAAATATTTGAAAACTATAAACTAAGAAATAAAAATTTTCTAGATGTAAAATAAAATCCTTGAGAAAAGGTCAATGGATGTATTAATTTGTAGATAATAAGCGACTGAAGAAAGAATAAGAAAACTGTAAAATGTATCTGAAGAAATCACCCAGATTTAAGCAACTCCCCGAAAAGATGAAAATCAGGAAATAATTAAGAGATACGGGGGACAGAATGAAAATGTATAGTATACATTTAATTGATGTTGTAGGGGAAGAGAACTGAAAAAGCAAATTGAGGAAAAACAGCTACAAATTTTCCCAGTACTGACAGAAATGGTAATATAAATGAAAAATTTATGAATCTATATTCTGAATGGCACAAATAAAAAATAAATCAGGCCCATATTCATTATATTGAAACTTCAGAACATAAAGGAAAAGAGCCTTAAAAATGGACATAGAGAAAATCCAGGTCATTCATAAATAAACAACAATTAGAAAGACAGCAGTTTTTTTGGTATCAACAAATGATACCAAAAGAAAGTGGAAAACATTACCAAGGTGTTGTGAAAAGTAAATGTCAACTTAGAATTGTGTACCTAATAAAACTACTCTTCAGAAATGTAGAAATTTGCTAGATTCCCTAATTACGAAGTTTGAAAATACCAGATATTGAAGGAATGTACATCAGTGAGAATGTACTGATTGGGGGTGAATTGTACAATTTCTCGGGAAAATCTCAGTATTACCTTATAATATTAAATACATATCCATTGATACAACATTTCTACATACACACAAAAAAATTAAGATAAAAATATGAATAGCAGCACTGTACATTAAAAAACAAAATAAAACTAAGAACATTCTAATAACTTACCAAAAGAAAATGGTTAAAGAAATTGTGATGTGTCACAATAGACTACTGCCCAAGAATGAAATGACTGAACTCCAGCTATATATCACAAGACAAAGAAAATGTTGAAACATAATATTGAGAGAAAACTGAAGTGCCAGAAAACTACATAATTTGAAATCATTTTTGCAAAGTTCTCAAACAGAAAACATCCCAAATTATATTGCTTATGCTAACATATATGCATGCTAAAATTAAAACAAAAACAAGAACAACAAAAAAGGAAAGTAAAAATACACAATATACTTGTTCCCTCTAAAGGGGAAACAAGCAGATAGCACAGGAGAATAGAATCATGACCCAAGTTATAAATGATATTCTCATTCTTGGACTGCATATGGGGTTAATGAGTCTTCATTTAATTGTTAATCAAAGCTATAAAATTAAAATATAATACATTTTAGTTAAATAAATATGTATATAAATATTTGAATTTAATTCTCTATTTTTTTTTTACTCTGAAGTAATTATCCTTTCCAGGATAATTTCTTAAAGAAATGTATTTGGCATGATTTTTATGAACCAAATTTTGTAGTTAATTCAACTGCTCACTATCATTGTTAGATTCCCTAGAAAAACATTAAAGCTTTTCTTTCTTGATGTTTTATCATTGGATAACAATGGTTTCCTGGTACCGAGTCATAAACTCTAAGGGCATACTAAGGAATTTACCCTAGGGAATCATTAGGTACATTTAATTAGATAATTATTTCTAGAAAAAATGGATGTGCCACTTAAATGCACATTCAATATATGTGGCCCACTGTTGGTATCTGTATTACCCAAGTGAGCTAAACAGACACATGTGGAATTCTCAAGGATCCACTTGAAATTTGTTCCCTTAAAGTATAGCTTGTATTTGGAATGAGGGTTATAGATTTTCTCATACAAAACTATGAAATAGTTTAGTATTTGCTAATACCATTATTTCTTAACAAGCTAGGCTATGGTGACAGAGAACTTTAAAAGTCAGTTCTAGACGATTTTAGGTGATGATATAAAATTAAAATCATTTTCTAATCCCGTCTTAAAGCTGAGATTGGATCCAGACCCAAGAAACTATTTCCTTGTTACTGTCTTGGGCCCCAGTTGGATCTCAGTGACCTTCCAGAAAAGAAGGTATTTACTATATTGAATGTATAGACTCTTTATTTTAACATTCTATGAGGATAAAAAGAATAGGAATAAATTAGAGATAAGACTTTATAATTAATTCATTGATATAACTAAAGTCAAATACTCCTGCTTCTGTGGAATACCTCATAGTTTTATTTCTCTATGGCAATTCCTTTCTTAGTGTTAGAAAGTGAATAGTGATATCTGCATAGCACAGTGTTTCTCTATAACTTTGAGGCTAGGTGAGTCAAATGATAGCACATGAGAAGGGGTAAAACTTCTAGAAGTCCTCATATGTGTATGTGGAGGCATATACGTACTCCAGTGACCACAAATCTGGGGAATGAGTAATGGCAAGGGTGGGTCAGAGAGGGGGTGTAAGGGATACATGTAGAGTATATGAACTATTTCGAACCTACTAATCTGTCCACAAAACAACATACCAATTCACTTTTCAGTTTTTAAATGTTTTACACAGTTGTTGTACTGTAGATATCAATGTTATCTGGGTCTACACTGGGTAACAGAAAAACAATAACTTACTTACCTTCTCAATGGGAAGCAGCATCCTTGCCTTGGCTTTTCCACCAAATATATATTTAATAGAATCCACACAATGGCTAACAGGTCCCACCTCTAAGTTTACCTTGATTAGACATCACAGGAGCATGTGGACATCATTTTTATCATCTATAAAATGAGTAATGAAATATCTACCCTGACAACGTAACTGGATTGTGATGTGAGGTTTTAAGTGAACTACTCAATACAATATAAAGCATGGTATGGCATAACTTATGATTACTACTATATGAATATCACTTGGGGACTGAGATAAATCACTTTCTTTGATAACAAGATAGTACATATATTTGTAGATGGCAGCCTTCTTCATATCTGAACTCAAGACATGGTAAACATGCTAGATTAGGTCCCATTATACCTAGAACATGGGAAAGATGTGAGTGATCATCATTTGGGTTGGAATCTACAAGGTCACATTAAAATGCTACTTCAGTAATAGTTCAAAACTATAGATAGACTGTCTCCCAGATATCTTCAATTCCTGTAAATAAAAAAGGAACTCCGTGGCTAGAACCTCAACCAGTATGATTGAGCAATTATTCTCTTGGGCAAAAAATGCTATTACAGGTGAGAAAGAAACCTTTAGTTGTTGACTACTGGATTGATTTATGCCAAACTACAGAGTGATATAAACAAGCCAGTGTGGTGATTCTCCATAAATGATACATATTACCTTGACATGTTGGGAAGAAATTGTGTGAAGTCCTGTGGCAGTGCAGCATAGGGGCTCTGGAGTCAGAAAGGATCTGGGTTCAAATCTGCTGCTCACCTCTTAACAGTATTGGGATTTGGGGCCAGGTGCTCAAACTCTGTCTTCTTTATGGTCTCCATCCATCAAGGTGGAAGTAATAACCATGCTATCTCTTTGGGTTGCTGTGAGGATAAATAAGAAAATATAAGTAAGGTAATTAATTAGGTGCTTCAAATATTGCAGTTTAATGATAATGAGAACAGGATTTGGAGCCAGATGGCCTCTGTTTGAATCTTGGCATTGGAGCTTGCCAGATGTGTGGCCCTTGGCAATTTGCTTAACCACTCTTTGGCTCAATTTCTTAAATTATAAAAATAGCAAGGGTAATGATTGTACATACTTCATCAAGATTAAGCTAATTACTATTTTAAAGTGGGGACTTCACTGGTAGCGCAGTGGTTAAGAATCCGCCTGCCAATGCAGGGGACACGGGTTTGAGCCCTGGTCCGGGAAGATCCCACATGCCGCAGAGCAACTAAGCCCATGCACCACAACTACTGAGCCTGCGCTCTAGAGCCTGCAAACCACAACTACTGAGCCCACGTGCCACAACTACTGAAGCCCATACACCTAGAGCCCGTGCTCCGCAACAAGAGAAGCCACTGCAATGAGAAGCCCATGCACCACAACGAGTAGTCCCCACTTGCTGCAACTAGAGAAAGCCCGTGTGCAGCAACAAAGACCCAATGCAGCCAAAAATAAAATATATACATTAAAAAACTTGAGTTAAAAAATACATATTTTAAAGTGTTTAAAACAGTACCTAGCACTATAGCACATAATAAGTGCTGTAAGTTTTTTTAAAATAAGATGAAAATGCAATGAACAATTCTTACTATTAGCAAAACCAGATTAATATATTTTTTAATATTTTCCCTAGTTCTTGGGGCTAATAGTTGAGGTTGCTTTATGTATGGTATAGCTCCTACTCAGAAAATCAAATTGTTCAGGTAATATTCTCTGAGAAATGAAGGGAAGAAGTTTCCACAAAGCTGAAACCAAAGGCTATGGTCTAACTGTGAATAATCACAGCTGGCTCTCCTTAAAAGGTTAGAGGATTAGAATGTTAATAATTTTGTATTTCTTAAGCAAATATGTTCGAACATGCAACAAGCAGCTGTTCCCATGGAAAAATGAGCCAGTGACAAGTTTCATCATTTAAAAAGAAAGCTATTTTTGAACAAATGAGAGTGCAAAAAAAAGTGCTATTTTTGAAATGCTTTTTAATAACAGAAAACATAAATATTTTTTGCAGCTCTTTAATTCAGAAAACAGCTTGCATAATGCTTTTGAACTTAAAAGAGTAGATAAAAGCTTATCCCAAATCCTAGAACTACAAATTCTTAGGAAATTCTAAGAAAAAAATTTATAGTTTGTGTCATGGTTGAAGCTGAGGTCAATATACATAGGAAAAACTTTGGATAATTAAAAGCAGTATTTCTTAGTCTTTTCATTATCGCCCCCTTAAATAGCTTTTTCAGACGGTTTTTCTAATTGCCTCTCACATGTAATTTTGATACCATAAATACAATATATATATGTTTATGTACTGTATGTATACTTGCGACTTAAACATAAAAAGCTTTTTTCACCCCAGGAACGAATTTTCTTCTCAATGGGGGCAATATCACCCACCTCCTTTGAGAATTCATGGCTTAAAGTAATAATTTGCAAAGGAAGTGTCTTTGTTTCTGGCCTTTGTATGGACCAGAGTGCTATTAGCTTCATAAAACTGTCTTCACCAGGTTCCTTGGTTAACATTGTTCCTGTTTTGTTTACTTGTTTGGCTTGTTTTATTTTGCTTGGTTTTATTTATTTAGTATCAAGAAACCTATTTTAGACTTTCTAGCTGCAAGTCTAGGAAGTCTATGTTTAATTGAGCATGGACAAAGGTTTTTAATGTGTTAAAACAAACTCTTTATTATACTTTCCATAATTTTCTGTTCAATTGTCATATAAAAGAGGCATAAATTATGGGGAGATTATATAACCTCTCTATGCCTCAGTATCAGTAAGTGAGGACAGTAATAATACCTACCTCTAGGGGTTGCAAAGCTTAAATGAGTTAATATGAATATGTTTATAGAACAGTGTCTGGTAAATAGTAAGCAGTACGTCTTCTTATTTTTATTTTTCATTAAAATGAGCTTAAGACCTTATATTACTTTACCTTATAAAGATACAGGTTTAGGTTATGAAATCAAGTAGAAAGAGTAGTGTCAAGACACAGAAGGGTTGAGGCAAAAAGAAAAAAATGCTGGGAACTAAGTCCTCTGTCAGGTGCTACATGTCTCTTTCATGTCTGATTCATTCTTTGTACACAGGTTATTTCCTCTATTCTCACAACTGGTTCTCCACTCTAAAGTTTACATGATCCTATATCTATCATTTCAAATCCAATTTCAAATTTCTTTCAGGGAGTGTCTGATTGGCTCAGCTGTCCTTTCCTTATCCAAACTTCTGTGGTCAGTGATGTTGGGACAGGTAGAGCAGACTTGGTAGAGAAACTTGAAGATGAGTGACAATTATGAAATAGAAAGGATTTCTTGGAGTGGACAAATATGAAGAAATTGTCTATCTCCATTGGGTAAGAGACAACAGCATTGAATCATTATTTATGAGGTATTAACTTCAAATTCTTAAATATATTAATATTCCCAAATATAAAGGAAATTGACAATGACAAACGAAATTGAAATATACTAACACAAGCAGTTGGAATATTTACAAGGACAACATATCACATTGGCAAGACTACCAGTTTGGCTACACAATGCCCCAGATATCATAAAGGAATAAACTCTCTTTTATGTAAGGCAGCTGAATAATAAAAAATATCAAAAGTGTGATAAAATGTTTGTTTAAACACATTTAAAAATTTCTCCATGCTCAGTTAAATATAAAATAAAATGAGACCCTCAAATGTCATAGCTCTCTTCAAATATCATGATCTTAATTTACTTGGGTTGCTGGAAAGAAGTGAGCTGTATGTGCTTCTCTACCTTCTTTACTTTTGAAATATCCTGTATAAAATATCTACTGCGAAAATAATTTTAGGAAAAATGTGACAGAATTCTACTTGATATTTTGCATCAATTAAACATGTTTACTGTTGTGCTGAAAAAATTTTACACTGTGTAAGAATAACAGCATACTGTGAAAGTTCAAAATGGTAATATCTCAGAAACATATTGCGTGATAGTGTTTAAAAATAGTCCCCCAAAATGGAAGTGCTTGAAAATAAAATCTTGAGAAAACATTGCTTCCCTTATTGAGATACACTGGACATTAAGCAACAGAATAGAGAAAATGTATTTAACACCACAACAAAATAAAAGATTGCAATGCTATTTTGTGACATTCCAGATAGCTCAAACCCTACTGGAAACAGACTATATAGTATATGTTCTTGAGAAGATTATATGGGCTTCAACCACCCTGTCAAACTAGTCTAGTGTACTATCACAGTACTTCAAATGAGAGAGAGAGAAAGGATTTTTTTTCCCTGTACATCTAGTGAAATTTATCTGATTCCAGTTGAGATTAAGTTGAGGATAGAATTCCATGGAAAGACTTTCTGCTTAGAATAACTGTGCCATGATATAAGAAAGCAAGGTGATTCAACTGTCAACACAAGAATATTTATTCAATATATTATAGGTATCATTAGAAAAATTGGATTACAAAAAAATATAAATAATATAAACTCCATTAAAACCTTTCCCCAAAAATATTCATGAAAATATTTATAATCAAAATCAGGTCACTATAGTCTATATCATTTTATATTAAAGATAATTAAGAAAACTATTCATTTTGAGAGTTATTTGTTTTAAATACAAATTTTGATAAGCAAGAAGAACTACAATCCTGCAGCCTGTGGAACAAAAACTACATTCACAGAAAGATAGACAAGACGAAAGGCAGAGGGCTATGTACCAGAGGAAGGAACAAGATAAAACCACAGAAAAACAACTAAATGAAGTGGAGATAGGCAATCTTCCAGAAAAAGAATTCAGAATAATGATAGTGAAGATGATCCAGGACCTCAGAAAAAGACTGTAGGCAAAGGTCAAGAAGATGCAAGAAATGTTTAACAAAGACCTAGAAGAATTAAAGAACAAGCAAACAGAGATGAACAGTACAATAAGTGAAATGAAAAATACACTAGAAGGAATCAATGGCAGAATAACTGAGGCAGAAGAACGGATAAGTGACCTGGAAGACAGAATAGGGAATTCACTGCTGTGGAACAGAATAAAGAAAAAAGAATGAAAAGACATGAAGACAGCCTAAGAGACCTCTGGGTCAATATTAACACAACAACATTCGCATTATAGGGGTCCCAGAAGGAGAAGAGAGAAAGGACCAGAGAAATTTCTGAAGAGATTATAGTTGAAAACTTCCCTAACATGGGAAAGGAAATAGCCACCCAAGTCCAGGAAGCACAGAGAGTCCCATACAGGATAAACCCAAGGAGAAACACACCAAGACACGTAGTAATCAAATTGGCAAAAATTAAAGACAATGAAAAATTATTGAGAGCAGCAAGGGAAAAATGATAAATAAAACACAAGGGAACTCCCATAAGGTTAACAGCTGAGTTCTCAGCAGAAACTCTACAAGCCAGAAGGGAGTGGCATGATATACTTAAAGTGATGAAAGGGAAGAATCTACAACCAAGATTATTCTACCCAGCGAGGATCTCATTCAGATTCAACTGAGAAATCAAAAGCTTTACATACAAGAAAAGCTAAGAGAATTCAGCACCACCAAACCAGCTCTACAACAAATGCTAAAGGAACTTCTCTAAGTAGGAAACACAAGAGAATTAAAGGACCTACAAAAACAAACCCAAAACAATTAAGAAAATGGTAATAGGAACATACATATTGATAATTACCTTAAACATGAATGGATTAAATGCTCCAACCAAAAGCCACAGGCTCGCTGAATGGATACAAAAACAAGACCCATATATATGCTGTCTACAAGAGACCCACTTCAGAGCTAGGGACACATACAGACTGAAAGTGAGGGGATGGAAAAAGATATTCCATGTAAATTGAAATCAAAAGAAAGCTGGAGTAGCAATACACATATCAGATAAAATAGACTTTAAAATAAAGAATGTTACAAGAGACAAGGAAGGACACTACATAATGATCAAGGGATCAATCCAAGAAGAAGATATAACATTATAAATATATATGCACCCAACATAGGAGCACCTCAATACATAAGGCAACTGCTAACAGCTATAAAACAGGAAATTGATAGTAACACAATAATAGTGGGGAAATTTAACACTTACACCAATGGACAGATCATCCAAACCGAAAATTAATAAGGAAACACAAGCTTTAAATGACACAATAGACCAGATAGATTTAATGGATATTTATAGGACATTCCATGCAAAAACAGCAAATTACATTTTCTTCTCAAGTGCACATGGAACATTCTCCAGGATAGATCACATCTTGGGTCACAAACCAAGCCTCAGTATATTTAAGAAAACTGAAATCATATCAAGCATCTTTTCTGACTACAGCGCTATGAGATCAGAAAACAATTACAGGGTAAAAAAATGTAAAAAACACAAACACATGGAGGCTAAACAATATGTTACTAAATAACAAAGAGATCACTGAAGACATCAAAGAGGAAATCAAAAAATACCTAGAGACAAATGACAATGAAAAAACGATGATCTAAAACCTATGGGATGCAGCAAAAGCAGTTCTAAGAGGGAAGTTTATAGCTATACAAGCCTACCTCAAGAAACAAGAAAAATCTCAAATAAATAATCTAAACTTACACCTAAAGGAACTAGAGAAAGAAGAACAAACAAAACCCAAAGTTAGCAGAAGGAAAGAAATCATAAAGATCAGAGCAGAAATAAATGAAATAGAAACAAAGAAAACAACGGCAAAGATCAATAAAACTAAAGGCTGGTTCTTTGAGAAGTTAAACAAAATTGATAAACCATTAGCCAGACTCATCAAGAAAAAGAGGAAGAGGACTCAAATCAATAAAATTAGAAATGAAAAAGGAGAAGTTACAACAGACATGGCAGAAATACAAAGCATCCTAAGAGACTACTACAAGCAAGTCTATGCCAATAAATGGACAATCTGGAAGAAATGAACAAATTCTTAGAAAGGTATAACCTTCCAAGACTGAACCAGAAAGAAATAGGAAATATGAACAGACCAATCACAAGTAATGGAATTGAAACTGGCATTAAAAATCTTCCAACAAACAAAAGTCCAGGACCAGATGGCTTCACAGGTGAATTCTATCAAACATTTAGAGAAGAGCTAACACCCATCCTTCTCAAACTCTTCCAAAAAATTGCAGAGGAAGGAAAACTCCCAAACTCACTCCATTAGGCCACCTTCACCCTGATACCAAAAGAGACAAAGATACTACAAAGAAAGAAAATTACAGACCAATATCTCTGATGAATATCGATGCGAAAATCCTCAAAAAAAATACTAGCAAACAGAATCTAACAACACATTAAAAGGATCATACATCATGATCACGTGGGATTTATCCCAGAGATGCAAGGATTCTTCAATATACACAAATCAATCAATGTGATACACCATATTAACAGAATGAAGAATAAAAACCTTACGATCACCTCAACAGATGCAGAAAAAGCTTTTGACAAAATTCAACACCCATTTATGATAAAAAAACTCTCCAGAAAGTGGGCATAGAGGGAACCTACTTCAACATAATAAAGGCTATATATGACAAACCCACAGCAAACATCATTCTCGATGGTGAAAAACTGAAAGCATTTCCTCTAAGATCAGAAACAAGGCAAGGATGTCCGCTCTCAACACTATTATTCAAAATAGTTTTGGAAGTCTAGGAATGGCAATCAGAGAAGGAAAAGAAATACAAATTGGAAAACAAGAAGTAAAACTGTCACTGTCTGCAGATGACATGATACTACACATAGAGAATGCTAATGATGCCACCAGAAAACTACTAAAGGTAATCAATGAATTTGGTAAAGTTGCAGGATACAAAATTAATGCACAGAAATCTCTTGCATTCCTATACACTAATGATGAAAAATCTGAAAGAGAAATTAAGGAAACACTCCCATTTACCACTGTAACAAAAGGAATACAATACCTAGGAATAAACCTACCTAGGGAGACAAAAGACCTATATGCAGAAAACTATAAGATACTGATGAAAGAAATTAAAGATGATACCAACAGATGGAGAGATATACCATGTTCTTCGACTGGAAGAATCAATATTGTGAAAATGACTATACTACCCAAAGCAATCTACAGATTCAATGCAATCCGTATCAAATTACCAATGGCTTTGTGTGTGTGTGTGTGTGTGTGTGTGGTATGCGGGCCTCTCACTGTTGTGGTCTCTCCCGTTGTGGAGCACAGGCTCCAGAAGTGCAGGCTCAGCGGCCATGGCTCACGGGCCCACCCACTCCACGGCATGTGGGATCTTCCCGTACTGGGGCACAAACCCATATCCCCTGCATCAGCAGGCGGACTCTCAACCACTGCACCACCAGGGAAACCCCAATGGAATTTTTTATGGAACTGGAACAAAAAGTCTTAAAATTTGTATGGAGACACAAAAGACCCCGAATAGCCAAAGCAGTCTTGAGGGAAAAAAACGGAGCTGGTGGAATCAGACTCCCTGACTTTAGACTATACTACAAAGCTACAGTAATTAAGACAATATGGTACTGGCACAAAAACAGAAATATACATCAATGGAACAGGATAGAAAGCCCAGAGATAAACCCATGTACTTGTTGTCAACTAATCTATAACAAAGGAGGCAAGGACATATAATGGAGAAAAGACAGTCTCTTCAATAAGTGGTGCTGGGAAAACTGGACAGCTACATGTAAAAGAATGAAATTAGAACACTCCCTAACACCAAAAACAAAAATAAAGTCAAAATGGATTCGAGACCTAAATGTAAGACCGGACACTATAAAACTCTTAGAGGAAAACATAGGAAGAACACTCTTTGACATAAAGCACAGCAAGATATTTTTTAATCTACCTCCTACAGTAATGGAAAGAAAAACAGAAATAAACAAATGGGACCTAATGAAACAAAAGGTTTTGCACAGCAAAGGAAACCATACATAAGATGAAAAGACAACCCTCAGAATGGGAGAAAATATTTGCAAATGAATCATCAGACAAAGGATTAATCTCCAAAATATATAAACAGCTCATGCAGCTCAATATTAAAAAAAAAAATCCAATCCAAAAATGGGCAGAAGAGCTAAATAGACATTTCTCCAAAGAAGACATACAGATGGCCAAGAAGCACATGAAAAGCTACTCAAATCACTAATTATTGGAGAAATGCAAATCAAAACTACAATTAGGTATCACCTCACACTAGTTAGAATGGGCATCATCAGAAAATCTACAAACAACAAATGCTGGAGAAGGTGTGGAGAAAAGGGAACCCTCTTGCACTGTTGGTGGGAATGTAAATTGATACAGCCACTACGCAGAACAGTATGGAGGTTCCTTAAAAAACTAAAAATAGAATTACCATATGACCCAGCAATCCCACTACTGGGCCTATACCCAGAGAAAACCGTAATTCAAAAAGAGTCATGTACCACAGTGTTCATTGCAGCTCTATTTACAATAACCAGGTCATGGAAGCAACCTAAATGGCCATCAACAGACGAATGGATAAAGAAGATGTGGTACAATATACAATGGAATATTACTCAGCCATAAAAAGGAACGAAATTGGGTCATATGTAGAGACGTGGATGCCTCTAGAGACTGTCATATAGTGTGAAGTAAGTCAGAGAGAGAAAAACAAATATCATATATTAACGCATATATGTGGAACCTAGAAAATGGTTCAGATGAACTGGTTTGCAGGGCAGAAACTGTGACACAGAAGTAGAGAAAAAACGTTTGGACACCAAGGGAGGAAAGCAGCGTGGGGTGGTGGTGGTGATGTGATGAATTGAGAGACTGGGATTAATATGTATATACTGATGTGTATAAAATGGATGACTACAAGAACCTTCTGTATAAAAAATAAATTAAATTAAATTAAAATTAAAAAGATCCCCATAAATATAAAAATGGACAAATACTTGAATAGATACTTTCTAGAAGATATACGAATGAGTCGTAAGTACATGAAAAACTGTTCAGTGTCATTAGTTAACAGGGAAATGCAAAAAATAAAAAATTTTAAAAATAAATAAATACATAAATAAAAACAAAGTAATTTTGCCAGGTGGTGATATTGTGTCCTTTTTTTTTCTTTACAATTAACATGTTAAAGTTCCTTTAGACTGGTATCTCATGTTTTTAAACGGTTTTTCTATGTTTGTTTAAACAAAGTTGTTTGTTGACAACTTTTACACCCTGATTCTTTAGTCATCCAAAAAACACCTTTAAAATATGAAATAAATTGCTTAAACAAAGTCCACAGAAATAATTCAATAAAAATGGAAATGTAAAACCTTGCTCATCTAAAAAAATTTCATTAACAAGAGGGATAGAAATGCAGCATTCTTTCTACAAACAGTATTTTACAGATAGACAATATTTCTAGCCATTATCTGATAAAATTCCTCATTTTATGTATGAGTAAACAATCTAGTGAAGTGTTTTTACTCAAAAGTAGATAGTTATTAGACCGCCAAGGAACACAGATTTCTAATTACTTGGAGCAATGTTCTACTAAACACATTTTATCTTTCTTTCATTTCATACCAAATTTCATAGTACATGAAGATGACCTTCTTAAAATTTCTCACTTCAAATAAACATATTCCCATATTGTCTCATCCCTCAAACTACACATTTAATATCATGTCTTCCTTCTACTTTACCAAATAAAGGTGAAAAATTGGCAAGAAAGTAAAGCCAGTTTTCCTTTCTATCATGCTTCCAGTCACTGCTGGCCAAAAACTTTTTACATTTTCTAGGAAGATTGGATTAGGCTCTGAAGTAAGACTTTTCTCAACTTTATCTGAAAAATAAAATTGATCCCTAATTAGCATGTGTGTTCCTGAGTGAAAACAAATCCCTTAAGAATACACATGCAGCAACTAAAAATGTTATGAATAAAATCCACATCATATCTCACCTTTCAAAGTATACTTTGGTGTACAGTATGACACTCTAGCTGGGCTTTGTATTTTAACGCTTCATTGAAGTAATGGACATACAATAAGCTGCACATATTGAAAGTGAGATAATTGATAAGTACTCTCAATTCTGTTCCATTGACATATATGCATATATTTGAATGAATACCACACTGTACTTATTACTGTGGCTTTACAGTGAGTTTTGAAATCATGTAGTATAAATCCTCTAACTTTACTGTTTTTGCAAAATTGTTTTGGCTATTCTTGGTGTGTTGAATTTCCAATACATTTTAGAATCAGCTTTTTGAATTCTATAATAATTCTCTGTGGATTTTGATAACAATTGCATTGAATTTGTAAATAAATTTGGAATAAATTGCCTTCCTGACAATATTGTTTCTTCCACCTTTTGAACATGAAAAGTCTCTCTGTTAATTTAGATCTTTAATTTCTCTTAGTGTATTTTTCAGTGTACAAATCTTGATCTATTTTTGGTTAAATTTGCTCTTAAGTACTTTATATTTTGATGTTATTGTAAATGGAATTGTTTCCTTCATTTCTTTTTTAGGTGCTTTATTGTTAGCATACAGAAATTTAATTGATTTTTGTATCTTGATCTTGTGTCCTATGGACTTGCTAAAGTTGTGTATTAGTTATAGTAGTTTTGTTATGTGTGTATTTCTTAGAATTTGCTATATAAAAGCTATGTCATCTGCAAATAAAGATATTTTTTTCTCCCTTTCCATCATGGAGAGCTTTAGTACCTTTTAAATTTTTTCTTTGTTGAAGTAGCTAGAATTTTTAGTACAATGTTCAATAGAAGTAGTGCAAGTAGACATCCTTGCCCTATTCTGGATCTTAGGAAGAAGAAATTCAGTCTTTCATTCTTTCATTCTTAATTATGATGTTAGATGTGGGTTTTTCTTAGCTTCCCTTTATGAGATATATGAAATTTCTTTCTTACTTTTGTTGAGAGTTTTTATTGTGAATGAGTGTTGAGTTTTGTCAAATGCATTTGCAATTTGACATTAACTAAAAGTCATTAATTGCTTTGTACCAATTGAAATTAGTATTTTTTGTCTTCTATTAATAGTGTGTACTATGTTAATTTTCTAATGTTAATCCCAACTCATATTTCTGGCATAAGTTTTACTTGGTTGTGGCATACAACCCATTTTAAATTTTGCCAGATTTCAGTTCTAATATTTTAGCGCTTTTGTATTTATGCTCATATGGACTATTGGTCTATAGTTTTCTTGTAATGTCTTTGTCTGGCTTTCATATCAGTACAATGCTGGTCTCTATAATCTGAAAGAGTTTGCTAAAGACTTGGTATTATTTCCTTTTTATATATTTGATAGAATTCACCAGTAAGTCATCTGTACTGTACTCCTTATGTGGGAATATTTTTTTTTTTTTTTTTTTTTTCTTTTTGCGGTATGCGGGCCTCTCACTGTTGTGGCCTCTCCCGTTGCGGAGCACAGGCTCCGGATGCGCAGGCCCAGCGGCCATGGCTCACGGGCCCAGCCGCTCCGCGGCATATGGGATCCTCCCAGACCGGGGCACGAACCCGTATCCCCTGCATCGGCAGGCGGACTCTCAACCACTGCGCCACCAGGGAGGCCCCTGTGGGAATATTTTTAATAAGTAATTCAATGTCTTAACTTATTTTAGGTACATTTTAATTTTTTTCTTCTAGAAGAAGTTTTGATACTGGTGTCACTCTAGGAATTTGCCTATTTCATTTAAGTTGTCCAATATGATGCCAAAAATTATTCATAATAATCCCTTAAATTGTAGGGTCTGTTGTAATGTGTTCTCTTTCATTTTTGATTTTGATAATTTGTGTCTTATCTGTTTCATTCTTGGTTAACCTAGATAAGTATTTGTCAGCTTTATTGATATTTAAAGGAATAAACTTTTGTTTTCATTGATTTTCTCTAACTTTCTATTTTATATTTCTCTGATGTCTCCTATAATTTTTCTTTTCTCTCCCCTGCTTGCTTTGAATTTAATTTATTCTTATTATTTTAATTTATTAACATACAAGGCAAGGTTATTTATCTGAAAATTTTCTTCATTTCTGGTAAATACATTTAAAATTACACATTTTCTTCTAATCACTGTTTTAGCTGCTTCCTATAAATTTTGATATGCTATTTTTTTAATCAGAATATTTTCTAATTTCTCTTATTATATCTTATTTGAATCATAGATTACTTAGAATATGCTGTTTAATTTCCAAATATTTGGGGGATTTTAAAGATTTAATTCTCTCATTAATTTCTAATTTAATTCTATTGTAGGTTGAGAACTTACTTTGTATAACTTCAATCTTAATTTATCTTGTCATATGGCCTAGTATGTATTTCATGCACATTTGAAAAAAATGTTTATTGTGCTGTTCAGTGAAGTATTCTACATATCATTTATGTGAAGTTAACTAAAATATTTTTCAAGTATTCTATATATCTACTAATTCTCTGTCTAGTTTTTCTATAAATTATTGAGGGCAGGACACTGAAACTTCCAATTATAGATGCTAAATTACCTTTTCCTCATTCTTTTTTTGTCAGGTTTTCTTCCTGTGTTTTGGGGCTCTGATTTTAGGTGAATATGCATTTATAACTGTTTTATGTTCTTGAGGTATTGACCCCTTTATCATTATAAAATGCCCCTTTTTGTTTCTAATAAAATTCTATCTTAAAGTCATTTTTTCCGTATCAATTTAATTTGCTGATTTTATTTTTACTACACTTTTTTTTTTAGATATGACATTATAGGCACATCTTACCACAAACTACAGCAGATTAATAATTATTTATTTCTGGTAAATTATAGCAAATTTGCTCAACTTTAGCTCAATTTCCTCCCACGTCCTTTATGCTATCATTGTCATTAGAATCCAAATAACAGTGTTATAATATTGCTTTGTACAATCTTGTGTCAATTAAAGAAGTAAAGAGACTAAATGAGAAATATATATGTCTAATGAGTCTTTTAAATTAAGGTGACATATATAGCACTTACAGTGTTCTCTATTTTTTCCTGAACAGTTGAATAACCATCTGGTGTCATTTCTGACATCTGGTGTCAGTCTGAAGGAATTCCTTTATTAATTCTGTTAAAATGGGTCTGCTAGCAATGAACTCCCATATCGTTTTTTATCTTGGGAATATCTTTATTTCTCCTTCTCTTTTGAAGGCTAGTTTGGCTAGATACAGAATTGTTGGTTGATTTTTTTTTTTTTTTGTCTTACACTACTTTCAATTTGTCATTCCATTCATTTCTGGCCTCCTTGTTTCTGATGAGAAGTCAGATGTTAATCTTATTGTGGGTTCTTTGAACATGATTAATTTGGTTTTCTCTTAAGGATTTCAATTTTTTTCTATGCCTTTTTGGAAAAACCCAAATGAACTTTTTGGCCAACCCAATGTATCCATGAGAAGATATCTTGGTACTTAATTCTACCCTTTCTCTCTCTCCCTTCCTCCCTCCCTTCCTTCCTTCCTTTAGCTTCTTGGATGTGTGAATACTTTTCATCCAATTTGGGAATTTTTTAGCCATTATTTTAAAAATATTTTTCCTAATATTTTTGCTCCTCTCCTTCTTGGTTCCAGCTACATATATGGTGGTGTACTTGTTGGTACTGTACAGATCTCTGAGTCTCTGATCATTTTAAATCTTTTTTTCCCATTCTGATATGCATATTAGATTACATAATTTCTATTGATCCACTGACAATGCCACTGAGCATGAATATCATCCAATGGTACAAATGCAGTAAGTCTCTTTAAACCTTTGAAGAGAAGATGCTAGTGTTCTTCTAGTGTGGTCATCCTAGAAGTGTGGCAATCCTTTATTCTGTCATACTGGGGAAAATTTGGGTGCAGCTTTAAACAAGAATGATGCAGATTCTCACTGTTCTTACTTTAAGTTTGGTAGGTTTACAAACACAAATACTTCTCATATTGTTGTATACCTTGCTTGATTTTCAGAGTGTCCAATGATTAGTTTGATCAATTTTGTAGTTTTAAAATTGCTATGGGGAGAAGATTTGCTCTTTGAAAATCCTGCATCTGCTTAAATTTTTCAACATATAGGAATTGGCTTAATAACTGTTTTAATGTTCTCATCTGCTAATTTAAATATCTGTGCCAGATTCAATTGATTGGACTTTCTCCTATTATCCCGCTTCTTTGTATTCCTGCTAATTTTTGTTTATATAGCAGACATTATGAGCTTTACCTATTTGAATTCTGGATATCTTTTTATTCCTATTAATATTCTTGAGCTTTCATTTGGAAAGTAGTTATTTGGAAACAATCTGATCCTTTTGTCTCACTTTTAATATCTGTTATAACATACTTCTGTGTAACCTAACCAAAGCCATATGAATCATGTAGTATTCCAGTCTGACTTGTGGGAACAGACAGGCATTATTCCTAGACCAATGTAAGTACAAGTATTGTTACCTTAAATCTTTTCTGATGGGTCTTTCCCAGGCTTCTAGTGTTTCCTCACTCAAGTTTGCTGATCAGTACTCTGCTGAATACTGAGTCAATTGCTTTGTAGATACCCAGAGTTATCAGGCTGTACTGCTCTCTCCTCTCTAAAATTTCCCCTGTGATCTCTACCTTCCTTGTTTTCCCAGACTCCCAGGTCTTGATCCTTAACTCAGGAAATCTGCTGAGCTTCATCGAGGCTTTTCCTCTATGTGCTTTGGCCTGGAAACTCTTGTCCAGTGTCTGGAAAAGTGTTGTTCATATATTTGATGTGATGCTTTAGTTTGTTTTAAACAGAGGTTAAATCCAGTTCCTATTACTCCATCATGAATGGAAAAGCAGTAGTCTCTGTTTTTGTTTTTGTTTTTTAAGGAAGAATATTCCTTACTAACTTGAATAAGTATACACTGAGGGAGATAAGAGCTCCCACCATTGTGGCCAGGGTGTAAAATTAAAATGTAAAGTGTGATCCCCCATTAAATTTGATACCAATGAACATAAAAGAAATCAGCAGAGCAGCAGATGGTACTGTTTGCTGCTCTGGGAGAGACTTGAGGCTCATAGTCACCATCTGCCTGCACAGCATTTTCTCAAACTTAGTATTTAGCAAAGTTTATTACTACTAAGCTTATGAGCATTACGAGACAGATTACTAAATTCCTGCATTCTACCATGCTTTAATTAAAGGAAATATATGTCATGTGTTGGATAGTTATGGAAGTTATGTGAAATATAACTACCACTGCCTGTTACTCTTCATAATAACTTCTGATTTTTCAGTTCAATGCCAAAAACAAACATGCACTAGTTATACAATATACCTTTAAGAGGTCTGTGGGATCAATCCGTCATTGGGCTTTGTGCAAATTCTTACATAAATCCTATCCCTGAACACCTTTATTAAACCTAACTCTTCATAGTTAGTGAAGTTCTCATGAATGCAGTTTGTGTTTCCTGTTATAGATTGTAAAATGCTGATGGTTATATATTCTGTATTCTGAGCAACACATGTTCAGTAAATTTCAGAGCATTCATTGGCTAAAAGCATTATAGCTACACATATTGAAGTTTAATCAGCTGGTAGAGAAATTTGTTTAGATATAATAATGCATAATTAATCTCAGCTTTGAATAGAGTTGCAAGTTCTGCATATAAATCTATAGATATCTTCCATCGTTTGCATAATCCTTATTCATAGTAATAGGTTGAAACATAGGCAAGGCTATTTTTGTAGGTCAAAAGTGGTCAAATTTGGCAATCTCATACAGTTCAAACTGACATAAGGCAACTCTACCATCTTTTGCCAACACTGAGACAATGCTTCTTCTGTTAATGATTTCCAAAACTGTTACATAGGTATTTTTTTTACTGTTATTGCTTTTAATATAAAGATACACAGTGAACACCTTGGTTACTAATTTATTTTTATTTTTATTTTTTATTTTTTTTTGCGGTACGCAGGCCTCTCACTGCTGTGGCCTCTCCCGTTGCGGAGCACAGGCTCTGGATGCACAGGCTCAGCTGCCATGGCTCACGGGCCTACCCGCTCCACGGCATGTGGGATCCTCCCAGACCCGGGCATGAACCCGTGTCCCCTGCATCGGCAGGTGGACTCTCAACCACTGTGCTACCAGGGAAGCCCGGTTACTAATATTTTAATTCTGTAATATTTCTGATTATAAACTCTTAATGTGAACTGAATAAAATATGAATTTATAGTTGCTAAAGTGTGGTGAATCTTCACTAAGTTTAAAGGTTTAAAATATATATATTTCAAGTGATTTTCAAATTTCTACACAGGAATAAGAATGTTACAATAACCAAGATAATTTGGGGAAAAAATGCATGGGTGGTCCTAGCTCTAATCGAAACTATATTAAATAAACCATGTTTCCAAGCTGCACAATCAAGAAGGACTGCCTGTGTTTTCTTCCATCTTTGTTATTTCATAGATATGTGGCACTAGATGTGATACTTGACATTTCTGTTCCAGTTTTTTTAATAAGTAAAAGTAAAATAGTATTAACACCTACCTCAAAAGATTGTTTTAAGGATTAAATGAATCAAGCCATTTGATGTATTTCAAAGTCTCTTAGGCATAGTGAGAACTCAATAAATGCTAGCTGTTGTAACTATTGTTATTTTAGGTGTATATTTAGTATTTAGAAGTGAGACAGCATGGATTTGCATTTTGGCACTTGATATTCTGTGACTCAGTTGTCCCATTACAAAAATGTAGATAAAAGAAGTAATTATTTCATAGGTTGTTATAGGTTTAAATGAGTTGATGAATGTAAATTACTAAAGATCTTGGTCTTTGAGGCTTAAAACTGACAAACTATTTTTCTGCCTGTATATAACTTATACAAATTTTAAGAAAATTATTGTAATTCAGGCCATGGAGAATATCTAATTTACCACTCCATCTCATCCCCGGTCTCCAAGCAAGATTAAACACAGAGCTCTCCAAAAATTGATACATTCTCCATTGCATAAATCTCTGGGAAAAATATGAACCAAAACTAACACATTCATTTATGGAACATAGAAGTTATTTTTTATGGTGTGGTGTTAAGTGTGTAGGAGACATGCAATAACAAAATAAAGATAGTTGGAGGAATAAAGACTTATATTGCTTCATTTCCATTATTGTACCTGTCTTTCAGAGAGACCAGCTAGGTCTACTGAGTACTCTGAGTCTGGACCCCACTGGGCCCCAAAGCAACTCATTGACCATCTTGGCTTTTCTTTATGTTCTCTGTAAAATCTTCCTGTGTCCACCATTTACATGGTATTGCCTGACCACTTGTTCCCTCATGGTAATATGCCTTAGGAATAGACTACAGCAACAAGTGGGCTGTGGGAGAGAGAAGATATGTGGGAATGGGGTCAGAAAGGGGCAGCATCCCCATTTTTCAGATGACCAAATTAATTTACCATAGTTTTTGGTATAGGTCATGATTTTTATGTGGATAAATGATGCTAATTGGTAAATTTTCAGGGTCACATTTTCTAAATTGAAGATAGATCAATAACTTAGTGCTGGGCTTCCCTGGTGGTGCAGTGGTTGAGAGTCCACCTGCCGATGCAGGGGACGCAGGTTGGTGCCCCAGTCCAGGAAGATCCCACATGCCGCAGAGCGGCTGGGCCCGTGAGCCACGGCCGCTGAGCCTGTGCGTCCAGACTCTGTGCTCTGTAACAGGAGAGGCCACAACAGTGAGAGGCCCACTTACCGCAAAAAAAAAAAAAAAAAACTTAGTGCTTGTATTTTTTTCAGTGATTAGATAGTATAAATAAAATTTCCCTTTTGCTTACATAATTTTAAAGGAATATCAATCTAGATTTTTATGCAATACCTATAAATATATAAGGTAAGGCAGACTGATTAAGGAAAAAATAGCTTGCTTCATACAACAGGCAATTTCATTATCTAATTTACAGAATACTCAACAGCCTCTATTTTGTATACAAAGCAATCAGGATTTTGGTTACTTTACTAAATAGGTGATACAAGAGCTTATTTTAAATGAAATTAAGAAATTTCATTTGCTTCCTGTGCAAAATCAGCACAAGTTTTGCTTTAAAGACGTACTGAAAATATTTTAGAATAAATTCTATAAATCTTTGGAAAAAAATACCTTAAAGGAAACATAAGACCATTTCAGTTAAATCAAGCTAAAAATATTCATTCTTTGTAAAGTAATATTTATGATTTATTTCATTCCTTCTTCCATATAATAACCTTTAGGAAGTCATAATAATCCATTTCTCTGGTGATTTTAATTCCTAAAGTAGATCAGCTCCCATTATATTAGACATAAAGTAAGTATTTGCATATTGCTATTACTACTCTCATATACACAAGGATATAAATGTGGAATAACTGTATATACTCCCCACTTTTATGCCACTAAAAAGTTTTATGTGTTTGAGTAAATATTTTTAGAACCCAGTATAGACAAAGCAAACATTTTCTAGCATATTTTTGTGTGCACTCTGACCTCTGGATTTTTGAATTATAAATGAGAATAATAAATCCGCACAGTCTTTGTTATAATAATAGCTCTTTGATATGTTTATAACATTCAAATGTTGTATTCAAACAGAGATAAGTGGAGTTGTGGTTAATATATAAACCACATGTAAGTTAGCAAATGAAAAAATAAATGCACTTTGACCCAGTATTTCTACTTTAGGAATTTGTTGAAAGAAGTTAGAGATGTGGATGAAAAAAGCCTTTGGCAGATATCCCAGCTTTATTTACACCTGTAAACAATTAAAACACTATATAATTTGTATACTAGTAATGGAAGTCTCAAAAATAAATTATAACCCACTTCTGTGTTGGAATACTAAAAACAATGGTGTATAAGTGTATTGATAGACAATGTAGTGTAGCTGAAAAAACCAAAACAAAACAGAGACAGAGTGGTTTGTACAACAGATGCTAAGAGAAACACAAACACAGAGAATACTAAACTTGTTCAGAGAAAAATGTTAACAGTATTTATCCCTCTGTCAGATGGATTGCATAGGATTTTTCTTTTTCTTTTTGTGCTCTTTTGTATTGCATTTAGGAATGTCTATACTCTTTAAAATTCTTCCATAGAAAGGATAAGGCAATCTACCCTGAATTAGCCACATAGAACAACTACAATAAATTTGATGTATTGCCATCATAAAACATTTGTCGAGAGCTTTACATACGAAAGATATTAAAACTAGACAGTCATAATTGCTCAGTTCTTTGGTTTCAATCCTTGAATAGCTAATGAAAGAGGAATCAGGGCATGAAAAGTAGTGATGTATTACTTTTATCTATCTATCTATCTATCTATGCAAATAATGAACTAAATAATATTCCTTTAAATAAGAATGTCTTATGATAAACCTGTTACAGGTTTACAGTAAAACTACGAGTTTTACTGTAAACCTGTAACAGCAGTGTTAGAACTCTTACCCACAAGTTACTATTATTGTCCAGTTTATTGATTTTTGACAGTCATCTGATTATGGTAACATGTGGAGAAGACATGGGTATTCAACCAAGTTTGATCACATTGAGATCATTAGATTACCACTCTATGATTATAGTTGCCTGAAAGATGAAATCCTTTAAACTGGATCACTCATTTACTCTGAGTGATCCACATGGAAACTGTTACATTTTACTACTACTGAAATATACAGTCAGTCTCAAACATTGTTTCCAGAAACTAAATTATCAGCAAGGTAGCAGGATACATACAAAAATTGGTTGCATTTCTTTACACCAACGATGAAATATCAGAAAGGGAATGTAAAAAAAAAAAACTTTTAAAATCACACCTCCAAAAATAAAATACTTGGGAATAAACCTGAACAAGGAGGTGAAAGACTTACACACTGAGAACTATAAAACATTAATAAAGGAAATTGAAGATGAGTCCAAGAAATGGAAAGATATCCCATGCTCTTGGATTGGAAGAATTAATATTATTAAAATGGCCATACTACCCAAATCAATCTACAGATTTAATGTGATCCCTATCAAATTACCCATGAATTTTTCACAGAACTAGAACAAACAATCCTAAAATTCATATGGAACCATAAAAGACCGAGAATCGGGCTTCCCTGGTGGCGCAGTGGTTGAGAGTCCGCCTGCCGATGCAGGGGACATGGGTTCGTGCCCCGGTCCGGGAAGATCCCACATGCCGCGGAGCAGCTGAGCCCGTGAGCCATGGCCGCTGAGCCTGCACGTCCAGAGCCTGTGCTCCACAGTGGGAGAGGCCACAACAGTGAGAGGCCTGCATACCACAAAAAAAAAAAGACCGAGAATCGCCAAAGTAATCCTGAAGAAAAGAACAAAGCCGGAGGCATAACCCTCCCAGACTTCAGAGAGTTCTACAAAGCTACAGTAATCAAAACAGCATAGTATTGGTACAAAAACAAACATATGTATCAATGGAGGAGAATAAAGAGCCCAGAAGTAAACCCACACACCTACAGTCAATTAATCTTCAACAAAGGAGGCAAGATTATACAATAGGAAAGAGACAGTCTCTTCAGCAAGTGTTGTTGGGAAAGTTGGACAGCTGCATGTAAATCAGTGAAGTTAGAACACACCATCTCACTATACACAAAAATAAACTCAACATGGCTTAAAGACTTAAACATAAGACATGACACCGTAAAACTCCTAGAAGAGAACATAGGCAAAACATTCTCTGACATAAATTGTTACCAGTGGTTTCTTAGGTCAGTCTCCCAAGGCAATGGAAATAAAAATAAAAATAAATAGATGGGACCTAATCAAACTTAGAAGCTTTGGCACAGCAAAGGAAACCATAAACAAAACAAAAAGACAACCTACAGAATAGGAGAAAATATTTTCAAATGACGAGACCGATAGTGGCTTAATTTCCAAAATAAACAAACAGCTCATACAGCTCAACCAGAAAACCCAAACAACCCTATCTAAAAATTGGCAGAAGACCTAAATAGACATTTCTCCAAAGAAGAAATACAGATGACCAATAGGCACATGAAAAGATCCTCAACATCACTAATTATTAGAGAAATGCAAACCAAAACTACAATGAGGTACCACCTCACACCAGTCAGAATGGCCATCATTAAAAAATCTACAAATAGTAAAGTCTGGAAAGGGTGTGGATAAAAGAGAACCCTCCTACACTGTTGATGGGAATGTAAGTTGGTGCAGCCACTGTGAAAAACAATACAGAGGTTCCTCAGAAAACTAAAAATAAAATTACTATATGATCCAGCAATCTCACTCCTGAGCATATATCCAGACAAAACTATAATTCAAAAAGATACATATACCCCTATGTTCATAGCAGCACTATTCACAATAGCCAAGATATGGAAACAACCTAAATGTCCATCAACAGATGATTGGATAAAGAAGATATGGTACATATATACAATGGAATACTACTCAGCCACAAAAAAGAACAAAATAATGCCATTTGCAGCAACATGGATGCAACTACAGATTATCACACTAACTGAAGTAAGTCAGAAAGAGAAAGATAAATACCACATAATATCACTTATATGTGGAATCTAAAATATGATACAACTGAACCTATCTATAAAACAGAAACAGAATCACAGATATAGAGAACAGACTGGTGGTTTCTGGGGGCAGGGGCTTGGGGGAAGGATGGAGTGGCAGGTTGGGGTTAGCAGATGTAAGCTTTTACATATAGAAGGGATAAACAAGGTCCTACTGTATAGCACGGAGAACTATATTCAGTGTCCTGTGATAAACCATAATGGAAAAGAATATTAAAAAAGAGAATTATATTTGTGTATAACTGAATCACCTTGCTGTACATCAGTAATTAACACAAATTGTAAATCAACTATACTTCAATAAAAAATGAAAAAAGAAAAGAAACCGAATTATTCTTGAGCTTCTTGCACATATATTCCAAATCATACCTCTATTCAAAATTATCCCCTTTGATCAAATAAAGCTGTTCTTAATTGTGATACAGCTTTCTTTTCCTCAATTGTGTAAATCAGGGCTCAGCAAACGTTTTCTGTAAAGGGCTAAATACAAGATACTTAGCCATATGGCCTCTGTTGCAAGAATTCAACTCTGCCATTGAAGTGTAAAAGCAGCCACAGACAATATGTGAATAAGTGAGTATGCTGTGTTCCAATAAAACTTTATTTACAAAATGGGCAGCAAGTTGGATTTGACTTGTGGGCCATAGACTGCTGACTTAATCCGGATACATGATCCAATTGTCCACTCTGTGCTATTTGCTTAAATTTAGTTCTGAACTAATAGTGCAAATGCCTATATAAAGCTAATAGGACATTATGAACATTAAAGAGCAGACTGAAGAATTATACAATTTTATAGGAACATGGACGTTCATTCATAATTCTCCTGAATTTTGCAGACAGCAGGGTAATGAATCTGACAAATTTGCTGAAGGTTCTCTTCCTTCCCCTACCCAATCGCAACATATTTACTTTGTAGTCTGAAAGAAGATTATTTAACTTCTATCATGTGCCAGAGATATTTTCTAATTTTTAATCTTTACATCAATGCTGAGATATATTTTTTATTGTTCTCATCTTAGTGATGAACAACTGAGGTTCAATGAAGTTAAGCAACTCATAGAATGGGATAGAAAATGTCAGGTAAACAAAAGCTATTTATTCCAGTATTATAGGAGAGAGCTAATCCTCAGGTTAAATCTGTTTGCGCCCTCTGACCCTTGTACATGAAATGGACAGTTTTATACAGTTGAACAAATAATAGTTTTAATACATCACAAATTATATGATTTAATGGAATGTTAAAACATTTTTCTTTGGATTATTTTATGATTAAGTAATAAAAACTGAAACTTGTCTAGCTAACTCATTTGTTAGCTAAATATCTGCAGTGACTTTGTGAACATCTTACATTTCAGGTTTGAGATATACATGTATCTTACATTATATATGTATATATCCTATTGTGTGTGTGGGTATACATATCTCCCCAGAGTACATTGTGATATATCGCTATTCTTAGCTTCAAAATATTCATATACTTCACATAGGTATAAGAATGTTCTATGAGCTAAGAATAAAAGGTTTTTTGTCCTTGTTCTTAGAAGAACTATTCTGTCACTGAATTTTCTAAAATGAATTTTATAACTGTGTTGCTCCTTAAGCTTTTTTTGTGGGGGGAGGTGCTGTCTACCATTCTAATTCTTCTACCCAGCTCTTTTTCAAAGCCAACTATCTAGAAATTGCAAAGAGCATAAAACCTAAATATTAGAATGAGTGTGTGTTCATTTTGTGTAGCAAAACTATAGTTCAGTGACATTTTGTATTAAATAAGTTTTAGGGGACATCCCCTGAGAAAGCTATATGCTACTTATAATATTTCTGCTATGAGAAAAAGCAGTACACTCAGCTCTTCTATTAGTGTTGACTCTTGTTTATTTATTCATTCAATGCAAAATCATTGAGCCCATAATCTTGCCTAGGCACTATGTCTTAATCTGTTTTCACTTAATAACATGCTAATCTCAATAGTAGGAATTTTCTAGTGATGTAACAGAAGGCAGAAAGAAGACTTTAATCTAGACTGGGCTATCAGGGACAGTTTATTAGATGAAATGCTGCCAGAGTTCTCTGAATCAATGAGTATGTTAGCTGGGTGATTGATAAGTGGGAAATTCGGAAAGGGAATGGCAAAGGGAGCAGAGTGTCTGGGAGTCTGTCAAGGATTTCTCATTCTCTGACAGCAGAGATGTGCGCACTGAGGAAGGGTTGCTAGGAAAAGGTGTTTTTAATGCTGTAGGTGTTTGGGTGAAGTAGCAATTGGTGGTGGTGATTTTGTATCAGTCACAAAGGTAGGCTGAGATCCTAGTGGCAAAACAGACAGGGTGTGGAAAGGAACTTCTGCTTTTTGCAGAAATGGATAAAGTACTAAGAAATGATGAACTCCATGATCCAGACCATTCCTCTGTATGTATATTACATCACAGATACCAGATTTCAACTCTGCTTCCATTGAAGGGTCAAGTAACTTTTGTTCTGAGAACAGTGAAAGTTGCATAATGTGGCCTTATCAATTTTTCTTTATTGTTAATGTTTATAATTTACCTATATTATTTAAAGGTGCACTTTATTACTGACACCATCTTCACCCAGAATTTCTGCTAAGTAAACACAAATTTAGGATGTAATGCAAACTTTCTGACACTAAATCTTCCTGTAATGACTAAATTAATGGAGGAGATAAAGTAGTCAGAGATATTTATGACACTGATTTAACACCTTCTTCAAATTTAGTGTATCACAAAATTTGAGGGTACTAATTTTATGTGTGACACTCAACTAGTACATTATACAGTACCTAGTTTAACTGTTATAGAAATCCTATATGGCAAGAGAAATTATACCTACTTTACTAATAAAGAAACAGACTCAAAGATTTAGTAAACCCTCTAGCCTTTTACAGATAATAAATGATTAAGCAATATTCAAATTCTCTTACCTTTTTGCTATCCCTTACTATAATAACTTAGCATAGATAAATTCCAGGGTAGAAATATGAGTCACAAAGACACTTTCCTAAAGGCATTAGGTAAAGTCCAATTTTCCTTATGTTTAGGAAAAGTTCAGTTTGCCTAAAATTAATGTATTTTGAATTTTAAAATGAAATAAAAGTAAATAAATAACAAAGTAAAATATAATTTATTTACATTAATATTTCACATTACAGTACCTAAAACCACTATTTTAAGAGTTCTTTAGTTGTTCTATATATACATATTAGAATAATCCTATATGTGACAGATTGGATAATTCAGAAGTAAAAAAAAAAAATCATTCAGTGTGCCCACAGACAATTTATTTTAGAGTAAGCTTAAAATGATAAAAAAAATTATCAGAAAGACACAAAATGCAAACAAAACTAAAAAGGGTGGCACTATGGTCATATTTTAGGCAAAATACTAACTATGAAAATTGTTCATAAGATGATTCGGTTTGGTATAAATTCAGTTTAGTTTGTCTAATGTAGAATCCAGCCAGGACTCAGGCTAGGTAGTACTTCAGTGGATGAGCAGCTGGAGAAGGAAAAGATGGTAGAAAAGGGATTTCAGGGACCAACTGGATTAGAGATCTGGTCTCGGAAATATGTGGTTTGTACCTTAGTGTTCAATGGGACTGTGTTTGTTTTCTGTGGCTGCTGTAACAAACCACTACAACCTTGGTGGTATAAACAACAGTTTATTCTCTTATAGTCCTGGAGGTCAGAAGCTCGAAATAAATATCGCTAGGCCAAAATCAAGGTATTGGCAGGGCCTCACTTCTTCCAGAGAATCTAGGGGGGGAATCTGTCCTTGTCTCTTCGTTTCTGGTGGCTGCCAAAATTCCTTGGCTTGTGGC
This sequence comes from Mesoplodon bidens, assembly GCF_964165515.1. NCBI lineage: Eukaryota > Metazoa > Chordata > Mammalia > Artiodactyla > Ziphiidae > Mesoplodon > Mesoplodon bidens. The sequence continues at coordinate 54,933,617 of NC_138162.1, forward strand.
CACATCACTCCAATATTTGCCTCTGTGACCTACTCCTCTTCTGTGTGGCCAAATCACTCTATGCCTCCCTCTTAAAAGGATACACTTGATTTCATTTAGGCCACTTGGATAATGGAGGATAATCTTCCTATCTCAAGAGCCTTAATTTAATATCTCCAAAATCTTTTTTTTTTCATATAAAGTAATATTCACAGGTTCCAGGGATTAGGACATAGATTTTTTTTTTTTGGTGGCAGGGGGACATTATTCAGCCTACCATATGGACATAGTTTAGGATGATATTTATATCTATATTTAGATTTGCTTGGATTTAAATATCAAACACTAATTTCTCAATTAAGAGCTAAGAGTAGGTACTGGAAGAATACTAATGTGGTTCATAGACTAGAAAAAAAGAAAAACGAAGTTCTGGAAATGGCCAGGATTCTTGGGTAAGTCAGGTACCAGGTGGTATAGATCCTGTAGCTCCATGTTATCCCATCTAAAGGGTGAGGGAATTAGGGTGTTTAACCTACCAGCTCCTATCAGTCATCAGTGAGGGCTGCTCTTATGAAGTGTTAATTCCTCATCACTTTTGGCTTGCCACACACGTGCACAGAGAGGGCTCTAGTAGCTAAGAAAGTCCACAGAAAGAAATGCAGGTGTTATCAGACAGAGGTTGGGCCAACGTGCATGGAAATGGTAGCGGCTAAGTGATGTGGTGAGGCATCATTATCTACAATACTGTATCCTACAGCTATTGCCAGCTTTGGGTGTCACATTATCTTTCTTTCACCATATCAGTGAAAGTAGCTCTTGTCCAATTCAAATTTGAAAACTCCTAAGGAAAGAGTCTGTTAGGGCCGGCATTTGTCACTTCTTGAATAAATCCCTATGATTAGGGAGATGGATTCTTGAGAAAATGAGATAACTCCAAGTCAGGCTACATGGTCTGAACTTGGGGGGAAACAGTTTGCAACTAAAAGTAGGTAATATTCCCGGAATAAAACTGTTATGATTTGTCTATTATTTACAGAACATAAAAAGGAGGTCAATAAAGTGAATGGGACACAAAATTCAGGTATGTTAGTCTCTGGGGGCATAATTGAAAACTCAGTATGATCTATCTGGCTTGATGCCAGATTACAGGCAGCATCTGAGTACATATAAAATGGGCTGTAAGTGCTACAGGGAAGAGGACGAGAACTAGGTGTGGTGTGAGGGGTGTAGGAAAATAACTGGGATTAAGGGCATCAATTGAGTTCCAATGAAACTGCTGTACAATCAGAATTTGACCTAGGCATCTAGTTATAGTGAATAAGCAGACGTGGCATTCCCGTAAACTACACTACAATTGAGTGCACTTGCTATTCATCGGTAGATTCACCATATATACCCATATACTATAATGAGAATAAAACTGATAATTCCAAATTCTACCACTGGTGAGGCGAGGGCTTACTATGTTCTGCTGCCTAGATGGGAACTGGTTTCAGTCTTGACAAGAGTGAGTTTGTAATTTGGAGGCCTAAGTTCCTGTAGCCATGAGGGGTCAGGAGAAGTAGGAAGCAATGATCCCTACAGTAACGAGTCTAAATAGTCATCTTTCTACTATATTTTTATTAGAAACTTATCTTTAAAAGTTCAAGTTCAAAACTATGTGACCTTAAATAATGCTCATTTTAAAATAGACTGCCAGTCATTATAGAATCTGAGAAGCCAGTTGAAGAGACTGCAACAAACCTAATCTAGTTTTAATTATTTTGGACAGAAGGAAAAAATGAGAACTGAATCAGTTTTCATTTATTCTGTTGTAACAGCACATGTGCAGTCTGTGTCAGGGCAATTTCTTAATGCAGGGTTTTGCTTTTCTGTAAAAGTATTAAGACCTGCTACCTTTATACTTTATTTTCATGCTTCTAGGGTTTACGATAGAACTTTAATGTTCATGCTTTCGTTTCACAGGATTAAATATTAAACAATATCACTAACTAGATACGGTACATTTACTTTCCAAGTAATTGGATTGTGGATGAACCTGCTGCTACTGTTCATTAGTCTGTAACTTCATAAGACTTTAACTTTATTCTGCTTTTACAATACTGCAATTTGGAAACTTTCCACAGGCTGAGAGAAGCTGAAAATGGCTGGATATGGCTTGACATTGCCTTTGGGATGTGGTATCATGCTCACCAACAAAGGTATCGTGCCATCAGTGTTGAACTATAATACACAGCATGCCAAATCATTCAAAATTCCCCACCTCAACATAGATGTCACTATTAGTAATTTAACAGTAGCTTTACTTCCTTTAAAAAATTAGCTTTAAAGTGATGTATGCTCATTGTAGAAGATGTGGAAAATTGGTGAGAACTTTAAAAACACTTATAATTTCTCTACTCAGAGATAACACTGCAAATATTTTCTTGTACATAAGTTTATGCCTCTCAAATCTGTTTTCTTTTAACATTATATTATAAGCATTTTCCCTATTTTAAAACTTTTCCTAAGTATATTTTAGAAGAGCTGCCTACTCTTTATTCTTATGGCTGTACCATGATATAGGTAATCATTCATTGCAGGACTTTTGTATTGCTTCCAATTGTTTGCTGCCATAAATAATGGCATGATAAAATCTTTGCACATAAATCTTTGTTCTTATTTCTGATAATTTCTTTAGGAGACATTCCCAGAAATGGAATTGCTGGGTCAATGAGAATGAATATGTTTAAAGTTTGGATACCTTTCCAAACTTGCTTTCCTAAAAGACTTTATGATCATATTTGTATAACTATCATGAGTTTATGACCATGCCTCTCTCACTATACCCTACCAGATTTGTATGTTAAAAAGCATTTTAATTAATTGCCTAATACTAGTCTAATATTTGAATAAGTTATGATACCATCACTAGATGGAATCATGCATTTCATTAAAATTAAAATTATGCATACTATGTTGCAGCATTAAGCTTATTGATGATATGCTATTAAGCAAAACACATGATATAAAGTTGAATATACTCCATCATCACAAATATGTATGCATACGGAAATTATTGGTCAAAGATGATGACCAATAACAATAAAACCTAATAATAATAGAGTACCTTAAAAGGAGACAGCTTACTATATAGTTAATAAAAAACAATGTAACAATAAGTGCTTAAAATTCATTATTTCATTCCATTTTATAATAACCATGAGAAGGAGATCCTGAAGCTTGAAGATTTTATGACAGTATGGTTCTGGGATTTAAACCCAGGTTGCTGACTTCAAATCCACAATTAGGATAGTAAGCTTATATTTGAATCCCTTAAATATTTTTCTAGTCCCTAAACTTTATAAGATGATGCTGCATATTCTTTATGGTAGAATAATGTAAAATGTTATATTTAAGAGAAACCACAATGAATAAGCTTCTTATGATTTCATAGAAAATAAAGAAATCACTAAGAACCAAATAAAAAAAGGACTTATAAGGGCTTCCCTGGTGGCTCAGTGGTTGGAAGTCCGCCTGCTGATGCAGGGGCCATGGGTTCGTGCCCCGGTCCGGGAGGCTCCCACATGCCATGGAGCGGCTGGGTCCGTGAGCCATGGCTGCTGAGCCTGTGCGTCTGGAGCCTGTGTTCCTGTGCTCCGCAACAGGAGAGGCCACAGCAGTGAGAGGCCTGCGTACCACCAAAAAAAAAGGACTTCTAAGACACAACTCTGAGTAGGAAAACAAATGTTTAAAAAACATGAAAAAATAATATTCTACCTAACAATCAGTGAAATGCAAGAAAAACAATAGAATAACATCCATTCAACCCAATCCAAGGATGAAGAATAACTGAATGTTGCTCAGAATTCAGTGTTTATATTTTATTATTATGACTCTAATATAAATAAATTATTATTTTAATATAACTATTGCTCAACTGCTTTTGCCATGAATAAAGGTATACATTGTAGTAAAGATATAGGCTGATTCTTCATATAATTCATGAATCAATTTTTCTTAAACATTCAGTAAACTTAATATTTTTCATTGATAAAATACATTCTTTAATTCTTTCAAGAAATATTGATTGATTGCCTATCAAGTGCTAGGCATTATTGTAAGAGCTATGGATATATACTATATCCAACAAACAAAAATACTTGCCCTTTTTATCTTATACTCTAATATGGAATTCAGATAACAATCTAGATAAATCATCAAACTCTGTATTCTATTATATATTGATAAATATATAAATAAATGCCTATAATAAGACAGGAAAGAGAGACATGAAATTTTGGAGAGGGGATATTGAAATTTTACATATTTTACAAAAATACATACATATTTTACATCATTGAGAAAGTGGTTTTGCAGTACAGACTTCAAGGAAATAAGAGAGGGCATCATGAGGAAATTTGTGGCAAGAGCATTCCAGGCAGGGCTAAGCAATGTTTGCAAAGACCCTGTGGTGGAGGATTTATTAGTTTGCTCATAGGAGCAGAAAAGCCAAAGTAACAGCAACAGCATAGTTAGGGAGAGACAATAGGAGAAGACCAGAGAATTAATGGGGGCTACATAAGATTTTGTAATCAAGCTGATCATATACCCAAGTTTATGCCTGTTATTTGGGGGTGATTATTAATAATGTGGTATTCACTCTCAAAAGTGTCCCAGTTTGGATAATAAGTCACCATGATTGTAGTATGGAGTTTGAATTTTACCCTAATAATTTGTCATTGGATGGTTTGAACAGGTGGATGATATAATCTGTCTCATGCTTCACTTGAATAACTCAGATGGCTCCACTGAGAGTAGACAGAAGGGGGTCAAGAGCTGAGCTAAACATATTTATTATTTAAATTTATCCAAATTTAATAATGTCTTTTTTTGTGTGTGTGTGTTACATGGGCCTCTCACTGTTGTGGCCTCTCCCGTTGCGGAGCATAGGCTCCGGACGCACAGGCTCAACAGCCATGGCTCACGGGCCCAGCCGCTCCGCGGCATGTGGGATCTTCCCAGACCGGGGCCCGAACCCGTGTCCCCTGCATCGGCAGGCGGACTCTCAACCGCTGCGCCACCAGGGAAGCCCTAATAATGTCTTTTGAAGCAAAAAAAAACAACAGAAAGTGTCTGGCCAAGATTATGTGTGATGTTTAGATGTCATGAATTTTTAATCCTTTTTAATTTGGAGCAATTTGTCCCTCTTCCTTTGTCTTTCACAACCTTGCAATTTTTTAAGACTACATAGCAATTATTTTGTGGAATGTACCTCAATTTGGATTCATCTAATATTCACTCTTGTTCATAAGTCATATTGATTACCCTCAGTATTTCATGTCAGGATGTCACAATATAAATTTATCCCATTACTGATGATCTTAAGTTTGGTCACTTAAGGTGGTATTTGCCTAGTTTTTACAACTATAAAAGTGTCCCTTTTGTAATAAATATCTTCTTATCAAATAATTTTAACAGGCATTGATTAGTTTTGCCTGAATAAATGATACCTTTATGGTATCATATTTCAAATTGGTGATTTTCTAATTCTGTCAATCTTTTTATATCTATTAAAGGACATTCCACTGTAAGAAAAGTTTTTTATTCTTCCCTTACAGATTTACAATTTTTTCCACTGTAAGAAAAGTTTTTTATTCTTCCCTTATAGAGTTACATTTTAATAAGAAAGTTATAAAGGTTTACAATCATTTTTTATGCTCAAATAGTTTCAGACTTGTCCATGGAAACTCCTTCAAAGTATGTTCTTTTGGTAGGTCCCTATCATCCTTTGACATGTCTTCACAATTTGACAACGTAAGGTGTTACATGTTTCATCATGTGATTTCCCAGGCCTAGTCACTGGACACACACCTACACACACACACACACACACACACACACATTGTCAACTACTGACAGAAACTACTGGTCTATATGATCAAAGAAGATAGAGTGGTAATCCTGGGGATTGAAACATGATGCACATGAATAGGCTGCTTCACATACACAGAGGCTGGAATGGTATTATTCAGCTCATGTGAAAGGGAAAAAGTCAGCCATTCATTTGGATGTTTGGGGTCTCACGGCGCCGAAACTCTGTTTTTTTTGGAGGCACATTTTGAAACTTGCGCCAAACAAAAAGTGCTGCTTGTTTCATTTCTCTCTGGTTCTATGCCAAGGAAGACACATTTGAGTTTCAGAATCATAATCAGAAGTTGTGTTTTATGTGGTTTTTTTATTCTGGCAGAAGATTCATATCCCTCTGCTCTTTAAGTTCTTTCTCTGTTTTGCCAAGGTCTTGCCTTTATGTGATTCTCAGAACTCTTTTAAGACACAACTCTAATGTGCAGCTTCCTGTTTTACGTAAGTAACTTTTGAACAGATGCTATTTTGGAGTGGGGAAGGAAATACACTGGCATATTATTTTTGAAGGAGAAGTTAAAGATAATTAATATTGTTAATTCTATTTAGCAAAAAAGTATTACTTTTTCCTATAAGTTTGCTGAATAATAATATCTATCCTAGGACCAGTAACTATTAATGCTAGATTATTGTCTATTGACAATAGAAAGAGAAGCAAGCATAGTTTGACTTGTAAGTATAAGGGAAAATTATTGTAAAGTAATATAGGCCATATGTTCCACACTGTGCCAAAGTGTCAGGATGAAAATTTTAAGAAGTAATGAAGGAACTAAAGATGAAAAAGAAAAAAGGGAGGAAAGAGAGAAGGAAAAATAAAGGAAGAAAGAAATAATTCACTTCTTACCTAAATGATTTCTAATAACAACACTTTTTTCAGTATGTCATCTCCACATATATTTTTCTTTCTTTGAAGATTTTTCCCCTTTTTCTCCTTTTTCTTTCTTACAAATCCATGAGTATAAAGCTATGTTGAGGGGCTTCCCTGGTGGTGCAGTGGTTAAGAATCTGCCTGCCAATGCAGGGGACACAGATTCGAGCCCTGGTCTGGGAAGATCCCACATGCCGCGAAGCAACTAAGCCCGTGTGCCACAACTACTGAGCCTGCGCTCTAGAGCCCATGAGCCACAACTACTGAGCCTGTGTGCCGCAACTAATGAAGCCCATGTGACTAGAGCCCACACTCCACCACAAGAGAAGCCACCCCAATGAGAAGCCCGAGCATAGCAACTAAGCGTAGCCCCCGCTCGCCACAACTAGAGAAACCCCATGCACAGCAACGACGAACCAATGCAGCCAAAAATAAAAATAAAGAAATTAAAGAAATTAAAGAAAAAGAAAGCTATGTTGATATGTACTAGTCCCTAATATAACATTATTATGTGACAGAAATGGGAATAATGATAATAAAATAATATCATTGCTGATGACTCAAACTAAAGTTGATTTCTCATTATCTCCAGTTAGATAAATGACGTAAAAAGCACTTCATGTTTGGCTATTATCTCAAAACATTATAAAATATGCTAAAGTTTAAATAACCTGAACTGCAATTACCTCCCAATTATCCCTGACATTGAAAACATAATTGTTGCCTGTGTTTAACCCACAGACTTCTGATTTATTTACCACTAACTTATGATAAAATTATTTTTGCTCTCCTTGCCAAATTTAAGAAGCATTATTTTAATAAGTCACTTTAAGATTTCATCAGAAGCTTACAGTCCAAGTCATAGCTTAAAATGTGTAATTTTCAGGCTTTCAATCAGGTTCAAACTTGAAAGAGTTGATGTACTTCTTACCCTACACTGAACAAATGTTCAAAACATTTGAAATAAGGTGTCATTACCAGTGGAGATAAACAGGTTGAGATAACAAGGTGCTTAGGTAAGAAATTAAGAGCAAAATAATTTCTGCAGAAAATAATGTATATTGTTGTAAAAAAACAAAATTTCTTTTTTGGCAACAGTGAAGATTACTTTCCCTCATGTTAGTCCTCTCAAAAACTTAAACTGATTGCAATTTTCCTGGCTATCAAATCCAAATTTCAATGACTAATTACATTGTTTTTAAGTTTCTGGAAGCGTACTTCATTTGTGAAGTGCCAGGGTTTGAGAAGTTAGTTGTAGGTTCTACTCCCTGTGACTTTTTAAAAGTATATTCTTCCAGAAAACAAATTTTTATTTTAGGAAAGAAAAGACTTCATTCTTGAACTGAAAATGGAGGATTGAGCAAGGTACATTTAAGAAAATAGGGTAAAAAATAATTAGAGTCTAATGAAGCTCATTTAGACTTTGATGAAAACTAAGTTAATTTAAAAGTGAGTCATATTCAAGACTTTCTTTCAGTGCTCATACATCAAATCAGAGAGCAACAGTCGTATGTTACATATGGTAATATAAATTTCTGTTGATATTCAGAAGAGATTTGTATTTGTATTGTAAAAATCTCTAGTTAAAGAATTGTATGTGTGTGTATGCATTTGTATTTGTATGTTTATATATAGTCATATATTAATATATATTTTAACATTCATATATTTATATATGTACCCATATATATACAATATATGTGTTTATATATAATGTATATGTATTTAGATATACATATGTATATTTATTTGCATATCAGTACTTAGGTATGAATTTACATGAACTATTATAAATATGTATGAAAACTATCTAACAAGCAACTTTTTCCTTAAACATGGAATCATATGTGACTTAGAACTTAAGCACTTCAGCATCCTCTACTGTACAGTCCCACACAATAACATCACATTCTTTAATGTACAGTGCTCACAATGAATAACTGGATTGATCCTTCAATCTCAAAAAAAAAAAAAAAAGAAAAGAGAAAACAAGCATGTTTGGGCACAAGCAGAAAATTAGGAAAGAATGTGCAAAACTGGTCAAATGATAAAAGTGAACCATTTTCTCCCCTCTTTCCTGAGTCCATTAATCAGTCTGTCATGACACTGCCTATGATATTTATATCTGCCTAGAAACAATAAAAGTTCACTTTTCCCTTCTCCAAAAAAGTTCCTATGCTATGTTGACATTTTCACCCTGGAGGAAAGCCACACTGCACTGAACAGATGCTGCAAACTGGTTCATTCATGTTAATTCTGTGTAAACATGATTACCTGCCGTGCTCAAAAATAGATTCACAGCAATATATTTCAAGGCATATATAGGACCCCCCAAAAGAGTTTAAATACAAACAGAATTGAAAAGAAAGTTTCCATTTGATTTGCTGATATAATTAAAAACATGTATCATTATTTCTTTTCTGATATTTTAAACTTAGATCTTTTTATAGGGAGAAACTGAACTTCTTGGCGACAGATAACATGTGTTTTTAGCCTTGTAGGTTATGAATCTGTGGGTCTTACCCAAGTTGGATCCTCAACAAATATTTATTGTGCTCAAAGGCTGAAAACTGAAATACTTAAATATAAAAACATTTAAAATAGTATTTAAGGTTTGTATCCTTTTAAGGAATATACAGATTAAGTTTTTGTGCTTAATCAAGTCTTACTGTTGTTGCTTGAGTGCTTACTGATATATTTTGATTTAAATTTGCTATATTACTGTTTTCTCTTTGTCCCACCTTTTCTGTATTTCTTACTCCTTTCTTTTCTTCATTTGTAAATTATCAATTGTTTCAGTTTTCCATTTACCTCTTTATTAGCTTACTCAGTATACATTGTCTTTCTATTCTCTTAAGGGTCACACTTGATATTACAACACCCATTCTTGATCTTTTAAAATTTAATATAAATAAGTAGTTTTATCACTTAGTTAATGGAAAGATCTTACAATTTACTTAACCACATTCAATTTGCTCTGAACTGATGCAATAATATTGTGTGTGTTATATAAATGTATAATATAACAATAACCACAAACAAAGACCTAAACAGACATTTCTTCAAAGAAGAAATACAGATGGCCAATAGGCACATGAAAAGATGCTCAACATCACTAATTATTAGAGAAATGCAAATCAAAACTACAATGAGGTACCACCTCACACCAGTCAGAATGGCCATGATTAAAAAGTCTACAAATAACAAAGGCTGGAGAGGGTGTGGAGAAAAGGGAATTCTCCTACACTGTTGGTGGGAATGTGAGTTCATGCAGTCACTGTGGAAAATGGCATGTAGGTTCCTCAGAAAACTAAATATCATATGATATCACTTATATGTGGAATCTAAAAAAAAGGTACAAATGAACTTATCTACAAAACAGAAATAGAGTTACAGATGTAGAAAACAAACTTACAGTTACCAGTGGGTAAGGGGTCAGGAGGGACAAATTGGGAGATTGGGACTGACATATACACACTACTATATATAAAATAGATAACTAATAAGGACTTACTATACAGCACAGGGAACTCTACTCAATACTCTGTGATAGCCTATATGTGAAAAGAATCTTAAAAAAAAAAGAGTGGATATATGTACATGTATAACTGATTCATTTTGCTGTACACCTGAAACTACCACAGCATTGTAAATCAACTATACTCCAATAAAAATTTTTTTTAAAAAGCAGCCAGAGAGAAAAGATTATATACGAGGGAAAACTGGTATTACAACAAACAAACAAATGTACAAATAACTAGCTTGTCACCAAAAACAATGGAGGCCAGAAGTAAAAGAAACAGCATCTGTAAAAGGTTGAAAGAAAAAAATCCCTTCAATCTAGAATTTTATCCTAAAAAAATGAAGGCAAAATAATGATATTCTCAACAGAAAAAAATTAACATAATTTTCAAATTGATTTCAAAAGGTCTGCACTACAAGAACTAGTAGGAGAATTTTTTCAGGCTGAAGGGAAAGGATAATGGATGGAAATACAGATGAACAAAAGGCATGATAAAACTTGAATAAGATTTGTATATTAGATAACAGTATTGTATCAATGTTATTTTTTTTTCAGTTTGGTATCGTACACTTGTTGTATATGACTTTAACATTTGGGAAATTGAAGTGTATTTTTTGTATTGGTTTTATAATTTTTTGTAATCTGATAAATTTTAAAGTTAAAAAACAGATTAAAAGAAGGAACAAAGTTGGGGAAAAAATTAAAAATAAAAATAGAATTACCATATGATCCAGCAATCCCACTCCAGGGCATATATCCAGACAAAACTATAATTCAAAAAGATGCATGCACTCCTATGTTCATAGCAGCACTACTCACAGTAGCCAAGATAGCCAAGACATGGAAACAACGTAAATGTCCAGCAACAGATGAAAGGATAAATAAGATGTGGTACATATATACAATGGAATACTATACTTAGCCATAAAAAAAACACTAAATAATGCCATTTGAAGCAACATGGATGCAACTACAGATTATCATACTAAGTGAAGTAAGTCAGGAAGAGAAAGACAAATACCATATGATATCGCTTACATGTGGAATCTAAAATATGATACAAATGAACCTATCTATGAAACAGAAGCAGAATCACAGACATAGAACACCGACTGGTGGTTGCAAAGGGGAAGGGGCTTGGGGGAGGGATGTAGTGGGAGGTTGGGGTTAGCAGTTATAAGCTTTTATACATAGAATGGATAAACAACAAAGTCCTACTGTATAGCACAGAGAACTATATTCAGTATCCCATGATAAACCATAATGGAAAAGAATATATATAAAAAAAGAATATATATATATGTCTAACTGAATCACTATGCTGTACGACAGTAATTAACACAACATTGTAAATCAACTATACATCAATAAAACAATAAAAAATAAAATAAATTAGTAAAAATAACCAAACAAACATATTACAGCTTCTGTTTCATACAGGTATTTTTCATTTGGATTTTCCCATATAATGACCATTTTCATAGTTCTTCACGTCTCCATTCATCTTTGACCTGGAATCTAGGAATAGTTTTCTCCTGCCTGAAGTACACCTTTTAATAATTCCAATAGTACATGTATGCTAGTGAAAATTTTTCTCAGATTTTGACTCTCTGAAAATATCTTCATTTTTGAAGAATATTTTCATTGGTTATAGAATTCTAAGTCGGCATTTACTCCCATTCAAAGTAACTTTCAACATGTCTTTTTTGTGTGTGTGTGTGTTTTTCTTCCACTATATCTGTTGAGAAGTAAATTACCAGTTTTATTGTTGCTCCTTTGAAGATAATATGCCTTCATTATTTTGGTTTTTAGAAGATTTTCTCTTTGCCTTGGTTTTTGCATTTCAGTTATCATATGCCAGTTGTGGTTTTCTTACTGTTTATTCCCCTTAAGTTTAATAACAATTAATTTTTACAGATTTATTTAATTATAAAGTTGGCACCCAACAAATTGCACATATTTAAGTGTATAATTTCATGCGTTTTGACCTGTAGATATACTACTGTAACAATCAAAATAAAAGACATTTCTCTCCCTACCGAAAGTTTCCTAGTCCCCTTTGTAATCCATCTCTCCCTCTACCCCAGTCTCTCAGATCTGTTTTCTATCGCTATTGATTAGTTTGCATTTTATAGAATTTCATACAAATAGAATCATATAGATTCTCTTTTGTCAGTTTCTTTCACTCAGTAGAGTCACTGAGATTCATCCATGTTTTTGTGTTAAACACTAATTTCAGTAGCTTTTTTTTAGCTGAGTAGTAGTCTATTGAATGTGTATATAAAAATGTGTTTACTCCTTCTCCAGATGATGGAAACTTGGGTTGTTTCCATGTTAGAGATGTTACAATTAATGGTGTTGTGAACATTTATCTATAATTCTTTGTGTGGATGTATGCTTTTAATAATCTTTCATTAATATTGAGTAATAGCCAGGTGTATCTCTATGTCAAAACTCATAAAGTAGTTGTACGTTTAGCTTTTCACAATATAGCCAAACATTTTTGCAAAGTGGTTATATTCATTTTAAGATCCCAGCAGCAGTAGATAAGGATTCTAGTAGCCCCACCCTCTTGTATCACTTGATATACTCAGTCTTTCTAGTTCCAAGGAGTCTAATGATACCTCATTGTGACTTTAATTTGCATTTATCTAATGACCAAAGACATTGAGTACATTCCCATGTGCTTATTTGCCAACTACATATCTCTGATGAAGTGTCTCTTCAAATCTTCCTATTTTTATTTTTTATTTTATTTATTTTTTTTTTGCGGTATGCGGGCCTCTCATTGCTGTGGCCTCTCCCATTGTGGAGCACAGGCTCCGGACGCGCAGGTTCAGTGGCCATGGCTCACGGGCCCAGCCGCTCCGCAGCATGTGGGATCTTCCTGGACCGGGGCACAAACCCGCGTCCCCTGCATCAGTAGGCAGACTCAACCACTGCACCACCAGGGAAGCCCAAATCTTCCTATTTTTAAAAGTGGTTTGTCAGTTTTTTGGTTTTATTACTTGTTAAATTTACTGGGTTCTAAGAATTCTTTATACATTTTGTATACAAGTCCATTTTCAGATACATGTTTTGCAAATATTACCTCCCATTTTGCAGTTTGTCTTTTCATTTTAATGAGTCTTTTGAAGAACAACAGATTTTAATTTTTATGAAGTCCAATAAGGCAGCTCTTTTTCTTTTATATTGCTTTTTGTTGTTGTTGTTTGTTTCTATTTAACTCAGGATGACTAAGATTTTTTCTGTAATGTTTTCCCTGGAAGTTGTGTAGCTTTGGCTCTTAAATTTAAGTTTATGATCTATTTCAAATTAATTTGTGCAGAGAGTGTGAGGTAAGTGTTGAGGTTCATTTTTTTTTTCTTTGTTAGCACTCAGAAGATCTTTATTAAATTAACATGTGTAAGCCAGCGTACTATGTTCTATAGGGAAAGCAAAGATAAAAAAGATTCTGTCATTAAAGAAATTACAACTGACAGAAGACAATAAAGATTCTAGACTATGCACTGTGTAGTTGTTTGTTAACACAATATAAAGTATCTACACATTAAGGCACTCATAATTTTTAAATATCATGACTTCTTATATGTTCCTGGTAGAAATTCTCTTACGTTCTAACACTGACAACTGAGTAAGTAAATTTTTAACCTAGACATTTAAATAATTTTGAAATGGCAGTATGTCTTTAATTTAAAATGTCATTGTAACTATTCTTTGGGATTTTCTTCTGAGTCCAACCAGTAGCGCTTATGGGCCCTTTTCATCTTGTTATCTCACTTCATCTCCTCCATGCCCCATTTCCTTGCCAAAAGAGCAACACAAAAGAGGCAACAAGTGGTGATGTTGGGATCCGGCATGTTTCTTCACTACTGGAATTGTTGTTTCTGCTTTTGGATTTCCTGTTATTCTTGCTCATGTGGCTGTAGTAAGTTCTGTTTATTCTACTGTCTTGCCCAGTTGACACTGAGTTTACTTCAAAGGCCTGTGTCTGGAACCTCAATTTCATTTCCATTGCTTAGACTTTATACACAAAGCCAGATGTATTTTTGTTTTCTCTATTCCTCAATTTTCCATCTCTACCTATCAGCATCTTGGCCATGTTTTCAGAATGCTTTATTTCTTTTACAACTTTTAACCAGACCAATGTGGTTTCTTGCTTTTTCTACTTTAAGCTCTTCCCTGGAATTGTTCTTAAATCCTTGCCTCTTAAATCTTAAGACAACCCAGAGAGACTACAATAGCAGTACTTTTCTAGTTCCAAAATGAACATCATATCAAATTCTTCTCCTGCAAATAGGATCATGGACTCAATTCTCAACTCAATACAATAGGCCTATATTTAGGGACAACTATGTCACTGCTGAAAGGGACAGTGAATGAGATCTTCCATTCCAATATAAAGTTTTTCTTTTTGTCTGCAATTGAGGCTCATCTTAAAAATTAATTTTTATAATTTTAAGATAATCTTGAATTTGGGGATAAATCTCACTTGGTCACAATCTATTACACTTTTTATATATTTTTAGATTCCAATTGTTCCATTTTGATGAATATTTGTATAGCTCTATTCATGACTCTGTGGTTTTCTCTTCTGCTAATGTCTTTGTCTGATTGTGCCATAGGGTAATGCATGTTGACAAGAATGAGTCGAGAAGCATTTCTTCATTTTCTGTTTTCTGGAAGAATTTACATTGATTTGGTATTATTTCCTTTTAAAATTTCTGATTTAATTTGCCAGTGTAGCCATCTGGTCCTGTAGTGGTCCTTTTTGTTTTGTTTTTGTTTGTAGGTGTTTTGCTGGTTTTTTGAGGGGAAGGTATATAACAATAATTTTGATTTCTTAACAAGACACATAGCACTGTTCTCTGGCACTTTGCCTCACAAATTCTAGCTTTCTTGGCCTTTTCAAATTATAAACTCTACTGCTCAACTCAAGAAGACTACTAGTCCCTGTTGGGGTTACCTCCCACACTGCACCCTGGAAACTCTAGCTAGGCCACAAGCTTGGCCATCAGAAGGCTCACAGTGTTCATTCCCTTCTTGCAGGAATCACTGTCTCTGTTGCCCATGGTCCAATGTCTGCAAATACTTGTTTCACATATTTTTCTCTTTTTAAAATTCATTTCATGTGTGGGAATATATCTAGTTCCTGTTAGTCATAACCAGAAGCAGAAGCATTATAGCATTTTTATTCTCTGCTACATGTCTTCAATCAATTTTAGAAAATATCAGTTATTATCCTTTTAAATATTGTATCTGCTCCATTCCTTTCTCTTAAAATTTGGTAACTCAAATTATACATTAGTTAGATTTGTCACTATGTTCTACAGAATGCACTCATTTCTCTATTTTTCCCTTCTGACTTTTTATGCTTCCATTTGGATATTTTCTACTAATCTAACTTTCAGTTAACTTTCTTTTTAACTCTATATAAGTTGCTATTAAACCCATCCATTTATTTCTCAATTTTAGTTCTTATATTGTACATAACATCCATTTGATACGTCTCTTGGCAGTTTCCAGTTTTCAGCCAAAACGATTCCTCTTAACATTTAACATATCAATTATAATTATTTAGAATTTTGCTCCTAATAACACCATAATCTGAATTGCCTATGGGTTTGTTTTCTTGTTTCTTTTTCTCTTGGTCAAGTTTTCTTTTCTTGTATGCTTGGACATTTATTTATTGAGCATTGCATATTATATGTGGAATATTATAATAAAACCTAGTGACTGAATTGTGTTTTGCTGCTCAAGAAAGTATTTACTTTCGATTCTGACAAGAAGTTAGACTAAGAGTAAATGATCTTTACAAACATATGATTGAACTGATTGAAAGATCCATTTTAGGCTTTGTGAAGCCTTTTTTCCTTTTATCCAAGTGTATAGACTTCAGAGATTATAGAGATACTAATATGTATATGTATGTATATCTATTTATCTATCTATCTGTCTATCTAGAAAGAGAGAGATTTTGATTTCTACTTGTTCTTAGAGTAAGGATTGATCTAATAAGAAATAGTTCCTAATAGCTGAAAGGGGAATTATAATACCAATTTGAAAATGTTGTTATAGTTTCATCTTTAGTTTATACAAATGATGTGTATAATTCAAAATGTGATGTCCTTGATATACAGCAATTCAATGTTATCCAGAATGAATTTATACACCACTGAAGAAACTATAGAAAATAACCAAGGATATTCAATTTGAAAAGGAGGACAAATGTAATTTCAAATATTTTAAACGATGTTATGTGAGAGTAATTAGATTTTTGTAGCTCAAAATAAAACCATGTAAGAAAAGTTACATGAAGATATATTTGTAATCAAAATAAGGCTTAACCTTCTAAAATGGTAAGTAACTAAAATTTTCCAATATTGTCATAAGTAGATGACCAGTCAATTAGTTTAACCAGATACTAAACAATCATCTGTAAAGCTCATGGGAAAGGTTGCTGCTTTGATTAGAAGGTGAATATGAAATCAGAGGTCACTTGAGGACTTAGAGGTCTTCCAATTGTGAGTTTCTTAGATCT
This sequence comes from Mesoplodon bidens, assembly GCF_964165515.1. NCBI lineage: Eukaryota > Metazoa > Chordata > Mammalia > Artiodactyla > Ziphiidae > Mesoplodon > Mesoplodon bidens. The sequence continues at coordinate 54,950,432 of NC_138162.1, forward strand.
AGTCCCCTCTAAACATTAAATAAAAGATATTGTATAGCTCTCTTTGATATTTGCCAAGCATCTGTACAGACCCTGATGGTGTGATGGTTATTCCATAGTTCACTAAAAAGACCTGTCAATGTCCCCTGCTACAGATAATTTTAAATTCCCTCTCATTTAAATTTTCACTATGGTCCTTTGTTTTTTTCTCTTCTCTACTCTGTAACTCTATCTTCCATTCTCTACCACAAGATATGTGATGTAAACAACTGTAATCCCAGCATGGTTTGTAGGTTCAGTATACGGAAATAACATTTTGCAGTCTGTATGAGTCATTAAGTTCTTGAAAAAATGGATACGCGAAACAACAAAAAGGGCAAAACTTCTGACTTTTTCTATCATATCACAAAACAATCTATCAGAATCCTCAAAGTATATGCTAACTCCCTCTCTGATTTAGGCTTTTCAAGTGAATATATCTAATATTTTCTTAATAACTGGGGTCTAGAAAGACTTCAATCTCCTTGCCATCCTTTACATTCAAATAATTGATGTGTTGTGATTTGTGCTTGAATTCTTAATTTTTCCTTTTATCTTCTTATTTTTAATAAAAATTGGCTGGCAGTTTGTACAGTTTTTCTTGCCTGCTTGAAGTAATTCTCAGACTTTTATTTTTCAGACAAGAGTGGCTTTTTGTTTCTAATCCCCTTTTTGTGTGTTGAAACAAACTAAATTCTCTCTTCTCTTAGTATGGCTTTAATCTTTACAATAAAACACTTCCTGGGCTTCCCTGGTGGTGCAGTGGGTGAGAGTCCGCCTGCCGATGCAGGGGACACGGGTTCGTGCCCCAGTCCGGCAGGATCCCACATGCTGCGGAGTGGCTAAAACACTTCTTGATACACAGTCTTTATCATTGTTCTTTCGATAATCCTCAATTTCAATTTTAATAAAAAGTCTCTTGGCAGTAATGAATTATTTATTGATAGAGTCAGTGTCAAGTTTTATTTTTAATACTTAACTGTGGACTGATAATTCAGTTGTTAAAACACTAAAATCTCTTTCTGTTCTCTTCTCAGAGTAAAATATTTCTAATCTTAATAGTTTCTGATGTGACTCATATTGAATGGGTTTCAGTCTTTTTTTAATTCTCTCATGAAATAACTCTTTTCATGCCTGGCATTTAGTTGATACATGGTAGTCACTTAATATTACCAGGTAAATGTTCACAGATAAATGTTACCTGGATTGTTGAATGCTAAAATACTTCTCTAATATTGATATTAACTTCGGATCAAGAGCACTGCAACTTTCTTTTTTATACAATGGTTAAACATCAATTTTTAGCCCACAAACATCTTTTGTTTAATTTTCATTTTTCATTATTTCATCAAGGAGACTGAAAATATCAATGCATTACCCTTACGAATTTTCTACTAACAACCTTAACTTCTGTTGAAAAAATTTGTAGTGAAAAAAAACTTTAGGAAGTCTACTTGTTGGTGATATGAAAATCATATTTCCAATCCTACTTTTCCAATTATATGCTAGGCCTCGCACTTTAAAAGCTTTCCGAGAAGACTTATTATTCAATTTACTAAGGCTGAGAAATTATGTTCATACCAGACTAGTTCTGTGTGAGGTAAATTTTGAGGTGAAATCTCCTTTCTTTGCTCTTGCTACATCTCTCAACTCTTATGTGGTGCAAGACATACTGCTTGTGATGATGCCTGTCTACTTAACACTCCCCAAATAGTCAAGCTCTCCTCTACAGCATGTAACTATTCTACTGCATGTGCAGGCTATATTGTCAAGGAATAGAATGTCTTATGTAATGACCCAAGAGCTCTCTGACTCTTTGCCTGTCTTCTCTGAACCTTTTCTTTCATGGTGTTGTACCAGCCTTCACAGTGTAGCCTACATTTGAAGTCACAGAAGCTATGTGCAATTGTGCTAGCAATATCATCACAAGGATATCAGGATTCTCCCTGTGCTTCACTGGCTATCATATAACAGATCTCAGGACCATATAAATCCACTTCCACAGAACTTCTTGGGAGGGTTATTATTAAGAAGGATTGTAATCCTTCTTAGGATTACAAATAATTTTCTCCATATATCTTTGCATCATTTTTATTTCTTGCATTACTTTTATTGTGGAAGACTAGATTCTAAATTATGAACAATAACAAACACAAACCCACAAATTGCTAACAAGTGCCTGAAGTTCAATGTCCATTCAGTACTAGATTGTAACTTAAATCACAATTTCTGAACCAGCATGTATTTTTCTTACTATTTTGATATCTAGAGCGCAGGCATGGTGTCATCACAAAGACTGATTATGTGGCCTTTCACCACGCAGTCTCTTTAAATCTCCATGAGGAAAATAATATAAAAAAGACAGCCTTTGTATAAGTGGAGGGAAGGCCACTCACAGTGTGACAGATAGGTAGCTTGTGAAAACAGACTGACAGAGTCAGGTGCACTTACCAAGTGTAAACTGCCAGCAAACTGTCAACTGCCAAAATGAATTAGACTCTCATACCAAGGAGCTCTTAAATCTTAAATGTTTAAACATTCAGAAACTTCACTGAGACATCTAGTCATGCTATGTTTCCATGGGTGTCCCTGCCACACCTACAGCGCTGTTCGAAAGAAAAACTAAAAACATACTCTTTATCTTGCATGAATATTTTCTCGATATGCTTCTTACTCAGAAAGAGAGAGAGAGAAATAGAGGTGATTTGGAAGACTGTCAAAGTGTCAGACAGATATATTCACTTTCATTTTGATTATATACATCTGTTAACCTTTTCCAACATTTCTGTTTTCAAAGTGGTATGCATCTTTTGGAATATGTCCTATTTTGTTTCCAACACCATTAGCATAACACATACCCTATATAGACCCCTATTTTGTTCCCAAAACCATTAGCATAACACATACCCTATATAGACTCAAACACAAGAGCACGTTGGGTTATTTCTGAACTTGTTAATTGAGGACATGTAATTGTCTCCCAGGTTATCTTCCCTTCCTTCTCTCCCCCTGTGGAACAATCATATATTTGTTACTTCAAATTAGTAATAATGTCAGAGAAAGTCAAATACTGTATGACTTAACTTATATGTGGAATCTAAAAAAGCCAAACTCACAGAAACAGAGAACAGATTGGTGCTTGTCAGAGGTGTGTGGGGGGGTGCTGGGGGGGAGGGTGAAATGGACCAAGGTGGTCAAAAGGTACAAACTCCCAGGTATAAGGTAAATAAGTTCTGGGGACGTAATATACAGCATGGTGACTATAGTTAACAATACCGTATTGTATATTTTAAAGAGAATAAGGGAGTAAATCTTAAAAGATCCTATTGTGGTAATTATTTCACAATACCAACATATATTATTAAGTCATTATGTTGTACACCTTAAACTTATAAAATGTTATGTGTTAATTATACGTCACCCAAACTGGATAAAAATAATGCCTTAAGTACTCCAAATTCTTGTTATTTCCGTTCTGTCTTCCCATTCCTCTTATTTTCTCTTCTTTTTCTCATTTATTCCTATGGCATTTACTGAAGGCAGCTACGTGTCAGACACTCATTTGTAGAATGAGCAAGTTTGGGACACACTCATTTGGGGGCTGAACAATCAGTCTGCATTTTCTTCTGCCACAGAAAATCAGCTGAATACACTAATTGGAAAAGTAGCTTTATAGTTTTCTTTTTTGCCAAGTAGCAAGAGATACCACTTGCGGGCTCTTGCCAAATATATGTTGAAGAAAAGATATCCATAAGCTTAACATGGTTCTTCTGCCATTGTTGAAACGATGAATAGGAATAACATATACTCTTGCACCTGCCACTTAAATCGTGTGGCACTCACTGATTCCCTTTTCAACTGGTGTTACAAGGACATTCTATTACCTAAAGTACTGGAAGGGGTGAGTTCCTTTCTCTGTCACACATTTGGGTTGCTTATGGAGCTCTTTTATTTCTCCTCAGTGCTTTCTCCTCATAAGGAACATGTTGCACTATTGTTCAGTACTCAAATGTACTACAATATTTTGAATTCCATCAGCACTGTAACTATTCAAAGGAATTATACTATAAAGAAACTATTAAATAAAATGCTGTTTCTAAGTACAAAACTAGTCTGACCAGGCACAACCAAACATTTTAACATATTGTTGTAAAGTTTCTTTCTAATCTTTTTGGTGGTGGGCACTTGTCCTTCTCTTCTTCAATCAACATAGCATGACTATAATAATGTAGTTTCATTGTGAAGGATGTCTCTCTTCCACTGTCACCCAAAACAACTGGAAGCCCACATTTCCTTCCTTCACAGTATTTATGACAACTTGTAATAATACACTTATTTGTATGCTTATATTTCATTGTCTCTCCCTAGACTATAAGCTTTTTGAAGATATAAATAACACCCATTTATTCTCCAACATACATAAATCTCATGTGTGCCACTCATGTGATGTTAGAAATCTCATGTTAGATTAGCATTGTGGGAATGTAAATCACTACAAACTTTTGAAAGCGCAGCATGTCACTATGTGTCATATTTCAAGATATGCCTAAGGTTCTTACACAACAATTTCATTTCTAGAATGTTTCTTTCTGAAATGTACACACAAGTACACACAGATGTAGGTATAAGAATATCTCCTTTTTTAGATAACTATAATAGATAACTATAATAATAGAGAACTAGAAGTAGTCTAAATGTCCATCAAAAGAGAATTAGACAACATTTTCATGGTATATTGATACAATGGAGTTTTACGAAGCCTTCCTAAAAGAATATTATAAATCTACATGTGCTGACCTAGAAAGGTATCTAACACCTGTTAAGTCAGAAAAGAGTCAAACTGAGGTACTTATAGTATGATCTCTTTCTAGAAAGCATGACAGTTACATCACTTCTGGGATTCAGTAAAGTATTTATCCCACATCATCTTGTTCCAATTTAACATGATAAGGATGTATTTAAAATTCGTTTCCAAAGATATTTGCCTCCGTCCATCAGAGATGGTGAATTATTTGTCTTTTACTTGCACACACACAGATTTAGGCATTATATATATTGCATTTGTATTGTTACAAGCACACATGGTTATATTTTAACTTAGATTCGGATCCCTGTTTGCCACTTAAAAGTTTTTTAAATGTTTCACTATATTCACTATAAGCATTGGTATGAAATTATCTACCTAAAACATACCAGACAATGAAATTTAAGTCAACAGAAATTACCATATATCTGAGAAAAGGTAACAGGATATACAACATTCAGAAATGTTGGGATGGCTATAATTTAAAATATTTATCAAAAGTTTCTGTCTGACTTCCTGTTATGATAGAGTAACTGACAATGGACTAGTCCTCTAGTTGTAAACAGCCCTAATCCTGGGCAAAATACATATGTCAAAAAAGTTTTCCTACATTGACCAAGAGGCATTAGAACAGTATAATTCCTGAGAGGAAAGAAATTTTGAGTGATCTGTATAATTGCTTTTATTCTTTATTGGGGACGATTTTCCAACTATAACACAGAGAGTTAGAATCTAAGAAGAGCTCAGCATTTCTACTGGAGGAAGAGCTCAGAATTTGAAGCTGAAAGGGCAAAACAAAGCAGCTAAGAGGTGTACATGGGAAGGTGCCAGAGTCTGTGTTAGGTTTCCCTGCAATTTCCTGGATTATGGGTTGTCCACATGCAGGATGAGATTACACAAAGCTTTCCCAAAAGCAGCTGACACAGTTGAAAATGCAACAAGGATATGAGTGTGAAGGAGGAGAGGGCAACACTGGAGGTTGAGCCTGGTTAAAGTGGAGATAGTTATAAAGCCCTGCATGAATGCTGCAGGAATTTACCTGAGACATCAAAAAGCCAAGCCTTAGGAATAAAGATTATATTGCAGAATAAGGTTCATTCTGGATCTGCCCAAATGAAGCCTAAAATCAAACCTGAAGTACCAAAGAGGAACCAAGATTTGGATGGTTAGTACCTCCAAATTAGAAAGTCCTGAAAATTCTTTGGGCTTTCCAGAAATATTAATAGCTTTAATATAGCAAAGGATCAAGTCTGGACAAGTGAAAAGTGATCAACTGAGAAAAGAATGACTGGCTAAATCCAAAATCTTTACAGGAAGATAAGAGAAACAAGAGTTCCCACAATGAATTATCAGCAGGGTTAGTGCACAATCAAAATCTATACAAAATATGACGTATACTTAAGAAAAAAAAAGTCAATAGTAATCAATTTAAGGTGGCAAATATTGGACTTAAAATACAAATTTTAAAGGAATTATAATAAATGTGTTAAAGTAACTAAAGAAAAATATGCTTAAAGAATTACAGGAAATATAGCTGTAAATTTTCATGAATTTAAGTTAGGCAATGGTTTCTTAAATACAATTTAAAAGTATAAGTGACAAAAGAAAATTGAATAAATTAGACTTGCTCAAAATTGAAAACTTTAATATTACAAACAATACCATCAAGTGAGTGAAAATGCAAACTGTATAATGGGAGAAATATTTGCAAATCATGTATCTGATAAGGGGCTTATATCCTAACATATAAATCACTCACTACTACAATTCAAAAATAAGAAGACAAATAACCCAATTAAAATATAAACAGAGGGTATGAATAGACATTTCTCTATAAAAGAAATAAAGGCCAATAAGCACGTTAATGGATTAACAATACCATTACTCATTAGGAAAATGCAAATCAAAATCACAAGAAGATATGACTATTATCAAAAAGATAGACAATAAACAAGTGTTGGTGAGGATGTAGAAAAATTAAAACCCTTACATATTGCAGGTAGGGATGTAAAAAAGCAGCCACTTTGGAAAACAGGCAATCCCCAAAATGTTAACGATAGAATTACGATATGACCCACTGTAGTATGCAGCATAATGCCTCCTCTCCAAAGGCATGCATGGCCTAACCTCCAGAATCTGTGAATATTTTATCTTACATGGCAAAAGGGACTTTGCAGATGTAATGGAGTTAAGGGATTTGAGATTATTCTGAACTCTCTAATTGGGCCCAGTGTAATCATAAGGGCCTTTATAAGTGAAGCAGGGAAGCAGAAGACTCAGAGATTTAAACATAATTCCTTGATGGCTTTGAAGATGAAAAAAAGGGCACAGGAGCTAATGAATACAGATGGCCTCCAAAATCTAGTAAAGGCAAGAATGACAGTCTCTCTGAGAGCCTCTAGAAGGAACATAGCCCTGCTGACACCTTGAATTTCTCCCCATGAAACGCATGACCTCTAGAACTGTAAGATAATATATTTGCATTGATTTAAGCCAGTATATTTGTGGTAATTTGTTACAACAGCAATTCCACTCCTAGGTATACATGCAAGAAAAAATTTTAAAATATAAACACAAAAACTTGCCCACAAATGTGTTTGACAGCATTATTCATAATAACCAAAATGTAGAAACAAACCAAATGTCTATTAACTGATAAATGGATAAATAAAATGTGAAATACACATACAATGGAATATCATTTGGCACCAAAAAAAGAATATAGTACTGATACTTGCTATAATGTGGATGAAACTTAAAAATATTACACTAAGTGAAGGAAGGCAGTCACATAAGATCATGTGTTTTATGATTCCATTTATATTATGTATCCAGAAAAGGCAAATCCATAGACAGAGAAAGTAGATCAGTGGTTGCCCACGGGGTGGGACTGGGAAATGATGAATGACTGATAATGGATACAGGGTTTCTTTTACACAGCTTGGTATGTTCTAAACTTGAATTGTGGTGATGGTTGCACAGCTCTGAGTTCACTTAAAAAAATAAAATTGTATACTTTAAATGCATGAATTGTATGGCGTATAAATTTTGCCTTAAAAAGGTGTTAAAAAAGTAAACTTCAAGAATATTTTAAAAGTTAAAGTAAGTACAGTCTTAATGTATAATCAGACAGGGAAGCTTAACAGAGGAAAGAAAATTATAAGGAGATGGAAATTCTAAAACCTAAACCAGAAAATGAATGAAAAATTCTCTGATGGGTTTAATAACAACTGTAAGTGGGGTATTAAAGTAGGTGCTAGAAGTATGAAGTTCTATATCCATCCCAATTCTCTTAGCCATATCTTTGCAATTCTTTTTAAAATTTATTTTTATTTTTCTACAGCCAGGCTATTATATTTCTAGACGTGGTATGTGTATAGGTTACAGGTTGTAGAGTCAAATTACCAACATTAAATACTCCCTCCACCATTGATAAATTGTGTGCCCTTGAACAAGTTATGAAATCTTTCTCCTCTGTTTTCTCTTTTGTGAAGTGAGACAGAAATTGCACTTATCTCTTAAGGTTATGGTGAAGATCAAAAGAGATATCCACATTAAATGCTTTTCTCAGTGTAATAAATATTATCAATATTTTTTCACTCTTATTACCTAATATTATTATAGCACAGAGATTATGTGTGAGATTATAATGATGTTTACGTGAGATTATATTGATATAAGTATTATTTTTTTAATTATGAGGAAAAATATAAACAAACATTTATTGATTACTAACTATATGCTAGGGGTTTTAAATACCTTATATAGCTTATTTTATTTATCATAATAAACTTTATGAATTAGACACAATATCCTTATTTTGGCCAAAATACTGAAATATTAAAAGGTTTCCTGACCCATTTAGTAGATAGAAAAGGATAAAAATCTAAATCTACTTGACAACAAAATCATTATACCATTCTGCTCCCCAGAACAAATCAATGCATCCTCTATTCAAAACCAAAACTTTAAAATCATACAATTACCATATATTGAACTGTAGAAAAGTGAGTCAACTTAAAACCCACCACATGTACCTAAAGAACTTGGTGTCTTCTGAGCAATACCTATCTTTAAATTCTTTTCTAATCATCTCAGCTGCTAAAATTTCAGTACAGTTTGGATATAAAACATTCCTTTGTATTGACCTCACAAATTATGAACTCTAGAAAATTCAACTAAACTTCTAACCATTAAACTTTTAAACATTAACTTCTAACATAAACTGTCTCTTGCACTGAGATATAGCAAAAAGAACAACAACAGAGGCAACAATGATAATCTTTTATCAGGTTATTTATCCATGTTTTGTGTTACAACATCTACATACTGAATACATTGGTCCCCTTTAGAAGGAAGAGACAACTTGGGGCCAAAATGCTGGGAAAAACATTTTTTTGCATATTCAGAAGACACAAAGCAAAAATGACCATGAGAATTTCACAGTGTCATATCCATATCACTTATGCCATATATGCCCTATGTACCTCGTGTGGAACAGCACTTGCAGTACAGTGGGAAAAGGCAGCATCAACCTTTGTTCTATTCGCATCAGCCCTGCATCCTCAAGGGGCAATGCCTTCAAATCCCAAAGTCCTTACATTGTCTAAAGATTTTAGGAAGCAATCTTATCATAAGATTTGATAAAATAGATCTTATGATTTAATAAAATTACATGAGATTTGTACATAACCTGGTCATGTCAAAAACCTACTTTCCCCCAAACACTGGACATCAAGTTGATTTCAGTTAGTCTATAATCTTTTGAGAAAAAATGAGAGGTGTCTGCAGTGGACTTTAAGGATGTATTTAGACATAAAGATTGACACTAATGAAATCCTGAAACCTTTCATATCAATGATTGAAAACTTCTTCTCTCTTGTCAGATAAATGAAGAATGAAGTTCACTTTCCATATAATGTGATTACTCCGCTCACCTTACCTTTACCTGGTGATCTAACCACGACTTTAGCTTCTCTCAAAGAAGATGTGAAAAATACAACTGAATTAGAAAAACATCACAAAAATATAACTTCAAAATACAGAATGTATTTTGAAAAGGAAATCATATAAAATTTTCAGTAAGTTGACCCCTATCTGTAGTAAAGTCATTATGACATACCTCAGGAATGACTGTGATATATCAGTGTGTTTTGGACCCTGCAGTTTAGAACTATGCCTTATTCCATTTCATTATCTTATCTCCCTATGTCTTAAATCTATCTACATTTTTTCCTTGCAGTAAACAACAACAACAAAGTCTGATTAAAACAGAGGGGAGGGCTTCCCTGGTGGCGCAGTGGTTGAGAGTCTGCCTGCCGATGCAGGGGACACGGGTTCGAGCCCTGGTCTGGGAAGATCCCACATGCCGTGGAGCAACTAGGCCCGTGAGCCACAATTACTGAGCCTGCGCGTCTGGAGCCTGTGCTCCGCAACAGGAGAGGCCGCGATGGTGAGAGGCCCGCGCACCGCGATGAAGAGTGGACCCCGCTTGCCACAACTAGAGAAAGCCCTCGCACAGAAACGAAGACCCAACACAGCCATAAATAAATAAATAATAAAATAAAATTAAAAAAAAAAAAAAAAACAGAGGGGAGATACTACTTATGGCTTTATAAGAATGCCTTATTTAACAGTTTGGTATAGGCTCTCCATATCTTTAGGAAACAATAGGATTTAAGTATAAAGACTGACTGAATAGAAGTGGAGTAAAGAGTAAATCGTGGTTGTATATCAGTTTTAAATCAATTAAGCCTTTTGGAAATTAAAATTGAAATTAAGTGTGTGTCTTGCACTATTTTTGGCATCCAGGGCCCATGGTAGGTCCGGCGCAGCCAATCTTGTGCCTGCTTACCCGGTATTGCTCATTTCAAAGCTCTGATAATCACATTCTCATGTTTTATGGACACATCCTTCTGTCTGTGGATCAGACATAAACATGCAGCTGCTATGCACAGCTCAGGCTGCTGCACTGCCTCAGCAAATCATGAGCCTTCAAATTAGGCATTCTGGAGCATAAGCAGAAATAAGAGAGGAAATTTGTTTTTCAAACGTAAACGTCCAAACAGCCTCTTTTAATGGCTACATTTTGTTCTTTGATTCTATGAATGTAAAAACAAAAGAAAGAAAGAAAAAAAAAAAGATGTTGGTTACTATTTGGACAGCAAATAAAATTTTTAAATTGATGTTATTTTTGGAGCTATGGAGCCAGTTCTTGGGGGAAGAAAATCATCAAAGCTATGCCCACGTCATTCCTGTTAAAGATTTATTTCACACTTTACCAAATACACAAGGTTTCACCCTAAAGTCTTCCCCTTTAACAGCCACTGCCACCACCATACCTTACAGAGGACTCTCCTACTTTCCACAGTTAGGTAGACTTTCTGCATGTCAGGATAATTCATTTTTCTAGTCAGTATTTATTGGAAGCTTTCTTTAACGTCAAGCCCCACTAAATATTGGGGATAAAACTTAGAATAAGATTTCCTTGCTTTCAAGAAACTCATCTTCTAGTAAACCAGATTTTGTTCTATGGTTAATCTGAGAGAGATGAGAAGTTATGATGCTACTTTATTTAAATTCAGATGAACAAAATCAACAAAGTATAAAGTTAAAAAGTAAATTTACACATATAGGTCAAATTTCCAAGCCTCAGCAAAGTAACTGATTGAAAGAGCATATATGTGTTTTAAAGGAGGGTTTATGGTTTGTTTGCTTGTTTTGCAAGTAACAGAAGCATGGAGAAGCCGCATCAAATTAAAATGATGCAGCTACTGGTTTGAGAAGGGAAATGCAGTTGGCCTCACATGTAACGAGAAGGAGAAAAATAAAGTTATAAACAAAGGAAGCTACTTTCCTCCAGCTCTCACGGTAACATGGTCTCATCTTTATTTCTGTTTCATTCTTAATCCTATATGTTTACTGGTCTTTCTGCTCCACTGTACACTTGTCAGAAAAACAAGGGTCTTACTGTAGGAAATTTTTTCCCCTCGCTTTCAGCAAGGAGAAAACACACATACACACACAAACACAAACAAACAAACAAAAAACCCAGTCAACTGATTTCTAGTCCTAAGCCTCCTGAACAAAATTTCAAGAGAGGTAATCTGATTGGCTTTCAGCTCCACACCTTCCCCAGTCTTGATGGTGGTAGGAGTGGGTTAGAGTTTGAGGGCAGAAACATGGAGTACAACTTACTGGCTGATGGGGGCTGGGTGATGATTCCTCAGCACCAAGAGATTGGGGCCTGCTGGAGAGGTTCTAGTACCGGCCGCAGGAATGACAGGCCTTGCTTTGATGCTGCCCCTTTCTAAAGACTACAGAATAGAAATCTAACAATTTCAGGTGTTTGTAGTACCTTTTTCCTTTCCCAAGAGAAATTTCCAGGATAACCAAAAATAAGAAGAATGTAAACAGATAAATATAATACCGTGGCATAAGTGCTATAAGAAGGGTAGATACAAAGGATAGCCAGTAGAATAACCCTGAGAAATTGCATTACACAGCAAAGAAGCACATACTTCTAAGGCTCTATTCTTCATATTTTATTTTTGCTTTATTAACAAACTTGTGATTTATTCTATATAGGAGCTCCCCTTATTTTTGAGATTTTCAAGAGCCTATATTAAGTTTCAGAAAACTGTACTAATAATACGTGTACAGCTAGATGACATTTTATAATGTGCACAGCTATGGGTCAAACTCTACCAACACCCTGGAAGCCTCCCTCATGTTTCCTCCCTGTCAGTATTCCCCAGTCATCACTTAAAGGTAACCACTGCTCTCTCTTCCCTCCCCATAAGATTAGTGATACCTGTTTTTGAACTTCGTATAAATGGAATACTGCAGTATGCTCTTTTTCAAGTCTCACTTTTTAAACAGTGCACTACTTTTTTTTTTTTTTTTTTTTTCTGGCCATGCCACACAGCATGTGGGATCTTAGTTCCCTGACCAGGGATCAAACCCGCGCCCCTTGCATTGGAAGCATGGAATCTTAACCACTGGACCGCCAGGGAAGTCCCAAGTCTGACTTCTTAACATTATGTTTGTGAGAGTCACTGATACTGTTTTGTGTAACTGGAGTTTGTGAAATGTTACTGCCACATCAATTTCATTGAATGAATATACCACAATACATGTATCCATGACACTGGTGATAGACATATGGATGGTTCCTACTTTGAAGCTAGTATGATAAATGCCATTAATATCCTTGTATATGTTTCTTTTAATAAATGTATGTGTACTTTTCAGTTCATTTTAGTAATTATGGTAGATGTATAGTATATCTGGTAGTTGTTTTCATTTATATTTCCCAACAACCGATGATCGCAAGCATATGTTGATGGATTTATGAGCTATTTGGTTGTCACCCTTGATGAGGTAACAATTTAGCCTTTTTTAAAAAAATGAGTTGGTTGTCTTTTTCTTTTTCCTTTCTGCAGGCTTTATTAAAATTAAGAACTTCTGTATACCAAAGGATACAATGGTGAGATTTTAAATAAAAACACCTTACTTAAAATATAGAATCTCTTTTACCAAAATTTTATTCTCACTCAAATCTTTAGAATTATGTCTGTTAAGTGAAATAAGCATGCCTCTACTAATATAAATGCAGCTTTACAATATGGTAATAATATTCTATAAAGCAAGATTTGACTCAAAAATATGTATTTTTTTTAATTTGTGTAAGACACCAGTATTAGAAAAAGCAACTGACTCATTAGTAGTTATATATTTTGTGTGTAATCTTAAGGATCAAAATCTATAAAAAAACTTATTCTCTGTCTCCTCTTCCTCATTTATCTTTTAGATAATTCACAGAAAGAGCTTCCCTCAAGTGTCAGAATCAGGAAAATCTGTGCTGAGAAATTGGCTTGTTTTTATTTTTCCCATGGGCACCATGGCTTTTGTGGCAGACTGGGTCCTCTTTTTGCTTTGTCTCCCAACAAATGTTTACCCCACATTTATAAACTACAAAAGAATCTATGTATACATTTCTCCAAACTAATCTCATCCTTGCCTTTATTTTGCCATTACCCTCACATATTTCTATTACCTTTTATATAAAAATATAATCAATATAGAAATAAAAAAGAAACATAACAAGACTATATATGTGTGTATATGTAAATATAGTATGTCTTATATATGTATATAATACACATACACACACAGGACAAACAAGTTTACTTTTCTGATCAGCCTTAAATTTTGTAAGAGAAAGATAAATGATAATTTTATAATTAATGACCTTAATAAATATTTCCATACTTATGTCTCATGGCATAATATTATTTGTGCTCCAGTCTTTGGCTATATGCTTGCTTAACTTTCGTTTCATGCTACAAATTGCAGATTAGTACTGGGATCGAAGCTGCCTACAGTATTCTGTGCAGCATCTTATTTGTTTGCAAAGTTCTTGAACTATGAATAAGGATAAAATTTCAAAGCCAAAGCATGGGGAAAAAAAGACTGGAGAAAAGCATTTTTATGCTAATGTCCATAGCAATGATTATAAAGCAGAGTGCATACAGAATGCACCATGGAGATGCTAAATAATATTTATGGAGCATATGGGCTTTGCATAGCAGAAGCAAAAATGTTCTTTTCTCAAATTCTGTTTGCCAAATTACTTTTGGCATTAAGGAAAATGCTGAAGTTTCATTTGAACTGTGTACCGAAAACCCTGACCAAAAAACAGGGTTGGGATTTGTGAGCTGTCATTTTATTCAACACAACGCTAAATAGAACTGTGACACGCTAGAATGATTCTGGATAAATTGTCTTTTACTTGCTTGATATAAGGGTTCTCTGAAGGGAAAAAAAAAATGGAACAAGGAATCACAGTTAGTTTCAGAAAAGTTTAAATAGAGAAGTTTCTGAAATTCTTAATGGACACAGTTTACGAGTCCAAGGGCTAAACAAACATTCCTTTTTATGCAAATTTGTTGCTCCAAATTTTACGGTAATAATCCCATACATCAATGGATATTTTGGAGATCTGAAAAACATTTTTTTAATTTGAAAAATTCCTGGACATTTCATTAGTCATTTCTTATGCCTCAAAATTGTACATCTTCATGGATACCTGTAATTCAGTGCTGGTCTTCATTTCATTTACTCAAGATAATGATAATAAAGCAGTTGCTAAGTGCCGGGGTACAATGCTGACCTTTTTACTTCTAGCACTGCAGGACTGATTTTATTCCACTGGTTTTATAAATGAGAACACGGAGATTCAGAAAGTCTAGGAAGCTTGTCCAAAGTCACAAAGAGTAGTAAATCTGGAATTCAGTTCTACCTGACCAAAAATGCCCTGTCCTCTTCAAAATGTCACCAAAACTAAAACCAAAAACAAATATAGATCAATCTCAAGCTTATAACAGAACTGTAAAGAAACTACTTTTGAATAACAGCAGGGAGATAGAATATCGCCACCAATGTATATTCTGTTTAGAAGGAAAACCTACCAGGAGGATTCTGGATGACTGAAATGAGTTCCTAAATATCCTTGAGTATTTGTGAAGAAACCCTTCATCCCTTTTAAACTGTGGATATTGTGGAACTGGAAGTTTATTTGCCTTGGCTAAGGTTTAAAAGTCCTGATGATTTTGAATGACTTTTGGTGAGAAAGCCAGCTCCTCTGGCCTAAACAAATCAATCCGTGTACAAACAGGCTCTCAATATGGGAGTTTGGATAGCTGATAAATATAAAATGAGACACTCAGCAGAACTTTCACATTTTCACAATGTACTTTCCAAATGTGAAGGACAAGACTCTATTCTTCCTATTCCTAAAACCAGGGAAGCATGATCCTGGCTGCCAGAAAATATGTAGCTATTTTCTCCTTTTGGGTAAATGAAAGATACCATAGGCTCTATATGTTGCACACTTGAACTGATTGAATAAAAAAAAAGTTTGAGGGCTTCCCTGGTGGCTCAGTGGTTGAGAGTCCGCCTGCCGATGCAGGGGACGTGGGTTCGTGCCCCGGTCTGGGAGGATCCCACATGCCGCGGAGCGGCTGGGCCCGTGAGCCATGGCCGCTGAGCCTGCGCGTCTGGAGACTGTGCTCCGCAACGGGAGAGGCCGCAACAGTGAGAGGCCCGCGTACCGCGAAAAAAAAAAAAAAAAGTTTGAAAAATCATGTAGAAAAGGACATATTACCAACCTATTCTTTATATCTGTGATGATGCTTTATTTAGTTTCATTAACTTGGTTACATGAGAATTCACTCCTACTCACTGGAAAATTTAAGTCCATTATTTCTGCTAGTATAAAGTACTGGGGTAAAACCTACTTGTAGTCATTCTCTCTTGATGATGTATATAAAAAATAACTAAGTACTATGACTTTCATTTGAAGTCAATATTCCTTTTATTAACAATTTTGAAAATGTACTCCTAAGTAAAACATAATTCATCACAGCTTGTTCTTTGCCCTATTTATTGAAAACTTCATAATAATAAATATGCTTTCTCAAACATAATTCTTCTGTCTCTTTGTCACTATCAGTTGACTGCAAACATGATTTATTTGGGGAAAAATGCCTACACTGCTTTTGTTCTGAAGAGTTTTCTGTTAGAGTTATTGGCCTAACATTAAACCAAACTTGTATCCTTTCTGTATATGCATTTTCTAGCAAAGAAAAACACAAACACAAGCAGTTCATCGTTGTACTAAAAGTTTCAATCTGAAGCAAAATGCATGCAGGTATTTATGAGGAAAAAGAATTGAAAGAGCATGGCCTTAATAAGCTTGAATAAGAAGAGAAATGTGCCAATTTTCCTGATACTAGTGGAAATATTCACCCTCTGTAGACAATGGTGGCAGGGAACTCAGTTCCAAGTAGGACTGAACAGGGGAGAAGAGAGAGAGAGAGACTTCCTTTGGCTGTAAGAGTGACCTCCTTTGCTTCTCCCATAGTTTCTTTATACTGAAACTATGCAGGATCATGAGAGCAAATCTAAACAGGATGCAGATGGCAATTACTACAGCAATATTCTTCAGTACCTTCCAGTTTTTTGTCTCCCTGGGAAGCTTAGCTGCGTATCTAACTTTATGACCTTTTTTTTTTCTTAGAAATATTTCTATAGTGCCTTCACCAGAGGTGGCACATACTATGGAGAATCAAAATACAAGATAGTGATAGACAACTAAATAATTAAAAGGGCAATGACTAATAGTGATAACTGTAAATAGTAAATTACAGTATTCATAGCTTGAATATACATAAATTCATTTTTTATTTTCATAACTGCACTATGGCTTAAGTCAGGGAGTTTTATTGGCACCATTTTAAAGGTGATGGAACAAACAATAAAAGAGGGATAAAGGAAGGCAATTAAAACTTGCTTAACATATGCTGAGAACCAGGAACTGTGCCAAGTATTTTAGATAATTATTTCATTTAATTCTCATTGAGTCTGTCAAAGTTGGCATAATCTTCTCCACTTTAGGAGGGAGTGAGTAAACTGAGGTCCTAAGAATAAGCTACAAAAGTTTTTTAATCACAACTTCTGAGTTGAGATTTGAGAAGCAGCACCTCAGCTAGTCTTTCTATCATTCAATGGAGAGATCAAGCATATCTCTTTAACATCTTAAGCCGACAAAACAAAGTTTCATCCTTTGCTGCTTCAAATACATGGTTGTAATTTCTTGGTTTTAAAGAGAAGAAATGAACTGAATATTTTCTTCCCTAGTGGCTTTGTTCTTGTATCTTAAAGTAGGTATCTTAAACCTATATATGTCTATAAAAGAAACAGTATTTAATTGTCTGATAAATACAGAAATCTGTATGGATGATTGGAACCAAATGACCTAGAATTCAGGCTTCAAGATTAGACTGCTTGAGTTTGAATCCCTGTTTCAATAGTTTCTGGCTAATTACCACGTGCAGGTTTACTAATCTTTCCATGTCTGTGTTTCCTCCTCATTAAAATGGGGCTATTAATTATACCAATGTCACCAAGTTGTTGTGAGGCTTACAGAGATAATACAATGATATAAATTGTTTAACATTCAACAAATATTCACTATCATTATTTTTAATATTATTATTACTAAATAATTTTTTAATAAAACTTATAAATATTCTGAGACACACAGAATCACAGAGTCCCATGCAGCCACATTCTAACTAACTTAATTCAGCATCTGGACCTCACCAACCCACCCACCCAGCTTTACCTAAATACCTCCCACAATATGTTCCTCATCACCTCCAAAATGGTGCAGTATATTTTTAGTGTCAAGTTCTAAGAGGCCTTTTTCCTCATATTGAGCCCCAAACTGCCTTTCTGTAATTTGCATGCATACAGCTAGGTTCTGCCTCCTGAGAATATATAGAATAAGTCTAATCACATTTATATAAGAAAACTTTTCAAAGAGTTAAAGACAGATAGCCAGTTCTTTTTGAGATTTCATTACTTCAAACTGAACATTTTTCATTCCTTGTGTTTTCCTACCAATTGACAAGTTTATTTTGACTTCCTCAATTGCTGTTTTTTATCATACTGGAAGATTCTGCACCATTACATTAAAGAGAGAGCAAAGTAGAGAGAGAGTCTCTCAAGCCTCGCTTCACATTAGAATATTTGGAGGACCTTAACAATACCAACACAAGTATTCCATATTCAGAGTCTGATTTAATTGGTTTGGGATGCAGCCAGGTTGGAAAAACTATGGGTACAGAAGAAAAAACACAGAATTTATAGCTAGAAACATCTCAAGTGTGTGTGACATTTTGAGCAATTATTTTTGAGTCTCAAATTCCTTTGTTTAATCAGCAAATACCATTAAATGCTTACCGTGGGTCAGGTATTGTGCTAAACAGAGGGAATAAACAGAAATAAGATATATTTGCTGTTTTCTAGTGCCAGGAGAGTAATAATCAGTGTCACAAATGAGAGTGTATTATACATTTAGATGAGCGGTATAAAAAGGATCATGGTTCTCTGAGATTCAACAAAAACAACAAAAACAAATTTGGCTTAGCATGCATTACAGAGGGGAAAGAGTTTATCTTAAGTCCAGAAATAAAATGGAATTTTGGCCAGGGTAAGAAAAGCTTCTGTGATTGAGTCATGGAGGTTTATAAGAAGTAAAGACTCTTTCTTATCAAGAAAAACAAAAACAAACAAAAAAAACCCAGCCCCAAGTTTCCCTGACCTCTTCATTGAAAATAAACGCCTTTTATTTGTTTAAAAATTTGAAATTTCAGCGGTGGCGGGTCTGCCTGGAGACTAGGATTTGACAAAAACATGCTTGAGGTGAAGAGTGATAAAGCTGGCAGCTTTGTTCCTCTCCCAAAGGAAATTTCCAAATGCGAACCTCAGAGAAGGAAGCAAGCCAGGTATTGGGGGACGGGCGTGCGGTAGAACAGTAGCGCTTAGCTAGAACACCACCTTGTTTGCTAGCCTCTGACCTTCAGGGAAAAATGAAATGGAGAAAAATACCTCTTCTGTAAAAAGGTGTCCTCCATGCTAAAGCAATTTCTCACAACATGCAGAAAAACTGGACATTAATCATTAGCTATTTTGGCCTGAATTTGGGAGAATAAGATTGTTAAAGTTATAAAGGTTTCAAACAAATGCCTCACAATCTTTAAACTGTATGTACATCTTGTTAAAAGAAGATTCTGATTTAGTCATTCTGGGGTGGGGGCAGTGCTTGAGAGTCTGCATTTCTAACAAATTTCATATGATGCCAAAGGTAGCTCATCAGCGGATCACACTTTGAGTACAAAGGATGTAGCCATTGAATACTCTACCTCACTTTGCCTATCACAAAGGGTTTATCTGATGTAATTGTCATAAGTGTTAATTACAAGAATAAACTGGTTTCTGCCTGGGTTTAACCTGAATGCCTTTCCTGAAAATCTTTGAAGAATTAACATATGAATCTGTCTTCCCCAAAGTAGAAATGCTTCCTCAAAGTAGAAACCCTATCTGCCCTTTTCACCTTAGTAACTTCTTTTATTGGTTTAATGGTAATACAATATCCTAGGGATATCATACCATCTTAAAGTTTCTATCCACTTTTTCTACCTACCATCTTGCTGCATGTCTTGACCACTGACTGACTATGCTTACCATACCACTGATCACCCCTTATTCAATGCACTCTGAAAACTGCATTGATTAATGTGTCTAAATGATCAAATTACTTAGCCAAAAATCAATACTGCATTTTTAATATTCCATAGAAAGACTGCTTACTCTTCAACTCTGAAGAGGAGACTATAGGAATTATATTTCTGTACCTGAAATTTGTGCCATAAATGCATGTTAGAATATTATTTTTATCTGAAAGCTCATACAGTAACTATTCTCTCTTAATAGAACAGAATTCCCAATTTTTTGCAGAAGGTGTCCTTCTGGGGGATGGGAGCTCTTAATTTTAATCTGCAAATCTAAACTAAGAAGGCAAACAGTCTTGGCAGAATGGATAGAGATGCAATCACAGAATATTTGGACCAGAATTACTTTAGGAAGTATCTAGCTGGTCTCCATATTTTGTAGTTCAGATATGAAGGTAATGGAAGGTAAAGTAATTTCTATGACTTAGCCAACTTATTAGTGACAGAGCTGGTGCTACCATCAGTTCCTAGACTAACAGTTCTGGTGACTAGAAATCCAGAAATCAGAGTTTTGGTCATAGGCCTGTACAAAGTCATTGAACTTTTGCAGGCTTGTTTTACTCACCTGTAATTTGAACATTAATTTCTCTAAGACCAAATTTAATTCAAATATGCTCTGAATTCATGGAAACCAATATTAAAAAATACATATAACTTTTTGTGCTTACTCATTTTTACTTTTGGATACACCCTGAACAATCTGAATAAATAATTTTGAAGAGTAACAGACGGCTAACGTGAATTGGTAGGATGAATAAACTACTGCTACCTGTATGACTGGATTAATTTTCAATTTCATAATTTAATGGTTCAGTTGAAAATAATATTTAATTTTAATATTATCATAAATGATAGCAAATCTCACCAGAGATAATGAATAGTAAATTTATAATAAACAAAAAATAAAATGGTTACCTGAAATATTTAAATTCAGAATAAAATCAGAAGCTGTGTTTCCATACATATTTCAAATATTTAAAACAAAAAGTTGTATAAAAAATTCCAAGATATATGACAGCTATATTAATCATGATGATACAATATCTACAGATTTCTTTTGCCTTTATAGTACACTATGGTTATGTCTACATTCATATAAACGTGTGTGTGTATGGAGGAGGAACCTGTTTTTATTAAATTACAAGTTCTATTTTGTACTAAAAAAATAAACATTTCATACTAAATAAAAATAGTAAATAATTTCCTAAGATACCAAAAATACATTTCACCCCACATAAATCATTTGGGTAGCAGATGGGGACACGATCTACTTTCTCCTTGATTCTCTGGATAGGTAAGAAATGTTCAAAGGGTACTTTGGTGAGGTGTAAAGGCTTAAGAAAATTAGTATTACCCAGTGTAAATCCCTAGGCATGTAAACTGCCCAAATGAGAAAAATAGACATTTCTTTTTCTCCCTTGGATTGCCTCTTCAGTCTACACTGGGGAAGAATTGGTCTTCTTGGAGCCATAAAAACAATATGGTGTCTCGTTACCATCCCAGAAGGGAAACAGGGACTGTTAACCAAGGAGCATATCTGGAACATTTTTTAACATCCCCAAGTTTGTAATTTCCTATATATCTGACTGTTTCCCTGTTAAAAAAAAAAAAATGGCCTGTTTGGTTCCCATAGGTATCAAGGAAGAAACTGAAGAGATGCTCTCTCTATATATCTAAATATGGAGAATAACCCACAAGGGATATGTTGGTGGTGAGACTATAAAGTGAGGAGGAAAGACAGGTGGAATGTCAGAACTTGCAGGAAAGTTTAGGAAACTGTGGCTCCATAGTGATTATAACCTATATCTTACCCCAAACTGAGTAACTGAGATAAATACATAGTTGTTTAAGGAAGGAGAGGCTTTGAATTATTGATATGAACTACGTACCTGTCCAGACTCACTTGAGAATTTCCATACTCCACTCCATATTACACCAACAGAACATCCTTAAAAATAAACTATACCCTGTCTAATCCCTCTGGAGCAAACAGTTCAAACTTGATCAGTTGGAGCATAATGATAATAGCATTTTGCCAGGAGAGCGGTAAGGGAACCCCTACCACTGTCTGATTTTGATGGTATCATCTGTTAGATAAAACTCCAGTTTGAAAAGGAACCCAGTAGTCAGCCTTTGCACATTTACAAAGTGAACACAATTTACAAAACCATACAACGTGCAGAGATGAATGCAATGTCAGTGCCCAGAAGGCTTTGTTGTTATCCCTGCTTTACTGTTGTTTCTATGTTGTTGTGACACTAAGAATTATGATCATCAAGGGAGGTGACCTAATCAGGAGGAGAGACCTCAGTTTGCTAGAGAGAAGCAGCAACCAGCTGTCAAAGCAAGGGTCATGGAAAGACACACATTATTTATGTGGAGGGTGCTTGCTGTTTATAACTGTCCCCTTCTTTCCAGGTTAGTCACCATTCTGCTCTCATTCCTCAGTTAGTTCCTCTTTTCAAAACACACGCAATCAGAGAATTATTTATCAAAACACCTGAAGAATCTGGATGAAGTCTGTAGGGTGTATTCTGAATACTGATTTAAAAGAGATTGCCATTTTAATCAGTGGAGGATCTTCAGTAAGTATGATCCCCATGGGATTCCAAGGGAAGAGGAAGTCACACTACGGATTGTATTTTCTCAGTGCCTTCCATCTTGATAGTTAGATTGCTGTCTTTGGTCCACATGAGCGTGTATGTGTGTTTGTGTTTGCAGACCAGGTCACAGTCTCTTAAACTTTTATTATTACTTATGTAATACTTGGCAGCATAGTTATAATAGAATTTTGTGAAGAGCAAAGTACAAAGGATGAAAATACCATTACACACTAGAAGCCACTTGTTTTGTTCTGTTTGGGCTGCCATAACAAAATACTGGATGGCTTATAAACAATGAACGTTTATTTCTCACAGTTCTGGAAGCTGGGAATCCCACGATCAAGGACCAGCAGATTTGGTGTGAGAGCCCACTTCCTGGTTCTCACTCTGTCCCCAAATTGTGGGAGGGGCAAGGGAGCTATCTGGGGTCTCCTTTCATAAGGACACTAATCCTCTCATGAGGGCTCCACTCTCATGGCCTAATCACCTCCCCAAGGCCTTGCCTCCTAATACAATCACCTTGGGGATTAGGATTTCAACATATAAATTTGGGGGAGACATTCAATCTAAAGCACCACTACTAACATTTACATCAGATTTTTACTTCAAGCTTTTTCCATATAATTTATATATACAATGTTGTATTTTGTTTTATTTCACTTTAGCATAAGCTAAATATTTTAGACAAAATACCAAAAAGCTAAATTATTAAAAAAGATACTGAACTTTGTGCTTATATTAAAATGTAAAATTGTGTACAGATATCACTGAAAATATAATGAAACATAAGCTATTACCTAAGACATTTGAAACACACAGAAACAATAATAATTGGCGTAAAGAATATTCTACAAAATCAAGAACAAGACAAACTTGAATCAAGTTGTTCTGTTTTGTTTTGCTTTTAAGAAGTACACTGTGCTTTAATAGATGCTGGGCACACGTCTGAGTGTTTTACGTATACTAATACTTTTATTCCTCCCAATAACCTTATGGTTTTGTTTCTGATTTTAAGTGCTATTTTGCCTTAAGAGTTTTGAGGCACAGAGAGGTTAAGTAACTTTCCTGAGGTCACTCAACTGGTATGTGGTAGAGTCAGTATTCAAGCCCAGAAGACCCAGTTCTAGACCCTGTGTTTTCCTCACTGCTCACTCCACCTCTGTCTGTGCTCCTTGGTACTACAGGAGACATATAAACATGCTTATTAAATCCCTACTTACCTTTTCATGTCTGAGCTTTCTCATAATGTGCGACACCAATGGAGATATGAACACTAATATACAAGCCTGAATCATTCAAATTAAGACCTTCAAATAAGTCTGTCCAGACCCATGAAGAAGAAGATGTTATAGAAAGGCAAGGCCCTGGGTAGGGGTTAATCTGGGAGTTTTGTGCCCAATTTGAGAACACAAGATTAGGATAAATTAGAAAAGTTAACGGTACTGTACAAAGTGTGATAATCAGAATAGCTTCCTGGCTTGGATCCTAGGGAATTCAGTACAATTTCATAGTTAAGGGGAGAGTTAAATCTTGCCTTTTGTGAACCAAAAGAATTAAAACCACTTAGGGGCAAGATGTGATATCTATTAAGCTTTCTTCCATTTGGTTCAGAGAGAGAAGTAGTATCCAGGGGAGCAGTACCAGTAAGTAGCAAGAGAAAACTACATAGGGGTGCTCACTATGATGCCTGGTGCCCCCCACACCTGCCCCTCCCATTCATTGCTAACTGAGGTCCACATGTACCTGGGGAGCATTCTTCAAGGAGCTGTCGAAAGTTAAGCATGATGAGACATGATGAAATTGTTCTCTTCCCCTGGGTGGGCATAGAAAAGGAAAAGATGGAGGAAACATTCTCTTATCTACTGTGAATATTCGGGGACAATGAGAAAGAGAAACTCAGTGTCACATGATTCAAGCAGAATTACTTCTTTTCTTTTGTTCCCTCTGCATCTACTAAGAATCATCCCATTACACCACCATTATTGAAGCACACATTTGACTTAAATGTTTACTTAGTTGCTTATTATAGTTTCCTGGTTGGCTTTCAAGTCTGTACTGCTCAACAGGAACCTTTGCTTTCACATAAACGTGATTCTGTATGAATCGTTCACTGCTATGTATAATGTCAATTAAGTGTTCAGGAAAATTAAAGCATTTTTGAGATTTGCATAAGAAGGGAATGCATGTCCTTGCATACAAATGCTCTTTTTTTTTTCTCTTTTAGCAAACGTTTTCTAAATAGCAAAAATGTGTTTTGCTGATTTATTCTAGAAATTAGAATTAATTCTTTACAACCACTGGCATGATCTTTCATTTAAAACATTATTAAAGATTTTTAATGCTAAAAATGACTTCATTTTTTTCTAATTAAAAAGTGGAGTTGAATCAAATAGCTACATATCATATTTAAAGTTTATGACTATTCAAGCAAATGAATTATTAGCAATAGTTTAAATGTATGCATAATTTATACCAAGAAAAAAAAAAGGTTAAAATGTTTCTAGGCATCATTTGAATGGTTCTAAACCTTTTAACTTTTCTGCTAAAATGACCACTGAGGGTTGAAATTATTATTGTAAAATATGTGTCACATTATCTAAATAAAGAACATACACTAGAGTTAGGGACAAGCCTGAAAATATTACCATCACAATCTGAAATTACTAAGAATTAGTATTATTAGATTACTAAGAATCACATACAAGAAGATTCTTCCCCATGAGATTGTCTGTATATGTTTTCCTAATAAGACCAGAGTGCTTTATAAAATTCATGACATAGTTAGAGCAGGACCAAAACTTTTCTACTCATGTCCCCATCCTGACGGGTTGGTATTGGCAGTCTCAAACACCTGAAACACTCTCAAAACCACATGCCAGGGGATGACTGTTAGTCATGATCTCTGGAATAGGGTGTGGAGACATCCATGATACATATTTGTTATGTTTCAAATAAGTATTCATAGACTCATTAAGGAATTGTGTTATTTTTAAGGTGATAATCTTCTTCACAACATGAAGTTGCAAGCCTAACTATTTGAGTCTAGTCAATGGAAGATAAAAGGTCTCAATACGTCAATACCCACTAGAGTTAGCAGATGACGCAAACATTTACAGTAAGTCCCCAACATATGAACGAGTTCTGTTCCGAGAGCGCGTTCGTAAGTCCAATTTGTTTGTAAGTCCAACAAAGTCAGCCTAGGTACCCAACTAACACAATCGGCTACTAGTACTGTACTGTAATAGGTTTATAGTACTTTTCGTACAAATAATACATAACAAACACAAAATATCAAGAAAACATTTTTAATCTTACAGTACAGTACCTTGAAAAGTACAGTAGTACAGCACAACAGCTGGCATCCAGGGGCACGTTTGCATCTTTGAAAGTTTGCAACTTGAAGGTTCGTGTGTAGGGGACTTACTGTATTCTGTTTGGCAGATAAAACACTAGACAGTAAAACTGGACAGTGTGCCTTATCGTGACTGTGACACTTCCCTTAGGATTTCCCCTGGCTCTCTTTTTTTTTTTTTTTTTTTTTTGCGGTACGCGGGCCTCTCACTGCTGTGGCCTCTCCCGTTGCGGAGCACAGGCTCCGGACGCGCAGGCTCAGCGGCCATGGCTCACGAGCACAGCCGCTCTGCGGCACGCGGGATCTTCCCGGACCGGGGCACAAACCCGCGTCCCCTGCATCAGCAGGTGGACTCGCAACCACTGCGCCATCAGGGAAGCCCTCCCCTGGCTCTTTTTTAGGAATTCATCAAGAGATGTGTGACTTCCTTTGGGGGGGTGAATGCCCTTAAAAGCCACCCTTAAGTATCCTGGTCTGCAGAAGCAGGCATATATCCTAACTAACAACCGGCACTGCTTTAGGAAGTTGTGATTTTGGTTACTGAGGGCCCACCTTCCGAAGACTAACCACCTCAGAAGTATCAATGTAATGGTGTTTTCCAACCAGAAAAATCTGGACATGACTATTTTTGTGATTCTCTTATTAGATAAATATATCAAATCTTAGTCTGCTGCCTCCTCCCTTTACCTTCTCAAACTCAAGAAGATTAATTTATTTTTCCCAAAGACTACTTCAGTGGGGTAATCAATGCAAATCAAACACAAAATTATCAGGGTTGAATGTTTCTTATTGACCAAATTCAGTTAATAGACCATCAGTGATGATACAAATTCAAACTGGTCAGAAAACTATCAATGCATTATGATACCACACGGACAAGATTCACATACTGTAATACATTAAAACAAATCTTTCTATAAAAGTACCTGCTGCCATTTCAAGTAATGCAGGACTCCTAAATGCATTATCTGTCTTGAACACATTGTATGTTTCTCATGAATGTTTGATTATGCATGTGTTTATCTGAACTTTTGTTCTTTTGTTTAGTACTGAATCTTGACATTTACAAGCATCAATTTGCACCCTGGGAGATTTGTAATAATTCTGTTAAGGACCCTCCTTTGTCTAGTCTAACCCTCTGGAGGCATTTGAGGAGCAAAATTCCGTGACTAGAAGCTGCTATGCTTTAATTTGTACCAACACATGGTATCAAAGATCATGAAAGCAATGTTTTCAGCCAATTAAACTTGCTAGAAGCTAATGAAAACTGCCCAGAGAATTTCCCTTTGTAAATTAAAGATACACAATAAGGATTGTCCTCGACTTGTTTTCAGTTGGCTTTGTATGGCACTAATAATCTTGGTTAGCAATAGCTGTGAGGAGTTTGCATCTGTGAAGGGCAAACCACAAAGGACACAGAGATTAGCCAGAATTCGGCGAGGCTGCTACCAAAGTTTCAATGTTTATTCCAATCATCTTCAAACTCATTAGCTCTACAAAATTGAGTTGCAAATCTCTGGAGCACATGCTTTATTAAGAGATGGCTGGAATTTCCCTTTTCCAGTTGGGCAGAAGCCCTGTGAGGACGGCATTTTTTTTTCCCTGGGAGAATGTTGGCACATCTGTCAATAGTCCAAGCCAGAACCAAGAATTGTATCTGAGTGTGAAAGAATGTATTATGAAAAACATTATTTTGGGATTCATGGTCTTGGAAATTTCCTAAAATTTTAATCTGTTAACTTTAGCCATCTCACATTTAGAATGGCTTAAGTAAAATACTGCATCACTGGCTGAGGCCCTTTTTTGTACACAATGCCAAAGGTTTCCCAGTCTCTGGCATTTTCCAATTTAGCTCATCATTTTTCCTCTATGAGCACATCTTTCAGCACTGGTATATTCACTGGGACACAACAGCCACTTGAAAGATTATCTTTCATAGGGTTAGGACCAACAAAGAGGCCCAGAAAATACTAGCTTCTCCTATCTTGGCTTCCAGAGGGTTAAGATAGACCGAAGGTCCAGAAATTACTAGATTGGGAGGACAAGGTCCCTGAAGCAACTAGGCTTAGATCCATGGAGTCCAAGCCCAAGGTGGGTCAGATGCCAGGATTTCAAAGGTCATGTAAAGATCAACCCAAAACCAATTCCAATAGAAGCCAGTTCAGGTGTCAGTAGATTTCTCATGGAGAGAATTGGTAATGCTTTGATCCAGTACTTGCTGTCTCAGAGTTATTCACATTAAAAGGGGAAAAAGGCCAAAAAAGAAACAAAACAAAACAAAACAAAAAACAAAACAGTTGCACAATACAATTCATATACAAGAAGAAATATAAAGGCATTTTTTTAAAGCCTCATTTCATAACAGTGGGGGAAAAAGGACAAGACTTGGAAACAATTTTTCCAAAGAAAGAAAAAAACTATCTCGAGGATACAAATAATTTATAATCAAACAGCTGTACATTGTCCCATCTACATAGTACCTGGGTGCATATGTTTTAGCTGATGATGTTAATCTATACAAATTCAGAAATTGTTTCCTGTAATTAGGCAGTTTGGATTTGTGTAAATCAATATGCATTTGAAAGAGAATCTACTTCGATTAAGAAAAGATATATTACCCTATGGAATTTGCTGTAAATGTTTTTTTTTTTAATCTGCATTCCCAGCACCTCCACATCCTGGAGACATGGGTGTCTAAACTATTAATGCTACCAGTGAGGCCAAGTGCAGTGGCATGCTCAAAGTATAGGGAGAAAAGAAGCTAAAAGAGGAACCAAACCAAACCAAAACAAAACACTGAACAGTCAGATTGACTAGAAATCCCAATTAGTATATAACCTCGTGCAAATGACAAACTTTCCAGAACTCAGTTTTGTTATCTCAAGGAAAACTCCCTGTAGTTTCAAATTGGTTTTGTTTCTCAATATTGCTGTTTTCATAGAAAGGAATTGGAAAATAATGTCTACTTGTTTGCCCCTAATTTTATTTCCCTAAAATTCCCCATTTCAAACATTGCTCACTGGTCTAATGGCATTCCATTAAATAACAGAGAGCTAATAACTGGCTGTGTTCCAATGGCTATTAGCAAAACTGGTTATTTCCTAAACCTGATTAAGCTTGTCCCTGAGTGAAATATGTTCCATACCTGGTAGCTTAGAATACTTAAATTTCCTTTTATATTCAGTGACCTCAGAATTTATTTGGTATAACACTGTCACAACACTTTGATGATTTTTTTAGTGAAGACCAATAGCATCTTAATTATACAATTAAAAATCTGACAAGTACAAATAATAAATAATGGCAGAAAATGAAACCATTTACCAAAGGCATAGACAGAAATGTGTGCCTCAGGACAAGAAAACAAAAGCCATTAATGAATGTTCCATATAAAGCAAATTATAATTTGCAAAAAGTATGCAGAAAGCTCTCATTCTTTATCTCCTGACAGTGGAATGGAGAGAAAGAGTTCTGCTAAGCTGGAGTGCTGCTACCGTCAGCCTAACTCTGGGCTAGTTACATCAGCTCCCAGTAAATAGTTCCTTTATCCAAATCATGGGGGTTGTGAATCTAATTCATATTTGGGGGCTGTCCTCCATGGAAAGAGGTAAATGCCAGAGGCTCTAGTGAAACTGGAAAATATTTTTAAAAACAAATGTAGTCTCTAAAGAGGTCCATGATCACTTTGATATTTTGTGTAATATTTTGTATTTAATGTATATGTGCTTTTTAAAATAAAACTGTTAGAATGATTTCATTTACTTTCCAAAGTAGTCAATACCCTTAAAATATGATGAGCCACTATGCTAAGCATTATGAAAGGTAAAAAGGGGGGAATATGAGAAGGGGAATGGAATTCGCATTTCAGGATTGCCCTGTAACAGGCATTTTCTGTATAGTATTTTTACTAATCATGACAATAATTATATAAAATAGGTATTTATTCTTATACTATAGATGATAAAATCAAAGCTCCTAAGTCAGTTAAGTCACCAGCCCAGTGTTACAAAGAGAGAAAGTTGCAGATGTAGAGATTAGGTGCAGATCAGAAACCAAATTCTATGTCTTTCTAGTAGCATTATATCATTAAAAGACAAAGATAAACTTCCTGTTTTGTAATAAGGACAACATGGAATTTCCTTTTGGGCAACGTTAATTAAAGACACTTAAACAAACCTTAAATTTTCAACAACAGGTTAGGAACAGGACTTTATTGTCCAAACACAATTAACTTTAGAATCCTAATTACTAAAGTCAGATGGAGGAGAAGAAAGATATAAATAGCCATTCTTAAGAGTAACTTACTTAAATTCAGTAAGTACCTAGAAGCAAGCATTTCTCTCCTGATTCATATTGATTCTCTCTCTCTCTGACACACACACACACATTTTTTGCAAAGTTCTGTAAGGGAACATGCAAGATGTTCATCATGAAGTATTTGTGTGAACAGAGAAAACAGTTACATCAACTACAGGAATTCCAGTACAGAAAGCAGTTATGGCAACACAGTTATGGAAAGATATTAAAAAATAGCACAGAGTAATTATGTAAAACAAAAGTAGCATATATGTAAATCAAAGTCAGACCCCAAAACCTCACTACATATTTACAATAATATATATCAATTCAAGGACATATATCCACATACCTCAACCATTGTCTATAAGGATATAGAAAGGAGTCAAGGATGTAGTTAAAGGGAAATAAATGAAACATGAAAGGGACTTCAGAAACCAATGTTTTTGCGATGCTATGAACTGAGGAGCTTGATTAACTCAGCCCTCTTCACCTGCTGTTATACTATATGTTAAGTGTAAATTTTTTTTTTTTTTAGATGTTGGGGGTAGGAGTTTATTAATTAATTTATTTTTGCTGTGTTGGGTCTTCGTTTCTGTGCGAGGGCTTTCTCTAGTTGTGGCAAGCGGGGGCCACTCTTCATCGCGGTGTGTGGGCCTCTCACTATTGCGGCCCCTCTTGTTGCGGAGCACAGGCTCCAGATGCACGAGCTCAGTAGTTGTGGCTCACGGGCCTAGTTGCTCCGCGGCCTGTGGGATCCTCCCAGACCAGGGCTCGAACCCGTGTCCCCTGCATTAGCAGGCAGATTCTCAACCACTGTGCCACCAGGGAAGCCCAGTTAAGTATACTTTTTGTATAATGTCTTTGTTCCTGATATTCCAACATTCATGAGCTTGGCAGTTCTGATTTTTTAATTGTATATTCTTATTGACTCATGGTGACCTATTTTTCTTATGATTTTAGTGAGCTTTGAAGATGAGCCATATTCCTTGGAACTTTCTCTGTGGTAAGCTTTTAAGGTACAGGTTTAAAGTGAGTTCCTCTATAGAAGGCTTGTGATTCCTTTGCCAGGCTGTTGGGAACACTACCAATCTGGAACCAACATCTAAGTCACCTTAACCCTCATTTGTGTAGTATTCTGTCTAGAGTTCTCAAGCAAGACTTGACCAAAGTCAAGTCTCCCTTCACAGATTTCATGGGGTGTGGGAAGGGTGGGGGACTGGGAAGCATGTATGCAAGTATTTTTCTTACTGAAAGTGTTGTCTCCTAGGAGTCCTATGTCCTGGCTTCATGAATAAGTATGGTATTTTTTAATAGGTCATTCCGATATAGTCCCAGGTTCTGTGTTGTCCCTGCTGTTTAGGCACACCTTTAAATATATCCAGATCCTAATCCACTAAATCTGTCTTCAGATCCCTTTAGGGAAACCTCCAGCTACAATACTTACTTATTTTT
Source organism: Mesoplodon bidens (assembly GCF_964165515.1). Taxonomy (NCBI): domain Eukaryota; kingdom Metazoa; phylum Chordata; class Mammalia; order Artiodactyla; family Ziphiidae; genus Mesoplodon; species Mesoplodon bidens. The sequence continues at coordinate 54,982,100 of NC_138162.1, forward strand.
ATTATTGTCACCAAAATGTCCTTTGCATTCAAGAGATTAGCCATACGTTAAAATTAACGTTTCTATATTTATCCAGCATTTTAGGCGTTTCTCTCAAATAGATGAAAATGTATGTAGCCACAATGACTATCATTCTTTATTAAAAAAGTATTTCTGGGCTTCCCTGGTGGCGCTGTGGTTGCGAGTCTGCCTGCTGATGCAAGGGACACGGGTTCGTGACCTGGTCTGGGAGGATCCCACATGCCACGGAGTGGCTCCCGTGAGCCATGGCCACTGAGCCTGCGCGTCCGGAGCCTGTGCTCCGCAACGGGAGAGGCCACAGCGGTGAGAGGCCCGCGTACCGCCAAAAAAAAAAAAAAGTGTTTCTACTAACTCTTTATTAATTGAATTCACACTGTAAGATTAAAGAAAGGACATTTTTCTGGCTAAACTGACATGGAAAAATATCTTTTTCTAGAGAGATTCAATATTTATAACAGATTTTACCAAGGAATTGTGAAATAACCAATACTATCTGTGATTATGTGCTGTATGAATGATTTGCCTCTGATATGGGCAATTTATACTTAATGTGAGCATTTACACTGCACCAGCATTTTAGTATATGACCTCAAACAGCCAACTGCCTGTTTGAAGAATTCAAACTAAGAATCATTTATTTGAAATCTTGGAAATAGATTATGACATTTTATTTTATCCTTAAATATGTTGGAGGTTAAAAATGATTCCTTTTGCAAACTTTTTCTAAAAGATTAGTGCTTTCAGTTTTTTCTTGTATTACTATTGGTGTACTATTATATATAATTTTATATATATGTATAATTGCAAAATACATTATAAACAACATGACTGGCATAAGCATCAGGCAAAAGAAAAATGTGATATGATCCACTTGAATCTTAATACTAGAATCTGAGCACATTCTATATTACATTGTTATTATCTAATGACTAATAGTAGTAGCTACCATGTATTAAGTGTTCAAAATATGCCAGACATTGTGCTAGACCTTTTATAGTCATTTAATTATCACAGCATCTCTCACAATGAAAAAATCCCAATTTTATATATGAGAAAACCTATGGTCAGTAAATTAAGAAAATTTGCTCCGCCATGCAATACTCACACATGACAGAAATCGAAGAGAAAACTAATTTGCTGAAAGCACTGATACCCAACTGTAGTAAATATAGTAATAGATCAATATTTGTTTATATTTTAGTAGTTCGTATTTCCCTAATGGATGTTTTAAAATGTCTCTTTATTTCCTTATTTCATCTCTGTTTTTAGGCTACAAATTATCACACTTTTCCAACGTCAGAAAAGTAATAAAACATCATGGCTTCAGATATGAGTTCTATACTAAGATTGCCTGAAGTTAAATTCTGGCAACATCATTTACAGCTGTGTGACTTGGGGTAAGTCACATCATCTTTCTGAGCCTCAGGTTCACCATCTATGAAATGGAAATAAGTAGTAATTCATGGTAATCATTCACAAAATAATTCTATTTCATGGTGGTGATATAGCACTTAGGACAATAAATGCCAAATAGTAAGGGCTCAATACATATTTATGTATTGATGTTATAAACGGTCTGTCTCCCATCGGTCATTTCCATGCTATTCCTTTCAGTGTTGTCTGAGTTGAAAATCCATGTTTTGTTTGTGAGACTGGGTATTATTAATGTACGCATTTTACAAGGTATCTGTGGCTCAGAAGATACTTTACTTATTGCTGGGTTTGTTTTTTTTTTCCTCCACAGTGTTTGAATAACTGAAAATGACAGATTTGTGAGCTCTGAGTTTGTAAAGTAATTGTATATTGTGATTTTATACCATTTTATTCTTTGAAATGAAGGATTTACCAAACCCAAAGGAAAAATGGTTTGCCATTCCTTTCAGTGCATAAATTTTTGTGCCAGGAACCGCAGAAAGTAGAAATTTCCCACCAAGGCTGTGAAAAGAGAGGCAGACAAACCTCACATTGGGCTATCCCACGTCACACACCCATGCTGGAAGTGAACTGTTCAGTGTGTTGGTTTTGAGACTCAAAATATGTCAACATTCATAGATTTAGGGACTGAACAGGCCAATTTATTTGTTTGGTACATAAGGCCCAGTTCTCTCACTCTTGCAAAAACTCCAGTGAACTTCCTTTCTAGTGTTTATTATAGCATCATCCTTGAATGATAGGAAATAGGAATCAACATAAGTCTATGTATGATTCAATAGCTTGCTCTTTCAATATTTCTGGATTTCATATTTTCAATATATTTTTGAGAACAAGTGTACTAACTTCTCTTTGATTATAGTGTAAACTATCAGTGTTACACTGGAAGGAAAAAGCCAAAAATAACTTACTTTTCCTTCCCGGTGTCAAAATATTCAGGAGAAATCAACACCAAGTTGTTCAACTTTGTTCATGTCTCAGGAAAAAAAATAGTTTCTTTCTTTTTCTTCCCTAGTACCATGGGCTACTTGAAATTAAATGGATATTAGGGAAGATGGAATCCAATCTCTTTCATTTTACAGATGAGGAAGCTGAAGCTCGAGCCATCCACACTTATGCAGCTCATTGCAAAGGCTGAACCACACTGTTCAGTTATTTCATTGCATGCTCATTATGTCATTTATGAAAACATTTACAATTGTTTTATTCTTATTTCCCACATACTCTATTTTTATTTCCCAAAGGGCTAAGTGATTTAGTTAATCCTGTAGACAATATAAATTAAAAATATCTAGTACAGATTTGGTGATATTGAATACAATGAATCAGAAAAAAAGAAAAGCACTTTCATTCAAGAATTTTACCCACATTTCAAGTCCTTATGACTTAATACTCTCAGTTAGGCACACACCAATTAAAATAAAATATAAAATTTATGCTGTGGACTAATTTGCCCTCATTTTTATAATTACAAAATCATGTGTAGTAAAGGATGGATGTTAGAGGATGATCGGAGGCAGAGTGAGTGATCCTAGATCTTTTCCTCTTCTTTGTTTTCAAGAATGATAAAAGTGAGTCTGCACAGCTTATTTTCCATGGCTGTGTCTACAATCCTCAGTGAGGTAATGCAGCTAAGTACTAAACAAGATACCTGAGACATAGTATGCACTGAATACATGTTAGTAATTCATATTTCCATCATGATTAAAGAATTGCAACTGATAACTTGCAAGCTCCCCAAATTCATTTCCTTTTAGATTCTGCTGGACTTAGATCTCATCTGTTTCTACTAAGTAGGAGTAAGATTGTGGATCTCAAAGCACATGGAATGTGTCCCTTCAGAGAGGGAGGTCCCAGCAGCTTGGTCTCTAAATTAAGAGACCACAAATTCTCAGTGTGCAGAGAAAAAATTAAACTAAGTGCTACTTCTGATAGAAAAGTAACCAGTGCATACTGAATTACAGAATATTGTTATACAGCAAGGTTAATTCCAGCAAATACTTACTGAAAATTGGTGGTATTTTGCATTCTAATCCTTGCAATTTCTGCATTCACTTTTACAAAATTAAATTCTTTCATGATATTTCTGAATTACATTTAAATTCATCCATGGAACTGTGAACAATTCTTATGTGAAATTCTGCCATGTTAATCTTGCAAACTCATCCAGAGTGCCTTAAGATCTATGCTGGGAGAGGAGATAAGAATGCTAATTTCATTTATTTTTCTACCTGTTTGCTTCCTGTAGGGAAAATGAATTGTTTATTAAAAAAAAAAAAGTTAATTTTTGTGCCTCATTTTAATGGCTGATACTACTTTCACGACTGAATTGTTCTTGCAAGCAGAAGTTAAACACTAATTGGATCCAAAGGGTAACTACTATCATAGACATCTGCAATGTGAATTTTTCCAGGTAAGGAGCTGAAAGGAGAGAGCCTCTGAGAGAAGATTTCTAAATCAGCATTCCAGTATCATTTCATTCAATAAATACTTCTTAGATACCTACAACATACCAGGAACTGTCAATACAATCATGAATGAAAACCCTTCCCCTTTTCAAGGACCTCACTATATATCAATACATGAGGCCATCTTTGACCTCACGAAGTGTAAAGTCTGAGTAAAATATAAAGCAAAATATAAGAATGGGCATAAGGAAGGCACAAAAAGAAATGCTCTGAAAAATCAGGGAAAATAAAAAGCAGCTTTATTGTGTAAAAAAAAAAAACTTCATTATGGAGAATATATTTGATATGGACATCAAACAAAGGTAACATTTTCACAGATGTAGGTCACAGGGTAGAGGTAGAGAACTTCAGGTGTGAGAGAGGCATGAGCAAAGGCATTAGGTACGGATCTAGAAATCAAAGCATCTGAAAACAAAGCAAGAGCCAGAGAACTAGAAAAGGGTAAAATTTCAAGATGCAGAGTAAACAGAAAACTGCTGAAAGACAAAATGTCAACCTTAACTAATTAGGAGGCTTTCCAATACATCTCCTTAGCTAGAATTGCTTTACAGGTTGATTTGTAATACTATCATTGACAGGGAAAATAGTTACCAACTGCAACTAATGAAATTTCACCCATTCAAGCTGAAGACACCAGCTAAAACACATGGGTACTGTGGACTGGAAAAAAAAAAACACATAACATAAGAGTTGTGAGTGTCAGTTTTATTCAGGGACCTTACTGAGGACTACAGCCCAGAAAGCAGCCTCTCAGTAGCTTCTGAGGGAACTGCTCCAAAGAGGTAGGGGGAGAAGCCGGTGTATATATATGTTTTTTGGTTAGGGAATACATGTAGTCAAGCATACGCCTCAATTAAAGGTTACTGCTGTTCAAAGGAACAGATATTAGTGTTTGACTTATGGGAAGAAGCAAGAATCTGGGTTCATTAAAATTCCTCCTGAGATATACATCTAACTATCTAAGGAGCCTGTTTTTCCAAAGCACAGAGTGCTTATTTTGTTTTTTGTCCTTAATTCCTCTCAGGATGCCCTGTCAGTCAGCTACTGCAGCAGCTAATCATTTAATCCTTGTAGAAAAGGATAGTGAGCAACATTCTTTGTTTTACAATACTCAGTAAGTGATCAAAAGTGGAGTTTTGTGCTTCCACAGACATAAACTTAGAGGGGGTCGGGGAGATAACTATTGAGTATGCAACAAAGATGTTTACCACATTATGGCTTTTGTGCTTTTTTTAACTTCATATCTACTTGTAATGTAGCCAATGTTTCCAAAGATAACAGTTTATTTATCCATACAATCCAAAAGATGCTTTCTACCCAAATTATGTGCCTTTACTAAGCATATAGAAATAGAAAAAAAAACAGGTATATAAACACACACACACATTTTAGAATAAGTTAGGGGGCTTCTTCTGGCTATAATGGGATAGATTAAATAGACTAATGCTCTGACTGAGAAGACCTACAAAAGCTGAAGAAAATATACAGAAAAAAAAAGTCTATTTATAAGTATTAATGAGTTTCAAAAGCAGTCAAATCAGAGAGGCCAAAATCCTAGGAAGAAGGTCTCACTGAGCCAAATCCAAATTGCATTTGATGCTTTTCCCTTCAAGGCATTTGCAAATTCTTCGGCTACATGCAATGCCCATAGAAGATGCCCAGCAGAGGGTGGGTACCAAGAAGAAAAAAAACATCAGAGCGTTAGGCAATTGCATTGGGTCAGGTAGAAAAGAAATAAAGTTCTAGGCTGCTAAAGTTACCTGGAATTGGGTGTTCTAAATCTCAAAGAGGATGGAGGCATTAGGAAATAAGCCTGACACAGTGCCAGTTTTCTCCTGAAATCATTTGTTATTCATAAAATGCAAAATACAGGAGAATTAGAAGCTCGTACACATGTTGAAAAGCTGTATGAATCTTTCAGTAGATATACAGTGCTGAGGATAAGAAAAAATAGAAGAGTTTAGCACCTATCAAAAAAAAAAAAAGCAGCCTTGGTAAACACAAAGGACTATCCAGAAGAAGACTGATTCCTCTAACAAACTCTGAAACACCAGCTGAGATTACCTCAGGCCCTGGTAGGACTGTGTAGGGGAGGAAAAATAAAATTCCCTCTACCCTTCTAGGTTCTCTGCTGAGAGTCCCCTAAAAGAAAAGATTAACAGGAGAAACAGAAGTTTAATAATATACATACCTCCTGTAGACATGGGAGATATCTAGGAAAACTGAGAAACTCCCTGAAATGGCCCAAGCCACCCCCTTTTAAATACCGTCTCCAACTGAAGACAAAAGAAAGATGTTAGGGGTGGGGGAAAGAAGAGTGAGCCAGTTATGGAGGGTCTCCAGGAAAAGCACAGTAAACAAGGGTGTGGTTCTTATGCATATTTAAGTCATTAAACTGATAAGTGTTTTCAGAGATTTGGTCATCCCTCCTCTTCCTGGTATAAGTAGGGAGAGACCCTCACAAATGGAGATTCCCCTTATAAATGTAAATGTCTCCTACAAAAGGGTAACTTCTGCTCAGTTTTCAGAGCTTCTCCTTTGTCTCTGTTTCTTAAAAATAATCAGCCCAAAATAGTACTTATGTCAAAGAGGCAATATTTTGGGGTGACAAATTCCACTCTACTTCAATTGAAATGATTTTTCCCACGTTTGGTGCTTTGCAAAAAATAAGGCAAATATTCGGTGGAAGAATATAACATTCTGTTTTATGTCTTTGAGAATTCTCTAAGGAATAATATAAACTTTTGTATAGTTTTTTTTTTTCAACTTTAAAGACTATGGCCAGTAATGAACTTTGGATAATATTTCATGATCTCAATATAAAGCCCAGATTATTCATATTCATGTAGAAAAAAAGATAGGAAATGAACAAAAAGTATAACTTTCTATAAACGTATTTTTACTAAATATAAATGTGTGCATTATTAATATATGTCTCTGTATAAATACATATATATATATATATATATATATATATATATATATATGGCTATGTGTAACAAAGCAAAATTTTAAGGCAATATAAATTTTAGGGAGTAAAAGTGACTGACTTCTTTGTCTCATTGCTTTAAAATTTGAAAAATTTGTTTGGAACCTGTGGACAGGTTCCCTTCTGACAACCCATACGGAAAAAAAAAAAAAAAAAACACATTAAAAAGGACAGATTTTTTTTCCCCTGAAGTTTTATATTTTCCTGAAGTCTTTAAATATAATACAGAAGACGTGTATTGAGAGTTTGCTAGGTTCTTGGTCACAAAATCCTACAGAGAAGTATTATTTAAGGTATTAAGAGTATAGACACAGAAGTATCAACTGAGTCCTTAAAATAACTACAGTGAAGGTAGGGAAGAAGAGGGGTTTCCAGCAAGAAGAGATCTTCAACAAAAAACTATATTAGTAGCAGATCCAGGAGAGAAGAGTAACATAAAAAGTAAAGGGTGACAATATCAGTGGACATCAACTTTAAAATTGAATTTATCTAAAAAATAATTATAATATTTCTAAATATTCTAAATAGTAGCGTGTCTCTAAAACATAAGTAGGATGGAGAGAAAACAACACAGTAACACAGATTCAGTTCAGAAACATCAAATATTGTGTGAAGACCTAGGCAGTCTTAATATCATCCTTAGCCATCTTTAGAAGGATATTTGTCTTTCCATTCATTCTGTACTCTACATAATAAGATGTGAAACTCTCTTGCCACTAGTTCTTTGAACTAATAATGTGGTGGGATTTTTCTGTGTGATGAGAGGCCACACATTTTGAGGCTGGAGAGGAAATGAAAGCTGGTAACCTTATACACAAATTTTGACTGGAAGTGATTCTTTAAAATTTATTCAAAATAAATATAATAAAGTTTTTTCTTATAGAAATTCAACTGAGATTTTCACAAACATTCTTTCAAAAATTTGATTTTTAAAATGACTACTTTTAGAAGTTATGTTTGCTGCAAAAGTTGAAGTATTTTGAGAATAAGAGGAAGTATCTGGATCCAGAAATTGTACCAGGCGTCACATGGCCTCATGTGATAGTGCAGTTACAGAGAAACAGTGAAAGGGGAAGATAAATTAAAAGATCATCTCAGTGCTTTGTGTCCACCTAGAGGGGTGGGATAGGGAGGGTAGGAGGGAGACGCAAAAGGGAGGAGATATGGGGATATATGTATATGTATAGCTGATTCACTTTGTTATAAAGCAGAAACTAACACACCATTGTTAAGCAATTATACTCCAATAAAGATGTTAAAAAATATATACATGAACCTCAAAAAAAAAAAAGTGACTCAGCCTGAATTATGAAGTAGGATAGCAGGTATAGGCTTTCATGAAGTCTGAGGTTTGACACTGAACAAAATATGAGGGCTTTCTGGTTGAGAGAGAAGTATCGGGAATATTTCACATTGCTACATAAATTTCCCATACCTGACACTATTAATGAATGCACAAATAATTCATAAGCCATGAAATTTTAATCAAAGTCAACTTTACATTTTGACAAAACACCATTTAAATTTTGTTACAGAAGTAATAAAGTTGCAGAAAGAAAATTTCTACTTATCATATTGGGGTCAGTTAAAAGTTAGGTTTGTTTCTTTATCATTTACTTAGCATTTGCTTTCTCTCATTTGCTCTCTCTTCTGGTAACTGCAGCACCAATTTTTCTCTAAGAAACACATTTCTCCTACCTGTAGTCACTTCCACCTACAGATGGGGAATGGAGCAGGTGTCCTGGCCCAAGCCCATTGGAACATTCCATTAATTGTTCACCATGGAAGGTTTTGAGTTAATCAGAACAAATGAAACAAGATAATACTGTTGATGGAACTTCTGGGGAAGAAACATGTCTTCTACCACCCAATTCAAACAGAGATATGTAACATCTAAAACTGCTATGAAAGTCCAGGAGAGAAAGGAAATCTCAGAGAATATGGAGTGAATTAGGAGAAACAGAGTGAGAGAGAGAAAAAAAAAAGTGCAGCTGTGAGACATTGTTGGAATGCTTCCCATCTAACTTCCTCTTAAGTAACCTTGTACTTAATATTACAGGGACATCAACCAGTAATTTCCCCTTTAAGAGAGTTTGGTTTGAATTCTATGCCACTTGCAAACCAGAGTCCTAGCTAATATACCAACTGACCTTATTGATGCCGAAAGTTCAGCATTAGCATTTAATTTTTATGGAGAATTACCCTAGCCCTTCCTGCTTTTTGTCTAAAGTGGTGATTTACATGTTAAGTCACTAACACATCAATTTCAACGTGATTATAGATCACTTTTCAGAGAACTAGAGGAGCTGCTGCATCATAAAAACACTGGAAACCTGAGGTGAATGATGCAGTTGAAATGGTATAGGAAGAGGAATTAGGAAAATAATTGGAGACAGGCTTTTAGAGCATTACATTTTCCCCCCATTGGATTGAACATAACAGGTCTTTTTACAGTAGTTATTTAAAAGATTATAAACTAAAATTTGACACATAATTAATGCTCTCAGGGCTTATCTTGGCCTTAGGTTTAGTTTTCAGAAGAAACATTTTGGGTTTCAGTTTTTTCTCTGCCAAAGCTTATTTAAACAAATAATATGCCAGTTATACAAAGTCAATGGAAAACTTGGGTTAATGAATATGATTTGCTCCTTGAAAAATTATAATCAAGACAGTCATTTCAATAAATCTCATTGATATCTGAACTCCTTAGCTGGACATTCAATTCACTCACTGTACCAGACAATGCTGACAACTATGTCCTAAACTATTTTCCTTCTTACATAGTTTCCTTCCATCAAACTTAGAGCTATATTGCTTGCACTCATAATAAGTATTTTTATCCTATAACTTAGCTCTTTTGGAATATTTACAGTTCTTTAATGATTTCCAAATATTTGATATTTTCCAAATTTTACCAATTTTTCAAGAACATGATCAAATGCCATTTCTATTATAAAATCCCCCTTAATTCTTTGGAATAATTGCCTTTTCCTCTGAACACAAATATTTTCACCTTTATCCTTTTTTTTTTGTATTTATCACATTTTATTTGTATTTATTTATGGTTTTATTTCCATATTTATTATCCTTTTAGACTGAAAAGTTTGATTTCTACACACGTTTAATCTTCATATATGATTCAGTATCCAGAAGAATGACATTTACATAGTAAGTGAGAAATGAACATCATATGCTAAATTAATTAAACAAGAAGCCCATTACACTGAAGTGGCTCTAATGCTTGGTGGCCTAAGTATACAAACCAAAACCTAAGCCTGTAAATACCTCAAGGTTAAGAAATCAAAACCTAAGGACAACCAATCAGAAATAGCCAACTAGGCTTTAAGCTACAGCCAATCAATTTTCTTCCTTTGTTTCTGTACCTTCTCTATAAGCCTTTCTCATGGCTCCTACCTGAGGAGTACTCATAACCACTTCCAGTTTGGCACTGCTCTATTAGAATCGATTTTTGCTCAAATAAACTCAACAGTTTCAATATGCCTCACTTTATCTTTTGATGGCTGACAATTTTAGACAGTCAAATAATGATCAATAAAAATGCTTTCTTTTCAGATAGTTGAGACAATTTTAGTCTAAAGTATTTAGTGCCCTAATTTTCATTTCTTACACAAACACAAAACCTCATGAATTGGTTTTACATTAGAGACACTTCAAAAATTATAGTATAATAATATTTTATAAAACTTGTAATAAAAACTACAAAATTTCATACTCCATGAAAACTGATGTTATGTAGATATCATTTAGTGTTTTTAATTAAGGTTAAGTAGTTCTTATCAACAATTTATTGGGCATCACCTCTATACATCTTGATTAATTCATTTGGCCTATGAGAAAAATATAGAAGCCAAAAAAAAAAAGGTTTACTACCCTGAGGAAACTTCGCTATAGTTTTAATGACACGTAAACTTTATTCTTTGAAAACAAAAATATCCAAGAATTACAGAGGTACCTAACACATCAAAGAAGACATTTGTCCTGGTTAATTAAGATCTTAAAATTTACTTTTGGCTGAAATTACTTAGATAACTATTTTGGTTCTTTTAATTCATTTCATCTGTATGGGCATAGTTTAAATGACTTGCCCTAAACATACTTAACTAGGCATTAAATTGAAACTTAATAGGATCATTATTGAGGTTAGATACTTTAATGATTTCTTAAAAGACACTTCTGAGTGTATAAAGCAATATATGCATTATGTAGCTGTAAATCCTCAATACCTAATAATATATTATTAAATAAATATCATTAAATTCATGAAGATCTAGTTATAATAGACATGATTTATCATTCAACAATCATTATTAAAACATATTTTGGGGACCTGAGCTGTGCAACAACTAAACACTGACATGCTTACTAACCAATTATCTGTGTTGACTGTTATGTGAACTTACATTAATGAGTGTTAAATGAGCTTAAATTACTTCCTTTTTAAATGAATATCATGTGGAATTTAATCAAACTATTTTTGGAATTCTCCATCTACATTTATATCACCTATAATTTTATTGTTCTTCTCACTTATCTTCAAACGTTCTGCTGTGTCATTATTTATAAGTTAGGACATATTTTCAGGGATGGAATATTTTGAAAATAATATCAGGAATAAATGAGGGGGACTGATTAATATGTGAATAAATAGATAAGATACCAATAACAGAAAGATCTCTGGAAAATTCCCCCAAACTCAGAAACTAAGTAATATACTTTTAAAATAATCGGTATGTCAAAGAAGAAATCAAAAGTGAAATTAGAAAGTATACTGAACCAAATGAAAATAAAAATGCAACATAAAATTTGTGGAATGTAGTTCAGCTACAAAATAATGATGGACACAATTAATAATTGATAATTTAAAAAATTATCATTAACAGATATTAGAAAAGAAGAAAAGTCTCAAATCAATGATCTCACCTTACAACATAAATAACAAACTAAATTCAGATAAAATAATATAGTATAAGCAAACTAGGAATGAATGAAATAGAAAGCAAAAAAAAAAAAGAAACAGATGAAATTAAAACCTAATTCTTTGAGAAGATCAATTAAGTTGATAAACCTCTAGCCAGATTGATCAGTGGAAAATGAGAAAACCTACAAATTGTCAAAATCAGGAATGAAAGAGGAGTTATCATTACAGATTCTAGAGTTATTAAAAAGCTAGTAAGGAAATCATATGATGACAGAAAGCTGATCTGTTATTGCTTGCAGATGAGCAGCAAGGGCGGGAGGAACAAGAATGAGAGAGTACAATAGGGCTTGCACAGGTTTTGGGGCGGATGATTATGTTCATTATCTTGATTGTCATGATTTTCCAATTTTATTCATTATGTCAAAACTTATTAAATTGTACAATTTAAATATATGTACGGTTTATCTTATGTCAATTATCCCTCAATAAATCTGTTTTAAAAATTATGAGATGATGATTTAATGAAGAAATCCAGAAGGTAAAGGGGATGAGGTTGCGCACAGAAAGGGAAAGTTGTATAAAGTTATGGGAATACAAGGGACAAAAGAAAAGGAATGAAAGAACAGTGTGAGAATGCAGGCGGCAAAGGTAGTGATCACAGTAAATTTGTTGTGTTGATTAAAAGAGATGGATATAATTTTTTTAAGTTCTTTTTAATTCCTCATTTTGACTATGTCTGGAAAATTAATAACTCGTATTGGCTTGGGAAATATAGTTACATAGCACATGAATGCATAACCGACTCTCCCTTTGACCTACGTAAACTGCAGGATGTAAGATTTTAAACAGTATGCCAAGGCTTCCTTGGTGGCACAGTGGTTAAGAATTTGCCTGCCAGGGCTTCCCTGGTGGCGCAGTGGTTGAGAGTCTGCCTGCCGATGCAGTGGACACGGGTTCATGCCCCTGTCCGGGAAGATCCCACATGCCACGGAGAGGCTAGGCCCGTGAGCCATGGTCGCTGAGCCTGTGTGTCCGGAGCCTATGTTCCACAACGGGAGAGGCCACAACAGTGAGAGGCCCATGTACCACAAAAAAAAAAAAAAAAAAAGAAAAAAGAATTTGCCTGCCAATACAAGGGACATGGGTTCAATACCTGGTCTGGGAAGATCCCACATGCCACGGAGCAACTAAGCCCTTGTGCCACAACTACTGAGCCTGTGCTCTAGAGCCCGCGAGCCACAACTACTGAGGCTGTGTGCCACAATTACTGAAGCCCGTGCGCCTAGAGCCTGTGCTCCACAACAAGAGAAGCCACTACAATGAGAAGCCCACACACGGCAACGAAGAGTAGACCCCGCTCGCTACAGCTAGAGAAAGCCGCACACAGCAACAAGACCCAACAAAGACAAAAATAAATAAATTAATTAATAAAAAATAAACAGTATGCCATTTATCAATTTATTGCCTCTCTGCTCCAAATGTGCCCTTCAATATATGTGCAGACATAATAGACAGAATTCTTTAAGCAGCCCTCTATATAGTGAGCTGCATGCTATGCTTCTCAGTAGAGGGTGCTGGAGAGACACTGTGGGAGGAAACCATCCTTTAGCTGTTTCCTACAGCTGCTTGGTAGGTTAATGTGTGGACTTGAAACATCTGGTGAATCTCTGCCCTAACACTGTGGCCTAGGTCAGGCTTGGTAAATAGCCTTCCGCAAGCGATGTACATGGAAGAAAGACCTCCCACCTACATCTGCACAGTGATTCCTTAGCGGGTCCCTATGCCCCAGTTTTCTAGAGTGCTTGCAGCAAGCTGCTCCACCACCAGTACAACGATGTTGCTTCCTGTTTGAACAGTGACTGCAGACCAGCTCTGGCCTGGGCAAACCAGTGAACTCTGTTATTCAGTAGGCCGAATTAAAGTTTTTCCCATCATCAAAAAATCTACAAACAATAAATCCTGGAGAGGGTGTGGAGAAAAGGGAATCCACCTACACTGTTGGTGGGAATGTAAATTGGTACAACCACTACGGAGGACAGTATGGAGGTTCCTTAGAAAACTAAAAACAGAGCTGCCATATGATCCAGCAATCCCACTCCTGGGCATATATCCAGAGAAAACATGGTTCAAAAGGATACATGTACCCCAACGTTCATTGCAGTGCTGTTGACAATAGCCAAGACATGGAAGCAATCTAAATGTCCATCAACAGATGAATGGATAAAGAAGATGTGGTACATATATACAATGGAATATTACTCAGCCATTAAAAAGAATGAAATAACCTCATTTGCAGCAACATGGATGGACCTGGAGATTATCATACTAAGTGAAGTAAGTCAGACAGAGAAAGACAAATATCATATGATATCACTTATATGTGGAATCTAAAAAAAACGATACAAATGAACTTATTTACAAAACAGAAACAGACTCAGATTTAGAGAACAAACTTATGGTTACTGGGGGGAAGGGTGGAAGGGAAGCATAGATTGGGAGTTTGGGACTGACATGTACACACTGCCATATTTAAAACAGATAACCATTTAGGACCTATGGTATAGCACAAGAACTCTGCTCAATACTCTGTAATAACCTAAATGGGAAAATAATTTGTAAAAAAGTAGATATATGTATATTATAACTGAATCACTTTGCTGTACACCTGAAACTAACACAACATTGTTAATCAACTATACTCCAACATAAAATAAAAATTAAAAAAAAATTCTCCAACAAAGTCGAACTTTTCCACGTTTGTCCTTTCTTGACTACTACCCCTCATCCCTCAGCTACCATATACAGTTTCCTTACAATTACAGTCACTCCTTTAACAGAGTTTCAGCGTTTTTTATATCACACTTTCCCTGTTTAACCTACTATGTGATTCTAATTCTTGATTTGATTTATACTGATATGAATGGTGAAATAGTGAAACCCAGTAAGGAGTAGCAGGGAAAACACATTTAATTAAATTCCAGTAAGGAAAGGGCTCTTCCACTCAGAGAGATTAAACAAGCCTCCTCTTTCTAACAAGTGTGCCAGAAAGATATCAGCCAACGGGAAAAACAACAATTATGGCAGAGAGAATTCAAAGATGGTGTGATATGTCTGTTGATTAAAGGAGCTATCGAATGATGTTTTAGAAAAAAAAAGTTTGTTTCCAATTGTTCATTGCCAGTAAACAGAAATATAACTGACTTTTTGTATGTTGACCTTTTATTCTGTGACCTTACTAAACCAACCCACTTACTAGGTTCTGTGATATTTTTTGTAGATTGCTTGGTATTTTCTACATAATCATGTTTTCTGCAATTAAGGAGTGCTATTTCTTTCTTTTCTATCTATATGATCTTAATTTTCTTTGTTTCTCTTATTTCACTAGCTAGGACTTTTAGTACCATGATAGATAGGAGTGGTAAGAGCAGGTATTTTTACCTTGCTACCAATTTTACAGAGAAGGACTTCAGTTTCTCACCATTAAGTATGATGTTAGCTGTAGGCTTTTTTTTTTTTTAGATGCCCTTTTCAGGTTGAGAAAGTTCCCTACTATTCTTAGAGATTTTCATCTGAGTGGATGTTGGGTTTGTGTTTTTTCTATATCTATTTAGAAGATCACATGGTTTTTCTTTTTTAAAAAAGTTGCGTATGTGGTGAATTACATTTTGATTTATGTGTTAAACCAAGTTTTATTCCTATGATAAATCCCACATGTTCATGAGTATCATATATTTCTGTATATTGTTAGATTTTTCTAAATATTTGTTAAGAATTTTTGCCCTTATGTTCATGAAGAGTATTAGTCTGTAGTTTTATTTTCATGTCTTTTTTCTAATTGTAATATCAGGGTAATATTGACCTCATAGAATTAATTGGGAATTCCCTTTTCTTCTATCCTCTGGAAAAGTTGTATATAATTCTTATTATGTTTTCCTTAAATGTTTGGTAAAATTCATCACTGAAAACATCTGGGTCTGGAGTTTTCTTTATGAAAAGATTTCTAGGTACAAATTCAATTTTTAAAATAGATAAAGAGAGATTTATGTTATCAATTTCTTTTTGAGTGTGCTATTGCAATATTTTGTGCCTTTCAAGGAACTGTCCAGTCTAAGTTTTAAAAATTATTGATGTAATGTTGTCCATAATTTTATTAACTTATACTTTTATTATTTGTAGAATCTATGGTGATGTCATCTCTCTCATTCCTGATTTTGGAGAGGTCTATGTTTTCTCATTTTTTTCTGGTCAGTCTAGTTAGAAATTTTTATTGATATTCTCAAACAGCTTTCACTTTCAGTGATTTTCTCTATTTTCTCACTTCATTAATTTCATATTTCCATTCTGATGTTATTTCTTTCTTTTTATACTTATCTGCATTTAACTTTGTTTTATCTTTGTAGTGTCTTAGCATGGAAACTGAGGTCACTGATTTTTTTTTTCCTTTTCTACAATATTACAGGCCTTTATTGCTACTAGTTTCCTTCTATGTACTGCTTTAGCAGCACCCCACAAATCTTGTCATATTGTATTTTCATTTTCATTCAATTCAGAATACTTTTTGATTTCATTTTTATGCTTTCATGTTTGGATTGTTCAGAAATTCTTAAGTTGTTGATTTATCTTTTAATTCCATTTTAATCAGAGATCTACTTTGTATGTCTTGAATCCTTTTAAACAACTGAAACATAACATGCTTTATGTTCTGGAAGATGGTTTATTTTAGCAAGTGGTTCATGTATGCTTGTAAAGAATGTTCATTCTGCCATTGATTGAGAATCTATAAATGTCAATTAGTTTAATTTTGTTAATACTATTGATCAAATCTTCTATATCCTTACTGAATTTCTGTTTACTTGGTCTATTATTGAGAGAATACTAAAATCTGTTCTTATAATTGTAGCTTTGGCTTTTCCTGCTTTTAATTCTACTGTTTTTGCTTCATGTATTTTGAAGCTCTGTTACATGCATAAATCTTTAGGATTGTTATTACCCCTTGAATAATTAACTTCTTGCCATTATAAAATAATCTTTTATTTCTGGGAATATTTTTTGCTCTATAATCTACTTTACCTGATGTTAATATCACCGTTTTATAATTAGTGTTACCATAGTATATCTTTTTTCCATACATATCTTTAAATTTATGTCTCAGTACATTTCTTATACACAACATATAAGTACACCTTGGTGTTTTATTCACTATGACAATGTCTGACTTTTAATCAGTGTGCATTTACATTTAATGTGATTATTGACATCTTTATCTTTAAATCGATCATCTTGCTATATGTTTACCATTGATCTCATCTTATAATTTTTTGTGATTCTACTTCATCCCGTTGTGGGCTTTTTATCAATAACTCTTTTGTTGTTGTTATTTTAGTGGTTTCTGCAGGATTTATAATATACACCTAATTTATCATAACCACCTTTAAATGATTTTATACTACTTAATGTATATGATAAGAAATTTATAATACTATACCTCCATTTCTCCCCTCCCAACCTTTGTGCCATATTTGTCATATATTGTACCTTTACATACATTATATTACCTATGCTGCATTTTTATTGTGTTAGTTTGCTCTTGCTGCTATAATAAATTACCACAAAATTAGTGTCTTAAAACAAAACAAATTTATTATCTTACATTTCTGTAAGTCAGAAGTCTGATGATCACATTTGAATTATACCTATAGAGTAAGCAGACAACTTTGGAAAGGAAAATAGATTGTTTTGTTGTTTTGTGCCTACATCTATTTTTCTATATTTTTTCTTTAATTGTGTATTAGCTTTAAAATTTGAAAAATGCATATGTTACAAATATGTGTATATAATGCCTATATAGAAGAAATAATTGATATATATTTTAGTATTTGTCATCTTAAATACTTTTTCAATTAAGGTAGTATATTAATGTATCATAAATTAATTTGAATTTTTTCAATTCAAGCAATTATACAAAATGAAAATGCATTGTTTTGTGGTAAAATATATATTTAAACATAGTAATTAATAATTTAAAAATAAAAACGGAAACTTCAATCTTTTCCAGGGTATGCCCATGTCTTTCTACGTACCTGTAGGTGAGAAGTTTTCAATTTTTTTTCCTTGAATTTAATTAAAGAAAATCAACTGGGTATTCTATCTTAATTGAACTTAAAGAACTACTGTGTATAAATTCACATTTGGAAGCATTCTATATACAACTGTTTACTTGAGAGTTTTCACTATTTATCTCAATGTCCATAGCCTACATTGAAGCTGAAGAAATTCTCATTCACCTCAGTTTCTTGAAATGATATGATAAAGCAAATGAACTCTGCAAAGAAGATACATTTTTAGCAATATATAATATAGCTATGCACTCTCCATTGCAGAGTATTCAAAAATGGCACTGAAATATATTGACTAAATAGAAGCCATGAACTATATATTCTGGATTAGGAATTTGTGGTGGCTACACCTACACCATCCTCTGTTTCTTAGAACTAGTTGGTAATTTTGAGAACTTTCAGAAAAATAAGAAGGAGAAAAAAGAGGGCATGGAGAAGGAGGAGGAGAAGGAGAAAGACATAAAGCTTGAGAACTATGTCATTTCCCACCTTTGAACATATTACTCCCCATTGCTATTAAGCACCAGCTGATCACTTTCAACATCAGTGCATTTGTTTCTTCTTCATAAGGACAGGCTATGTGGTGTCATTTGTATTCACCTCAGGCAGACACAGAGCCTCTGCTCATTTCATCAAAGAACTATTTATGAGGCTGTAAAAAAGATGAGTTTCTCTGAATAGTCTCCAAATTAAACTTTTTAAAGTTTAATGTTGGCACACAAGAATAATTACAGTTATAAACCATTAAACATTTAGAAGAAATTTATAGGATTGGAGGGAGAAAATTTACAGCTGTGGCCTAATACAATAAATTTCCTCTGTAAAAGCAGAACCACAGAAGCATTTCTATTCCAGACTCCGGAAAAAGAAAATGCTTATTAACATTACCCAAACATGGAGGCACTATATTCGGACATTATTTATACAGAAAGATGAATACCTTTAAAAAATATAGTTAATTAACCTTATAAGCAAAAGTCAATTTTTTTTAACATCAGTAAATAGAGTGCACTAAACTTATTTGTAAGATTAGACTATATATACTCTCTTATACTAGAAGACAATCTAGTGCTTTAGAGTATTTTTATTTTTTCTAAGAGTTATTAAACATCAACTATTACACTCCTGGGTGGGTTGGTGATGGCGGGGGGGCGGATTTCTATGAAGTTCAATCATGTTGTTTAAAAAAAAAGTTACCCAGCCCCACAACTACACATCAGTGCCTAGGGAGACGTCTTCCTCTGAAATTCTAATATGCCTTCATAGTGCAGATATGTTTGTTTTTTACTGTTTGCTTAAACGAGGACTGTGTTCTACTGGCCCATTAGTGTGATGAAGTAGAGATGTCAGGCAACCACTCAGTCATTGTGAGAAAATATCTGGTCACCAAACAGACTGGCTATTCAGTTAACTAATCACCTATGGCTTAGAGCTCACTTCTACCTGCCATGCCACTTTAGCCAAAAACACTCATGTCTTTCTGTTTGTTTGACTCTTCTTTTGTGACATTTAGTAGCATTTAAAATTGTTCTTCCAATAGATCTTGTACATTTCTTATTGATTCCTAGGTATTTTCTTTTGCTTGTATAAATAGATTTGTTGCCTTAATTGTATTACCTCACGGGTTGTTGCTGCCCACCTCTTTATTGAATTATATCACTTGTAGTGTTAATTAAGTCTCTTGGGTATTTGAGGTAAACAGTAATATCATCTGTAAATAAGAATAGTTTTATTTCCTCCTGTCTAATTTTTACCCCTCATATCTTTTATATACATATAGAAGACTTTTAAATGATTGCGGTGATAAAGGAGATCTTTACATTTCTCCTTGACTTTGTCGGAGAAGCCTTCATAGTTTCCTCATTAGATTTGTTGCTAACATTTGTGTTGATTGAAATAATAAGTAAATAAATAGATAACTCAAGTATGCTTACAAAATATTTTTATGAGGAAGTATTTTTTTTCAGTGATAAATTTTTTATATGATGTTTAGTATAGGCAAACAAATATTCCATTTAGGTCAGCAGGTGGCATTTACAGAAATGCAGAAGAATTATACTTTTGCGCTTGTTCAAACTTGTGCAGTTACCAGTGAAGACAGAAATAGCCAGGGCTGTTTATCTTATTTATTTATTTAACTAAACAAATATATATTTTTCTTTTTCTAACATCTTTATTGGAGTATAATTGCTTTACAATGGTGTGTCACTTTCTGCTGTATAACAAAGTGAATCAGCTCTACATATACATATATCCCCATATCCCCTCCCTCTTGCGTCTCCCTCCCTCCCACCCTCCCTATCCCACCCCTGTAGGTGGTCACAAAGCACCGAGCTGATCTCCCTGTGCTATGCGGCTGCTTCCCACTAGCTATCTATTTTACATTTGGTAGTGTATATATGTCCATGCCACTCTCTCACTTTGTCCTAGCTTACCCTTCCCCCTCCCCGCGTCGTCAAGTCCATTCTCTATGTCTGCATCTTTATTCCTGGCCTGCACCTAGGTTCATCAGAACCATTTCTTACGATGAAGTGTTTTAATGAGACTTTCAGGAAGTGTGTGTCTCATCACCGAGTTTTTAGAATCTAAGAAGATAATCATATACTTTCTTAAAATTTTGGTCTACTGCTGTACAGAGTTATGTTAATAGACATTAATAAAGAGAAACCCTTACCTTCCTGGAATAACCCCTACTAGATCGTGTTATATTATTATTTTGATATGCTGCTGGATGATTTGATAAAATTGTATTAAAATACAAGAATATTTTATTCCCTCTAGGAATGATGATTCAGTAATGAATCATGGAAATGATAATGATATAAAAGAAGACAAATAAAAGCATCAATATTCTTTGTTAAACATACATGGGAAATGAGACCAAATAAAGTGGCAAGTCAATGAGTTAACTTTATAACCTATTCATCTGTGCTTTTACAAAGCCTAAACTAACTATTAAAATTAAACATGAGTTTTTAGCAAGTGACTACTACATTTTTTAAAGTGATTATCCAATCATACGATTTTTACCAAGTGGTCTTTTACTGTGATGGGTATGTCAGTAAAGTAATGATGAACAAAAACAAGGCACAAAACAAAAGCCTCACACTGCTGCAATAAACCCTGTTTTTTCTTCTAGAGTGGTGGAGCGAGGACCTTGATGACACTGTCTCCAACAATATCAGCAAGACTTTACCTAGAAATAACTACAGCAAAAACATTTAAAAATCTCTGGAAATTGTCTAAAGGATTTACAGCAAATAGAGAAACATCCACTCAAGAAGATATGCTAGATCTTAGTTAGAAAACCAGCGACTGTGTTATTTGATCCACAACCTACTCCCATGTTGCTCACCAGACCTGCATATGGAAGCTCTACCCTGGGTGGGTGTAGCAAAAAGGGAGCTCCCCTTCCCTCTAGCTCCTGGTCTAGGGCTGTGATTTCTCCCCAAAAGGGGAAGGACACTAGTTTATCTTGTCCTCCTCAGCCCCATGTTGCAAAAACACTCTTCTGGGTGAGCACTGGCAACAGGACTGATGTTCCCTTCATTGTCACAAACCATGAAGATCTTGGGAGAGAGCAATTAAGAGGGTCTGGTAGCTCCATAATACTGATACAAGCAAGCAAAATGGCAGAGCAATCAGAAATATAACAGAGAGCAATAGAGGGACCCCTTGAGATCACACTCAGCCCTGGGAATCATGAAGATAGTACACATTCACTAGGCTGCCCAATCTCAGAACAGGATGTGGAAACAATTCCTAAATCTCACACTTATCTATTAACAGAGGGCAGAAAACAACTGGCACAGGGGACTTAACTACAACCTCTGATCAATGTTGCCTAAGCATTAGGCTACTCTAACCAAGGAACAACTTATAGGAAGTTTATTTGTTTAAAAATAAAATCACATGCACCCTTGATAGTCTGGAAGACTGTGTGTATGCCCAAGGCTATGCCCTCTCAGAAATAATCAGAATGAGAACATCCAGGCTACTAGTCCCTGGATGAATGTTTGCCAAAAACTGACTGTGTTAACAGCACACAAGCCACACACATATCCAACATTAAAGAGTAGAAATCTAACTGGTCAGGGGGCTTAAACACACTCAATGATCAATAAGTGGCTTACGCTGACAAAGGAGGAAACTTTGGTAGCCATGCTAAAAGATAAAAACAAGCAAAAAAAAAAAAAAAAAGAAAAGTCTAAGCAGGGGCATCAGAAGATTCAAACTGCAGGGAAAATAAACATCATAGTTTCAGTTCAACTAAGTCACTAGACAAATAAACAAATGACCAATCAAACAACAACAACAAAAATTACAACTCCCTATAGGTGTCTATGGGTGGGAATCAGTCTCCACAGTTCTGACATTATCTTGAGATATAATTTTCAACTGAAAAAATATGAGACATGCAAAGTTCTGAAAAGTGTATGTCAAACAAATGAAAAAACAAAACAAAACATACAATAGAAACGTTTCTGTGGGAACCAGATTTTGAACTTTGTCAATAGATTTCCAAGCAGCTAGGATTAATTTGTTCCAAGACCTAAAGCAAACCACATATAAAGAATTAAAGGAATTCATGCTGACAATATCTCAACAATCAGTGAATATCAATAGTGAGATAAAAATTATAATAAAGAACTAAATAGAAATTCTAGAGTTAATCAAAATGTTCAGTAGTAGATTTGAGCAGGCAAAACAAAGATTTAGCAAACCTGAAGAAAGATTATAGAAATTATCAATCTAAGAAGAGATAAAAATAAAGCAATATAAATAGAGCCTCAGAAAAATGTGGGGCATCATTAAGAACATCAATATATGCACCATACAAAAGGAGAAGAGAGAGAAAAAAGGGCAGAAAAATATTTGAGGAAGCAACGGCTGAAAGTATTCCAAATTTGATGAAAAATATTGATCTACACATCCAAAAATATAATGAAGTTCGAATAAGATAAACACAAAAAGATCCACACTCATATGCATCACAGTTAAATGTTGAAAGCCAACAATAAAGAAAATATTTTGAAAGCAGAAAGAGAAAAACAACTCATCACATGTGAGAGAAACCAAATTAGAAGAGTCAGACTTCTCATCAGAAACAATGGAGACCAGAAAGTCATGGGCGACATATTCAAAGTTCTAAAGGTTAAAAAAAAAAACACCACCAAGAGTCTCAAAAATGAAAATTAAATAAAGATAATGCACTGCTATCATATCTATGTTACAAGAAATAATCAAAGAAAATTCTTCAGGTTGAAAGCAACTGATAGCAGACATAAATTCAAAGCCACATGAAGAAACAAAGAGTGCTAGTTAAAAAAATTATGTAGGTAGTTATAAAAGATAGTATAATTACATATTTCTTCTCCCTTCTCTTAAATAATTAAAAATTTAATAAAACAATGTATCTAATTGTGTTGTTGGAGGTATATATATACATATAATACATTTATATATATGTAATATATATGTAATTTGTATCATATTATGCAATGCAAACATTATACAATAGCCATACAAAGGAGGGCAGGTGGGAATTAAGATGTATTCGAATAAAAAAGTGAAACCAGATGGTAACACAAATCTACACAAATAAATTAAGAGAATCAAAACTGTAGTGATGAAATGTTATATATTAGATACTGGTAATGGTTGTCCAACTCTGTAACTTTACTAAAAAAAATTATTAAAAATTGAATTGTATGATTTAAGTGGTTTTCTGGAGAAAGAATCATTTGAGATAGATATATTACTAGCGAACAGAACTCTCTCAGAGAGAACATCATGCACAAGCCATGAAATACTACACTTAAAACCTAAGGATATTCAGACATAATATATGGTGTGGCAAATAGTGAAAAGATGGTTTGCAAGCAGGATAATAAACAAGCAAAGGTCAGCCAATGAAAGGTTTTATATTACATGTTATAATACTAGGATTTTTTTTTGTCTAATTGGATCCTAATTTGAAAAGACACGGTATACTTTTATAACACGTCATCCGATTAAATATTCTTTCATTAGTTCATTCCACAACATTCATTTAGCATATGTTAAGTAAAAGCACTTTGCTTGGTGTTGGATCTTATGAAGTTGCTCTGCTTGTTTGAGAGATTAAAGAAAAACTAGTAACACTAAGGTTACAACTGAGACTTAAAAAAATGCTTTAGGTTGAATTTCTATAGTGACTTCATAGATATCAATTATCAAAATAGCCTTCAGTAGACAACTGTTTAGCCATAGTATATGGATTAGGAGATACAAGATAAAAACAGCAGCATTGAAAAAGAAATCCTGTCTACCCTGTACATTGAGAATAAATCTTCCAGTAAGAAGAAAATAGAAAACAAAGAAGGGGGATGAAAAGAGAAAAAGAAGCAGATAAATATGTTTATACTAAAAAAAAAATCATATTTAGACTAATATTTCATAACAATCTCACATTACCTGGGACTAGGTTTTCTTAGAAGTTCTTTGTTGATCCAGTTCTTAAGAAGTAGCACATTAATGGACAATTTGAAAAATCATATTTTTTCTTATTCTGTTTGTGTATTGGATACTGTTTGAAATGGAAGGAAGATGGTAGAAACTTGGAATGGTGAAAATCTGAGAGAAAGATAATAATTTCTTTAGTAGATAAGACTTGTGCTGTTCCCTATTTCACTGTCTTCCTGCCCAGGATTTGTTGACTGGTGTAATCAAGTGAAAGAGCAGTGGTGATGGATGTCAGATGATTATAATTTCTGTGTTGTTGTTCTAGCCATCACAAGTCTGAAATATTTTCAGAATGCTGCAGCTGCAACTGATGCCATTTCTGAGCAATGATCATAACAATTTGCAAATATACATGGATTAGCGTTGTACTAGTGTGAGCCTTGGAAACCAGTACACTGTGCAGCTGTTCATTTACAGTGTATAAATGTCCAGTCCTATGGGAAAGGTAACTTTGTACCAGGATGAGCCTACCGCATGGATTTCAGAATGGTATAAATATAAATTACAAATTAAATACATACCTGGAAAGCATATTATCTCTACACAACAAAAGGCAAGAAATTAAAATGGAAGTTTATATCTGTGGACCAACTTCCTCTGCAAAGAATGTTCATGAAACTCTGGATTGATAGCTGCTGGCTGAGTTAAACTAATGGTAATGATTAGAAATTTTTAAAAATCATTTTTAAGCTGAAAATCTTTGGAGAAATTGGTTTCTCATAAAATTTCGTTTTTACTCTAGAATGGAGCTTCACCTAGGCAATCTATTAAGACACATTTTTTCCTTGATAAAATTCACAGAATGATTTGTGACTTTTACCCACAGGAAAGCAAAATAAAGACAAACAGGATAATTCCATTTTTCCTTTCAATTATATTTAGTATAAGTTTCTTCCTCTCTTAAAAAAGTTTTAAAAAAAGATCTTTAGGAAGAACTAAGTGATATACACTGAATTTTCTTTAATAATGTCTTTTTTTGGAATAGGTCTATTTTAATTTTTTTAAATTAATTTGCTGTTGAGCATGAAAAGTGTTTCTTTCACTATACAGACTAGATTTCAAAGCACACAAACAATGAGATCGTCAAAAGATCTTTCACTGGTGTTACATACTTTCTGTCATATTCTAAATGTTACCCATGGAGAAAGCATATGTGGAATTAGAAGTACATATACTTATCCTAATAATATCCTGTTAATTAGTCCAAAAATTCTAAAAATGTTTGATGAATTGCAGGATCATTTCCCCTTTGATGCTCATCAACATTAAAATAAGGTGGAAGAAATATTTACATATTAGAAATCTACATCCAAACTCAGTCACCTGCAGCCTATACACTGTATAAGATTTAGTGAGGCTCCTTTTAAAGAGTATTGGCCCTTACTCCATGGTTCTCAGATCCAGGGCAGGCCAGAAGAGACCATATTTCAACAGAATTCTAGGTAATTCATTTTCATTAAAGAACCACAGAATTAAAAATGCTGCACTAGTACAAGATTCAAACAAGAATTAAATTGAACAATGCCTAATGCCTGCTATATACATAATACAATGCTGGGGAGTGTTAGAGATAAAACAGAAACAGAAGTCCTGGTCATTAATCTGAAGGGTCTAACAATACAGTTTGGGAAAAATTTAAAATGAACAAGACAAGTAATATAAAAGGGGCAATCAATTAAATAAAGACTATTTACTGTGGAACATCAGTATTGAAGATCAGTGAAGGCCAGAGTTGTTAATAATGTGTCATAAAGATGATAAAATATAAGACGTGGTTGGGTCTTCAAAAAATTTTAACCATTTGAATACTTAGAGGTGAGTAGATAGGGTCTTTCTGGTCAAAGCTATAGATTTGCAAGTTATGGAAGTAGTATGAGATAAGAAATCTAATTACATGTTGAAGAGAACTGAGAAAGTATATTGAACAAGTAGTGTGACAGCAAATTATGAAGAAAATTGGAAACTGGGCAGAGTAGTAGATTCTGCACTGATTGCTGTAAAACTTGGTCTCTTCCATCACCAGAATATGCAGACTTTTTCATGTGATGCAAGAATGACTCTGACAAAACTTGCTTCAACATGAATAAAGCACTATTTTATAAAATCAAGGATGAGAATATGGAAGAAGTGATTGTTGCTTATTTAACAATCTATTCTAATCTTAATATATTATGTACAGTAGAAGGACAAATAGTTTAATTTTAAACCTGGAATTTGAAAAGGCCACAAAAGCTTTCTGATCCATTTATCTCATTTTCCAGTGCACAATTTGGACTGTAGATGTCATAATATCCATTCCATTTTTTCCTATTATATCATGATGCAATATGTTGAAAAAGACTAATACTATGTATTAATTAATGTCTCCATGGTGTTGAGTTATTGTTACCTTTAGAATATGCAATTAAATTTTTTTTAAAAAATGCAATCCAAATGTGTCTATTATAACAAATATTTCTGTAAGTATAAAATAAATAATAATGAGGTTTCACCTCTATTTAGTGATTGTGACATGCAAATTGTGTTGTTTATTGCTTAATTAGTGGTATGTGCTTTTTATTTGTGCTTTTTACGTGCTTTTTATTTCACATTTTATGAAATCAGTGGTTGGCTATAAGCACTAGATGTAAATAGAAATGATCAAGAACATAAATGGAGGATCCACCTTAAAAAACAGTATCTCTTCTTTTGCAATAAGAAAGAATGAGATGAGAATAGGCTGAAATTTGAGAATGAGAGGCAGATTTGAGAGACTGGTTGTAGAAGGTCTCTCTCTAAGAGACAAAATTGTCAAACTGGTAAGAGAGCAGCAGGCTTAAAATCTGAGGACTGGGGGGAGATGATGTTCTGCTATAACCGCCAGGAGAAAGAGGAAATGGAACTAACTTGAACAAAACTTCTACAAGTTTTGAATTCACTTATACTTTTGCATCAAATACTACATGTCCTGTGATAGAGCCTCAGCTAATCATCCAAAGATGAGTAAGTCATGGCCTCTTCATTACCAGGCTTGACCACAGTGGTGAAAAGCTGATAGAAACATGGTTTTTTTGAAGAAACAATGACCATATTTATGGTTTTTTCTTCATATAATGTTTAGTTGTCTACCAGAAAGAGAGGTAAACAGGGTCGTAGCAATGTACCTAGATTGGAAATTGATAGTTGGGAGGAAGTGGGGGTGAAAATACAAGGGACTGAAGAGTGACAAAGGTCAGTGTGTGTGTAAGCAACAGTAATATGGAATTATATTGGGAAAGTCATTTAATCTCTAAATCAGTTTCCTTATTAGTAAAATAAGGATAAGTGAACTTTATAAGGTTGTTGTATATATAAAATCAAATTACACATATGAAAGCATGTTGAAAGAAAATACTATTCATATATACCATTTTAGAAAAGTTTGTGAAAGAGAAACAATTCCCATGTTTTCTCCCATATCAATACATATTTTCTAAGGTAAAAGATAATAGATTAATAAAAGGAATAATGGCAGATTTCCATTATTTCATTTTTCTTGATTTTAATATGTAATATTCAGAGTGTTGTATGGAAATGTATATTCATTCACAAATAGTTTTGATGTTCTATGACCTACAGTGGTTACCAGGCAATCAAATTTATTGACCTGTGGAGAAAAATGAATAGTCCTGAGCTCTCCAGTAAATCTAGTAGCTGTGTAATTAACTTATAATTATGTAAGCAATAAAGGCATAATTATAAGATTATTAATATGTTAAAATTATAAGGAATTTTCTGGCATTTAATTAACATTTACCAAGGCAAGCTACAGCAAATTAAATATCAATTAATAAAAATAGTGACATTTATTTAGATACTCTATTAGCTGTCACAATTATTAACTTGTTATCACTGGCTTTTAAAATTCTGATTAAGTGCCTAAATATTCCTTACAATTTTTATGTGTTAAAAATCTAATTATATTAGTGTCCTGTAATTTAAAATTGATTACACAGCATCTCTCATAATAAATCTCAATACTCTCTTAACTGTCAATTGATGCATAATTGACATGTACTCATTTATAAAGCCAAATAAACACTTCCACTGGAACTAAGCAAGCTTACAAAAAGTTCTCTCTTTAAGTATCCAACCTTAAAAACCTCAAATTAAAAAAAAATTAGTAAACATATGGAACCATCTACATCTAGTGCAAAACACTGGATGTGGCTCCATGCCTTTAGCTCAGATTCATGATTTAGAATATGTTTTTCAAACACATAGCTGGCTACCTAAGAGATATCCATGTAAATTTAGTTTATCTCTTTTAATCTTAAGCACACGGCACCCCTGGGAAACTTACAGGTATAACAGCATTTCCCAAGCAACCATTGACTCCTAGGACCAACAGATATAAAAGTATGCCTAGTTGGTACAGTTATGATGAAAGATGTCTTAACTAGTATAAAATATTCATCATTCATGACAGCCATGTTAATCCCAAACTCTCATGATTCAGTTCTTTCGTGCATAACTTCTCAGTTGCCAAGATGAGGTAAGAAGTTTGAGAAGTATACTAACAGATAAGCCAGGATCTTTGTAAAATATACATGATAGCATTAAAAAAGAAGTGCAGTAAGTAAATCAAGAAAGCCACCAAAAGTAATAGATAAAATAGTCTTTGTTTTATGATATTTATTATAAAAATAATAATAGAAATGATTGCTGTTGTTGTTACCTGGAATTTAGTTCAATTTTACCAAGGCATAGCCTGCAAATCCTAGCCGATTAAAAAGTTACTTGAAAAAATTCTATGGTCAAATATATTTGAAATTTTTTTCTCGAGAGTTAAGGTACACACTAGCAAATAGAAGAGTACGAGGAATCCTTCAGTGAAGAAATCTATTTAAATTTGTCAAACATAGCATTTAAGCACAGAACTTTTAATTCACTTCGAGCTTATTAATCTATCAACAAACTAAACACAGAAAGGCTCTGTTAGGAGACAGGATTATCTTAAAAATAAAAAGACAGTGCAGTGTTCCCTAGACTATCTTAATCCTGAGCATTTTAATTAGAGAATATGATGTATGTGAAATTTAGTGATAAAAATTTCAGGGCTTTTCTGGTTAACTTATGAAGTTATGGGTGAATATGTTCCTTTTAGCTAAATCTGTGACCTCTTAAGGGGACATGTGTCAAAATTGTTATTTAAAAAAAAAAAAAGAATGTATTCATTCCTTGTTTCACAATAGCATAAACTGGCCCCCAAAAAAACCGTAGGCTTAAATGTTTGACTGTCATCAGGTCCTCACATATTACAGACACTTGAACAGACTGATATCACATTAAGAGTCAATACAAACTTCCTTTTAACTAGAAAACTTTTTTAAAAGATTAAATTATATTTAAATAAATAATAATCAGGTGAATTGTGACATAGTCAATGTATAAAATATATTTGAAATCAATTAAGAATAATAATGAGCAAATGATAGTAGAGAAGAGCATACTATCTCTGGATGTGAGATGTCTTCTTCAGAAACTATGTCTTTGACTCTAATTTTAAACATAATTATTTATTATAACTGCCACTCAGATTTTGTGGTCCTCATTCAAACTAAACTATTTTCCTTGATAATATCCCCTTAACTGATCTATTTAGAAATTAACTTTTCAAAACAAAAACTGGCTTAATTTACTTATCATGACACAATGTGTCATTCTCACTGCACCTGTTAATCTTCCTTTAAGAATCGGAATGCCCACTTAATCTGAAATATCTTTTAATGAATCACATATACATTTTAGTTTTTAAAAAACATTTTACAGGGCTTCCCTGGTGGCGCAGTGGTTGGGAGTCCGCCTGCCAACGCAGGGGACACGGGTTCAATCCCTGGCCCGGGAGGATCCCACATGCCGCAGAGCAGCTAGGCCCGTGTGCCACAACTACTGACCCTGTGCTCTGGAGCCCGTGAGCCACAACTGCTGAGCCCGTGTACCACAACTATTGAGCCCACGTGCCACAACTACTGAGGCCCGTACGCCTAGAGCCCAGGCTCCACAACAAGAGAAGCCACTGCAATGAGAAGCCCCTGCAATGAGAGGCCCGCATGCCACAACAAAGACCCAACGCAACCAAAAATAAAAATAAATAAATTTATTTTAAAAAAAACCAAAACATTTTACACTTACTATGAAATATATATGGATAAATAATGTGCACAAAAAGGTATGTACTGTTCAATAAATTATTCTAAAGGAATCCTTGCATAATGCCTACCAGGCCAAGAGGTAAAATATTGCCAGCATTTCAGGTAATCCCTGCATGACTCTTGGCAATTAAAAATTCCTTTCCTCCCAACTGGGTACAACCAATATTTTGATGGCAATGGTAAATAAATGCTTTCTTCCTTTTTTGTATAGTTTTACCGAGTATGCATTTTGAAACATTATATTCTGTGCTGCCTATTTTTTAAACTTTATATAAATGGAATCATATATATTCTTTTATCACTAGCTTTATTTATTCAAATTATA
This sequence comes from Mesoplodon bidens, assembly GCF_964165515.1. Taxonomy (NCBI): domain Eukaryota; kingdom Metazoa; phylum Chordata; class Mammalia; order Artiodactyla; family Ziphiidae; genus Mesoplodon; species Mesoplodon bidens. Next base: position 55,013,066 of record NC_138162.1, read on the forward strand.
TTTGGAAGTTCATCTGTTTTGTTGTATGTTGTAAAGTTTGTTCACTATTCTTTAATATACCACAATTTGTTTATGCATTCTCCTGTCGTGGATGTTTTTATTTTTTCCAGTGTTTGGTTATTATAAATAATGCTTCCAGGACCATCCTTATACATGTGCATGCACATGCATTTCTGGAGTAAAGAGGAATTACTTCATGGTAATTGGTTCAGGAAATGTATGTCCTATGTTAGTAGGTATTACAGCACAATTTTCCAAAGTAATTTTACCAATTTACATTCCCAAAAGAAATGCACAGAAATTTCCATTGATCTACATCTTTAATAAACTTTGGTATTATGTGTCATTTTTATTTTGCCCATTCTGCTGTGTAATTGTGTCTAACTTTCATTCCTCTGATGAATAAGCATTTGAACATCTCGTAATATGCATATTGACTACTGGCACATCCTCATTTGAAGAGCCTGAACAAGGTTTTTACCCATTTTTATTGGCTTCTTTGCCTTTTTCTTGGTATTTTGTTGGGACCATTATATACTATCTGGGTACAGGTCTTTGCTAGATATATGCATTGCATACATTTTCTCACACTATTTGGTTTAACTTTCACCTTCTAACTGGTGCATTTTAGTAAATACCAGGACTTAATCTTAATGGAATTTAATTTATCAAATATCATGTCACACTGTATTCTGCTGAAGAAACTTAGCCTGCTCCAAGGTAATAAATACGTTTCATCTAAAAGATTTATTTACTTTTCTATTTTAAATCTATGATATATCTGTAATTGACTCTTGCATATGGTACTAATCAAGGGTTATTCCTTTTTAAAAAATGCAAATGTTTAATTGAACTAAAACCATTTATTTAAGAGGTAATTTTCCCCTTTTCTGGCTGTAGTCATTAATAAAAAGACCATTAACATATGTTTCATTGTTATACCAAATACTATAATATGTAGATATTTATAATGGGTTTTTATATCTAAATCTTTAATTTCTCCAGCTTTGTATTTCTCTTTTGAGTTTTCCTTGACTATTCCAGACTTTTAATTACCATGTACCCTTCAGAATGAAGCTGTGGATTTATACAAATGTACAAAATTTTATAGGATTTTGAATATGATTTCAATGAATGTATAGAACCATTTTAAAAGATAGTGCTTTCAAATCTTTAAAAATTTTCTAATTCAGGAAAGTTTACTTAGATTTTTAAAAAACTCATACTTCATGATGTTTTGTATTTATAAGTATAGAAATTTTGCACATATTTTGTTACATTTATTCATAGGCATTTGATGTTTTCTAATGCTATAATAAATGACACTATTTAAAAACTTTTGTTTGTTTTCTACAATGACCTGGTCTTCAATAAACCTGATACATTCACTTTAATTAGAAAAGTGTATCCACAGTGTCATTTTGATTTTCTATATATACAATCACATTTTTTGGCAAATAGTGAAAATTTCACGTTTTTCCTAACCTTTATAATTTTATTTGCCTTAAATATCTGGCTAGGACGAAGTTTGCCATGTTGAATCAAAATTGTGACAGAGAGTGTATTACTAGAATATCAAACAGAATTAGCAGAAGACAGGATTAATGAAAGAAGGGCAATAAAAATGTTCAAACCAAATAATAGAGAAAAACAGAATAGAAATTGAAGAAGATAGCATAAGAAATAAATGAAAAACACTGAAAAGTTCTAACAAATGTATAACTGAAGAAATATTTAAGATGATGCCTGAGACTATTCCAAAACTGAGAAAAGTTATGAATTCACAAGTTGAAAACACCTAGTAGGACAACAAAGAAAACACACCTAGGCACATACAAGTCAAAGTACACAAAGCAAAAGACAAAAAAAAAAAAAAGCTGGTACATCTTATTTTGAAAAATTAAAAATAAAAGTGACAGGGCTTCCCTGGTAGCGCAGTGGTTGAGAGTCCGCCTGCCGATGCAGGGGACACAGGTTCGTGCCCCGGTCCAGGAAGATTCCGCATGCCGCGGAGAGTCCGGAGCCTGTGCTCTGCAATGGGAGAGGCCACAACAGTGAGAGGCCCACGTACCGCAAAAAAAAAAAAGTGACAGTGATGTCCCACCAGAAATCAAGTGGCAAGACAATGAAATAGCATGTTTAAAATGCTGATATAACTTCCAAACTAGAAATCTACATGTATTGGAAATGTATTTCAGAATGGAAGAGAAAAGTAAAGAAACATTGAGAGAAATCCCAAAATGAGTTTGTATAAAATGCAAAGCAAGCAGAAGAAAATAACTAATAAAAAAGCAGAGGGCTTCCCTGGTGGCACAGTGGTTGAGAGTCCGCTTGCCGATGCAGGGGATGCGGGTTCATGCCCCAGTCCGGGAAGATCCCACATGCCATGGAGCAGCTGGGCCCGTGAGCCATGGCCGCTGAGACTGCGCATCTGGAGCCTGTGCTCCACAACAGGAGAGGCCACAACAGTGAGAGGCCCGCGTACCGCCAAAAAAACCCCCAAAAAACAAAAGAACTAGAGCAGAAATCAAGGAAATTGGAAACAGGAAATCAATAAAGAAAAACAACAAAATCAAAAGCTGGTTCTTATGAAAAGTCAACAAAAATTGATAAACTTCTAGTCAGGTTAACTAAGAAAAAAAAGAGAAGATACAAATTGTTAATATCGGAAATGAAAAGAGATCATCACTATTGATTCTTTACATATTAAGGGCTAATAAATAAATATCATAAACAACTCTATGCCCACAAATTTGATACCTTAGATGGTTTAGTTAAATTTCTTAAAAGACACAATCTACCAAACCTCACACAAGGAGAAATATGTAATGTTAATAGTCCTATATTTATTAAAGAAATTGAATAAATAATTAATAACCTTACATAAAAGAAAGTACCAGCCCAGATGTGTTCACTGGTGAATTCTACCAAACAATTAAAGAGGAAATTACACCAATTCTCAACTCTCTCTGCCAGAAAAAAGAATTAGAGTGAATACTTCCTAACTCATCCTGTGAGGCCAGCATCACCCTAATACAAAAACCAGGCAAAGACGTTACAAGACAAGGAAACTACAGACCAATAATTCTTGTGAACATAGATGCAAAGATCCTCAATGAAATATTATTGAATGAAATAATATTCAATGAATATTGAATCCAAAAATATATTAAAAATTATACAACACAACCGAGTGGGATTTACCTCAGGTATGCAAGGCTGGTTCAGTATTTGAAAATCAGTTGATGTAATCCATCATATCAACAGATTAAAGAAGAAAAATAATATCATATCAATGTATACAAAAAAATCCGACAAAATTCATTACCCATTCATGATTAAAAAAAACAAACAAAAACTCTCAGCAAGCTAGGAATAAAGGGGAACTTCATTGACTTGATAAAGAACATCTACAAAAAATCTACAGCCAACCTCATACTTAATGTTAGGAACTAGATGCTTTCCCACTGAGATCAGGGACAAGGCAAGGACATCTGCTTTCATCACTCCTACTCAACAATATACTGGAAGTCATAGCTAATACAGTAAGACCAAAAACCAAAAAAGTCCAGATTGGGAAGGAAGAAGTAAAACAGTCTTTGTTCGCAGATGATATAATTGTATATGAAGAAAATCCAAAGAATCAACAAAATAATACTGGAACTAATAAGCTATTATAGCAAGGTTGCAGGATATAAGGTAAATATGCAAAAGTGAATTGCTTTCTTATATTCCAACAGTAAACAATGGAAATTTGAAATTAAATAAAAAATACCACTAAAAAGAGAAATATTTAGATATAAATCTAAAAAATATGTACAATAGCTACATTGCTATCACCAAAGCAGCTGGATTCTGTTTGAGTTTCCCTCCCTGAGTCTAGGGCCCAGAAGTTGCCTGAAACTCTGAGCAATCAGAGCTACACCAATAATAAAGAAAAAAATTTATAGAAATTTATGATTCCTGATAAAGGTTTTTTCTCCTCCTTGCAAAAAATCATATTGCAAAGCAGCCAAGCTTTCAGAAGAAACAATTGGCTGAATTTTTAGTTTTCATATGCAAGTCAATCATTTTCACTGAATTACATTTATAATACTATTCTGACAAAAATATTTTTAATTTTTAAACCAAACAAACCAAACAATACAAAAATATAGACATATATACATGCATATATACATACCTACATACATACATAAAAATAAAGTCAAACAAAAAAACTCAACACCCTGACTCATCTTCAAGGTGTAAAGATAAAATTTAAATCTTCTTCTGATCTTGTATACGATATGTTCCATGGCAGACAGGTAACTACGTTAAAGTAAGGACTAAATCTTAGTTTCACCATTTTTATTCCATAATGGTTTATGTAATTTACTGTTGAATATCCATATAAAACAGACCTTGAACTAATTTTTATTATGATTTTCTTTTGTTGGTTTTAACACTACATACCATATAAATTTAGACATAAATAGCCATGGGAGATTCGGTTTAGACTAAGATTTTTCGGGAGAAACACCTCTCTACCCATATTCCAGATACATGTACAGACAAGTGTTGACGAGTTGTACCTGTACTAGTGGTGTAGTCTTTCTTTCTGGTCCAAACTATTACTCAGGGTATCACATTAGGAGCTCTAATTTTATGAATTTTCTACCTCCTTAAGTCCAAGTTCTGTCTCCAATCCATAGCTGGAGATGAACAGCACCAGTCTTAGCTTACTAGGACTGAAACCACTTCAGACATATGAGATTTCTTGTCATTTCTCCTTGTGTTCAATGGAGAAAATACAGGAGGATTTGTATTAGTAAATGAGACTGTTATTTTTCAAAATTAAATATATAATTCAGAAGAAGCTAGATTAAGATAGGTATGATTTGTGATAACATATTTTAACTTTTTAGTATGTCTTTGTATTTACATTTAAATGGGTGTGTCAAATAGCTAGTATTGAACTATACTTCAAGACAAACAATGAACTGCTTCTTTCTTAGATGCTTCAAAACAAATAATGAACTGTTATTTGAAGAAGGTGTCAGCAAGTTGACTTACTTCTCTAATTGCTAACTTATCTGACACTTCTTTATAGAGAGTTTTCCTTTTTAAATTGTGAAAACAGGAGAAGGGTTAAGTATGCAGGTTTTTAAGGAACTTCTGTGCATACAAAGTAAACCAATACAGGTGCACTTATCAATAAGCGAGTGTTGAGCTACCTACTGATAAGGTTGCTAAAGGAGACATCAAATCTGTAGAACAGTGATATGGCCAATAAGTTGGAATTTAATTTTTCTAGAGTAATCAGGAATTGATGATGCAATCAATAATAAACTAGACTTGTGCTTCCTTCTAGATTATTCTAATAATTAAAAATTAACGTTTATACATTAATCAGTTAGCTACGGTATTCACAATTTCTGAACTATTATTTTTAAGTAAAACCTGAATCCTAGTAATGCTACTATGATATTCTTTTTTTTTTTTCTTTAATGGGCCAGTTAAAGTTTAGATCTAAGATAGTAAATGCATAACAATTTAAAAAATATTTTCTGTCTATATTTGTAAAACTAGGATAGTAAAAATCTCCATGTTTTGCAACTGGATGAGTTTGTGTGTGAGGAGTATGAGTCATAGTTATTTATTGGCTGTGTCCATTTAAAATTTTACATTGTATTGAGTGCTTGTGAAGGTAACAATGGGAGATGGCTTACTGATGATATCTATACATTATAGATATATAACAGATGAAAATGTATGTTTACTTTTATGACTCAAACTATTTTATATTATCAATATCGATTATTCATTATGATTTGGATATGATAGGTAATCAGTAGGAAGTCATAGTTTGTTAGTGTAATCTTTTAAATCACAAACATCTACCTGCTATTTTATTCATACTTCATTAGAGAATTTCTTTCTTAAATTCCTCTTACAAGATATCAAAATTTTATGACCTGTACTAGGTAAATATTGAATACAACTTCTTTGATACATAACCCAAATTCAAAACAAACAGAAACATTGACCTTTTCAGAATGGTTTTATAACCAACTTACTTGGAGATGGTATAAAAATCAATTTGTGTTTATTGAGCATACAGTGTGCAAGCTATGACACTATCTCTTAAATGTTTAAACATTGTTTTTAAGAGTTGGCCCAGGAAGCAAATCTTCTCTCATATTTTGGGAGATTAGCCAGCATTTTATCACAGAGGTTGATTCTCAAAGAAGATAACAACAAGGACATACTAATTATTGTGGAAATTTTGTCTGAACTCAAGTTCTTACTTTATGTACTGTATGTTTTAACCGAATATGTGGTTAAAATATTCAGTTTCTAATATTTGTATTCAGTAATGCTATTTTTTCAAAGAGAGAGGGGGCTCCTAAGTCCTTTTATTTTCTTGGAAAGCTTTCTTGATAATTGGTATGTCAAGATGTCCTAGGCTCATGTTGTATATTTTCAGCCCCAGAACGAGAATCAGTAGTTTCTCTACAAGACTCTGGTTTCTTCTAATGGGAAATGATAAATCAGGATCATTATTAGTGCTTGGAAAGCAAACTGTTGCTGAGCTGGTCATTGTTTCTAACATGTTTTTGATGGACAGAGCTAAGGATATTTATTAGGAATATATACTGGTTAGAAATCATGTGTGTGTGCGTGTGTAGATTTACACAGACATACATATATAAACATATATATGTGTATATAAGTTGCATATAAATATTTAAAGGTAAAATACCTCATGTTTTTACACTGATATTACTATTATATATGCAGCATTCAGGGTTTTTTACTTAACCTTTTCTATATTACATCTGAACCTCCTTAGTTCCACACTGAGAATACTAGTTTTCTAGAACAATAGGGATGATGGAATTAAACTATAATTACATATTTTCAGTGTCTTCTTTACATACAACAGTTTTAAGCTAACAGTGTTAATAATATTTTTATCACCAATTACTTGTACTGAAAATGGTTAAAAATGTTGATATATGCTATCCCCATTATCCCCCTCATTGTCAATCATTGTCTTCTGTCTAAATCATCACAACAGATGGGCACTGCATGCTATTTTCTCCCCCTTTAAATTCTCATTTAGTATAAGTATTACCTATTTAATGCTCATCTCTTCTCCACTATGCGTCTCTCTAGTCATTTTGTTTTCCCGAAGCTTGTTCTTAAGTAGAATGTTTAGGAAAGTTTTATAGGAACCATATTCTGTAAGATTTTGCCAGTTGATATTAGTTTTACAATATCCTTTATGAAGTCCTTTATATTGATACTTGAAGGTCAATTTTCCTGGCTACAAAATCCATGGTTCTCATATTCCCTCCTTGAATAACTCAAGTATTTTACTCTATTATTTTGCATAAAAATTGCTATTGAAAAGTCTGGTGATAATCTAATTTTATTTCTCTTTCAAGTCACATTCTTAATTTTTTCCTCATTTTCTCTTAAGTGCAATAACTTTACTAGACTAGGTCTTGTTGATCATTATAGTCAATATTCTCAGGTGCACAGTGTGTCTTTTAATGTAAAGTTTAAACATTTAAAGAAAAGTTTCCTTAAAAGGTACATTTTCATAATTTTCTCTGATGCTTTTCTTAGGTTCTTTAGAAACTCTGGTATCTGTATGCCTAATCCTCTTTATTGATCTTCAATACTTATCACTTTCTCTTGAATCCTTTTTATCACTTCCTTTGTTACTTTACATTTAAAATTTCTTCTCATTTTTACTTTGTACTTCAATACTTTCAATATAAGGATGATATAAGGCTCTATATTCTTTTTTCTTAAAATAATTTGCTATGGAATTTAACCTTGATACTTTTCTGTTTTACATTTCTATTTGAATTTAATTTTCCCAAACAGAGAGAAAAATGGCTTGACTAAAAGTGTCTCTAACTTCCGAAAGCTCCCCCTTCTGTTATTTTAGGGTAGTGCTAAAAACTATGGTAAACTACTTTCTGAGATTTTCTCCTTTTTGTTCCCCTCCTCCACTTTTACTTGGACCTATTCTTCTGTGCCTTCCTGTGGTCCTTCTCCTGTTTAATTTTGACACCATCCTCAGCAGGAAAGGAGTCTTCAAGAGTTCACTGGAACTAGATTGCTTCAGAACTTTTAGGCCTTACTGCTAGTCATTACAGTTAGACCCTCTTGGAAGATAAAATATCCAATTGTTTTGGGTGGGACCAAATCAGAACACTGCAGCTACTGTGTTTATTACCTTTCTCTGAGTAATTAACCAGATTAAAAATAAAACATTTCAATATCAAAATGTATTTACATACACCTGAAATTAACACATTGTAAATCAACTATACTCCAATAAAAATTTTTAAAAATAAATTGAAAAAAATGTTTTTACAGGAAAGTAGTTTTTTTTTCTTGTATCAAAAGCAGAAAATGAAAAAGCCCAGATTTATTTTCTTTCACTGCACATTTATCCTGACTTCAGCTTTCTTGCTTTAGGAAAAATTCGCACACACAAAAAAAAACCCTAGAAATGAAGACAATCTTGGAGAAGATTCTGAGCAAAGATCACAGTGTTTCTTTAGATATTCAAACCCATCCAAGGATGTCAAAATTAGATGAGCTGCTGTTGTTGCCTGATACTAACTTCGAAAGTGAAAAGAAGGCCGAAAGACCAGGTTCTGTAATTACAGTCTAAGAAGTCTAAATTCCCAAAAAGTAAGAGGTAAATTTGATATTCATGGTTAGAACATTTTTGAAATATGTTCTTGCAGCTGTGACATTTGGAAAAACAATTATCAATTCAGCAGCAATGAAAAGAAAAATGCATACATAGAACAGTCCTGCTGAAAAAAAGCATAATTCCTGTAAAATACTAATATTGCAAACAAACTCAGTTTTTTCTCACATATGTATACTATATAATCTCCTAATGAACACACTTGTCATAACTTTATTTTTCAAGACATTGTTTGGATGTGCTATGCTTTATCTGAATATTTTATGCCATTTGATTATGCAGTATGTACATATTGTAAAATGCCAAAATATGTATCAAAATGCACATGCTTGAAGCAAAGTCTGAATAATATTATGGAAGTGAGAGGATCACTATAGTGCTTTAGGACACATTTTCAATTAAGCAACCATTTGTTTAAAAACCAGGGGACCAAAATATTCATGTTTTATTCAAAATTAATATCTCCTTAAGGAAATCCTAAAATATCATGGAATTTTGCTCTTACTTCTTACTGTCCTTCCCCATAGGTTTGTTAAAAGTTAATGATAAAAACTCAGTAGTTGGGATTTTTGTTGCTAACCATCAGAAGTCTCTTGGAAGGGTGAACATGTTCACTTAGTAGGCACTGATTCTATAATAAATTAGAATGAATAAATCTTATTCAGGAAATTGAATGTTTATCTATATGAAGGCAAGCAATTCTTTCAGGATTCCAAATACCATTTGAAGATATACACAGCATACATTGTACCTTCCCTCACACATATGTATTTGTATACATATACGTATTTGTTTGTTTTGCTCCCACACATAATTTTTTCACTAAGTATATATAAATAATTCACAAAAATGAGTGAAATAGATATTATTTTTATAACAGCTTTATTAGTATATAATTAACATACCTACAATTCCCTATTTAAAGTGCGCTATTCAACGGTTTTTAATATATTCACAGAGTTGTACCGTTATCACCACCATCAATTGTAGCATATTTTATCACTTCAGAAAAAAAACCTGTACCACAGTAGCAGTCACTCTCCATTCCTTGTTACCCTTCTCACCCAGGCACCAGGCAACTACTAATCGATTTTCTGTGTCTATAGATTTGCCAATTCTGGACATTTTATCAAAATGTAATAATGCAGTAGGTGGTGTTTGTGTCTGGCTTCTTACATGTAGCATAATGTTTTCAAGGATTATCCATTTTATAGCTTCTAACAGCTCTTTATTCCTTTATTTTCTTCCTAAATAATATTCCATTTAATGGCTATATCATGCTTCATCAATCCATTTATCAGTTCATGGACATTTGTGCTGATTGTACTTTTTGGCTATTGAGAATAATATTTACAGGAACATTTCTGTATATGTTTATGTGTGGACACGTGTTTTTATTTCTTTGAGGTTTATCTAGTAGAATTGCTGGGTCAGATAATGTCTCTATGTTTTACCTTTTGAACAACTGCCAAAATGTTTTCCAAACAAGGTAACATAGGTCTCATATAATGAGTTGGGAAGTATTCCTTCCTCTTCTATATTTTGGAAGAATCTGTGACAAAATGATATTAATCACTTTTTAAATATGTGGCAGAGTTCATCAGTAAAGCCATTTGGCCCAGGGCTTCTTTAGGGGTAGGTTTTTTTGTTGTTCTTTGTTTTTAAACTCAATCTCTTTACTCCTATAGGTGTATTCAGATTTTCTATTTCTTCAAGTCACTTTCACTATTTCTTGGCATTTGTCTATTTCACCAAAGTGAACTTTTTCTTTTTTTTTTTGCAGCTTTAACTGCATCTCATAAGTATTGATAAGTTTTTGTCATTTTTAGTTACCACAAAGTATTTTCTAATTTCCCTTGTGATCTTCCTTATCCCATTGGTTGCTTAGGAATGTGGTATTTAATGTCCACATATTTATTAATTTCCCAAATTTCTTTCTGGGTTTGGGTTTCTAATTTAATTCCATTGTTATTAGAAAACAGTTTGTATGATTTCAATCTCTTACATTTATTGAGTCTATTTCATGGCCTTGCATATTGTCTTTCATAGAGGATATTCCATGTGCTCTTGAGAAGAATATGTATTCCACTGTTGGATGGAATGTTCTATGGATGTTTGTTAGGTCTAATTGCTTTATACTGTTGTTCAAATCACCTATCTCTTTGTTGATCTTCTGCCTAGTAATTATATCCATTACTGAAAGTATAACACTGAATTCTCCAACTATTGTTGTATTATCTATTTCTCTCTTCAATTTTGTATGTTCATGTTTCATGTAATTTAAAGCTCAGTTGTAAGGTGCATATATGTTTAAAATTGCCATATTTTCCTGATGGATTGACTTTTTTATTATTATAAAATGTTCTCTAACATTTTTATTGTTAAAAATCTACTTTGTCTTAAGTTAAATCTGACATCTGGGCCCTTTCCCAGGTAGTTTTTTCATTGTCGGATTTGTATTTCCTGTGTATTGATCTCACTGTCCTGTGTTTTTACATTTCTCAAAATCTTTTATTAAAAAGTAGACATTTTAGATAATATACTGTAGCAACTCTGAGTACTGATTCCCACCTCACCTCAGAGCTTGTTTTGTTGTTTTCATGTTTATTTATTTAGTGATTTGGCTGCACAATTTTTGTGGAATCTGTTTCTCCCTCAATGTGAAATCTGTTATCTTGCTATTCAGAGGCTCAGCCTTGGACATGTGCACAATTACACTTGGAGGACAGTGTTTTCTTCAGGATTCTCTTTGTTTCTTCCCATGATCACTCTGTTAAACTGTCTGCCTCTGATGGTAGTATATCTAGGTCTTAGGCTTCACTAATGACAGCTGACTGCTCTATAATTTTTGACAATGCTTTGGAGCATACATTTCTCCACAGACTGATCCAATTTAATTTGGGCCCCCTTGCAGGGGTGGTTTTTGAGGCAAGTCTTTGAGAGTTGTTCTCACCCCAGGAGGAACCTTCTTGGCTATATATTTTCCTGGATAAATGTTTTTTCATTAGCTGCATACCCTTAGGGCAATTTCCACAGACATTAAATAACGTTTCTTAAAGTAATTTTTACCAGTTTTAGTTTTGCAAGGGAGCAAGTCCATGGAGTTTCTCACACTGTCATTTGAAAGTGGAAGTTGTACATTAATTTTTATAATAAAACATTTTCAATTTTTTGCACTCTGATTGTTATATGAAAATTTACAGTCAACAAGTTTATTCTGGGGGTGGGGCTTAAGAACACATGCAGAAGTAGTAGTCCTTAAGTGTCCAGGATAACTAAATATCTAACAACTGAAGTTCCCTACTCCATGGTGTTTCTCCAGAACACTCTATTGTTAAGCTCTATCCATTTACCTCATCTTGTATTTTCCTATGATCTTTCCCACTACTGAAAACACAAACTATCTTAAGTCAGATACATGGTATGAAACTTGTAATGATTTAGGGAGGATGGCACTAAGGGATAAAGAGGCAGCAAGGTCAACCACTCCTTCCTCTAATTCATATTTCCCAGGAGACAGGCTTGTTCAAAAAGTACGATTATAGGGCTTCCCTGGTGGCGCAGTGGTTGAGAGTCCGCCTGCTGATGCAGGGGACGCGGGTTTGTGCCCCGGTCCGGGAAGATCCCACATGCTGCGGAGCGGCTGGGCCCGTGAGCCATGGCTGCTGAGCCTGCGCATCCGGAGCCTGTGCTCCGCAACGGGAGAGGCCACAACAGTGAGAGGCCCGCATACAGCAAAAAAAAAAAAAAAAAAAGTATGATTATATACTAGAATTACTAGATCTAAGCTCCCAGAAATAACAACTGCAAAAATATTGGAGATGGAGCAATGTAGAGTATAGAGAGATAACCCATGAAAATTGTCAATACATTTGATAACATGAAAAGCAACTTAAGGAGTGTTAAGTATAGATGCAGGAAGAAGAAAGCCACAGCCTAGATTAAACACAGCTAATGAGGTATCCAAAATGTTTTGTAGGGTACAAGAGAGCCTGTATGTATGACAGAATATAAGAGGGAAATATTGGTCCAAAAATCTGGGTTAACTGAAATCCAGGACATGGAAAGCTCACATCCCAGTCAAATCTCTTATTCTTCCACATCATTAAATGTTTTAGGTATTCCAAATAATTAGTTCCATTTCTTTAGAGGAGAACCCTTAAACTTTTGTCTGGGATAGAAACACCAATGTATACACTCAAAACCAATAATATCTTTCTTTTCCATTTATTCAATTTTGCTTACATTTATTTTAACTAGAAATTTTTATTTGACCTTAGTGGTTAAACTCATAAAATCAAGTCAAATTCTATCCCCAAGCTGTGAGGGACCTTCTCAAATTACTTAACTTTTGTCTGCCTTAGCATCAGTGCATGTTAAATGGAGATAATAATAGGACAACATGATATAACAATTAGTTAAATAATGTAATCTACATAAAGTATCACTGCTATGAATTTTATAATTTCCGTGATAATTAATTTTAGAAATCAAAATTACATCTATTTTCAGACTTTGATCTATTTTGATAATAGGAGTGTTAGAAATCAGGAAGCCCTCATATTCTGAATTGAAAAGGAAGTAAAGAGCACTGAGAAGGAAAAATATAACAGGTTTTAGACATAATGGTTACATTTAGGAATATACCAATGTGAGAACAATATCTACCATTAATTAATAATTTTTGTTTGTGCTCATACAAACAGAAAGTCCTTTAAATTGAGAAAATTACCTGTCCCTGTGTTAAACAACAGCAGTAATAGGCATAGTTTCCTGTTAGACAATATTGAGGACAAGTGAAAATAACTGATCTGCTTGCTCCAGGAAATATCTGCTCCTGGAAATAGGACTGTGAGCCAATTAAAACAGTGTACTTTTCAAGACTAAGAGTTTGTTCATCACGACATGCTTCAAGATCTTTGATTTGCTATGCTGGCGAATCCTAAGCTATTATGTCAAAAATTTTGACCAATCCTAACCAGTAACCTTCCTTGCAAGATCTACCTTAAAATAATCAAGTCCAGGCCCTAAAACCCTATACATGTTTTCCTCTGATACCTTCCTCTAAGGCACTATTGAGACTCAAGATGGGTTCTTCCTTAAGGGAGTAGGTCTAATAAATATTTTTGATGAAAAGGTTTTTTTGGTGGTCTCTTCGGGAGACAAAATATGACAGCATCTTTCATGGATACAAATGTACGTATCAGTGGGACTCAGGCTGGCTAAATGATATAGAAGAAATTTAATTTATTGGATAATTTGACCTTATGAATTAGTCTTATTTAATTTTCAAATATTTTTAATATTTTAAAAAATTATTCGTTTAAAATTGTTATTCACTATAATTTAAATTTAGATATTCTAACTCTTTATTAATAAAAAAGATTTACTCTTGTAAATGTAGAGTTTTATTAACTATATAACTATACAAATTTACAACTAAAATGTAGGATTTGTAATAAAATTTAAGTTACATCTTAAGGTCTTTCCTAATGACTACATAGGGAATCGGGTTGAATTTAACACCCACACTCAACATATCTATGCCTACATATTCTACCTAATGATTAGGGTTGTGAGAACATATTTATTATAATTTTCCAAGTGACAGTTGGTAAATGTTGTTAAATACCTCACAGGTATTTGAATTATCACCTCTTGATTTCAGAAAACACTCAATTTCTTATTACAACTTTCCTCATGAATGTTACACTGTAATAATTATATCCTCCTTCTATGCACTGTACTTCGTTTACAAAAGAGCATAACAATATTATATGAGTTGAAATTCTAATACAGACCGATAATATAGGAATGAAAAATGTATCTTTTTAAAGAAGATTCAAGAATACACTGTTAATGACTGAATAGAAGAACAAATCATAATTAAAATTTAAACTGAGAAATACTTTTAAGCATAGTTTCAATAATACTAAGTTTATGGAACAATTAAAATTAAATTATTTTGGCAGACATCCTTTGTCAATTTTCTATTAGTGATGAAGAACTAATAATTCATTCATTATGTCTCTCACTGTAGATGTTATGATATAATATAAATCTTGTTTATAATATAAATTTTCTTAGCAAAACCTGTATCCATAATCAAAGCATTCTTTAGTACTTTTGCTTTATCATATATTCTAAATTAAATGGGATCTACATTAAAGAAGTTTCTCTCTATTAAATATATAAACGGAGCAACTGAATTATAAGTAGAGCATAGAAAACACACAGAATACTTTTCAAAGGTACAAATCAAATTTCAAAATTGAACCCAAAGCCTTGAACTTTGGTTTCATTAAAGCACCATTAAACAAATGACTGTAAAAGCGACTGCCTATTATCTTTCTGGGAAGCAGTAAATTCCAGTCCATGTAAAGACATGATTTGTTGTTGGTATTTTGTTCTTGTTCTCTTCAAAAGTGAGATTGGTGTCTTTAGATATCAACATTGTCCCTGGTCTCATAAGCTTTTACCAAACAGAGCATATCATAAGCTCTGAGGTTTGATATTCAGTGATTATTATAGCTGCATATATGTGGAAATGCTCTTTCCAGGTTATTTTATTTCCTATTTGCCACACTTCATACCACAGAGTAGTACCTAAAAGTTAAATGCATTTTCTTGAAATGAGCCGCATGATAAAACAGTGCAGAAGAAGAAGGCAATAGGGTACAGCGCAAGTGTGTTGTGAAAATGAGTAAACCAGATGTCAGCAATGCTTGAGCTCAGTTGTGGATGTGTTAATTTTCCCCTAGATCTGCTCAGGAAGCTGGCAGGCAGAATCCCTTGCCTCACAGATCAGGGAAATAGCTCAGAGAAGGCTCAGAGGCAGAAAATGCAATTGACAGTGGAAACTCATTCAAGCCTTTTTTTTTTTTAAGAGAAAGAGAGATTGTTTTTAAGTAGTTTTTTTTTTCTTTTTTCTTTCTTTCTTTCTTTTTTTTTTTTTTACTGTTGTTGTTTGTTTAAAAGCAGACTTTACTACTAATAACTTCAAGATGTAGAATGCAATGGAATAGAACAGGATTTACTGAACTCTGGTTTACCTTATTGAACTAATTAACCACTATTCTTTATTGGATGGATCAAAAAGGAGAATGAGAGGTTGAGTTAGTGAACAATATTCTCTGAGTCCATGGCAAAACTAAGAGTTCAACTCATGTACTTAGATTTTATATACAGTGTTTTTCTCCTAAATCAAAATGAAATACTTCAATGAATACTCAGCATTCATTCTTGCAATTGTTAAGAATGTAAAACAACGTTTCTGGGCCACTATCATCATAACTCCTTATAATTGATGATATTTTGGTTTAGAATTAACTGGTTTTGCAATTTATGGAATCAAAATTGAATTTAAAAACTCGTTCTTTCTAATGTAGTTTTCCTACAAATATTCACTTAGAAATGTCCCAGAGTCTGCTAGTTGTTCATCAATATCTATTCTCCCCATCTCCTATAATAACAAAACTATGGAATTTTACCTGTACATCTGGCTGCCCAAAATACTTTATTTTACAACATCTCTTGCAGTCAAGTTTGGTCATATGACTAATGGCCAATGATATATATTAGAAGTGGTAATTGCATTTCACAAAATGTCCTTAAATGGAGTGCGTACAGTCTCTTCTCTTTCCTCCTTTCTCCCTACTAGAATACAGACATGGCAGTTGGAGAGCTGGAGCTGGAGCTAAAGCAGCTATGTTGAAGCTTAAGGCTCTGAAAATAAGAAACCCATACTCTAACAGTGGGAGTGTCCCACCAGCCCTGGACATGTATGGGGGACTTCTATGAGAGCAAAACAAGTTTCTGTTTTGTTTAAGTTACAGCTACTTTGGATTCTGTGATTGTCAGTCAAACTGTTTTAAGTTCTTTCTCTGTACCAGGAACTGTTGTAGGCAGTAGAGGAAAAAAAAATTTCCCTGCTTCCACGGAACTTATATTCTGGTATAGGCTAATAAAAAAAGGCTTAAAGGATGCATGATCCAAGATGGAGGATCTTCTCTTTTATATAAGGAGGCCAACAAACTTCTATGATAAGGTGACATTTAAGCAAAAACCTTAAGGAAGTACAGAAGTGAATAATGTAGAAACCTGGGGAACACAAAAATTTAAATCCTGAGGTAGGAGCTTATTTCCCCTGGAAGGCTGGAGTATCAGCAAGCAGGTCAGTGTAACAGGAGCAGAAAGAGTCATAGAGAGAATGGTAGAGAATATAAAACCTCATAGGCCATTAAAAATATATGGCTTTTACTTTGGTTGGTATGAAAGGCTATTGGAAAGGGTCTTGTACAGAGAAGTAACATATTCTGGCATATAAACAAGGGTCACTCTGATAATTGGTTAACCTGACTAAAAGGAAGTTGCAGTCTTGCCAGATGTCAAAAGGATATGTAAAAATACTTGACCCCCTAATACAATATTCTGGGGAAAGACCAGAGAATGTGATGAATTTTGCAGAATATAATCCATGATTTGCACATATGAATTGCTATGATCCATATACAGGGATTTTATATTCAGCAAAACGTGTGCTACTTACATTTAATCTTCACAACAGTCTTAAGATACTATGATTCCTCATTTTATATGTGAGGACAAAGTGAATAGAAGATTCCCAAGGTTACATATAAAATAATTAGCAGAGACAGTTTTTAGACTTGGAAAATCTGAGTCCAAATCTGCTTGCCTTTTTCGCTACTCTCTAAATCATTATGCAGTATTGCCTTACAATTAGATTATCCTACAGCATATATAAAGAAAGAAAACACCTTTGGAGTGACTTCTCAATTAATAAGGAAAGAAATCATATCATACAATCGATAAAGCATATCGATTATTAACCACATTTTTACTTTAATGTATTTTTGTGTCACCAGAATAAAGGTTTATTTTTGTGATTTAATTTCATTTAAACTTGTGGTAAATAAATGGAGTAGTCCAAAGAGGGTTAAAGAGTCCCAAATTCATAGAAGTTAATAAAACCCTTTGGGGGTTTGTTTATTTCTAACTGGTGGAGAATTAATTTGTCATGCTCCAGGGGGTGCCAAGCTCCAGTTAACACCCCATGTGTGGTTAGCACATTTGTAATGGATTGGCTATTTAGTATGATAAAATCAAGAGGCTCAGGTCCCTATACTAACAAGTGCTGGGTCTACAGTTTCTGGGCCTCATGTTAAGCCCAGAGTAGACACAAGCACCTAGCTAGCTCATTAGTTACTTATTGAAGACTGGAACATCATCCCTGGCCATTCTCTACTTCAAATATATCCAAAAAAGCATCTTGATTAGATCACCTCCAAGGGTGCTTCCTGATTATAAGGCAACAGGCAAAACTTTATTTTTCCCTGAAAATTTTAAGTTCAAATTCTTAAACCATATACTTAATGGCATTCACATTTACACAAAATGGTATCTGCTAGTTTCATCCAACTCTTGGTCAACTTAGTAAACAAATAATCAAATTACAACTAGCTACATCATAAAGCAGTCAGATTTTTTTAATCTTACTGTGTTACCAGTATACTGTCATGTACTGATCAAAGAAATATTTTGATTGAGCTCTGGTTTGGATTATTTAACAATAATTTTGACTCAGGTTTTTGAAAGGAAGAACAGAGTTTCAATTTTCAATCAGTGCCTTATTAATGTAATAAAAGTAAAGCTTCTTTTTAAATTGCAAGGTCACTTCCATAATCGTTACTATCTCCTAGACTTTGTATTTAATATGGCAATGCTTGTAACCTAGAGCAAATATGGAGATTTAAAATGGAGAAATAACTGTAAATGTGGCAAAGTGTGGTATTGATAAAATAAAATGGTGAGAAAGCACTGGAAACTGCAGTGATGTAAGTGAAGTATTAATAAAGAGAATTGTGCCAAGTACAATAATTACTAATCATACCAAGGCACAATTTCCCTTTCGTGTTAACTGCAGTCCAGTCATTTTTTTTCTCCAGGACTGTGGGGATGGGACTGGCAAACTAGTACACTATGAAATGTAAGCACTCATTTATAAAGGTTTTATTTCATTTAATACAGTAAAATTCACGAATTCCTATTTTAGAGAAAGATCTGGAATTCTAGTGAGTGTGCCAAAAGGTAACTTTCACAAATAAGAATGAATTACTATTTTGAAAGATTGAATTTTACTTTATTCATTATCTCAGTCTATCAGTGCCTTAGATGATCATACCTATTGACCACCTTTTTTTTTTTTTAATCCTATGCTCCTTCTCCCCATCATTGCCCATTCTGGTCCTGTACTTAAAAAATAGGTTTAGGGTCATTTCATTTCAACTTGGGACCATTTTTTAAATGAAAACTCTGAGAGGAAGCAACAAGAATAGACATTCTCTCTTCCCTATCATCTGCTGGAGTACACAGTACTATTTTTAAGAGACTGGAAAAGACGTTCATTGCTCCAGCTATCACGGGTCTCTGTGAAGAATATGGGCAAATAACAGGGCAGCAAGAGAAAAGACTAAGAAAGCTGAGAGGGAGACTTAAAGTAGCCAAGATTTTTCCTCCATTCTGTTAAATGATATCGCCTCACTTATGATGTCAAAAAAGCAAGTAGTCACTGTTGTTCTTTTTTTTTTCTTTAAAGAGAAGGACACATGAAACATTTTCTATTTAAAAGCATGCACTACAGAAAGGAATAGAATACTAACAACAAAGCATCCAATAAAACCTTTCATTGAATAATGAAAGAAGGATGATATCAATATGTTTTTTATCTGGTCGAGAAATTTCTCTCTAACAGTCTTTTGGTGCCCAGAGTTCTAATGGGCTTATGACTACTAATGGCTTTCTAATCTCATAGTCTGTAATGTTAGAGTTTTAAATCTATTTACTTCAATTTCCTGACATGCATCAGAGACAAAGAGGGTATTTACTGGCTTTGTGGGCTTTGTATTACATTTTTTATTACATTAAAATGTGCCCAGACTTTTGCACCAGCAACTCAACTGGATGGTTTTGGGGGGAAGGGTGAATAGAAAGAGAAAAGTCATCAAATATATAATTTTAGAACTATCATAAAAGATATAAAGGTTCATGTTAGACTCATAGTGTGTAAGTAGTTTTGTAAACCTAGAAAAATTTGTCCATGTTTTCAAGCTTGTAAGTTTGGAATCAGTCAGATGTAACAAACATAGTTCTCTATTTCATTTACATTAGATTATATTTATATTATTTTCTGTGATTTATTTCAGAACCCTTTATGGTTCAAGCTCTTGCCTTATTTTCACCTGAGTTACGTTCTGTATCTACAGCTAATATAGTTTTATTTTCTCCTAGTAGAGTGTTGCAGAGGAGGGTCACTTGGGATACCCTAGATAATTCACTGAGTTTCTCTTGTTTTGATTTTCCTCGTATATAAAATTAAAAGGTTAGAGTAAGTGTTTTCTTACCTCAAATCTTCTTAAAAGCAGATCATGTATGTCAAAATGTCTCTGTAAATGTCCACTTTTTAGGGAGAACAAAGCACGGTCTATATTGGACAAAAAAATGGAGAAGTAAAGCAAGTAAGACAATCATAAATGTCAAATAATAGCATATGCTTTAAAAATTATATTTATCCAATTCTATTTACCAGCACCTTCTCTCAAAAAATTGTACTGTGAAACAACTCCTTAAACATGTATCATTTATTTTTAAAACATCCATAATAAAGTCCACCTTTTAGAGTTAGAGGTAAATAAAAAGAAGATAAACTAAAATTGGGATTTAAAAAATTTCAAAATATACATTCAAATATTAACTCATTTATTGAGCCAGTTATCAGTAACCAGTTTGTCCTTCTTCACTCTTTCCCTATACTTTGCGTATGCTCTTCTCATGGTGCATAATACATTATTTTAAAAAGTTTTGATTGTGTAATATATCATCATGTCCTATGACTTACACATTATTTTACAAGTTGGTAGTAACCAATAGTGCTTGGCATCCAGTACAGTCTCAGTCATTTTGGTTGACTGAGCCACTAAATCATGAACACAAGTCTATTTCATATTATAAATGATAAAAATGTAAAATCATGATATATTTTGTAATTAGATAAGCCAATAAATGTATTTGTAAGAGATTTTTAACACCAAGTACTGAAAACACACAACATTGCTCATTGTCTTTCCATTAATCAGAAATCTAATCAGAAAGGAAAGGTGGGAAAGAAAGGAAAGGAAAGGAAAGGAAAGAAAGGCAAGGCAAGGTAGGGCAAAGCAAAAGCTGGAGAGTTGCAAGGGATATTTATACTGTCACAACCTAGAAGAGGTATACATCATTTTCTCTCAAAATTTACTTGCCAGAACTAGTCCAATGGTCCTGCTCAAACAAGAAGGTTGAGGAATGTGGGAGAACACATGGATATTCAGGGGACATTAAATGTTTTTGCCACAGGAGAGAATAATGAGACTAGCCCATCCAAGAAGCTACTCAAGGTTACTTGAATGGATGGTTCTAATAAGCTGGGAAATAGAAAGTGGAGAAATACTACCATCTAACAGGCCAGTCTGACCTATACCTTGAAAAAAAATGTAAAGGCAACTCTAAATATGATGTAAGGCAAAGGGACACAGCCAACATTAGTCTTGATGAGCAGATTAGTGATGGCAACTATATTATTTATAACAAATTGTTCTACAGATGATGTGGCAGTGGTTAAAAACACTGATATTGGAGCTGGAATATGTGGCTTCAGTCTTAATTCCTCCACCTACTAGTTGTGATTTAGAACAAGGTTTAACGTCTCTGTAAATCAGTATCTTCATCTACAATTGTAAAAATTAGATGAACCTAACTCACAGAGCTATGGTGAAGATTAAAAGAAATGATATTTGTGGAAATATTAGATAGTGCCTGGCATATAAACATAATAAATTTGTGTTTGTAAAACAACTAAAATAATTTTGAAACCACTTTATTGATTTTATTGACATATTCTAAGTAGTTTTGAGAAAGCATTCTAAAAATTAAGGAATGACTTGGCTTTTATTTAAAAAAAAAAAACAAAAAACAGGTGGAGATCAAGGTGGCAGAGTAGAAGGACATGAAGCTCTCTTCCCCCTACAAACACATCAAAAATACATCTACATGTGGAACAATTCTTACAGAAAAAAAAGTGAAAGCTGTCATAAGATCTCTTATACAACCAAAGCTGTAAGAAAGATCCCCACATAATCGGGAAGGACAAAAAGAGAAAAAAAAAAGAAATCAGGACAGGACCTATGCCCCTGGGAGGGAGCTGTGAGAGATAGGAAAGTTTCCCTTGCCCTGGGAACCCCTTTGCCACTGGCTGGGAGGTGTGCCAGGACAGAGAGCTGGAGTGCCCTGGACTTTGCTTGAGAGGACTGTGTACAGTGCTGGCTTGCTAAAAAACAGGGCAGAGAGAGACCAGTACTGACAGCTGCCACGTCACCGCACATCCCAGCTCAAAATACATGCCTGCTAATACATGCAGTGGCTAGATGCTGAAACTCGGGCTTTAGTTGATGGGCCCAAGGAGGTGACTCAGTTTAGCTGCACAGAGGAAACCTGAAGGGCCTGATGTGTGGTCTGGGCCTCCACTGTTAGCTTGCATGTGCCGGAGGCAGGGCTAACATCTGAGGTAGTTATCAGTGCTCCCTCAGTGGGGGAAGGTCCAGGGGCTGCTCTGGCAGCAGCAGACATTGTTGGCATACAAACTGGAGGTGGGTGGTGTCACAAAATTGCAGGTCCCCAGCATACAGCCAATGGGGAATAATATACAGCTGCTCTTATCCCAGTGGAAGCACGCCGTCCCACCTACCTCCACTGCAGCTTAGAATCTGATCTGGGGGCTTCTACTCCAACAACTGAGGAGCACACCCTGCTCCCAAGAGAGCTGTGACAGCCACAGAGCAAAGAGAAGGTCCCACTCAACATCCAGCACAGGCTTTGGTCACCACAACACCAAACACACCCCCTATCAAAGGGACAATGTCTAACAAACTCTGAGGAAGATGTGGCAGGCATCCATACCAAAAACAGCCATTACACCAAAAATGTTGGACAATCTACACATGGATGATCCCACATAAAATCAGCCCTTCAAGACCACAGTAGATAACCATTTCTCCTAAATTCACAGTCACAGAAATTTAAGTAAAATGAAAAAGCAGAGAAACTACTCCCAATTAAAAGAACAAGAGAAATTCCCTGAAAGAACAATGAAACAGACCTCTCCAGTCTACCAGATCCTTAGCTCAAAGAGGTGGTAATAAAAATGTTAAAGGAATTAAAGAAGATTATCAGTAGAAATGCAGATCACTGTAGCAAGGAGCTAGAAACTATAAAGAGGAATCAATCAAATTAGCCAATTCAATTCCTGAGATAAAAGCCAAGCTAAAGGCAATAAACAGCAGACTAAATATGCAGAGGAATGAATAAGTAATCTGGAAGATAGAATAATGAAAATCATCCAATCAGAACAGCAGACAGAAAGACAACTGAAGAAAAAAATGAAAGCAACATTCGAGATCTATGGGATAATATAAAGCATGCCAACCTACACATAACAGGGGTTCCATAAGAAGAAAGAGGAAAGGGGATCAAAAATGTATTTAAAGAAATTATGGCGGAAAACTTTCCAATTAAAGAAGGAAACAGATACCCAGGTACAGAAAGCACAGAGGATCCCAAACAAGATGAACCCAAACAGACCCATACCAAGACATATCATAATTAAAATGCCAAAATTAAAGATAAAGAGAGGATTCTAAAGGCAGCAAAAGAAAAACAAAAAGTCAGTTACAAGGGAACCCCCATTAGGTTATCACCTGATTTCTTTACAGGAACTTTGCAGGCCAGAAGGGAGTGGCATGATATATTCAAAGTCCTGAAAGGGAAAAACCTGCAACCTAGGGTACTCTGCTCAGAAAGATTATCATTAGAATAAAAGGAGGAACTAAAAATTTCTCAGACAAGCAAAAACTAAAAAAATACAGCAATACTAAACCTATCCAAAAAGAAATATTGAAAGATCTTCTCTGAATAGAAAAGAAGAATCTATAGGAAAGTGGAAAACACAGTAGGAAAGGCAAATATATAAAAAGACTGAAGATCACTTAAATAAGCTAGTACACAGATCAAAAAATAATTTAAAATGTTGTAAAAGGGACTATAACTACAGTGAACAGCAAAAGGATAAACAAGAAGATGTAAAATAGGACATCAAAATTACAAACTGTGGGGGGAGGGGAATAAAAATGTATATCATTTAGTTTGTTTTGTTTAGTTTTTTGTTTTGTTTTTTTTTTGGACCCACCACGTGGCTTGCTGGAGTTCCCCAACCAGGGATTGAACCCCAACCACATCAGTGAAAGTGCTGAGTCTTAACCACTAGACCACTAGGGAACTCCCAAATGTATATCATTTAGAATGTATTTGAACTTACATGACTATCAGTCTAAAGCAAGTAGATATAGTTATGGGTTAACATACTTGAAAACCAGGGTAACCACAAGTCAAAAAACACAATAGATTCACAATAATCAAAAAGAAAGGAACTCAAGTATAATACAAAAGAAAACCATTGAACCACAAAAGGAAAAACAAAAAAGAACAAAGGAACAAAGAGAAACTGTAAAATCAACTGGAAAACGTGGTTTAAAATGGTAATAAATACATACTTATCAATAATTATTTTAAATGTCAATAGACTAAAAGCTCCAATTAAAAGATATAGAGTGGCAAATTGGATTAAAAAATCAAGAACCTATGATATGTTGCCTACCTGAGACTCACTTTAGGGCAAAAGATACACAAAGATTTAAAGCGAGGGGATGGAAAAAGATATTTCATGCAAATGGAAATGACAAGAAAGTAGGGGTAGCAATACTCATATCAGACAAAATAGACTTTAAAACAAAGTCCATAAAGAAAGAGAAAGAAGGACATTATATAAAGATAAAGGGATCAATACATGAGGATATTACACTCATTAACATATATGCACCAATATAGGAGCACCCAAATATATAAACAAATACTAACAGACATATAGAGAGAAACTGACAGGAATACAATAAGAGCAGCAGGCCTTAACACCTCACTGACATCAATAGAAAGATCTTCCAGACAGAAAATCAATAAGGCAACAGAGATCCTAAATGACAAAACAGAACAGTGGACTTAATTGATATCTACAGGACACTACATCCAAAAAAACCCAGATACACATTCTTTCCAAGCACACATGGGACATTCTCTAGGATAGACCACATATTA
This sequence comes from Mesoplodon bidens, assembly GCF_964165515.1. Classification (NCBI taxonomy): domain Eukaryota; kingdom Metazoa; phylum Chordata; class Mammalia; order Artiodactyla; family Ziphiidae; genus Mesoplodon; species Mesoplodon bidens. The sequence goes on from NC_138162.1 coordinate 55,038,042, forward strand.
GGACACAAACAAGCCTCAACAAATTTAAGAGGATAGAAATTATTTCAAGCATCTTTTATGACCACAATGGTATGAAACTAGAAATCAACCACAGAAAGAAAAATGAGAAAAAATAATGATTACATGGAGACTAATCAACATGCTACTAAAAAACCAATTGGTCAACGATGAAATCAAAGAGGAAATAAGAAAATACCTCAAGACAAATGACAATGAAAATACAACCTTACAAAATCTATGGGATGCAGCATAAGGAGTTCCAAGAGGGCAGTTCATAGTGATACAGGCCTTCCTCAAGAAACAAGAAAAATATCAAATAAACAACCTAACCTACCACCTACAAGAATCAGAAAAGGAGAACAACCAAAACCTAACATCAGCAGAATAAAAGAAATAATAAAGATCAGAGAGGAAATAAATAAAATAGAGATAAAAAATAGAAAAGATAAATAAACTTACGATCTGGTTTACTGAAAAGTTAAACAAAATCAAAACACCTCTAGATAAAAAAAATCAACACAGCTTTCACACAAAAAAAGAAAGGACCCAAATAAACAAAATAAGAAATGAACTAGGAGAAATAACCAACACTGAAGAAATACAAAAATCATAAGAAAATACTAGGAACTATATGCCAACAAATTAGACAACCTAGAAGAAATTGACACATTTCTCAAAACATACAGCCTGCCAAAACTGAGTCAATAAGAAGTTGATAATTTGAACAGACTGATCACTAGAAGTGAAACAGAATCTGTAATTTTTAAAAAATGGATGCAAACAAAAGTCCAGGACCTGATGGCTGCACTGGGGAATTCTACCAAACATGCAAAGAAGAACTCATACCTATCCTTCTCAAACTCTTCAAAAGAATGAAGAGGAGGGAACACTTCTAATGTCATTTCATAAAGCCACAATCACCCTGACACCAAAACCAGACAAAGACACTACTGAAAAAGAAAATTACAGGCCAATATCTTTGAAAAATATAGATGCAAAAATCCTCAACAAAATATTAGCAGACAAAATCCAACTATACATAAAAAGGATCTTACACCACGATCAAGTTGGATTTATTCCGGAGTCACAAGGATAGTTCAACATACACAAATCAATCAATGTGATACACCACATCTATAAAAGAAAAAACAAAAAGATATGATCATCTCAACAGATGAAGAAAAATATTTGCTCAATGGTGAAAAGTCAAAAGCCTTCCTGCTAAATTCTGGAGTAAGACGAGGATGCTCACTCTCACCAATTCTATTCAACATAGTATTGGAAGTCCTAGACACTGCAATCAGATGAGACAAAGAAATAAAAGGTATCCAAATTGGAAGTGAAGAAATAAAAGTGTCATTATATGCAGATGACATGATACTCTATATAGGAAACCCTAAAGACTCCACATAAAAACTATTAGAATTAATAAATGAATTCAGCAATGTATCAAGATATAAGATTAATATAGGGGAATCTGCTGCATTTCTTTACACTAACAATGAAAGATCAGAAAGACAAAGCAAAAATCCCATTTAAAATTGCATCAAAAAAACCAAAAAGAAATCCCACGAATAAACCTAACCAAGAAGAAGGTAAAAGACCTATATGCTAAGAAATATAGAACAATGATAAAGGAAACTGAAGATGATTCAAAGAAATGGAAAGCTATCCCATGCTTTTGGATTTGAAGAATTAATATCTTCGAATATTTTTGGATAGAATGGCTAAGATGGCCATACTATCTAAAGCAATCTATAGACTTAATGCAATCCCTATCAAATTATCCATGACACTTTTCATAAAACTCGAACAAACAATTCTAAAATTTATATGAAATCACAGATGACCCAGAATTGCCAAAGCAATCCTGAGGGAGAAACAAAACAAAACAAAACAAAACAAAGCTGGATGCATAACCCTCCTAGACTTCAGACAATACTACAATACTTCAAAGCTACAGTAACCAAAACAGCATGGTATTGGTACAAAAACAGACATCAATCAATGGAACAGACTAGAGAACCCAGAAATAAACGCACACACCTATGGTAAATTAATCTTCAACAAAGGAGACAAAAATGTACAATGGAGAAAAGACAGTCTCTTCAGCAAGTGGTGTTGGGAAAGTTAGACAGCCTCACATAAATCAATGGAATTAGAACATTCCATTGCATCATATACAAAAAACAAACAAACAAACAAATGAAAGTCAAAATGGTTTAAAGACCTAAATATAAGGCATGACACCATAAAACTCCTGGAAGAGAACATAGGCAAAAGGTTCTTTAACATAAATTGTAGCAATATTTTCTTAGATCTGTCTTCCAAGGCAAAAGAAATAAATGTAAAAATAAACAACTGGGACCTAATCAAACTTAAAAGCTTTTGCCCAGCAAAGGAAAACATCAATAAACTGAAAAGACAACCTACAGAATGCCAAGAAGATATCTGCAAACCATGGTACCAACAAGGGGCTAATTTCCAAAATATACAAACAGCTCATACAACTCAATATCAAAAAGATAAACAACCTAATCAAAAAATGGGCAGAAGTCCAAAATAGACATTTCTCCAAAGAACACATACAGATGGCCAACAGGCACATGAAAATATGCTCAATATCACTAATTATTAGAGAAATACAAATCAAAACTAAAATGAGGTATCACCTCACACTGGCCAGAATGGCTATCATCAAAAATTTACAAATAAGTAATGCTGGAGAGGTTGTGGAGAAAAGGGAATCCTCCTATACTGTTGGTGGGAATGTAAATTGGTGCAGCCACTATAGAAAACAGTATGGACATTCCTTAAAAAACTAAGAATAGAGCTACCATAATGATTCAGCAATCCCACTCCTGGGCATAAATCCAGAAAAGATGAAAGCTTTAATTCTAAAAGATCCAATGTTAATAGCAGCACCATTTACAATAACCACAACATGGAAGCAACCTAAGTGTCCACCAACAGATGAATGGATAAAGAAGATGTAACATATATAATATATAATAATAATAAATAATTATATAATATAATAATGTCAATATATATATCATATATATTATACATATATAATATTGTATTACATCTTTTATATATATATGTATATGTGTATATACCCACACACATATTATTCAGCCATAAAAAAAATGAAATATTGCCCTTTGCAGCAACATGGATGGATCTAGAGAATATTATCCTAAGTGAAATACGTCAGAGAAAGACAAATATTATATATCACTTACATGTAGAATCAAAATAATAATACAAATGAATTTAATAACAAACAGAAATAGACTTACAGATATAGAAAACAAACTTATGGTTACCAAAGGTAAAAGGGAGGTAGGGATAAACTAGGAGTATGGGACTAACAGATACACACTACAATCTATAAAATAGATAAACAACCAAGATTTACTATATAGCACAAGGAACTATATTCAAAATCTTGTAATAGCCTATAATGGAAAAGAATCTGAAAAAAATATATATACACACACACACACACGTATATATAAATATATATCATTTAAATATATAACAGGATTGCTTTGCTGTATACCTAAAACCTAACATAATATTGTAAGTCATCTAAACTTCAAAAAAAACAGTAGATAAGATAATAAAGTATCAGAAAAACATATTTTAATTGAAGGTGCTAACTGTCCTATCACTCCCATTTTTCCTATTTGCTGACGATTCCGTTTTCAGAGGGATTTTGTGTGTATATGTGCAAATAGCAGAGCCAGATTAGACTGAGTTTATTCAAAGTTGAGTCATAAATTCAATGACTCTAGAATGGGAAGCTATGCATAGGTACCAAAAAATAATATAAAATAAAATAATTAATAAAAACAAACAACAAAATAAGCAGATGAATAAATGCATCAGGTTAAGAACTATCAAAGGAAACATAGTAGACCCTAATATAAATGCCTTTCCATTCTCTCAAAGAAATTAAAGTAAAATACCTGGAAAAAAATGAAAAGAGATATATAGTTATTTTTTAAAAAAGAAATAAGCAACAGAATAAACTCAAAAATTAGAAGAGTCCAGGGAATAAACTGGAGTTAAATAATAAAACTATTACAGAAGTATAATAGAAGCAGTGAGAATAATCGTGAAAACAGAGTTAGTAATAGAAAGGAAAATCTTTAGAAAACCATACTAAACATAAATTTTAGTAAAAGTGATAAAAGGGAATATTATCACTAGATAATTCCAAGAATATTTAATGCATAGTTAGTATTCCCTGAAAAGAGAAGAACTCAAAGATATCAATCAAAGACAAATACCTAAAATAAAGAAAGTCCCCAATCTGTACTTTCTTCTTTAAAAATATGTATTGTTGTGACATCTTGTCTTAATACTGTCATTGTATTCTGAATAAGGTTTATATATTTTGTGTCCTTTCGTTTGACATGAATATTGGATAGTTTCCTTTTTTAGATCATATACATGTGTATTTACCTCAGTTTTGAAGGCCCTGTTTGTGTTTAATTAATTGCTCAAGTGCTTATTTGGAAAAATGTAAATTATAAACTGGTATCTATTTCCAGATTTTCCAAAATTTAGACACTACTCTACTCCATTGAGAATGAGAAGGGAATTAGAGCAAACCATACACTTACATGCCTCTATAATGCAGAGATTCATAAAAGTTGAAAAGAAAATGATGAACAAAAACCCAAAAACTTACAGCAAAAATAAACAAAAAGAAGGAAAGAAAAAGAAGGATTAGGGAATTAGCTCCTATTAAACCTATGCTCCTGTAAATGATAGTTATAAACTCTGGACAAAATAAAACTAAAACATAACCCAAAAAAATCTCTAAAAATCAGACTGTTTTTGGAAGAGAGTCAGAATTTGTTGGAAGTAATCTGCACCAATTCTCCATTATTTCAGGCTACACCTGAAAGTGACAGCAGTTTCAGTGGTGGTGGCTCAGGGTGGCTAAAACTCCCACAGTAATTACATCCCACTGTCTTTCTAAAACCAGAACGAAGAATTTCAGAGCAACCAGAGACACTAAAATACGAATGTGGAACTCCAGAAAAGATAGTCACAGAAGGGGAATCCTAACTTTTTGTATAAATTAAGGTCAAAGTTTAAGCTAAATCCTAAAACATGCCAGCACAAGCTAAAACTGAAAGCAGTTCACAGTGAAGACTTAAAGGACTAAACTGAGGACACCTCCCATTGCAGGCTTGGTCAAGGCTGAGTTTGAATCTAACCAAAAAAAAATCAACACGACAGAAGAATGTAGTAACTGAATCATGAGTATATACAACATTAATATTCACATTGTCCAGGATAAAGCAATGATCACTAAACTTAAGAGCAAAGAAAATGTGACCCATTCTCAAGAGAAAAGAAAATTAACACATGCTAACACCATGATGACTAGATGTCAGACAATGACTTACAAAGTAGCTATTAGAACTTAGCTCGGTGAAGTAAAGGAAGATACTCATGGTAAATGAAAAGATATAAACTCAGCATAGAGAAATAAAAAACATAAAAAGAACCAAAATTAAATTTTAGAATTAAAAACTAGATAATATCAAGCAATATCTGAAATAAAACATTCACTCATTGGCTTAATAACAAAATATAAATGACAGAAGAGTCAGTGAACTTGAAGACAGATCAATAAAAATTATCCAATTGGGAAGAGATGCAAAAAAATTCATAACATGAAGAGAGCCTCAGGAATCTATAGAATATCATCAAAATATCTGACATACGGGTCATAAGAGTTTGCTAAGGAAAGGAGAATAAGGATGGGGCAGAAAAAAAAAACTGCTTATAAAAGTAATGGCCCCAAACTTCCCATATTTGGTGAAACATATAAATTTACAATTTCAGGAAGCATGGAGAACCCCATGATAAATTCAGAGAACAATATATCATTGTAAAGCTGTTTAAAATGAAAGACAAAGAATAAATGTTAAGAAGCTAATGAAGAATAAATATTAAGAAGCATATTACATACAGGGCAACATCTATTTCAAATTACAATGGGCTGCTCTTCTGAAATCACAAATGCTAGAAGACAGTGGAGCAATATTTTTTAAATGCAGAAAGAAAAATAATTAAGACTAAATAATTCTTACAACTTAACAGAAGAAAATGAGTTGACTAAAAATTGAGCAGTTTTAACAGACAACCGAAAACATATACTTATGGCAAATAAACATATGAAAAGATCAACATAATTATTTATCAGGGAAACTCACATTAAAACCATAATGAAATACTTCTACTTACTCATCAGAGTGGCTAAAATTAAAAGTGTGACTATAATAAGTGTAGACTAGGATGAAGAGAAACTGAAACTTTCATATACTACTTTTTAACCCCTTTATTGAAAGATTTTAAGGTTTAGAGAAAATTAAAATGACAGAAATCTGTGTCAAATAATCAAAAATGGCATCAAAATATGTAATTTTAGCTCATTTCTTTATGCACAAAAAAGGTGAGGGAATAGACGATTACCATACACTATACCCTGGAAACATATTTTTTTTTCTTTTCAATTGACATAAATCTTTTTATAATTACATTAGGCCATAAAAAACATATTAATTTCAAATAAGTTGAACACGTTTTTGAGACAATGTAATGTTATATAAATATGTGTGCATTCATTCATCTTTTAAAGCTACAAATATGAGCACTTTAAAATATTATTTTGTGTTGACCCTGACCTTCTGTCTGATATGTAGGCTACTTATTGAAGTTGCTTTAAGTTACACAATTCAAGTCTGAATAAGATTGCCTAAAATAGGAGAAATGCAAGTATATTTCTACTAGCATTCATTCTACTTAATCCAGTCCTCCCATTTCCAGAAATTCTTTACAAGTCATTCTTTATTGTTATTAACACTTATGTCTTCTCTACCTCACACATTCCACTCCTGCCTAGACCTTAGTGGTCCTGCAAATATCTCCTCTAGACTTTGTAAAACAGCAGTTTATTATAATGGCATAATTAATAATCAACATAAAAATACGACTATTGGAAATAATACTAAACTTGCCAATTGTATATTAATAATGAATCACTGAAAATCTCTATTGCTACTACTTTGGAACATTCTCATAGATCTCATTTACATTAGTAAGAAATGCAATTTGGGAAAGGAATGGTGATGATTTTTCTTCCATAATTTTTGTCTAATTTCCAGTGGGGATGTAAATAGTTTTCTTCCACAGCACTCTCACACTAGTCTTCCATACCTATTTCTAACACATGGCTAAAATACTAAGCTATGGAGTAAGACAGACCTTGGTTTCAATTTGAGATCATTCACTTTGTAACTTTGGGAGCTTGAGCAAATACCAATTACCTTGAGCTTTATGTCCCTCATCTGTAAAATGGAAATCTTAGTACATACATCCTTTGGGATACATAGTAGAAGCTAAGTAAACGCTAGTCATTATAATTACTGACCACCCTAATACTTGTCAGCAAAACAGAATCACTTCCAGTTCCAGTCCATCTGACAGATTTAACATCAACAATTCTAAAACAGACAACAATGGAAATGTTCTAGACTCTACCATGTGCATATCCACTCCCTTCCAACATTCCAATGCTAAGTGTCACAGCTTGAAGTATTTGTTTTTAATACTTATTTTAAAAAAAATTTTTCTGTCTTATTGAGTTTTTGCCACAAAGTAAGATTTCACATCCAATGTCTTACTGCATTAATATGTTGGGAGAAATTCCCTAAACAAAGAAGCTAGCAATTATAAAGTGTCACAACAGAACTGATTTGGAAACTTAGGTCAACCCGATACCTCAGGGTAGACTTGAGCCAAACCTTAACAAAGATGTCTCTGAAAAATACCTGACATTGTTTTAAATGAACTTTACTAGCTTCTTCTCAAAAGTCAATTCAAAAAACATAACAGCAAAAGAAGTATTATCTTTACCGAAAAGATAAGAAGTAAAATTCCTGATGAAAATGATCACCTGTTATTTACACAGTCAAAGGTTTTTACTGACTTTTAACATGACATATTTTTGTCTCTTCTTATTAAAATGTCCAAGAATAAAAATCTGAATTACTGTTAATAGTCAGTGAGTTAGTGAAACTTTAAAACCTCTAGGTAAATTATAACAAAAGTGCATTGCTGCATCTGTCATCAATTCCTTGGAGGTAGTGTGTTTTTAAGTCTTGACGTCTTTTAACCAACCTTATAGTTAGATATTTAGTACAATTCTCTGGAAGGATTTCACACTTTTTCAGAGATTCCTACCCAATATTTTTGACAAAAATACTATTTTGACTTTGCACAATAATTTTTTGGAGGCCTATTTGGCATATCACTAGGTAGAAATACCAAGGCTTAACTGATGTGGTCTTGTGGTTCTCTGGCTGAGTTACAACATAACTCTCAGGCATTGCTGTGAGTTGTTCAATAAATTCTCCATGGAAACTTAAAGGCAAGTGTGTTGAAGTGCTCTTAAAAATGATTTACCATATCCTACTTCTTTTTCCCATAATTTGGAGAATGTGAATCAAAGACACTTCTCTGCTTTGTAAAATAACACAGGGTTTTAAAATAAAATTTAAAAGAGTAAAAGCATTCTCTGAACAGATAGCGGTAAAATTAACAAATTAACAAGTGGGCAGTACAGTAAAGTATTTATTCTTCAAGTCTATTCGGATATTTTTGTGCATCTACCATGTGTTAAGAACTCCTCTAGGCTCTTGTAGATAGGATGGAAAATAAAACAAAGCCTCTGCTGTCAAGAAGTTTCCCTTCAATTGATAAATTCCATGGAACTGGGATTAACTTTTCATTTGAATACACCAATGCACATAATTTTGCAAAAGGCCTTTTTTAGTTTGTTGTTCTATCTGAAGAAATGGGAGTCAAAGCATTTACAATAATGAAGCAATCATATAAAATAGTTATTTCTAAGACTTTTTCAGCAGTCTTGAAACATCCATATAATCCATTTACCTCCTAAGATTAAAAAAATGTACGTTGTTGGTTTTGCCTTTGTACACTGTATTGAAGCATTGCGGGGGAACTTAGAATGAGATTATTTTTAAGTTTATTGAGGCTAAATAACAAATCACCCATTTAGTATCTGGAAGTCAAGAAAAGATGATTGAGGTCAGATCAGATTAACACAAACACTGAACAGTTTCCATCTGATGGGCATACTTATAAAATGCAGGATAGTTTTATCAATATCATTTTTCTACTTCATTAGCTTTATTTAGCCTGGAGGCTGCAGAGCGGGACCACAGAGCTCTTCACCATTAGTCCACTTCTATCAAGCTGTGAGGCAAATGGCAAGAAAACTTCATTAAGCCCTAAAGGGCAACCATGAATAGATCCACTTCCTTTCCCTGACTTCACCTCCAGAACTCTCTGATGATGCTTGATGCACATTCAAAAAAGCATGCACTTTAATTAATAGAAATGTTCACTCACTCTCTTTCTATTGCATGTCTAGGAATTGTGCAAATGCCTTTTAGAATCTAGTGGAAGAAAATGGGGATTTGTCTGTAATCAGAGTGAACTAGATCAGGCAATTGTTTAATAGAGAAAATTATCTGGTTTGTATCACCTAGACCCAATATGGAGCCAGATATGCAAAGAAATTTTGATGCTTGAGACACAAAATTGTTAAAGTAAACTTACACTTATCAGAATAACAGAGTGGAGGGGAAAATGCTCATGTGGGTCCAGTGTACTTCTCCAGTGCTTTCTCACTACATAGGATTTTAGATAGCCTAATGTTTCCCATGGTAATTCAACTAAAAAATATTAGACTCTTAATCCTCAGTTTCATCAACTCCTTTTTAAAAGAGTAAAATAAGATTCAGCTGAATCTGACTCAGATATTGAAACATGCTTCTCAGGCTCTGGTATCACTTGCATTAGTATTTCTAAAAACGTCTTCAAGGCTGAAGAAAAATCACCATCATCATCATCTTTGACTCTAGTCCTTCACTACCATCCATTTCCTTTAAGAAAGTATGTATCGGGGGTTAGTATAAAAATAGAGGAATTTTGGTGGAGTTGTCTAAGGTTTAAGCCTTTAAGTAAAATCTAAAATGGGTTTCTTGACATATTATAACATTGACCCCCCCCCCCGCTATCTAAACTCTTCTCTGAAGGGAAGTCAGAATCAGGAATCCCAATTGGCCAACTACAGTGTTGAGCACCAATATTAATAAATACATTGCTGTTTGCCTAGGAACTTGTCAGCTATTATACTTTTTAAAAGAGTAATCATATAATTCCCCTCTTGTAACTACAATCCCCTGCTCAGTTCTTTCCCTAGGATGGCATTAGACAGAAAGTTCCCCTGACTGAAAGCTTTTTTCGATTTGATGTGGTAGCTGACAGCACTTTGGGGGAAGCAGGGCATCTTTAAAGTTTCAGTATCTTTTCAAACAATCTTTCTTGGCTTCCCCTGCCCCTTGGCTACTAAAAATCTGAAAGGCACTCAGCAAAATCAACTTGCAATTTCAAAGAGTTTGGCTGTTTTCAAGTCAACTTTGTTTAAAAAGAATTTAAATACAGTTCATCATTTGAAAAATATAAATTCATACATTACAAATAACCCGAGGGCAGCCCCAGAATTTCTGGAGTGCTGAGAGAATGAGGCAGCCAAGTGTGCAGAGAACCCAGATGCGATGCATTCTTGAGGGTTGGGCCACAATGTTAATTCAAAGCATTCTGTCAGTGAGCAAACCTGAAAAGCTACCAAATCAGCTGAAGTTTCTCTTTCCATTTAAACTAGTTATGCTGAGAATCTTATAAAAGGACTTAGTTTAGTCAGTTGTTAAGCCAATGCCAAGGTATTAGAAATTGCAGGCAGGGATTGAGGAAAACATAAGGAGAGAGAGGTAGAAGGTAGTGGTCAGGAGGCTAGGAGGGTAAGAGTAAAGGGAGGGGAGAACAGTGTCAACTATTTCAAAGAGACTACATCCAAATAAGCTGGACTGATAAAAGACAAATGTTATCCATAATGTGTTTACTTTCACCCACCCATTCAATTATGTATCTTATTTATGTGTCTTATTTATGAATCTTTTGCCATGTGTAGGTGCTGTCCTGTACGCTGAGGGAAAAGCATAGCAAAGAAATATAATTTTACCCCCCAAACTCCTATAATCTTGCAGAGGAGACAGAAAATACGACTGGTAGAGAAACAGAAAGATCACAGATAGATAGATAGATAGATAGGCAAACTCAAAGTTATCATTTCCACTGACTGAGGAAAAATTGGGAGATAGGGGTAGGGGATTACTGAGGAGATGAATTTAGGGAGAGATGCGTACGTCAATGGAGGGGATGTGTGGAGAAGAGGACAATCCTATCAGAGAAAAATCCACAGCAAAAATATGTGGAGGGAAAACCATAATCTGGAAATGATGTAAGGTCTAAGGTGGTAGAAATGTGGTGTACACAGGAACTTGGAGGAAGAGGGGAAAAAAGGCAACTTGGGATCAGATTTTGGAAGATTTTGTTACACTAAAAATATTTTGCTTTTAATCTCTTGGTAATTATGAGGCAACAAAGACTTCTAAAATAATAAGTGCTTTTATCAACTCTTCAACTACAGAAAGAAAACTCTGACTCTGTAGTGCACAATATATCCGACGGAGGAGAGATGAAAATAAAAATCAGCAATGTTCACTGGCAGTTGCAATAATGTAAAAGAGAATCAACACAAAGAGAATACAGTGGAGGCAATACATTAGCGCATTCTCTCCTCAGACTTGCCTAATGTAAAATTTGCTTGGAATTCTTATTAAATATATATATCTTTCCATGAATCTATCGTGGGATCAAAGACATTTTATGTCTGTGAGTCTGGAGCTTAGGAATTTGTTTAATAAGTATTTCAGAAATTCTTACCCCCAGGGGAAAGAGTAAGAGTAATTCTTTCCCCAGGGGGAAAAACTAAGATAGAGGGCGTGCAATCAGAGTTACTTATAAGGAAACTCAAAAGGATTGTGCTAAGGAGTTGCAGGGTTATGCCAAGGGGCATGCGGATATGAAAAGACCCCATATTAATAACATGTTACATAGTCTAAATATAATTAAGAGGTCAAGTGGGTTGGATGTAGGGTGGATTTAGTTGCTTGTAAAATTGGGTGATTATAGTAGGAAAGGTAGCAAAGAAGCAAGTAGACACTGAGGTTTTGAAATATAACTTAAGGAATTATAATGTAGCACAAAATGGATTGGCTTTTGGTATCACCTTCCCCATTTATGGTGTCTTTTTATGCTAGGGTTAAATAGAGACCATAAACATTTATGTTTCCTACATAAAATTAGTGAAAATCCCAGATTTAATATTTATATTCCTAGATTCTTCTTTTTTTGCTGGAAAAGTTTCACATTTAAAAGTATATAAATCTCAGTGTGATACAGACATTTGCTTCTTTTCCTTGTCTTGAAGGTCTGTTTCCTCTGACTTAGCAGTATATGCAGAAAGTTGAATCATCAAATTTTTGAGCTATCTGCTTAGGAGAGACTTCTTTGCACTCACACTGTTCCCTTGTGTTTGGAGCTCCAGCCTGGCTTGATACTTGCTGCTCCTGCCACCATGCAGTGTGAGGCTGAAACTCCTTTATTTCCTAGAGGAAGTGTGCTTGATAGGATGATGCTCAAGCTTCAGATCTATCAGGGCTGACATGGACAAGTTCTGTGGAAGGCCCCGCATCTTTTCATTTTCTCCATGACTATGCCTCCAGGCTCTGTTGACACCAAATACATTGTTTTAATGTAGTGTGGCAAGTTAAAGAAAGATTTTAATATGGAAGAAGATAATTTTTTTTGCTTAAAATAAAGAAATTTTTCAGGGTTCAAAGTACAAATTCAGAAGTTTACTCTTCTTAAGGGATGATCCCTTGAGTCATGGGTAGATCCTTCAGTTTCTAACTTGAGGCACCTTTTCTCAGCTGTTTAATGTTACAAGAGAGTCCATCTTCAAATACCCTCCACTCTTAAAAAACTTCCTATTTTCTTGACTGAGGTCTCTTACTCTCTGAATCACTCCTCTTTCCTATGTCTGTTTCCCAAAGTTTGTTTCTTCAATTTTTCAAATTAAATCAAAGGCTTTCCTACACATTGCTCAAGGGAAGACTTTAGTTCTGAAGAACAATGTAGAGTCTAGCCAATTGAAGAAGGTTATATTTCTGTGAGATCGTTCCTTGTTTTAGAAACAGCTGATAAAGCCTAAGATTGTTGTTTGATTTCTTAAGTGATTTTCATTGCAGTCTGCCAGACTAAAAATGGAACTGTTCTATTTTCTTACTCCGCTTTAGTCCATGATGCCATTCTATTTTACAATTTTTAGAGGAAGGAGTCTCTAGAATATCCATTTCAGGAAATGCTTGAAAAGCCAAAAATTACTTTAAAATACACCATTACTATATAAATCAGTATCCTTAAAAAAAGAAGGAAGATAAGATTGCAGATAAATCTCAAGTCTTATTTTTTAACCATATCTGCTTCAAATTTTGGACCCTCATTCATTCCTTGGGTTTAAATAATATTATCAACTTTCTATTCATCTTTCTGTATTTTAAAATATATGTTTATATGTATTCACTGGACATAAATGCAAGTGAATTTATTACTTCATTTCTGAGATGACCAGAACTTTATAACAAACACAACTGATTGTTCCAACTTTTGTCATCTTTAGAGAAGTCATATGGAACTACATCTCAAAACGATGTATCACTGGAGGAAAGGTAAATGATGTATCCATTGGATTCCTCCAGATTCCCATCTCCCAATGGCCAAATACCTCTGCATTTTTAGGACTTGTCATATTAGTCCTCCAGGCAGCCACTATGGTAGGTAGAAGTCTCTCTTTGTAAGTCAGTTTCAGCCAGTGCTCAAGAATCCAAGTAAAGGGCATGGAGACACTGGCTCCACATATGAAGTAAGATCCTTGTTCTTTAACGATGGCTTATAATGCTTGACTAAGTAAAATAAAATTTATTCTCATATATGTCACAAGAGGTTTGGACTTGGTCTAACAATCAACTTGTCTAATGCCATCAATATTCTTATTGAATTTATACAAACAAGTAATTTAAGAGGAAAAATAAAGGGCTTACTCATGTGTCCATCAGAAAAGAGAACATTAAAAATATTACCAACAATTTCAAGTTAATAACCACAATCAAACTTCTTTCATCAGTCTATTCCAATCTGAGTAAATAATTCTTGCTCCTCTGGATCTTAGGTCAGTAATTTGCTTTCAGGAAGTATATCTGCTTCTAACCTAAAACACATTCTGGAAATCCTAATCTAGACCTCTGGTACTGTCTGAAAGTTGTTTGAGCAATGTCTGCTCAGAGCCCTGTACCAAAACTCTTTATTATGAGTCACAATTCATTTTTATTTTTTTTCTTTTGTATTTTTATTATGATAAAACACATATACCATGAGAGCAAACCTATGGAATTTTTAAGTGTGAAGTATTGTGAGCTATAAGCAAAATGTTGTTTAGCAGATCTCTAAGTAAAACTTACTTGTCTTGCATAACTGAAACTATACTCACTGAACAGCAGTACTGCATTTCCTCCTCCAACCGTTCCCTGGCAGCTGCTATTCTACTTTTTGCTTCCATGAGTTTGTCTTCCTTAGATATCTCATATGAGTAGAATTGTTCTTCTGTAGTGGTTTATTTCAGTTAGCATAATGTCTTCTATGTTCATCCATGTTGTCACATATGACAGTATTTTCTTCTTTCTTAAAGCCAAATAATATTGCATTACACACACACACACACACACACACACCATATTTTCTTTATCCATGCATCTGTTGATAGACATTTAAAATAGAACTACCATGTGATCCAGGAACCTCACTTCTGGGTATTTATCTAGAAGAATTGAAATCAGGATCTCTAAAACTCTATTATTTGAAGCATCAACTTCTAAGAGTACCCAGTACAGCACTTCCATAGGATCTGGGACTGATCTTAGCTGAAGGTCATTTTATGCTTCATAACTTTTGTTTGCTTCAAACAATTTTTAGGCAAACATGAGAGGAAAACAGAAACTATTTTCTGATGGTAGAATTGAATGTCTATGATAAACTTATTATAATAACTAATAATAGAAATCAGGACAGTAATATTCTTTATTTGGATACAATGTACTTTATAAAGACTTGATTAATTTTTCCTTTAAAGATAAACACACATTTTGGAGAAAACTATCAGGGCTGATATCTAAAGTACACAACCTTTAAAATATATCTATATTAATAACATTTTGCCTAAATAGAAACTGATGTTACTACTATATCCACTGTCCTATTTGTAGGCTGTCTCTAAATTTGAATGTGAAAAATACTGGAATTTGATCATTCCCAACGCATGAAAACAAACACTTCTCCCCTGGTCCTCACAATATTCCACAGGCTACGGTAGGTTACATTACAAAGAATTACACCCACTCTTAGCTTTTACTTCAGAATGCAATTCTTGTATTTCTTCAACAGTGCATACAAAAAATACCTAAAGAAGCTCATATGAGCTCATTTCAATTTGTATATTAATTTTAAATATTTCTCCCTCACAATGTTTATAATGATGTGCAAGACATTAAATTGTGCTTATATTTATATATGAACCATTATTCTCCATAGTGGATATCTCCTCAGATAGTCTACCTGGCATCTCAAACTACTAGGACCACCCTCCTTCACTGCCATTCACATAGCCATCATGAAAAATGACATATTCTTGCATGTATCTACCCCTGGCTGTGTTTAATAGGCCCAGGGATTGGCATTTGACTTGAGCTTCACCAAAAATTCTCTTCCCTAGAATTTTTGGACTTGTGTCAGGTATAGGCACATCTAGCAGCAAATTACATTGGGTCTACAGCTTGCTATATGACCACCCTATTGCCACATGAATAAAGCCAATAGGCAATGAAGTAGCATAAAGCTCGGGATTTGAGAGAAGTAGAAATGAAATATAGAAGCACAAGGTTCAAGTTTTTGGTTTCAGTGTTTGCTGAGGCAACACAGGTGTTATATCCATGGTCACACAGCCATTACGTAGAAGAACTGGTTCTGACACAGGTAGCCTCAGTCCATTTTAAACTATTCCACTAGCATAAGCTTTAAGAGGGCAGTGATGTTTGTCTTATCTGTCCACCACTCTATCCCCAGTGAATGGAACATCATAGATGCCCAATAAATAATTTTTTAAATAAATGAATACCTATGGTAGATTCTACATATATTATTAACCAAACTTAAGCTTCTCCATCCAAAGGGTTGAGAGTAGCAGTACTAGCTGGCACAGATACACAGGGATCTTCTTTGCATAAAAATACAAAATCATCCTGCTTAAGACCCTGTATTCATGATTAATAAGCATATTTTGGTACGACAGCAGCAAAATATGACTGTTTATACTAATTCCTTATGTAAAATAGTTCTTGTGTACTTTCTAAAACGCATTTTGATATTATGACAATCTCTAAGGATAATGGCACTTAAATAAATACTTGCTCTGACATTTCATGGGTGATAGACAAATGTCATCTTATTACTACATGCACATGCACACATATACTTTACAGGGACTTGAATTGTTCAATTCAGGTTTGGTCTTTCTTATTATTACCGTTTCCTAATTTAATATGTTTTAATTGTATGAGTGTCAGTGAGTCAATTGTTGATCTTTTTAGAAACTACCACACAATAGGGGGGATAACCTAAAAGCGTGCATAATCTGTACATTCTACTTATATACAAACATGACTGTTATATTTTTAACACAATTTAGGCAAACTGAACCATACCCTGGCTAATATCTAGTGAGCACTAATAACATATTTTGAAAATTGAAACACAAAAATGGCAGAGACAAAAGAAAAAATGATAGTCAACCAACCAACACACATTAAAATCTGAGGGGAAAAAATGGCAGCTTTCTCTGTTTTGTTGCATTTGTTTAAAGAAAAATGATGAGATTGTCCCATTAAATACAGTAGAATGGAGCAGAAGAAAGGGGGCCAAGAAAGAAACTAGACCTGTCTACTGGAAGAAGAGGCTGAGAATAGCCTGCTAAAGTTATGGAAGTTGAAGGGTCTTGCCCAGCCAGCAGGTGGCACTCTCTAAGACATGTGGCAGCAAGAGAGGAAGTTCTCAACAAAGAAATGAATGGCACAAGAGTAAGTGAAGCAGGTGAAAGGCATCTAAAAAAATCCACCAGGAAGAAATTCTGGTTCCATCCTAGTGACCAGAGCTCAGAAGCAGGACTCAAGACCCTCAGTGTCAAAGAATGAGGACACTTCTTAGTACGGGGGTGGGATATCGAGATTAGAATCCAGAAAGGAAAACTGGAGCATAAGGTCATGATTAAAAATAAGGCAACATCCCACGGAGTAGAGATAGGGTGTAAGGTCAGAGCAAGAGTACAAGAAAGGAAGGGTTTGATGCTGAAATTCAAAGATGCAGTCTAATGCTCTTTAACCTTTTCTTCTTCTGGTCAGGATGGGTCCTAGATGGGTATCAAATGGTCAGAGATAGGAAGGGTATGCAGACCAGGGATCCAGGATCAGTATATTACAAAGTTTTCTTAAATAGTCAAGTTAGGGTGGGTGGTAGGACAAGTGAGACAACTATAAAGCAATTTAGCACACATTTTAATTGTTGAGCAGATAAGTTATAATTCTGACTTTGTCTCTCATTAACTGTATGCCCTCAGATAAAGAAGTTACTTAACCTGAACATAAAAAGTTCATACTTCATTTATAAAATGAGGAAAATAAGACTATCATTGTTTTGAAGATGAAATTGAGTTACATAATACATATAACCCTTTAGCACGGTGTACATAAGCAGTTACCTATAACTAGCCACATTAGCATATGAGTACTTACTAAAAGTTAATCAGCACTTAGGCCCATACAAGGGTTCGTAAGGTTAGCTAAGAATGTGCTACAGAATTGCGTGTGGGCAACATTAAATAGGAATCTTTTTAGGAAATTTAAACTAAGTTGAAGTTTTTATTAATTTTGTCCCAGCCATAACTTGTGTACATGTTAACTATAATAGTAAATATGCTCTTCATCTTTTCAATTTCATGCATATTATTATTAAAAAATAAGTATCTGTCTCAAAACAATGCATTATAAATGTTAAGGTTTTGTTTGTGGGTTTTTTTGGGTTTTTTTTTACTATTACTCATTACTACTTGCTTTTGAACATTTGATAAATTATCTCTCTATGGTTAGTGGCTTTTGTACACCTTTCAGATATTTCTAAATTAAAATAAGAAGAAACAGTGGTTCTTAGACTGCCCATACAAATTTAGTTTTCCAGCATCATGAAAATGATGTGGATTGAGATTCATCTCCAAACTAAATATGACCTTGTAATTCTCATGTCTATAGCATGGCAGTCTCCCTGGGAGCAGGTTAGCCAGGTTTTGCCAGAACTTGCTAGAAAACATCTCTACTTTCACAACAAACGATTCTTAAAAATAAGTCTTTAAGTGGAGAGAGAAAGCAGAGGAAGATATTGACTCTTTTTCCTTTGAAATACATCTGTTTTAAAATTTCAGCTGGCTTCCATAATTAATATTGAGTGCTTTTTATGAAAAAGATCATTCTTGGAAAAATGATTGAATCATTTAAACCAGTAATAGTAATAATACACTTTCATAAGGATACATTTCTAATTATATTTCCTTTGTCTCTCAACAGGTACTAGTCTGTTCAGGTTATTCAGGGGAATTTCTAGGGTTCTGTATTCCAGTTTGGCAAATCCAACAATAAGATGCTTGATTCATTCATGACTAAACAATATAATTACTGTAAATAATTTAGTAAAATGCTTAAAATAAAAAGGATTTACCACTGAAATTCAGACAGAGCTAAGATAAGCAAATGCTATCAAAAGAGGGGTTGAAGGTAAAAGATGTTTAATTTACAGGGAAATATAAGATAAAAAAAAATCTCAAACTTGCACCTTTACTCCTATATGTTCCTACATCAAGTAGATATTTTTATGAGCATGTATAAGTATTTTGGTGATTCTCATTTATAAAATCTACTCAGACTGACTTTTTATATTGGGTTTTTTGTTTCCCTTTGTAGTAAATCACCCTTTTAGACAAAACTTTCACTACCTATACATTTGAATATTACCACTGGGAAAATACAGTATTTCTAGAAAAATATTATAATTTTAGATAAATAGAGTTATTTCATACATACATGCTCATCTAATACTATAATTTTATAATAAAAAAGTTACTTTACTTTGGAGGGATTAGCATTTAATTATTTAATATAAATAAAATTAATTCTGTAATGAAAGATAAATGGTAAACATTTTTCCACACTTACTCTAATTTGTCAAAATATAAATTTCTAAAGTTCTAGTTGAAAAAATTATAAACACAAGGTAAGGAAACAACACATATTAAGTGTGTAATATGTCTCTGAGCTTTACTTATCTTAAACCACTCGACCCTTAAAACATCCCTGGTCAGGTTGATTTATTATGCATATTTTATAGATGAAGAAACCTAAATTTGAATTGGAAATGCTACATGCTCAGAATTATAGTCAGTAGAGATGCTGGTATTATTAAGAAATTGAATACAACCTGAAAAAGGGATGCATTATTTCTATAATTTGCAGATGCATGCAGGTATGCATGGATAAACCACATGGGCCAGGACAAGAGTGTGGCTAGCAAAGTGCCCAGGGAACAAAATTGTAAGGGGAGCTTGCTCTCAGAGCTGTGAGAGTGCAAAGTCAGTCCTTGCAAGACCTGAATAGTGGAGGCTTCCTTAAATTGTACATTCTAGACGCATCAATTGCCATAACCCAAAGAGTAGAACAAGCATGTTGTCAAATCTTAGTTTGCATCTATTGATCTTTCTTCAGCATTTCTGACTCTCTGTTTTCCTTTTAGAAACCTTGGCCACTGGTACAGCCTTTTAATCAAAAACTTGCTTTCAAAAATCAGTTATGAATATTTGCAATGGTACCTTTTTTTTTCCTATTTCAAAATGAAAGAACAGAGCATCAATTACCTGCAAATAAAACAAATACCTTAAACCTTTTCTCAATACCAGAAGTTGACCTTTACAGAAGCCAGAAGTTCATGGACAAAAGCAGAAAGGAAACTAACTTATGCTGAGGGCCTATTCAGAGTCAAGCACTTTGCTCACCACTCAATAGATACCTGTTGAACATGTACAGTGTGGTAAGCATTATCCTAGACACTAGAGATAAATCAGTGACAAAACAGATAAAAATTTCTGACCTAAATAGAGTGTACATTCCAGTAGGGGAGACAGAGACAATAAATGAGTAAATTATCTAGGTTAGAGTACACTGCTATCCTTAGACTCCCCAAACCACTGGGCACTATTAAGAAGCCTCCACTCTAGTGCTTCTCAGGAAACACCCTCCTTACAGGGCAAGCAGTTTACAGGTCTAAGGGGCTGGCTCACCAGGAACCCAGGCATTCCCCCCACCCATCATGATTCTTGTACTCAGACCACGTAATTCCTGGTTCAAACTCAGAGTTCCTCAAATCATAAATGGAAAATGTACAAGATGATAGAATTTATGTTCATTTCTGAATTGTAAATAACGCATATGTTAATAATGCTTGCTACTGATCTCCTCCTACGTTCTTTCCAGTGGAGAGTTAGTCTGGCTTAAATTACATAGCCTAATGAGCAGTGATAGAACAGCTACTTTTTAATTCACTTGGAAAATGTAAGAGAATATAACTACTCTGAAACATGATGACAATTCTATACCTAAGTAGTAGATTCCAATAGGTTTGCTGACATTTTGTTTCTCATAACTCCAGGCTTTTACATTTTTAATCATCAAGCTCATCTTTATCCTAATACATATCTCATTTTAATGTTTATCTCTAATTAACTCTATAGCATCAACTGAACTGCCCCTAATTCCTTACCAATTACTGAGATAATCAAATGAGCTAATTTCTGTGAATCTACTTTCAGTTGTTACTTTGGGCCAGTAATATATTCAGTATAAGTTTTTTAAAAACCTTCACTGTTAAATAATACAAAACAAGTATTTAAAAATATTTACAATAAACTCTATTTACTAGACTATTTATTAGATATCCCAGTCTAAATATTCTAGCCTGTCCATAAATATGATAATTTTAACATTTGCCATCTATTTCCTTCCCAGAAGTAATACTCTCAGCAGGCTCACCACTTCTGACATTTTCTTTCGTTTTACAGAGATAAGTGGCATCCTGGAAGTGCCTTCCCTTCTCCCCATCTCATTAGCATTCATAATATTAATTGCCAAAAATTACCAGCTGCAAGAAGTTTTATCTAACAAAGATGCTCTATGGCTTTCTCAAGACAATTTAGTACCATTTATGTCCCAAGCAAACACTTAGATATGTAAATAGGAAGAAGCCCACAGTACAATTAATATTTAAAAGGTAAAATGTCAGACTCAGCTAAGCAATTTTTTAACACCTTTCATCCCTCCACCCTCTTTGCTTTAACCACATGTTCGTCCTAGAGATGAGCTCTGGGATTTTACTGAGAAAGCAACAATTGATCACAGCTAAGTGTTTTGCTATAACGTGCCAACAATTACTAAGGCATGCAGTGCTGAATTCAGGTTTCAGGATGAATATATTTAACTCTGAAATTTCTATTGCTCATTTGAATATTTCCACTTAAATAATATATTTAACCCAAGACAGCAAACTATTTGATTTAAGTTGGTATAACAACGATATAAATCAGGGTCAAGCAAGTCAGAAGTAGTTGGCAGGGATAAAATTCTTCACAGTTTGATACATATTGATTAATTACCTGCCAATAAAAAGCTGAATATTGCATTTGTCTTAAAAGTACAATGAATTCAAATTACCTCTTTAACCATGAGGTCATCTTTATTCAGATGTATTGGTGATTCACGAGCATCACATCAATTTCTGTTACGCTTAGAGAACTCACTGAAGTTAAAGGGTCTCTTCAAGTTGGAAAGATGATTTACAGGAAATAACATATATGCAATTATCTGCAATATTTACTTATTATAAAAGAGGGGGACCATTGTGACTTATTTGGAATTCTAATTCCTAAATCAAAAGCCAAAGTTCTTCCTTCTTGAAAGTTTCTAGCTCTTTGAAGGAGCTGGGAAATAATAAAAGAATATGCCATGATGGAAATGGAAATCACAACTTGAAACTGAAAAAAATACAGAAGAAATAATTAGGTAAAACCAGTTCATCCTATAAAAAAGAAAAGAAAAGAGTTTGGATTTTAGCAAGATACTCAGAATGAGTAGGAGTAAGTTAAAACCAACAATAAAGCACTCCCTGGATATCCTGGATCTAGGAGGTGAGATAAAAATGAAGCATCAGAACAGAGGCACAGGATATTTCCAAGAAATCCAAATATATAATTGAGAATAATGTGCAAAAGTGAAGATGTACAGAAGGGATATCTTGGTCATTTCAAAAATATATTTCTTTAAATCTCTACTTATACATAAGCATGTTATTTTCTACTATAATAATGTTTTTGTTGTTGTTTTAACATATTTCTGCTACTTCAAAGTTAGTATCCTGATCGTCTTCAGCATCAGTATCTTATTGTAACAGGAAAATTATTCCACTGTAGCAGAAAGTCTTTTTCTTAAATGTTAAGACACAGTCATAGGTTTCTGTGACATTGTCAGACAATTATCTGTAACATATAAGGGACTGTAGCTCTAGAAATGTGAACTCTAACTTAGTTCCTTTTTATCACCACATATAACTATGAAACAATTTCCACATTTTATAGAAAATTCTCTTAGATGATTTATACACACTCCTCTATTAAAAGGAGAATGCTAAACCTAATGCTACTTTCAATGTTTAACACTTATCATTTGCAAAATGTATTATTTGGCCACAGTATAGAAGAACTGAATGCATTACATATAAATTTCTAAATGGTCTCACCCCAAACTGCTTGCTTTTAAAAAAACCTTTTGTATCTACGATCTTATTCATCTCTCTAAAAGATTATCAGTAATCTTCCCTTGTAACAAGCTTCAAATCAGCACTTAGCAGTCTCCACCTCAATTCAAATTTCTTATCTATGATTTAAGAATTGAAAACACAAATTGCTAGAATTATTTGTAAAATAAGGAATAAATTATCTCTAAGTGAGTGCCTGAGGGGTTTATATATTTAACTGTGCACATATATGTGTATATATGAATACATTTCCCAAAACTTATGTTGTCTTCTCAAGCATCTTTAAAATTGTTACAGCAATTGTCTGAAGCTCCCATTAGTTGAGTTTGCTTCATTAACTAAGGTGTGATTGAACTCTTTTTTTTTTGATATAGCCTTTTAAGAATTCTACAATTACCAATAATAAATGAACGGTGGCTGTTTCGATACAAACATCTCCTTAGTCAATCTACTTGCTGAACAGTAGCCTAAAATGAGGTATAAAGAGCCACACAGCAGGGCCTTAAGTGTAGCTAATCCAGAGAAATCAAGATTATCCTGAAAGGTTAAGTGATCAAGAATAAGAAAGTAAATGACCCAATTAAGAACTGGGTAAAAGATCTGAACAGACACTTAACCCAAAGAAGGTATACGGATAACAGACACATTAAAAGGTCATCAGTGAAATTAGTCAGTAGGAAAAGGCTATTTAATACCACAAAGTATATTATTTGACCAGAGTGCTATCATCAAGTTGATATGTCAAGATATAAATCAAGGTCATACAAGTTAGATTCAGATGGCAGGAAGAAAATACTTCATAATTTGATAATTATTGATTCATTACCTGTTACCCTAAAACACTATATATTCCACTCATAGAAAATTTGAATTCATACTATCTCTGTTAACTGAGAGATTTTCCTTTGTAAAAAAAATTTAAGTGAAATATCAAGTTCTGGTGAGCATGTGAAACAATGAGAACTTTTGTGTATTGTGGTGGGAATGCAAAATGCTACAACCATTATGGCAGTTTCTTCTAAAGTTAAACCTTCACTTATCATATTAGTGAGAAACTCTACTTCTTTGTCCAAGAAAATGAAAACTTAGGTTTACACAAAAACTCTCTACAAAAACAATTAATTCATTT
Organism: Mesoplodon bidens; assembly: GCF_964165515.1. Classification (NCBI taxonomy): domain Eukaryota; kingdom Metazoa; phylum Chordata; class Mammalia; order Artiodactyla; family Ziphiidae; genus Mesoplodon; species Mesoplodon bidens. Next base: position 55,062,202 of record NC_138162.1, read on the forward strand.
AATCCACACATCATTCGATTAATGAGTTAAATGAACACAAAGGTATTGAGTCATTTTCAAGATAACAACATATAGGAAGCATACTCAGAACCCTGATTAAGATCTGTTTACAGGATACTTTTAATAATCTCTCCACATGTCTACACTGATGAAAGGAGATATTTAATAGTTTATTAAATAATAATCATATATAAATATTTGTATTGTGTTGGTAGCAAGATTAGATTACAATATTCTCTGGCTATGATTTTTTTTTTCCTGTCTAGAAGATCACAGATCAAATCTCTTGCAGTATTGGATTCTGAGTGAGCATTGCTGGTGGCAAACCCTGAGCACTGGGGCATAAATGTTTAACATGGCACTATTTTATCTACAAGGTCTTATTCACTTATCCATATAATGATCTGTAAAACAGGTCAAATTTGCATAGATCATTATCAGTGGTTAACTCATCTAAGAGATCAAAAGACCAGGAGAAAATGTCTTTACTGATGATGGCATTGTGGAGGTCACCTTCTTATCACAGTTTATATATTGCTATTAGTTAACCTATTAGAATGTCCAAAATCCAGAACACTGAGAATGCCAAATACTGGTGAGGATATGGAACAACAGGAACTCTCATTCATTGCTGGTGGGAATTAAAAATGGTACAGACACTTTGGAAGATAGTTTGGCAGTTTTCTACAAAACTAAACATATTTTAGCACAATTCATCAGTTGTACTCCTCATTGTTTATCCGAAGGAGCTGACCATGTATGTCCACACAAAAACCTGCACATGGATGTTTACAGCAGCTTTATTCATAATTGCCAAAACCTGGAAGCACACTAGGTGCCCTTCAGTAGGCAAATGGATAAACTATTGTACATCCAGATAATGGAATAGTATTCAGCACTAAAACGAAATACACTATTAATAGTCCAAAAGACATGGAGAAGTCTTAAATGCATATTGTGAAAGAAAACCAATCTGAAAAGGGTACATACTGTATAATCCCAACTATGTGACATTCTGGAAAAGGCAAAACTATGCAGACAGTTAAAAGGTCAGTGGTTGCCAAGAGTTCCAAAGGGGAATAGGGAGTAAGGAAGCGATGGAGCATAGGAGATTTTTAGAGTAGTTGAAATATTCTGCAAGATGCTCTGACACTGTAATGGTAGACAAATATTATACATGTGTCAGAACCCACACAATATGAAGTGTGAACTCTAGCATAAATTATGGATTTTAGTCAATAATAATGTATCAATATTGACTTATCAATTGTAATAAATGTATACGTATATGTTAATGATAGGAGATACTATATGTCAATGGGTGAGGAAGTATATGGGAAACTCTGTACTTTCTGCTTACTTTTTCTGTAAACCTAAAACTGTTTTAAAATATATATCTGATTTTAAAAAGACAATAAAAAAGTAAAGAGAGTACAGAGGTACAGAGCAACAGAAAAACAGAAAACCTAGTGTGCTGCAGTATAGCAAGCCCAGGAAAGAGTGGTGCAAGATGATGCTTAGCAATAGAGACCACATCTAATGCAGCCATGTACAAACTCAAGGAGTTTATATTTTATCAAAGTACCAAGAAAAGCCCACAATCAACTCCTGATACGGTAAGAAATATATATTTGTTCTTTGTCCCCAGTTCCCGACAAAGAGCTCTAAATCCCTTGAATGTCTTGAGTGGTAGAGTGATAGGATTGCCTTTCGTTCTAAGGAGGTGACTTTTGATGGGCCGATAGATTCCTTCTGGATGGGGGCTGGTTGCCCGAAGAATCAACCATGTGATTAGAGGGTTGGAAATTTCAGCCTCACACTTGGACCTCTGGAGAGGGGAAAGGGACTGGAGACTGAATTCAATCACCAATGGCTAATGATTTCATCAATCATGTCTAACTGAAACTTCCATAAAAACCCCTAAACAATGGGGTTCAGAGAGCTTCTGGTTTGGTGAACCCATCTATATGCTGGGAGGTTGGCATACCTCAACTTTACGAGGACAGAGCTACTGTGTTTGGGACATTTCTGGACCTTGGCCTATGTATCTTTTCTCTTTGATTTTTCCTGAATTGTATCCTTTATAATAACTGGTAATAGTAAGTAAAGTGTTCTCCCAATTTCTGTGAGCCATTCTACCAAGTTATTGAAACTGAGACGGGTTTGGTGAAATCCCTCAGTTAAAAGCCAACTGGTCAGAAATACAGGTGGCAACCTGAGGATTGTGATTGGCCTCTGAAGTTGTGGCAGTCTTGTGGGAATAAGCCCTTAACCTGTAGGGTCCGCACAACTACAGAAGTTAGTGTTAAAACTGAATTAAATTTTAGGACAGAAAGTTGGTTTCCATAGAGTTAGAGAACTGGTTGGTGTGGCAATAAAACTCACACATGACGTCAGAAATGCTGTGAGTAAAAACAGTACAGACAACCTAAGACAGTCAAAATTTTGGAGACTAAGTTTGGAAAAAGATTGATAGTGGCATGGTCGGGGTGGGGAAGCAAATAGGTGATTATGGCAGCAGAAAAAGTTTAAAACTAAATCAGGGTAGAATAGATAGAAGAGCATTCAAAGAAATTCTATTAAACCTAAGCCCTCTAAGCCATATCATCTCTGCAAAAAAAAAAGGGGGGGGAGATCTATGTATTTCTTAAGGACAAAGTAGGAACACCATGAACTTCATTTAAAAAAAAAAGGCTATAAGCTCTGAAACAGAAATAAAAAATGGAAAGATTGATCCCAGCCTACAAGGACCTAACAATTCACCCCGAACTCTAGAGAGGGATACTATGGACTTTGTGTCCTGCTCACAAGGGGAGAGAAAGATGATAATCTAGATGTTAAAGAAAAAAAATGCCGTTGTTCTAACTGCTTAGAAAATGTAAACAGTAGACATCAAGGAAGTTGCTACAAATTGGAAGCAAGCATTCTTTGGAGGAGAACTTTTTCATATAATTATTTGAACGTTGATGTAACCTGGAAAAAGTTATTGAAAACCAACTCAGGGTGAACTGAGGAAACTTCACTCCTTGAGTTTAGAACTTAGTATTTTATATCCCTAAAATTGAGAATTATGTTATACTCTGTTAAGAATAAGCAATCTCTGTCAATTTTAAGATAAATGGTCAAATTTATGTCATTTTTATCCATAGAGATGTTTTTTCATTTTATTTATTATTTTTTTACTTTTAATTTTTAATTATTAGCTGTAGAGCTCATTGCCTTTACTAGGTAAACTGTCCTTGAAAATTTAGGTAGTATTATGGAACATTTTCCAGCTTTATATTGAGTTTTCCAGTTTTATATTGACTTCTTTACATATTCTGTGGGAAACTTCAGCAACCCCAAGAGCAGGTGTTTTTTTTGTTTGTTTGTTTGTTTGTTTGTTTGTTTGCGGTACGCGGGCCTCTCACTGTTGTGGCCTCTCCCGTTGTGGGGCACAGGCTCCGGATGCGCAGGCTCAGCGGCCATGGCTCACGGGCCCAGCCGCTCCGCGGCATATGGGATCCTCCCAGACCGGGGCACGAACCCGTATCCCCTGCATCGGCAGGCGGACTCTCAACCACTGCGCCACCAGGGAGGCCCAGAGCAGGTGTTTTAATAAACTGCAAAGAACCCAGTGAATTGGATTCTAGAACAAGCGTAGCTCAAAGACCTCTAGGAAGAGACAGAGGCATGCATCTCAATGAACCTCTTTCCCAGATAAGGAACTTTCAAGTCATTAGAACAATAGATATCTCAAACAACAGATAAATTGAGAGGAATGTAGAAAAGCTGATGGATTTTAAGGGGAGATGGAGGAAGGCATGGCATATATCAAGTATTAGAGAGTTAAGGTTCACTCAGATAATTCTTATAACAAGTTGATGAAGGTACAATTTATTATCCCTATTTTGTTGAAGAGAGAACTAAAGCTTAGAGAGTTAAGGACCTTATCCAAGGTCAAACAAATGTTAAAAGATAAAGCTGGGATATTTACAATTTACAAAACTGGTTAATTCATCAGTTCATCAGATAAGAGCCACATGAATTAACATTAGGTATATAAACATTGCTTTCTATTTGCAAAGTGGCAAAGGACATATCCATTGTTGCAGCATCTAAGATGACAACTGCTGAAAGTTATTTCTTTGTCAGTGTCACTGAGTAGTCACAAACTGAAAGAGACAGAATAACCTCTACTGAAGGTCATTCTGATGGAGCATTTGGAAATCAGAACTTCAGCCAAACTACTGAAGTGAGGAGTCCAGATAGAAATGAATCTGTTCTGGTAGTTTGGTTTCACTCTTTGAAGTAAGTTGATAATACATTGGTTTGACAGGAAACCTACATGTTCATAAAGTATGAAGGCATGATTTCTTTTCAATTCAACTGCTTTCAGAGTCAATAGAGATATTGCAATTGAACTAAAATATGCTGTTAAAGTCAGTCTAATGATTCAATTTGTACAGCTTTTGATAATAGATTTTCAGGTCAAATGAAGATACAGTGAAGGAAGCAGTATACAGGCAAATTGTCTCAACGTAAGTGTAATATGACAGTGAACAGATGGAAAATTGAATTATCATTAAAAACAGAAAATATGGGGAACAAAATATACAGATGCAGTACATTTGTATATGTGCATATATAATACAGGCAGAAAAAATTATGCCTTTTGTTAAATGAATAATTTTTAAATTATAATTTCAGTGATATAGGAAAAATTAGAATTAACTAGTGAGTATCCACAGTACTCAAAAGAAATCACAGAACAAAAACTATAACATTAATAACAGGAAATTTCTATTTGAAATAAATACCTGGAACTAAGATAAACACTTTACATGCTTTATCATGTTTAAGCCTCAGCAAATTCCTTATTAGATCAATATCTTATCAAATTACTCTTCATGCTGGAGAAAAGGCATGACACAGGAAGTAAGGTGGACTCTAGAATTTCAAATCCCAGTTTCTCTGCTAACCAGCTGTGTAACCTTGGGCAAGTTACTGTTTCCTCATTTACAAGTTGAGATCCACTGTAGTCATAGCTTGTTAGGAAGTTTAAAGGACATAGCACATGAGAAGTTCTTTAGATCCCAGAGACTGGCCCAAGTAAGTGCTTAGTGAAAGTGAACTTTTATTCTCAATGTCATTATTTATAGATGAAAAACTGAGAGAGGAGAAATTTGTATAATATCAGAACACAGGAAACTGTCAAAGCCAAGACACTGATGTTTAGAAAATCACTTTAAAATCTCTGAAATATCATATAGCAACATAAAATCTAATATTACTACTCTATTCTAAAAGATATTCAAAAATCTGCCTAACTTCATAACCATTTTTGATAAATGAATAGTCAATCTTTTAGGTTAATATTAAGCACCTTTTAAACTTAATGTTAAGGGTCAAATCAAGGCCACTTTCCCCTTCCTAAAATTATGTATATTTCTATTTCACATAGACTATAAACACAAAAGCAAAACAGACCAGTTCTGATGCTTGAAAAGTATAATAAAATAATGAGATTTCTACAAAATTAACCTTGAAGCTACCATCCAACTCCCTCCTTTCCTTTAAACTGAACTTTTAAAGTGGCAGCCTTAATTCCAAATTCCATTTATTCCTTAATTCATGTGAATCATCCACAGACCCCACTTTAATGAAATCTAGTGCTATAACTTCAGTCATATCTTACTTGACCTCTTCACCTAGACTGACTTGAATGACTATTCCCTACTTCCTCATGGAACCACCTCTCAAGTACCTTCTGTATATCAGACTGTTCCTTCTTGGTCTCCTTCATGAGAACCTCATTCAACCTTCTCCTTAATTGTCAAAGATGCTGGGGTTTGTTCTGGCCTGTCCTTGTACTTGTTTTCTCTTTCTACATGTTCTTACAAAAGAATCGTATCTGAGCCCATGGTTTCAACTGCTACCTATATGCTGATTAATTGGAATATATATATTTTAAGCCTCCCAAATTCCCAGCTCCTACCCACATTTCTAACCCTGCACTATATATTCCTACCTTGAAGTTTTGCACACATTCTAGCTTAACCTATTCATAACTGACCTCTGATTATCGATAAAATTCTACCTTCTCTCTTTTCTGTTTCATCATATGCCTGGTCATTCCTGTCAGGAACCTAACAATCACATTCAACTCCTACATATCTCTCATTCCTAATATGTAATTAATGTCTGAGTATCATCGATTCTGCCATAGAACTATCACATAAATGTAGCTTCACTGTTTCATCTTAATGGAGACTGCCTATGTTCAGAATCATAAGAATTGCTTGAATTATTATAGTATTTTCTAAATTCCTCACTCTGGTCCATGTTGATGGCATGAAATTTCCATGTTGGTGGCACAGTCAACCAGGAAGAAACTAAACCTGCCACATTTTTACTTGGAAACACATGTTGTGTCTCCCCACTGATTGCAGTATTAACCACAAACATATTGCACTGTCCTATTGAAAAATATGCCATGATAGTTAATAGCAGTTAAATAGTTGAACCCAAGTCCTGACACCAAAACCTTCTGGATTCTATTATTGGCTCTGCCACCTACTTGCTGTGTGATCTTTGACAACTCACTTAGTTTCTTGGAATACATGAAAAAAGCTCAACAATTATTAGCTATTGTATATAAAATTGGGGTTAAGTGAAATGTAATAGTAGAAATGGAATAAAGATAACAGATAAAAAGGAACACACAAAAATGCCTTCATACGATCCACACATTTGTGAGGGGTAAACAAATTTGTTTTTGGTGTTTGGCCAAAACAAAAGGAGAACCATAATCGGATGTGTCATAAGTGATTACAGCAAAGTAGAAGAAAAAGATAGCAGTCTAAGATTTTCTTCCTTGGTCAGCTCTACATGCTTTGACTGCCTCCCACTTTCTATTAGTCTTGTCTCTTATTCACTTGTCTAATAGGATTAAAGAGAATTTCTAAATATTACTGGATATAAGATCAATATCTGAAAACCAAGTAGATTTCTATATACCAAATTCAAAGAGTTAAGAAATGTAATTTAAAATAATGACATTTACAATAGTAACTGAAATATAAAGTATCTATGCATAAATCTAACAAACTATGTGAAAGACCTTAATGAAAATAATAAAACTTTATTGAGAAGCATTAAAAAGACTCAATAATCAAAGAAATATACCATGATTAAGGTTTGGAAGCCTCTTTGTCATAAATATGCTGATTTTCTCCCAAATTAAGCTATAAATTTAATGCAATTTCAGTCTTTTATTTCATAGAAATCAAGACGTTAATTCTAAAATTTATAGGAAGATCAAATGTTCAAGAATAGTAAAGGTTATTTTGTAGAAAACAAAGATCAGTGACTTACCCTTCCAGATATAAAAGCTTAAGAAAAAGCTATGAGAATTAAAAGCTTATGGTGTTGATGCAGATGTGTACAAATTAAGCAAGGAAACAGGATATAGATCCCTCTAATAAATGGAAAAAAAAATCATGTGTGCAGATTTTTGCTGCACATCAACAGAGAATGAATAGACTATTAAGGATATGATACAGTAAATTATGTAGAAAATTTTGTGGAAAATTATATAAGAAAAATATTCATGGATTGGAATAATCAACAGTATAAAGATGCCAGTCTCCTTAAACTGATGCAGAGACTTACTGTAATTCCTATCAAAGCACTCATAAGCGTTTTGTAGACAGACATGCTAACTCTGAAATGTAAAGGCATGGGCCCTAGAATAGCTAAAAAAACAATCTTTTGAAAAAAGAGACAAAAATGTTGGAAGAATCATTATACCAAATACTGTCTTTCTAGATAGCTACAGGAACCAAGGTCATGCACTACTGACAGAAGAATATATACATAGATCAATAGAACCAAACAGGTAACCCAGAAATAACAGTCAAGTGAAGTACAGTCAAGTGATTTCTGACAGAGTGAAAAAGCAATTCATTGGAGGAAGAATAACCTTTTCAATAAATGGTACTGAGCAATTGGAAAAACCATACACAAAATAATAATAATAATAATTAATGTAAACCTTGCACCTTCTATAAAAATTAACTTAAAATGAATCATAAACTTAAATATAAAACATAAAACACTAAAACATAGGAGAAATCTTTGGAAACTAGGGCTCATTGAAGAGTTACTAAACACTGTACCAAAAGCATGGACCATACAAGAAAAACACCAGTAAATTAAACGTTATCAAAATGATAATTTGCTCTGTTAAAACCTCATGAAAAGGGTGGAAAGACAAGCTACAATTTAAGAGGAGAAACTTGCAAATCACATATGTGACAAAAGAGTTACATCAAAAAGATATAAAGCACTCTCAAAACTCAATTTTACATGTATATAAAACATATAATTATATGTTACATGTATAATTATGTACCATATATGTATTTATATATAGATAACATACATAATGAGGAAAAGACATTAATATACACTTTACCACAGTTAATATAAAGATGAGAAATAAACACATGAAAAGATGTTCAAATCGCTAGCCATCAGGAAAATGCAGATTAAGACTTTGGTGTGATATCTTTATACATCTACTAAAAATACTAAATTCTGACAAGGATGTGGTGAAACGGAATCTCTGATAAATTGTTGGTGGGAATTTAAAGTGGTGCAGTCACTCTGGAAACATTTTTTTTATTAAAAAGAAATATATATATTAAAACATCCATTCACCGTAAAACTCAACAACCACTCCCCTTGTCATTTATTCAAGAGAACTGAAAACTTATATCCTCACAAAAACCTCTACATGATTGTTCATGTTTTATTTATAACTGTTAAAAACTGGAAACAACCAAAGTGACCTACAATTGGTGACAGTTAAATATATTGCTACATCCGTACCATGGAACACTTATCATCAATAGAAAGGGACAAATTATTAATAAAGGAAGGAACATGGATGGGTTTGTGCTGACTGAAAAAAATAATTTAAAGAGGTCATATACTATATGATTTCATTTATATAACATTCTCAATATAGCTAAGTTATACATATGGAGAACAAATCAATGGTTGCCTGGAGTTAAGAATGGTAGGTAGGAGGGGTGAGTGTGACTATAAATGTGCAGTATAATGGAAATCTTTGTGGTGAAGGAATATTTCTGTACCTTGATTGTGGTGGTGGTTACGTGAAGCTACACTTGTGATAATAGAATTTTCACACACAGTGTGCCAATGTTAATTTCCTGCTGTTGCTATTGTACAAAGTTATGTAAGATGTGACCTGTGAGGAAAACTGCATGAAGGGTACAGAAGAACTCTTTGTACTATCTTTGCAATTTCCTGTGTATCTAAAATTATTTCAAAGTAAAATTTTTAATTAGATGAAAATATAGAAGACTGTGTGATTTCAGAGTAGAAAAGGCTTCACAAAAAGCATGCAGAGCACAAGCTATAAAGAAAAAGACTGAGCAGTCAAACTAAATTAAAATAATTTCTGTCAATGAAAAATAATTTAAGATAGTGAAAGGCTAATCCATAGGCTGAGAAAAGATATTCATAAAACATAATCGTATATATATGACTTCAAATAAAGAAGGGAAAAATAGAAAGCCAAAGGAAAAATAGACAAAGAAGTACATTACGAAATTCACAGAAGAAAACAGAATGGTCAATAAACATAAAAAGTTCATCCACCTCATTAGCAACCAGAGAAATGCCAATTAAAGGATCAGGAGAGCAGCCAATATAATGGAGTAAAAACACCCTGAGCTCACTTCTTCTCCTGAGCACACCAAAATCACAACTATCTGCAGAACAACCATCCATGAAAAAGACTGGAATGTACCAGAAAAGATATTCTACAACTAAAGACATGAAGAACGAACCACAACAAGATGGGTAGGAGGGATGGACTCACAATATAATCAAATCCCACACCCCTGGGTGGGTGACCCAACAAGCTGGAGAATCACTATATTGCAGAGGTTCCTTTATATTGTTTCCAATGTGACTTACAATTCTAGGACAGTTTTATTTTACCATCTCCTACTTTTTTCTGAGCTCTGGTAGTTCATATTTTACCTCTTTCTGTATTTTTCCAGAGTTGTTGCATGTCCATTTGGTGTTCTTTGGCTGATTTATTAAATTCTTTGACTTGTAATATGTTTGGAAGGAATTTTATTTGTTCAATAGTGTCTCTAATTTCCTACCAAGTGTCCCTTTGTGGCTTTTGTTTTAATTGTTCATTTATTCTTGATCCAGAAAAATTGTGAAAGTATGTTTTTATGTAGGTTTGTGTGTATGAGTATGTTTGTACTATATTGCGTATCTTGTTGGCATATGTGGGTGGGAGTTAGTTTAGCTTTTATCTTTGCACAGCCAATAGAGATTAGCAGTTTCTGGGATGCTAGCTGTCTAGAGTCAAACCCCACTCAACTGTTGGATTTCTCATTCAGCTGAAGCTCCACCACTTCTCTATGGTGTCATAGTGTATCCCAGAATCTTCCACCATCAGACTATGTGAACTTTCTCTGGATTTTCAAACAAGAAATTTATAGTTGCCCCTGCAGGGCACCCTGCCTTGCTTGGAGAATCAAACACTGCTGGTTTTGTCCCAGATCTGCAGATTCAGGCATCTTCCATTATCTCCATTTGACCTTCAGGACATTTAGCTCCCCTACTTCATATACTGTTGCTCTAAAATTTTACTTCAATATATTATGCACTTTTCTTTCTTATTATAACTTTTGATGATTTCTGAAAGAAGAGAATCACTGTCTTATTCTGCTATTTTAAAACTTGTAGTATCATCAAGTTATTGTATTTATAATAGGAAGAATTTTCCCTGTACATTTAGGTGGTTTTTCAATAGACAAAGGGTTTAGTACTCTAAGAGAAAAAATTGTTCATTCAGTTTACTGTAGTTAAAACAAAGTTTCCAAGGAACATTGTATTTTGCAAGGTCACATTTCATATGGATGTTAAACAACAACAACAAGATGCTTCATTTACAAAATGATGCTCTGAGTAAGGGCAAAAGTGGTAAAATGATTTTGTGATGGGACCTGTTAACTCTGTTTCACAAAGGGTGTAAAACAAAAAGAAAAAGTGTTATAACTTAATGCTTTGTGCATTGCGTGAGAAGGCTAATTCAGTACATCAAAGTAAAAATCTCAGCAGTTTTGAAACTTTGTATGGTCAGGACAAAAGTTTCAACAGAGTTTTGTCACAAGAAGGAACCATTCTACAGGGCAAGATGGGTATAATCAGTATTATGCATTGTAACTGAGCCAACAGTCAATACAGATTAAATATTGACAGAGGTTCCTTGACCAGCACTAAACTAAACAGTCCCTAAGAGGTTCAGGAAACATCATTATAACAGTGAATTTGTGTGATGATCCTACCTCTACTGGTGTTACTCATTATACTGTACTAGTCTCTGAAGATAGGTTTCTAAGTGAAATGTAAAAGAAAAAAGAAGGCCTCATGCTGAGGGGTGAAAACTGATACTGGATTTAACAAGAGCATTAAACAGAGCTCCTTAATGAGCTGATTCATAGACCATTAACCTGCTGTACAGTAAGGAACATGAGAGCAGATTGCCTCTACCTAGAAAGCAGAATCGTTCTTGGCTTTCCGGGCTTGGGATTCTTGTGAATAATTTGGTCATCTATATTGTATTTTATTTTAAAAAAAAGAAAATGAGAGAGAGGGATGGGGGAATCTTTCTCTCTTCTTTTAAAATTTTTAAAACATTATTTTATTGTGATAAAAACACTTAACATGAGAGTTACCCCCTTAAATTGTTAAGTGTACAACACAGTACTGTTGATTATAGACACAATGTTTTATAGCAAAAGTCTAGCTCTTGAGGACTTGGGACACTGTTTCAGAGTTTGTAGCAATGATTGGGTAGTTTTCATGTTTACAAGAACATTAACTTGAGGATGAGGGCAGGTTTTACTTCATCAAAATGAATGTTAATTGTTATCAGTTTAAAATAGGATATTATAAATATAAGATATTTTCTCTAAGTTTCATGGTAACCACAAAGGAAAAACCTATAATAGATGCACACAAGATTATGATAAAGAAGTCAAAGCATACTGCTCCCAAAACACATCAAGTCATAATAAAGGATGGCAGCAAGATAAGAAGCATAGAACAAAGGATCTACAAAACAGTCAGAAAACAATGAACAAAATGGCAATTAATTTATTTTGTTTTTGGCTGTGTAGGGTCTTCATTGCTGTGCATGGACTTTCTCTAGTTGCAGCGAGCGGGGGCTACTCTTCATTGTGGTGCATGGGCTTCTCATTGCAGTGGCTTCTCCTGTTATGGAGCATGGGCTCTAAGTGCATGGGCTTCAGTAGTTGTGGCTCATGGGCTCTAGAATGCAGGCTTAGCAGTTGTGGCACATGGGCTTAGTTTCTCCGCAGCATGTGGGATCTTCCTGGACCAGGGATCAAACCCATGTCCCTTGCATTGGCAGGTGGATTCTTAACCACTGCGCCACCAGGGAAGTCCCAATAGGAAGTTCTTGTCTATCAATAATTAAACGTAAATGGACTAAATTCTTCAATCAAAAGACATAAAGTGGGCTTCCCTGGTGGCGCAGTGGTTGAGAGTCTGCCTGCCGATGCAGGGGACACAGGTTCGTGCCCCGGTCTGGGAAGATCCCACATGCCACGGAGCGACTGGGACCATGAGCCATGGCCGCTGGGCCTGCGTGTCCGGAGCCTGTGCTCCGCAACAGGAGAGGCCACAACAGTGAGAGGCCCGCATGCCACATTAAAAAAAAAAAAAAAGACATAAAGTGGCTGAATGGATAAAAAAAAAAAATCCAAGATCCAACCATATGCTGTCTACAAGAGACTCACTTTAGATTTACGTATACACATAGACAGAGAGTGAAGGGATGAAAAATTATATTTTAAGCAAATGGTAACCAAAAGAAAGTAGGGGAAGCTATACTTACACCAAACAAAATAGACTTTAAGCTATATATGGACAAAAGAGAGAAAGAAGATCATTATATAATGATAAAAGGGTCAAACCATCAAGAAAATATAACAAGTGTAAATATTTACACACCCAACACCAGAGCACTTAAATATAAAAGGCAAATACTAATAGAACTGAAAGGAAAAATAAATAGCAATAGAATAATAGTTGAGGACTTTAATAAACCATTCTCAACAACGGATTAATAATCCAGACAGAGAGTCAATAAGAAAATAGTGGATTTGAACACTAGAGACCAAATGTACCCAACAGACATATACAGAATATTCTGTCCAACAGCAGTAGAATATACATTCTTCTCAAGTACACATGGAACATTTTCTAGAATACATATATTAGACCCCAAGACAAATCTCAGAAAATTCAAGATGTAGAAATTATATCAAATAGCTTTTCTGACCACAATGGTATGATACTAGAAATCAATAACAGGAGGAAAGCTGGAAACTTGAGAAATACATGGAAATTAAATGATATACTCCTGTACAACCAATGTATCAAAGAAGAAATCAAAAGGGAAATAAAAATATCTTGACAGAAATGAAAATAAGACACAATAAACCAAAACCTATAGGATGCAGCAAAAACAGTTCTAACAAGAATGTTTATAATCACACACATCAGGGGAAAAAATCTTAAATAAAAAACACCTAACTTTATATCCCAAGGAACAAGAAAAACAAGAACAAAGTAAGCCCAATGTAAGCAGAAGTTAGGAAAAAATAAAGATTAAAACAGGAAGAAATGAAACAGAGAATAGAAAAATAATAGAAAAGATTAACAAAACTAAGAGCTGATTCTTTGAAAAGGAAAACAAAATTGACAAACCTTTAGCTAGACTAACCAAGAAAAAAGAAAGAGTATCTAAATAGGCTCTAAAAGCTTTCAAATTCAGAACTTGTAATTCCCAGTTTGGTTCTTTCATCTATCACTTATAGTCTCTGGAGAAGTTTCTGGTACCTGAAGAAGAATTAGGATACCTTTCACATGCTTTAGAACCACACAAAGATCTCAGACATAGCTATTGTGAAGGTGTTCCCTTTACGTTCTTCCTTTCCTCTCCACAAGGTGTAACATTCAGACCACTGTTGTTCTTTGGAGGTTAAGTCCAAGGTGATCGTGTGGTGGCTACTATATCAACAGTTCAAATGTAGCTATGGAACTCTCTCCACCTTGTGTAAATCCACTCTAATTCCCTATACTCCTCATCAGGAAAGACTGTGCTTCTCTATATAGGCTGGGGAGAGGACTTCAACTACAAGTATACTTTTGTTAAACAATATGGAAAGAAAATAGTGTAAATTCAAACCATGATTCAATATCACAACATCCAAAAAATCTGTATATCCTTAACATATAGTGATGTCTATATTTGAGAACTAGTTAATTGTTTACTAAAACTAAGAAAAGAATGGTCACACATTAGTATTTGTTTTATTTACCTTTCTAAGGGGAGAAAGGGGAAATAGCTCTGCCTGCCCAACCACTTTGGCCAAAGCTCATCCTAAATATGGCTAAAGGAATTTTCACTGGGGCTTGTAAATCCCATCCCCCTTTATCAACTTCAATCTATTATTTTCCCTGGGAGGCACTTTGCATTTTCCTTCTGCTCAAAAAAGGCACTTTCAGATTTTTTTTCCTCCAAAAGGAGAAAATCACTAATATGTTCCCTGGAGAATAAGGTTCTTTGCTTTCATGGTATGCAGTGAATGGATTGTATCTAACAATAACATCTGCTGGGTTTTATTTCTCACAGAAATGACAAGTCCCCACGGAATTAAGTTGACCTGATAATTCAAAAATGGCAGAGTTTCAGGGTCCTTAGTTTCACTGAACTGAGTTGTAGATGTCACCCTCTCTACCACGCATAACATATTTGAATTTTTATTTGTGACTCCTCTCCAAACAGACAATAAATTCAATGTTTCATAAGTTACCATATGCATCTGCAGCACATGTCCTATTTCTCCCTGTGGTGACTTGTAAGCATGATTTCAGCACAGAGCTATTTCTGTAAATAGAATTATTTCTATTTTGTGTTTCAACTTACTCACCAATCTCTCCTATCCCAGACTTCCTTATTATTTTCTTCATTGTTAATTCTGGATGCTATAAAGTATTGTAAGTTAGAACCTCCTAAATGATACTTACTAGGAAATTTTCTCATATATAAAGTTTACGTGAATCTCAAATTTGAATGTTTAAACAGGATATTTTATCAAATTCAACATCAAACCCACAATACCCTCTATAACAACAATTTGCCAAATGGAGAAAAGTTGTTCTCTGAATGAGCATTATCTTTCATGCTGATAGGTGAAATTAATGAAATAATTAAAAAGCCATAAAAGGAAAATGAAGAGTATCAGAAGACACCAACAAAATTGAAAACAAAATATTTCTGGCACAGTCACATAATTGCCAAAATCTGCAGTCTCAAGATGCAGAATGAAGTTTCATTCACAAGCTGAACAATTTGCCTTGTAGTTAGCACTTTTTCTTTAATATTCTAGAACCGAATAGATTTGTCATATGCCACAAGGCAACATTGTTCCCATGATTTGTCAAGATTACGAAAGTTAACCAGACACTATACATAGGCACTTTTAAAGAAAAAATTCATGATATTGCCATATTTTCTATGAAAGATCCAAACGGCCTTTGCAACATAAAAGCTGAGAGACACCATCAGATAAAGAAGCACAAAGTACCTCAAATATCAAACCATACTGCAGGGACCATTGCATTTTTCTGAACTAGAAAAGCCCCACAAAAGAGCATGTTTTTTGGATACAGTATTCTCCCACTTGTTATGCTTAGACACTCTGTTTTCTCATCCTTTTCACTGTATAGTACCTATTAGAAAAATACAGGATAAGGATAAGAAACAATCAAATTTCAGTGCTGTGGTTTTATAAGGAGAAAAGAGTACTATCCAGAAGATTTTCAGTTGAACAATTCCCAGAAAAATGCAATTTATGTAAGAACATTTGCTTATATAAAATATCAAATTAACTTGTTCTATAATGGGAACTTATTCTATAATGAAAAAAAAACTTGTTACATAATGAGAAAAAACTTGTTCTATAATGAAAGAATCTTACTTGTCTACAGTGTTCTCAGGCCAATCAGAAGGAGAATAGTAGTTCTCTAGAGCCTGAAAATTGAAGGCAAAGGAGAAAGGGTACTATGGAGCCCTGTTATCTAGACACACTCTTGCATTCCTTTGCTTTTTCCCATCTTCCCTAGTTTGTACCCTATTGAGACCCGTTGGCACTTTCCAGAGATAGGGGTTATACAGACCACACATGCGTGATGAAATTCTTTATTTTATCCATTTTAGATTGGGATATTATTTTTGAGTCTATTCTTATGGCTTAAAGAGTACAGAAAAAAGAAAACAGGTATTGCAAATGGCCAAAATTCTAGAAGTGGATGGTAAAACATTGATAATTATTACTCACAACTATGACTATTAGGCAAAGAAGTAGCAACTGTCACCAAGGATAAAAGCTTTGATCTGTATCCTGCTGTGAAAGAGGAAAACTCTCTCCTTCTCTGGGAACTAATATATACCAGTTTGAACTACCCATTGCACTGAATAAAACAACCATATATCTGCATCTACCACCTGGGATTTTTATCCACTGGTAAACACAACCCGATGAAAGATTATCTTCAATTTTTCTTTCTACACACACGCGCGCGCGCACACACACACACACACAAAGATTTAGTAAATAATTATGAGGGCAGAGAAGCATAACCTACTTTGTTATTTTGTTGAAGCATGGGTGGTTGTATTACTGAGGTATTTGGGGCAGAACTTAACTCAGCATCTCTTGCAAAATGAAGAACTCAGGCATCTTTTGGGAGATGAGATATACCTACACTCTGAGCAGACAGTAAATCAGGACTCAGGGGAGTCTGGTAATTCTGAATTGATGAGCCAACAAAGATAAGCAGAAGAAATGAGTGAAGGTTGTTATGTACATATATTGAGGGATTGAGGATGTTTAAATCATCACATAGGGTAAAAGCCAAAAAGCCAACATGGTGTGTCACACTGATCCCCCTTCAATAATGAAGGATTTATTTCCCCAGGAGCTGGCAGTGTACCAGGAGACAGTTCTCAGTTCCCAACCCCCTTTGGTTATTGCCTCAACTGAGAGGTGCTGCCTTGTTCAAGATTATACTCCTTGTCAAATATTTTGCATCCAATGACTGATCATTACATGCATATAAAGTACCAGTCACTGCACCCCATGAGACAGCTAGAGGTCCCGTGTGGGGTCATCTGATATTTCCCTTGAAATGAGTTGTTACTCAACTTCTCCCTCTGCTTGGTCTGCTCCTTTCCCTCCCCTCGCCTCCCCTTCCCTTCTCTTCTCTTCCTTTCTCAAGTATTGAATCTAAGAGACTTCCTATTAAACTTCTTGCATGCTAATCTGTTTATCGAGAAAACCAACTTCCTACTGCCAGGTAATTTGGGATTCTATCAACAATAGTCAAAAAAGCGAATGCTTCCAAAGCTAGGACTGTTTGTTCTTTTCATATTTTCCTACAACCTGTGGTGACTCTAATTCTTTAAGTGTACAATGAAGGCCAAAGGAAGGTGAGGAAAAGGCACACCAAAATCTTCCCAACAGATCCAGAATAGAGATGCTTGAACTCCTCAAAGTGTCTTACATACTTTCAGCTGAGAATTATAACAGTCCTTTCTATTTTTACAGCTAAGAGGATTAGAATTATTCCAGAAATAAAAGGGATGGTAACTCCTGCTTTCTCAGCCAACTGATAAAAATGTACTTTGTAATAATTTGCAAAACTTACACAACAGTCTTATGTGACTAGATCAATAAAACCAGGAAATAGGAAACCCCAGTTAAAGGAAGGAAGTGATGTTAATTGGGTATTGACTATATACATGGCACTGTGCTGGGCATCTTACATATGCCATCACTCTTCTGACAATAATGCTGTGGAGTTCATATTCTATATTCTTCCCACAAATGAAATAACTGAAGCTCCGAAAGACTGAATTACTCGTTCAAGGTCCAGAAATTGGAGGCAGCATTTAAATAACTATCTAAAACACAAGTCCATGTTCCTTCCCTAAGTTACACTCCCCAAGATTAGAAAATAAGTGGGAATATTTTAAAGTCAGAATACATTTTGAGAATGTAGATTTTATTAAATAATTTAGATGGCACAAATCACACTGTCTTCTCCAGGCTAGATTATGGAATATATAAATCTCTCCTAATCATGTCATAACTTTACAGATTTGCTAAGTCAAACCATTTTCTGACTTATTCACTTGTGTTCATCCTAGTAACAAGGATTCAGTCAAAGATTTATTGTAGTCAAACAAAGCCTGAAAATAAAATTTTATGTGCAAAGTTATTTCTCACAAAGAGAAAAATACTTATGCATAATAAAGGTCATGTCTTGAACTGCAATCTGGACATTTGTATTACTATGAGCCATCAAAGCCTTTGCCCTGATATTCCAAAGTATGAACTGCCTGTTCTTAAAAGTACGCTCCTACGCATTTCACTGTGCAGTATTTTAATTCATGGTCATGACCAAAAATTAATTACTTGATACAATTTATAATTGAGTAGAAGGTGTTTTCTGAAATCAACTTATCAATATTTTTAACAACCACTGTACATGTTAATGACACTGAAAGTTTGAAAATTATATTTGGCAAGTTTAAGTTTTGTTTAAGATTATATGAACTAAAATGATAGTGAAAACCAATAAAGACGAGTTCCTCAGTTCACTTAAAAGTAATCTAAACTTTCTAAGGAGCAAGTGCAATAATTAAGCCAAATTAATGAAATGATATTGATTGTGCAATTTAAAAGAATCACATCAACTGATTAAGTCAGATTGTTAAGTCCTTGGAAAGTTAATTAAAGTGCCCAAAATGAGGGCTTCCATGTGGCAAAGAGATCACTTCTAGAAGGTAATTGGTCACTCAGACTGAGGCAAAAGCAAGACATCATGCTTATTATCAGTAAAGTGTAATTGATTATGAAGTGCGAAGGACACAATTCACAATGAGTTTTTGCTTCTCTTAGGTACTGGAGCCCAGCCAAAGGAGGAATGACTCATGAGCATCAGATCTTCCCCCCCTACCCCCAGCCCATCCTTCCAGAGTCAGAAGTTGTGACTGATGGAAACAGAATTTACTTCATTCTGGCTAATGGACAAGATACTATAATTGTCTAGGGAAGATGCATTAGTCTTATCTCTATGAAGTTCTCCTTGTATCATTATAATAAGGCAATTACACTTACACTGGACTGTATAATAGACCTAGATGTCCAACAATGAATAACTGAATCGATTATAGCTCATTATAATCTCAAATAATTTGAAGCAGTTTTGTTTTTAAATTCTGCAGTGAAATTTAAGAAGTTTGTTGACTCTGTCTAGCCTGTCCTTTATCTGAGACAATCATGGATCGATATTCCAAAAAGTATGATTAATTATACAGACATCAGATTTAAATCAGTCAACCTATGCACATCTATTAAGCAACTACTAAGTGTAAGACACTGTCTAGCTGGTGTAGGGATTTGAAAAATTATATGTAACCCATGAGCCTGCTTTTATGGATTTTTATAATATAATTGAGACAAAATACCAATTCTGTAACATCAACAGAAGTTTAAGAATGCAAAAACAAACAAACATAGGAGCAAACTGGCAACATCACCAACAATAACAAAAAAGAAAACCCACATATAACAATGCGAAAAAGTTCTGGTATATTTCTTTCTCTTTCATTACCATGCATTTATTTTTTGATAAAAACTAAAGCAAAACAAAGTCTGTGTTACTTTATAATGTGCTGACAAGAATCAAAAGGTTTTAATCCTACAAAATCATTTCTTGGTATACTACAGCAAAGTCTGAAAATGTTTGAAAGTGGAATCTCTAAACTAGTTTATGTTTCACCAATCTTAATATTGAGTTTTCTAATTAGGTGTCCAGTTACATATTTTCAACTAGAGGCAAATAGCGTTATATAAAATGTGTATTTAGCCTTTTAAACTATAAAATATTCTTCACTGTTCAACTGAAATAAATATTTTGGAATTTAGAACTAAATTTAGAACTCCTCATTTTATAGTAAAAATCCAAAGATATTATAAAGCTTATCCAAGGTAATTTAGCTGGTTGGTAACAGAAGTTGTGCTAGTGGTCAAGGTCTTCTTTCTCAAGAGGACAACAGCCTTTCTATCTCTCCCTTTTGGAATAGAGCTTTACATAAAAAGAAAGTATTTTTATATTTCATAGCCATTACTACACTTGACCATTTTAACACTCCTGTGAAGTAGTCCATCATGATGTGTTAGGGAAAGAAGTTGATATTTACTCAGAGATTGCTGCAAGTCAAGTATTTTTCTTGGCACTGAACTCTTCAGAAAACAGAAGTTCAACAAAGGTTAAGTCTCTTATTCAATGTTGCATATCTAATAAGAAAACAGAGCTGGAACATTATTCTGACACTATTCAGTGTCCACTCCAATTTGCCAGTCTGCCCACCAATGTTATCATACCTGGTTTTCCTTACCTTGAAAGCAAAAATCATTAAACAAATACAATACAAATACAGCTAGCAAAAGGTATCACAGCTGAAAAACGAAAATAAATAAGGCTCATACCTTGCCATTGATCAGTTTATATACCGACAGTAACCAATACGTACTAAATAAACAATTATACTGCAGTGTGATGAGGTGCTGCTATATGGCAGGTACATTCTTATCAGGTGCAAAGGGGACATAAAGCAACTCTGAACTCTATTCCCTTCCTCTCCTTAGTTAAGTTAAAAGTATATGAATTATATGTCTGGTTATAGAACTTGCCATACAATAATTTAAGCTGTGTATTTGCCAGTATTTACATATGTTATTGTATAGCTGGTTACATTTCTATGAAAAGTATCTCAATAATTGTATTAACAGTGCAAATTTTAACTATTTAAACCATGTATACATTTATAATCAATTATTGTTTAGTCATACTATTTATACTGTTTGAAAATTCCAAAACTGTCAAAAGTAGGCACCAGAACTTAAAAGTAAAATAAAAGAATGATATTGGTTTGTGCATTCATTTTAGCCGTAGGGAGGAAAATACCCCCTACATTGAGAAATATAGTTCTCCAGGTAGAAAATTGATTCCTTCCAAAGACAATATCCCTTTGACTGTGAAAATAAGTAATTCTCTCCAGGTTTCAAATGTGTTATATATTAAATTATACCTCTATAGAACACTGCCAAAGTGAATTTGTGATTTCAGTTGTCTTTTCTGAATCAGTAGTGTGCACAATGAATGACAAATCTTTAAATCTGAGGGAAAAAAGGTGATGTTAAGTTTGTGCTTTTATTACCACTGCTGATAATAATCTGAGAGTGCTTTAATATCATAATTTTGAAAAACGTTTTTACATACATTATCTTATTTGATCCTTATAAGCATTCTATAAGTTTGACTTACTATTGCCATCCTATTTTAGAGATAATGAAATTGTGACTCAAAGAGGTTAAGTGACCAAAGCTATTTCATCCTGCTCATAAGAAGCCAAGATGATAAACCAACCCAGGTCATTAACCCTGCCCTTTCCATTATATTTTGTTTCTGTTAGTTATATGATGTCTACATTTCTCTGGAATTATCTGTAACCCTTCTTCAATAAAATGTTAATATACACTTTTTTTTATATGTAGGTTTTTAAAAGTCAGATTTACATAATTTACATAGAAAAAATTTTCCCTTTTTAGTGGCCAGTTTTATAAATTTTGACATACACATATTATTTTGTAGCCACCATGCCTAGTAAGACAGATAACAGTCTGATCATCCTCATGTATTCTTTTATGTCTTTTGTAGTGAACTTCTCCCTCTCACTCTAGCCCCTGGCAACAACTGATCTCTTTTCTTTCCCTGGAGATTTGCCTTTTGAGAATGTCACAGTAATGAAATGATATAGTCAGTGCCAGCTTCATTGGATTCCAACCTAGGGAATCACACAGGACCCTGTACTTAGAAAGGCCCTGTGCTCGGTTTAATGCTCTGCTGTCATTATACTGAAAGTCTTAATTTTTGAACAATAGGCTCCATATTTCCATTTTGCACTGGTTCCTACAAATTATATAGTCAGACCAAATATATAGCATGTAGCTATTTGAGTCTGGCTTCTTTCCCTTGGAATACAACATTTGAGTTCATCCATGTTATTGTATTGTAGTTTTCTCCTCTTTATCATCACATGATTTTTCTATTGTAAGGATATACCACAGTTTGTTCATTCATTCACCAGCTGAAGGACATTCTCATTATTTCCAATTTGGGGCAATTATGAATGAAATATTTATAAATATCCACATTTTGTGTGTGTGAACATAAATTTTTATTTCTTGTAGGTAAAGATTCAGTAGTACAAATTCCCAGTCGTGTGTGTGTGTGTGTGTGTGTGTGTGTGTGTGTGTGTGTTAGGTGTTTTGAGAACTAGTATGTGTGGGGAAGTGGCATTAAATGACAGTAAAGAAAAAATAAAACTTGTAGCTGGTGAATTGTATGATCTTCAACAAATCATCTGACCTTCTCTTTCCTAACTCAGCAATATCTTGTACACTGAAAGGAAATGAAAATAATACTTATGGAAATGGAGAGGAAATTCAGAATGAAATTTTAGGCAAAATGTGTCCCAGAATTTCATAACAGGTAAGACTTTATTTGGATCATTTTTTAAAATAAATACATTTGTTGCCCTAAAAAGATTTAGCCTAAATTAAATCTCAGTGTAGCATTGCTTTCTTTACAGCTAATGTTCACTATATTATTTTATGCTTCTAGACTCACTTCATAAAACTGGAATGTTAATCCCAATCCATGATTTTCTGGGAAAAAATGAAAGAAAGCTAAGGGCACAATTAATGAGTTTTGTAAGGGTTTATAATATCTGCTGCACTGACCATGTCAGGGACTGTCTTGTGGAACAAGGCTCTCTCAAGAGCTGATTCTTTATTCCACATTTCTCCATCTTTCTATACTTTTGTTTTTCTGTTTTACTCCCTCTTCTCACTTTTACTTTGTTGCCCCCTCTCTTTTTAAAAATTATAGTATCTATGAGTTTCTCATTATGAAGCGTTGAATTCTCAGGTCTTCAGGGACAGAAGGTATATCAGTCATTTCTGTTACCTCAGACCTGGCAAATTAAAAGTACCTCCTACAGGGAACACTCCCAAAGTCATTCTCTGAAGCCGCCATCACCCTGATACCAAAACCAGACAAAGACACCACAAAAAAGAAAATTACAAGCTAATATATTTGATGAGAAGATA